>NW_026555344.1:0-1200000 GCF_029017545.1 Prosopis cineraria
AAACCCCAAACCCTAAACCCCAAACCCCAACCCCAAACCCAAAACCCTAACCCTAAACTCATAATTAATGAATTTTTTGGATATTAATGGTGCCCAACAACCTAAGACACCGTAAATCCATCATACTAGGTTTACATATTCTAATATACTCCTATTAACTCTCTATTTGAGTCAATGGGTTCGAATCCATATCCTATATAGATCGAAATCATCATCCTCATTCAAACCCTAACTCAAATCCTTAAGAAAATGGAAGAGAGAAGGAGAAAAAAGTTTAAAAATCTTGCCTTAGATGATTTAGAGCTTCAAGCCTTCTCAAGTCCTCCCCTAGGTTGTGCCATAACAGAGAAAATGTGTGTCTCCTTCCGTTTTCCTTTTCTTCCCTTTAGTTTTTCACATTAGATTGCGTATTATTTCTGCAGAATTTGCACCATGCGATATGTTGTATAGAGAAGGTAGTTCTCACCTGATGGCCCTATATGTTACGGCACACCGTGGCATGTGGCACAAAGGCTTTTTAGCTTGTTTTTTCTCTACTTTTTGGTCCCCAAATGACCTAATTTTCACTTTAGACCTATATTATATTTGAAATTTTAATTAAAAATTCTTATTATTCTTCTCTGACCATATACTACATCAACCTACTAATTATCTTTAATTAAGCTTAAGAATAAAGAATTAAAAACCAAGATGTTACATGATTAAATGTCCCACAGGACAATGCATTCTTATGTAATTCCAAAATGAGTGCTTATTTAGCTATGCACTAGTCCTTTGAGTCCCTAACTCTGTACAGAGATCTTAGGAGGAAAATCAGTTTTAATCTATATGAGTATACATTTACCATTCTAGCCAAGTGTTGCGCCATGAACATAGCCGTTACTGAAGGTGAAGAGATACATGGTGGTGTTGTAGGATTTTCTTAAATGTGTATGTACCCATGGCTCTAGTTGATATGTCTGCCAAGTTTGGCCTTATGGGTAGTATGTGTAAAGTATTCAATGAAATGGTTGAGAGAAGTCAAGTGTCGAGGATGGTTCTTCTTATTGGATATGCGAGATGTGTAGATATGAATGAAGTGAGGAAGCTTTTTGAATATGTCTATGATAGATAGTGTTGCATTTAATTCAATAATTGATGGCTATGTGAAGTTGAGGACTATGGTTTGGCTCAAGATTTTTTTGACAAAATGCCCAATTCTGGGCGTTAATGAAATGGTTTGCTAGGTTGATGTTTGATAATATGCTCGAGAAAAACATGTTCATTTAGAATGAAATGATAGGTAGATAATGCTAAAATAAATAACCCCATAAAGCTTTAAAATTGTTTCAAAAAATGCAGAGAAGTGAATCTGCGGAAACAGATGGAATAATAATTTCAAGTGTTCTTCTTCTTACAACAGCTAATTTAGGTGCTTTAGATTTAAGGATTTGGATTCACAAGTTCTCGTAAAGGAAAAAGTTTGATATGTATGCACTCCACTAATTGATATGTATGCCAAATGTGGTGAGATTACAAAAGCAAAATTACTTTTTGATAAAATCATTGAAAAAGGAGTTGCCTTTTGGAATGCTTTAATAACTAGTTTTGCAAACCAATGGTCGTGCAAAAGAAGCTTTTAAGGGCTTTTACAATAATGTTACAAGATGCATTAAAGCCAGATGAGATAACTATGATTGGCATATTATCTAGTTGCAACCACTATGGCTTGGTTAAGGAAGGAAAAAGATGGTTCCAAGCAACAGAGAAATTCAAACTCACTCCACAAATTGAGCACTATGGTTGTATGGTTGATCTTTTAGGAAGGGATGGTTGCTTAGATGAGGCTAAGAAAATTATTGACAGCATGCCTTACAATACTAATGGGATCAGGTGAATAGCAGAGACTATGTGATGCTAAGAAATATATATGCAACATAACAAAGGTGGATTGATATGGAAGATATTGAACACAAGATGAGGAATAGTGGATCAAATAAAGAGGTAGGTTACAATCTTATGGAGTTTGACTCTAGCTTTGCAGAGTTCGTGGCTGGTGATTGCTTGCATCTTCATCAATAAATTATTAACTTAACCTTGGGGTAGTTATAGAAGCACATGAAGGTAGATATGATCTATTAATTCAATAATAAGTAGAGAAAGATGAACAGCGATAGTAAAGGAGATTTGGAGAATTGATGTACAAGAGCATAT
This sequence comes from Prosopis cineraria, assembly GCF_029017545.1. Taxonomy (NCBI): domain Eukaryota; kingdom Viridiplantae; phylum Streptophyta; class Magnoliopsida; order Fabales; family Fabaceae; genus Prosopis; species Prosopis cineraria. The sequence goes on from NW_026555344.1 coordinate 2,194, forward strand.
ATTTAATTTTACCATATCCTATGCACAATTATCATATTTAGGCCTTTAGGCACACGAATGTGAACAAAAAAGTTTTCTAACTGAGCTGATTTTTTTCTTCAATCCCACGAAGCATGGTGCTCTTTACTCTTTAGTTTGCAAAGAATGCCTAACTTATGCATTTCTAACTCCTAATATCAGTAAGTAAATGCTTACTTTTTTTCAATATAAAGCCATAAAAAAATTGTGAAATGAAGGATAGAAATCAAGTCATGTCAAATTTCATGAGGGATCTACAACCTAAAGGTAGATGATTAAAAATAACAACATCTAAATTATCTTTGCAAGCCTAATGAGCAAGCATGGCAACACATCTATTCTCTTCCCTAAACATGTAATCGAAAGAAACAATCCAATATTTTGTGACAAAATGTTGACTCTCATGATAGTTTCTAAAAAGGATGGTTATTAGAGATATTATACTGAATAAGTGAAAGAGCTTCTATGGAATCAGAATGGATATTGATTTTAGTAAATCTCATGTTTGTCATCCCTTATGATGTCACCACAGGTTGCAGTTCCATTAGAACTAACAGACCCATCAACCTCAAGACAAATCCAACTTGCTTCTGGAGGTAGAAAAAGCAATGTTCTAGCAAACTTGAGCGAAAAGCGTCCTCCAAGGAATTCTTCTTATATTTGGGTTGTTGACCTCAATTTTTGCATTCCAAATTATTCAATCCTGCACAGAAAGAGAGAAGAAAGTATTAAGTTTAGAAGGTTTGACAAGTTTGAGCCAGACAATGCGAGCTTCTTTGCAATCTCAAAGAATATGAATTGATAAGTCATGTGAATTGCACCCAAAAGCAAAAGAGACCTTTAATGATGGGTACATCCTTCAAAATTTATATAATTTGAATTGAAGTCTTTCCATGTAGCTTTTTAAAGGAAGCATTTAATCTTTTTCATAAGTAGGCTACTTCCAAATCCTTGATCAAATGTCAGTGTTGGTTTTGTCCTTTTGAGAACCAAAGCCTTATAAGCAAATTAAACAGAGAATTTCCATCAAAGGAAGGTTTCCAAACAAGAACATCTTCATTTCTATGAAGGTTGGAAGGTTGCACAAGCACAATATGCCTTATCACCTTAGGGTGGAGGTAATGATTTAGGAGGTTAAAATTTCATCTTCCTAAGGGATTGTGAAAATTTGAAACAATTGAATGGAGGATAGGCTCAGCATTAGAGAAAGTGTATCTAATAAGAGGTTCTAGAAGAGAGGATCATTTATTGTACTAAAAAGAAATTTTGTCTCCCTTACCAACTTTCCAACCGACGTGTGTCATGAAATTCTCCCAAACCTTACATATACTATTCCAAGTGATAAGATCCCAGCAAAGTTTCATGATATAGGCAATATTTTGAGACTTAAGATTTTTAATCTTGAGGCCCCCATTAGTTTTTTCCTTGGTATCACAGCCTCAGGAAAGAAGATGGCATTTTTGTGACCATTAGAAGTGTCCCAAAGATAGTTTCTAAAGTTTTTTTTTTCTAGTTCAGGCAAGACATTATTAGGAAGCAGCATGGTCTACATGGTGTAGCTAGGGATGCCGAAAGGACAAAATGAATTAAGGTAGCTTTTCCTATGATGTTGAGAAAATGGCTTTTCCAATTAGTAAGATGAGAACAAGTTTTCTCGAGTAAGGGAGTAAAGGTAAGCTTGGAAGCCTTTTCATGGATAAGTGGAATTCCAAGATTGTTTGTCAAAATTTCCTGTGAGAGGAATTTCCAATTCATCACTGATCTGAGTAGCTCTATTAATATTGACTTTTGAAACAAAAGAGCTTGGATTTCCTCATGTTAACTTTTTGGTCCAAGGCATTACAAAAGTCAGAGAAGCTCTATAACATCCATCACAATTTTGAAAGCTCTCCTTGTGCACATTTTTTGTAGTTGTCTTCAATTCTTATAGAATCATAAGTATTTTCAGTCCATAGACACTTTTAACCCCTTGAAAGAAAAGCAATGTATCAAATGATTTGTTAGCAAATTAAGTGTAACCAAATTAACAACTCAACGTGCAATGGATGGTGATAAGAGTTCAATGTTTCCATACCATCTATAATATTGCTAGTTTATCTTTGACAGTACCTTTGTATACAATGTTTGGCAGCTGCTATAACATCCAAAAACTTGCTACCATTTGAAACTGGGGACATTATCAAAGTCAAAAAGCATCATGATAGCCATAATTCTCAATTGAACATAGTTGTAGCGTTCTTATGCACGTACATGAGATGTACAAATCAAATCAGAAAGTGTGAAAGAGTGATCCGTGAGCATTTAAACTTTGATGCTGATATTAAGCATGAATAAGACAACCTTTAGACATTGCAACATTTGCTTTACACATGACTGACACAACAAATGTTAAAATGGCGATGAATCTACCGAATGGGTAACTGAAAAACACGCTAGCAAGCAGAACAGACTACATCTTTTCAGTAAACTTGGGAAGAAGAATAGAACTACTTCGGCTACATCTCTTGCCACCAAAGTTCATTCAACTCTAGCCGAGGATGAAATGTAAATAGTTTGTTAACCTGTGCACATAGAAGGTTACTATTGTATTTTATTTATACCTCATCAACTCTCATCGCATCAGTTACCTAAGGATATCCAAGTTAACTCGATCCAATAAATCCATGCTGCCCAGCTAGCAATTATTAAAGCGATTTCTTCATATTAATTTCATTAAAAGATCATTACTAACGTATGCTATATCTCCTTTACTCAACTACAGATTAACTTTGTTATAAGTTTATCTAATTATATCAACACTGAAACATAATCCATCCTGCATCACTTTCACTATGATTGCCCATTAATATAGTGTAAAAGCTCATAAAATTTGAGAGGTAATAAATGGATCTCAGCATGAATCATTTTGTAAGGAATCTGAGTCAATGGCTAATTATATAACTTGAGCAGAATAAGATTCTTCAATAAGCATATTAGTAAAAATCATCTGAGTCTTTTCAAAAGGATTAACCAAAAGGCAGGCAAAAGGTATCCATGAGTTGAGTAATTCTTCTAAACCATTAATAAGACAAAGTTTTCTTGCTTGCTTGATGAAATTGGGTGGCCTGGGTTTGGGGATACCGGGAGCGGACAACTCAGATAGGCTCGGAGCATCAACTTCAACCACGGGAGCAGAAAATTATACGGAACGAATTTGTTTTAGTTGGCATCTTGTTATGTTATCGACTCAGAGGAAACTAAAAACCAAACCACAATTCTTGTGCGCCAAAAAAAAAAAAATAGTTGCCAGCGGTGATGGACCCAGAAAAAGTTATTAATGGGGCAACATTTTTACCAAACATAAATATTAATAATTTCTTTCTTTAAAAATATAATTATAAATATTAACTAAATAAATATACAAATAAATTATATGAGAACTTAAAAATATATATTAATTTCATTTCCATCATAAATTTATTTTTATAATAAATAAAAGATAAATAATATTTTTTAATAAGTTAAAGTGCATTTTTAATTCTTTAATTACGTACAAAAATTTATTTAGTCTTTTGATTTTATAAAATATTTTTTAGTCATTTAACTCTAATATCAATAATTTTAAATAATTATTTTTTCATCAATTATTATTATTTTATACAAATTAAATGTAATATGTCAATATTTGAGAACAAGGGAAACACACCTGTGATCTATTGATGTGAACCATCGTTGAAACTTTTACACGAAGAACAAAAAAATTAGAGAAAATGACAGAAATATTTTAAAAAAATTAATTAATTTAAATTAGGTCTCAAGTGCCAAACTCTAATAATTTACAAATTTAATATTAATTTTATAACTTTATTGTGATGAATTTATAACTTGTATTTCAAATTTTAATAAAAAAATAAATTTATTTATTTTTCAATCATGTTAAAATTTGAAAAACAAATTACAAATTTATTATAACAAAATTGTAAAATTAAGAGTCAAATTTGTAAATTTTTAAAGTTTAATACTTAGGACCTAATTGAATTAATTAACCCTTTTAAACCTTTGTCATTCTCCCAAAAAATTAACCTGATAATTCAAGGGTATACTTATAATCAAAATTCGGCTTTGTCTAAGCATGGATTCAGATTAGTCAAGAGTAAACTGAACAACATATTTAAATATTTCAAGATATCACGTGAAAGGGAAAAAAAAGGGCCTTTTTATCGAAGGGCAAAATGATCAACTCGCACCTTTTAACCGACGGACAAAATAGTTAGCCTAATAAGTGACTCATTTAATTCAAGGGTACATTGAATAAACCAGAATCGGACTTCTTAACCGAAGGGAAAAATAATTAATCAGAAGTCCAACAATGAAGCCTTAGAAAAACCAAAGACGTAACTGGAGCAAGCACAGTGAAATGAGTTTGGAGCCAATGAAATTCTCAGCTTCACTGGATGAACGGAGAGGATCGCCCTACTTCCCTTCCAATACAACCAATAGCACCATTTGATCCGAATCCTGCTCATCCAAACATACACGTACGTACGTACGTACGTATGTAAATATTATTATTTTTAAATATTTCTTGTTTTGGTTTTAAATAAAACGATATATAGGATCTAGCATACACACACGTGCATAAATTATTGCACACGAATTCATTAAAGTAGCCTTTAAATTGATAAATTTAAATTTAAATTTAAATTTAAAATTTAAAATCTTATATTTAAAATTTATGTATTTAAAATTATTTATTTAGGTAGTGCAAAAAAAATTAAATGAAAAGGAGAGACAAAAATGAAAGATTAAAAATCATAAAGTTACTTTTATTTTTTAATCAACAAAAAATAAGAAAAGATGTAAGAGTTTATATATGTATTAATAATAAGGATATAAAAAATATTTGAAATGATTAAAACTTTAAATTACTAAGGTGTAAAGAAATTTAAAATTATAAAACAATTATAATTTAAAATGAATTTTTATTTGAATTAAATTTAAATTCAAAAATTTTTATGATTTTTAAGTGAGATATTTGATTTAAATTTAAATTCTCATTAATCGAAACTCACTATAAATGAATACATTTCGTTGATAACAAGATAACAAATGTATGATATGGCCGAACACGGAAAGTAATATGTATAATTTGTATTTAAACAGAAATATTGATTAACAAAAATAAACAAAGTATTGTCTTATTCGACCGGTTGAAAACCAACTTTGCGTCTAGTTCTGATAAAAAGAAGAATGAGAGGGTTAAAGAACTAGACGGTCACACTGGTTAATCCCCGACTAATCAGGTTAAACCAGGTTAATCATTTTCTGGTTTAATCAATTGGCCGAATCAACTAGACCATTTACTGGTCTGAACTTCAATACAATATTTTTCCGCAACATACGGATGATCCCATTGTTTTATCATCTATTTTTTATTTATAATATAGAAGTCCTAACAAATATTTTTTTTAACTTCTAACATATCAAATCGCATAAATAGTCAGAGGGGAAAATAATGAAAGTCGAAAACTCTAACAAGTCTTGTTAGCAATCAGGGTATGTTTTCAAAATATATTAACTATTTGTAATTTTGTAGGACAAGAAGAAAATTGTATAAATTAGTCATCGATCTTCAAAATATATTATATCTTTTGACAGTAAATCAAAACAATTGGCAAAATAATGGATTGACTTACATTATTATTAAAGATGGGATTCAGTTTCAATGCTTATCATACTAATTAATATTGAGAGCTCATTTCTTCTAATTGTTTAGATCTAATCTGGATAGTTCATATTTACAGCTTTTCAAGTGGTTTTTTTTTAATAAAAAATTATTTTCAAAAAAACTGACAATTAAGATATTGTTTTTATTTTAATTTTTTTATCCATTAAATTTTTTTAAAATCTAAATAAAAAGTTATAAATTTGGACCATTCATATTAAATTTAACAGTACAAATATGATAAGCTTTCAATGCTCATAAATGTATGATGAGCATTGAAACTGATTCCAATTAAAACATAATCAAAAACTGGAATCTTTGCAATTACTTATCACATAATCCAGTTTCTAAATATCCCTCCCTTCATGCATGTTCCAAGCCCGGAATCGGACTTTAGAATCAGGAAAAGCAGATGATATTATTTGAAGCCTGAAAAAGCATTCCTTGCTTTCACTCAACCAACAGAGATGCCCATATTTTCTTGTTATACTTTTCCCCTTCTATTTATCTAACCTATATATATATATATTATATGTTAAGTTTTTTGATTGATGACAGGCATTGTGCTTCGGAACTAATTGCAAGACTCAGAACATCGATCATATCATGGGGTCGGTCGCGAGTTTCATGGGTGGGAAGGTTCGGCCATTTTCTTTCATATATTCTGGGCTCTATATTTTCTCAATGTATCATATAATGCTCTAGTGCCAGCCTATTAAAGCCCCTTGCATTTTGGTGTTTTGCTTTCATGTTCGCGCGCGCGCGTGTGTTAATCGGCTTCCGATTTAATTTGGCAAATCCGTGCAGTATCACTAACCCAGGGGAAGAGCATCCTATATCATCCACTCTACGATAAATTCATTGGCGATGTGAAAATCGAGAACTTCAGCTTTGATGACTTCCACATTGCCTTTCTTCAGATCATCAAGTAAGCTTCTGCTTATAATTTTAACCATCTTTACCTCAAATTATACTCTCTATCTCAAATTATAAGATATTTTTAAAGAAAATTTGCTGATTCACCTTCCCAAAATATAAAACTTTGATAACAATAAAATTATTAATGATATTTTCTTAATATCATTCTTTCAATTATATTCTCTCTCTTTAAACTAAGTATTAAATGAAGGATATTTTAAAATTTTTAAAAATAAAATTATATAATATATTTAATGATCTTTATTAATATATATGATTTTGTCTAAAAATATTTTATAAATTAGGATAGAGGGAATATTAACATACTCTTAAAAGATATTTCATACTGTTTTGTTATAGCTCACCCCAAGTTTCATGCCAATTTTAAAAAATATATAAATCTTTCGATGATGTAGCTTTCTTTTGAAAAACTCCATAGTTGTTTTGTTATATCCAGAAAGTTTTTCTTGACCAGCTGTTATATTCAGAAGTTCGTTTGCAAAAGAAGTATGAAATGCATCCCTTTTTGTTTCAATGATTATTTAATCGATTTTACTTGCTGAAGAAAAAATAGAAGAAAATTAAAAAATCGAAACAATTAGTTCACAAAAGGGCTGACATGGACCTCTGAGCTTTGGTACTATACTTTGGAATTGAGATTATTTAGATACTTTTTATCATTGATTTACACAGTATATGGAGTGGCTTTTTTATTATTAAATCGTAGTTTTATTTCCGTAACATTTTAATACCTTAGTGAATGGTAAAAAAATCATTAGAAGAACAAAAAAATGTTCAAGCCATACATGCGCGATACTCGATATTTTATATTGAAAGTTACACAATATTTACTCAAATAAAAATATATTTTGAATTTTAATTTAGTTTTAATTTTTTAATTGAATGTTCTTTATCAATCTAAATACATATTTCTAATTAAAAATTTTAATGGAGAGTAATTTGGTAAAAAAATTAAATTATGTTAATGTATAAAATATTTTTAAAAGTTCGTATATTTCAAAAATTATATAATTAATAAAAAGTAGGGAAAAATGAAAAAAATTACTCTCAAAATATACAAATAACAATGAGGCACCACAAAATATGATAATCATTTTCTAGTCCTTAGGGACTTGCTTGATATTTTTATTTTTGTAAAATGACATATTTGCCATTATTTTAAAATTTATTAGTGAAGTCTAATAATTAAAAATCAGTTACTGTTACTTTTTCTTTTGAAAAATGACTATTTGTAAATTATAATTTACTTTGCATAAATTTTTTTATTAATAAAGTCCGAGGACTAAAATAGTTACCACTTTCTTTTGGAAAATAACTAGTTTTCTTGGAGAAATAATTAGACCAGAACAACAAATTAAAAATTCTTATGGTTATCTTTTTTATTTTCCAAAAGAATAAAAATGGTCTTGCACATTAAAATTAATTTATAAATAGGTTCCAGAGACTATAAAACAAATATGACATTTCACAGTACTTAATTATCATTTGCATATTTTGAGAATATTTTTCTGTTTTTCTCCCTCAAAAATGATTACCAGACGATAGGAACTGTGTTCTGTATGCATATTTCTTTAGTTTAACACCAGTAAATTTTACGCAGCACTGTCAACGCAGTCGTTCCGGGCAGGCATTATGAATATGTGCCAAATCGCGAAGAAATCGAGGTCAGTTTATGATTTGCTTAATTTTAGTTCGTTAGTTTTTCTGATTCAACAAAATATTTTAATTTCATTTTTTTGTTAAGAAAACTAAGTAATTTTTCCCTCTCACTTTTTTTTGGCTCTAACATAATCTAATTTTTGCCTCATCATTAGATTTTTCATCTAAAATCCGTACTTCTCAATATCCACACATATTTGTTGTTCAAAGTTAGTAGATTATTAAGTTTAGGGATAATTTTTTAGTGACGATAACATTATAAAAACAAATTTTGAATGCCTGCTGTAATTTTCTATGCATGCATCTTCTCATATTTGGGGCCATAATTAGGATTTTGCTTTATAGAGAATATTGAGAAATGCACAAAAGTTGTAGAACAATTTGAAATTCTGTAAAAACTGAATCTCCCAGGAAAATAGGATGGTAATATTGTCGACTGCTTTTGATCTTCTGCAAAAACAGAAACAAAATATGCATTTGGCAAAATATTTATCATATATTTCTACTTCAAGTAATTGCATGCAAGTGGGGTAAAAAAAGAGGATGCTTGTGATTTTAATAAAGTTCAAGGAAAAGTTGTGTTGAGTATATTTAAAGAAATAAAGAGGACTTATTTTAAACAAAACAAAAAAAAGTGTTTTTAACCTGTAAAATGTTTGGAGGGAACAGAAATTATATCATCAATGGAAAGAAGAAACAGTTCCTCCTGCGAAGAAAAAGAAGATGGTGGAGGATTTCATAGTGAAAAACGTAAAAATGAAGAGCGCAGATAAGCTCGTGATGCTAGCAGGACTGGCAGCTCCACCAGCAGCCATGGCAGCTAAGAGAGCAGGAGAGTCTCTGCCTCAACTTAAAATCATGAAAGTGGTGCCTGATCTTCTCTTTGTCCCTTCTGCTACTCTCTTGGCTCTTATGGGATGCAAGCTCTCCACTACTTTGAAGCAAATTTCCTAAATCAATCAAACTATATAATGTCTGAAGTTTCAATTTCATTTGTCTATGCATGTTGTGTATTGAAAGTGTTTCCAATAAGCATGGATTGGATTGCTAATAATCCTTTGACTGAATTCTTCTATTTAAACGATTATTTAAAAAAAAGAACAGTGCTGTAATGGAAGTCAATTGAGAAACTACCCACCACAAGTTGCATTGAATACAGGACTTTGATACAAAAGATCGAATTGAAAGACCATCCATCAAGTTCAATTGAAATATTGAGAAACAAATGAGAGTAACGGGGAATGGAATATATATAAGTGCCATGTCTAGTCATTAATTGTAAATTACTTTTCAGTCACGGAGATGGCATTTGCAAAAACCTGCAAGCGCAAAGAACCTTGTTATTCCAAGGGTTTCCAGTGTCAAACACTGCCCAAAACACAAGGTAAAAATCTTCAAGAATATTCACAAGTAAAAGAGGGAAGATTTTGTATCACAGATCATAAGTTCCACAATAATCCCTCGTGCTCAGGCTAATCGATAGGATGGATATGTTTCAAAATAATTCACTCCATCATTGCTCTCATTAAATCAGATAGTTCTCCAAAGAGGAAGCATCTGACTGAGCCGAAATCGAGGCGGCCGGTGTAGAATTGATTATTGGAGTCGACATAGAGAACACTACGAGGTCAAAGCTTACTTTTTCAAGGTCCCAAATAAAATTAAAAAAAAAAAGCTTACTTTTAAAGTTATCACCGGGACCTATTTCTCTCCTTCAAGACGGTTAACATTTCTGCATCGTCTCTCCTTGCCCAAGCATGACTTGACAGACTCTTGGGTGCTTTAAAATCCTGAAGTCCCGCTTCACCTAATCGTAATCGAGAAGTCGGGGAGGCATGTAATACAAGGGAAGGGAATGATTGTTGGCATAGCTGGTAAAAATCTGTTTTTTAGTCATGTCTAGGGATACTATCTTTAAAAATAATTTGGCACAGTTGTCAAAGTTTTTTAAGATTAAGTAAAAACCTCTTGTAAACTGAGTAGGGTGACAGAACATAGCAGAAATACAAAATAACCCAGGAGAAGCACGAAATAAGGAGGAGAGAAGAGTACTCGAAAGATCAGAGCAGTGACTACCTACTATGTGATCTTCACTACCTTTTATAGGCAAAAGCTCATGAACATTGGGCAAGCATCACTAATTAATGCACTTACAAAAATGATTTCAAAGAATAATGGTGTTTAAATTATAAATTACAAGATAAATATATTAAATGATAAGTAATATCATTAATCAAAATAAAAGTTCCTTATGAAACATCATTAGAATATTTAAAATATATCCAACAATCCCCACATATTTCAAAGAAAAAATTTTATAACTTCACAAAATAATATTGCTCAGTATTACTTCTCCTCTAAGCTCATATAGTTGCCCAATAAATGTAGAATTTTAATTTTATAACTCCACACAATATCCCCATGTGTTAGAAGAAATATTATCATCTAAGTTATTTATATCAAATATAATTATTTCGAATTTGATATCTTTTAATTTTGAACCAGACCTAAACCAATACTACTTAGTATATAGAGAAATTAGTCAAGCACACTTCTATGAACCAACAACTCTTAAATATATATTAGAGGCCTTAGTAGTCAAATCATATCCCCTATAATTTCTCCTGTTAATAGCAATTTTTCACTTTGATGCCATGCACGCACTTAGTATGTCGACAAATAAGTTAAACATTTCACCACAATCTCATAAAAGCGGCCCCATTCTACATTCATTTAGGTGATTTTATCAAATGTATCGTCTATGATGTCAAATAAGTTAATTTATATCATATCCCAAAATAACTCATTGCGATTAAATTTTAAGAGCAATTCCAATATAGTTGTCAAAGCTTTCAAGAGTAAGTAAAAATCTTCCTATAAAATGAACAGCATGATAAAACAGTACAGAATAACCAAAGAGGAGCATGAAGTGGGGAAGTGAGGAGAGTGCACAAAAGATTGGGACAGTGATCACCTACTATGTGATCTACACCGCCTTTTATAGGCAAAAGCTCAAGAATATTGGGCAATTATTACTTATTAATGCACTTAGAAAAATGGTTTCAAAGAATAATATCATTCAAATTATAAGTTACAAGATAAATAGATTTAAATGATAATTAATATTATCAATCAAAATAAAAGTTCCTTTTGAAATATCGTGAAAATATTTAAAATAACTAACAATGATAGCTTTCATTATATTCCTTTTGTCTCAAAATATAAGATACTTTGATAAAAATAAGATTTTATTAATAATACTTTTTCAATATTACCCTTCCCATGTATTCTCTTTCTTCAATATTCTTTCATCAATAAAGTAAATGAAGGCCATTTTTTAAAAGTTTATATTTTTATCTTGAAAAAGTAAGGTTGTAAAGTATATTAATGAGTTTTATTGACATATGAGATTTTATCAAAAATATCTTATAATTTAAGATGAGGAAAATATGATTTTGTATGCCTTGGAAAATTGGAAAGTTGTGGGTAGAGCAATAAATAAGGTTAATAAAACTGCACCAAACATTGAACCACTTGAGGCAACAATTCACGATCTAATAATTGGATTGTAGTTGAATTGATTATGAATAAATTAATATATTTTAAATAATATAGGCTTAAAATTAGAGGATATGATCATTTTTATAATATAAATATAAATAAATATTTAAATCTAACAAAAGTAATATATAGTAAGAAACACTGCAGTATTCAGTATTCCATAGTTTCATCCAAATATATAGTTATTTGATAATTTACAATTTTAGAATATGTACCTGCATATTTATTTCCTATTTTTTATTTTTCTTCCTTCCTCAATACTCAGAAGACAAAAATATGCAAAGATTATAACTTTGAAACATGAATTAAAATTTAAAAAAAAAAAAAGAACGGTTCAACCGGTTAAATTAATCACTACTGATTTGACCGATTCTTTGATCCTCCAGTTTCCTCACATTTCCATATCGAACATGTGATCAATTCCTAGTCTAACGGATTTAATTGACCAACGTGATCTAATTTTCATAACATTCTCAACAAATTAATGAAATCAAATTTTTTCAAATCCCAATATAAGAAGTAACAATATACTCTCTTTAATCATATTTAAAAGCCACTTTTTAACATGTTTTGCTGGAACTAAAAAAAATTTAACCTTATTAACTCTATCGTAAAATGTAATAAATTTCCACCTCTATCTCCTAATAAAAACAAAAAAAAACTATTTTAATAATTTTTTTAATATTTAATAAGAGTAAAAAATTAAAGATGTACGCAAAATAATAAAAACTCTATAAATAAAATCAAAATTAACATTTTCTCTCTGTCCTTCAAATAAGACTAGCAAAGTAGCTTCAACGAAAATTACAACAATCTCAGGGGAAAAGCAAAATAATCACAACATTTAAAATAATCCTCCAAATACACAAGGTAGTCAGTAATTTTATTGAGATCCATCGAATAAGATGGCACGGGCTTACTTAAAAAATAGTGGACTTCACATATGCACATAATATACAAATAAACTCCAATGTCAATGCGAGAGCAAGAAAACACAATATTAACAATATTAACTAGCATTTACAAGAGATGACAAGATGGCAAAAATTCCCCCCAAAAAAGAACTCAGTTTCTCTCTGTCTTACAAAAATACTGTTCTATTAAAATTTAGCTGTAACCAGACGATAGCCAGCACATCCCCTTTCAGCGCAATCTCCGCTTTCCTCCTCCTTCGGTTCCTCAAAAGACTTGACTTTGAAGTAGAACATGCTTGAACAGCAGGCTGCAAATTGGCTGCAGCAATCTCAGTAGCCGACTCTGGTTCTGAAACGTTCCGCTCTTCAACTGACTCATCCGTGTTTTTTCACAACTCGTTTCTAACATTTTCAAAAGTTTGCAGCTCTTCCTTGGCTAGCTGGTTATGAATTAGAACTCCATCCTTGGTCTGTAGATAATAAGAGGAGGAAGATATTAGAATAAAGCTTCAATTTAAACAAGGAAATACTCGACACTACTATCATTACATGCTGATTGAAGCATTAAAATTGTTGTTATTGAATAAACAATTTTAAATCATAACTGTATCAGAAAAGACAAGAAAAGAGGTGTAGCCCTGCTGATTTAACAAGCTGCATACATAAAAATTAAGACAGCAGATGCAAAACATAAGAGAAATCCTAAGGTTTTGATGTTTATGAACTGAGATACTGAATCAGAGTTACAAGAGACCTCATTGATTCAATACAAAACCCTATTCCCCAGTAACAGAACAGAAATCACTAGAACAAAGACAAATCACAGTCACACCCAACACAAGCACAGTCACTGGCTTTCGAGAGGCCAATCTCTCCTCACCATACTCAAGATACGAAAGACAACCTGCAAGGAGGTTCCAACCACAACTATAAACCCAAAAAACAACCCTCACGGTCTCCAAAAATATGCTCTCGTAAGTCAGGTCTACCACAACTCTAAAGCAGCCCTATTTTTTCTCCTTAACAGTAGAAGTAAGGTCAACGTTCCGACCATCTGAAAGTGCCTTTCCTCTTTCATGCATTTTCCTGAATTTCCTCTCATAGGTCCGAGCAGGAAAAGTGATTCTATCAAAAAGCCACACACAAAAGCATTTAGCATCACGAGTGTGTTAACTGGAATTCTATCCTACGACAGTAAATGTGGAAAGTGGATTACAAAAACAAATAGAAAGAGCTTCCAAGAAGCATGAATATAAGGAATAATGTCCTTATTAACAAACTCTGAAATCCATCAACCGGATTATACTGTCAACAGCAACTACTGTACTCCAAAATCCCAATCATTCATTTCCAAACACATCAAGATGTTTTACCAAAAAATCTAATCCCACTTCCAATACTTGTAAATAAGGGTTAATGGAGGGCAAGAAAATATCATTGTTTGGGAGTTGGCTTAAAGGAGGAAGGAAGAATGGAGGATGTTTCTTTTATCATCCAAAATCTTCCAAGGAGTAGAGGAAGTAGTCTATCACCCTCCCTTCTCTGCCCATTCTTTTCTTTGAACTTCCACCGTGGTCCTTCTCCTTCCACTCCAAACTCATATGTTTACGAAATCATGTCAGAAATACTGTATAGGGCTACAATGGAAATCACTTTAAACCATAAACTACATGTAAGATAAAGAGGCAAGAAGCTCCAAGAAAAGGGTAATAGAAAATATTGACAAAGAAATAAGAATAACTGGAAGCTGAATAAGAGTGCTCTAGTATCTCAGTCATAGTTAACTACTTTCATACATGGAGGACGACATTTACATAAAATCATATAAATGGCACTTACAAGAGCATAGTGCATGCAGTATAAAGCTTGTTATTCCAATGGTTTCCAAAGTCAGACGCTACCCAAAATACTAGGTAAAAATCATCAAGAATACTCAGAAGTAAAAGATGGGGGGAAAATTGATATCATCTTTCGTAGTAGATACTTACATCTTCCCACAGAACCTCATGCTGAGGCCTAGTGGTGGTCTCAATAAGAGGAGACATCTCTACACAACTTGATACTTCATTTCCAGGCATTAGCAGATCTCCCATATTAAACTCAGTTTTAACAGATCTAACAGGAAATGCATTTTTGCTTCTAGCACTTGCTGGAGAAGTAGGATATCTTTCAAAGTGATTCAGTCCGTCAGATGGCTCATGCATGCTCAACTTATTAACAGAAGTGAACTTCCCTGGGTTTTCACTAATGACTGTGTCAATCCGAGTTTTCAATCT
Organism: Prosopis cineraria; assembly: GCF_029017545.1. Lineage (NCBI taxonomy): Eukaryota > Viridiplantae > Streptophyta > Magnoliopsida > Fabales > Fabaceae > Prosopis > Prosopis cineraria. The sequence continues at coordinate 17,265 of NW_026555344.1, forward strand.
GTGAACTTGTTCATGCACTGCTTCAATCTTTAGAATAATGTCCTTCAAGGATTTATCACTATCTTTAGATTCAAGAGATGACAAAATATCATTCCACCTGAACTCCCCAGTATTAACAGCATTACCTTAATGAAAAAGGATGTAGTGTTAGGTGTATATAAAATTATAAATAACATTGTAGGGTTTGAAACTCATGGAAACATATGATGAAAACATATCATCAATCTTCTTAGTAATTACATAATGTTGAAGAGTAAAACTTGTTTATCAAATACATTGAACTTTTCTTCGTTTCACAATCTTAAATTAGGCAAATTGTTGAACAAGCAAGAAAAATGATTTCGTATTTACAAGTGCAAACTTACCTGTAGCAACACCAGGTGCATCTTTCAAATGAGCAACATCAGTAGAGCTTTTATTTTCTGGGAAATGAGAAATCAAATCATAAGATCACTGAAGTAAGATACATTAGGATCCAATAAAGAAAATTCATACCATAGTAGGAGAAAAAGCTATGGTTAGGCATATATGATGCCAAATCACATTCTGCTTCAACTCTCTTTCGTTTTTTCCTCGTCATCACTTTATTCCTACCAATTGAACCGGTAAAAGGTACTGACTTGGTACCAAAACCATCCAATGTAAATTTTGCAAATTCGTGCTGCTTTCTATGGTCATATATTGCAAGCTCTTTATCATGTTTAAGTGCCTGAGTATGAAGTTGCTTCAGCTGCAATTCATCCATTTACAACGCCACATCAGAGGATGTATAAACCTCCTCCAATGATTAGTCAGTTTTTTTTTCCTGCATAGTCAATAGGGTGAAACATATCAATAATTGGCCTTCTAATCAAACACCCCGTGTGAATGTTGGACTCTAAAAGGATAACAGAAGCATAAAGTTGAAGTAGCAGAGATAAGAATGTTGAGATGTACATGTGGGTATACATGAAAAGATAAAATTCGAAATGAACATATGCGAGAAAAAGTGGGCATGGCATCCATTGAAGGGAAAATAGTAGAAAATCATTTTAGATGATTTGGACTTGTACAAAGAAGGATGTGGGAGGTACCGGTGAGGAAAGTAGAATGAATAATCTTGCGCCTTCTAAAGAGGGATAGAGAAAGACCAAAAGAACAATTATGAAAATTGTTGAACGAGACCTTTTAGTAAACAATATTCCTGAAAACTAGGTAGATATAGAGTACAATGGCATAGTGTAATCCATATAGCCAACCCCAACTAGTGGGATAAGGCTTCTTCTTGCTACTGATGTCGTATTGTGTACCCGTAAAAGAATGTGACAATATGTTCATTTTCCTTTGTTTTTTTCCAGCTCTGTTATCTTGCTTCACAAAGACCAAAAAAGAGTCACAAGACAGACTAGATGCAAGAAACAATAAAATTTAAATTATACCTTATTTGAAATGATTCAAAACACTCATCAAGCATGGACGAGGTTGCATGCCCAGAGTGTATCTGTGATTCGACTTCAACATCACTGAATACTGCACAATTCTCATTCCCTGTGCCAGATAACGTATCACCAAAAGAACTAGAATACTCCGTGACATCCTCACAAGCAACATCAACAACCAATGTCTTCCCAGAATTTGAGCAACCAGTTATGTTAACTTCCACGTCCTCATTTCCATTAGACAAAGGAGTTTGTTCAATAGGCAATGCTTCAGTGGTATAAGCATTAGACTTATCAACAGCAGATCGAAAATCTTTGTGCTCAAAAAATGGAGGGGCAGGTACAATCTCTTCACTGAAGTGAACTTCTGGGGCAGATTCCATCTTCCCGTTCAGTTCTACGTCAGGACCCATTTTGCAGATCATGCACCAGGCTGTCCAGAGATCATGCAATGATCAAGATGTATATTAAACATGCAAAAGTTAAACTCGCTTAAAAATCAAGACATGCCACAAGATGGGAGAAGGAAAAAGTTAGCTTCAGAGAATTGGATCCTAAGAAGTGGAGGCACAATATAAGGCGTTTTATAACCTTATACCAAACTAACTGTGGAATATAATAAACACAGGCACAATGAAATATAATAATCACGAGCAAAAAACACCAAAGCACTATATTCAGTTGGGATTGCACTTTCAACAACAGAAAAAGTTGTGTTCATGAAGAGTTTATAAAGTGAGACAAAAGCACATTTTCTTTGTATAATTCTAGTTTCCGCAACAGTTGTCCCTATATACTGGGTCATTTAATTCAAATCTAATAAAACCCAAATCAATATCTCCACAGAAACAGCAACAAAGACAGTAAAAACAATAAATAAGGGCAAAATGCTGAGGTTTTGATATTAATAAATTGAGAGAAACTGAATCAGAGTTACAAGTTTTCCTCTGATTCTGGCCAAAACCCAATCTCCCCTGAATGATCACAAAAGTAACAACATTACAAGCTCAAACCTCACAAGAGGGTTCACTCCTCCTGGCATTCGAGAGGCCAGTCTCTCCTCTCCATTCTCTTACAAAAAATACCCCCTCAATACAAGCTAAAAGATAGAATATAACCACAGCATGGACATCATGGCTTTCCCCTTAGCCCATACCTCCCAACAGATCTTAATTATGGCAAAAGATCACATGCTACTGTTCCTTGCGGCTAGAGACCGAAGGATAAACCTCTGGACCAGTCATCCTTATTCTACTAAAGTCATTCTTCCCCTTTGACTTCCTTTGATATGTCTTAGTAAAATAATGAGGGGCTCTATCATTACCCTCCCCTAAAGTTTCACCTTATCCTCAAGGGGAAATGCTGGAAATTGTTTGCAAATCAGGCCTGCACCTTCCCAGGAATTTTCAAATTCAGGTAGATCATGCCATTTAACCAACACTTCTTGCTGTCCATTCATAAGCCGACGAACCCTTCTAATATCTTCGGGCTGCACTTGTAGTTCTAGTTCACTAGTAAGGGCTGGAGGAATGGTAGGATTCACCACTATCGAAGGCACAGATTGTTTCAGCTGTGAAACATGAAATACCAGGTGAATGCGAGCTGTGGGTGGTAATTCCAGTTTGTAGGCTACATTCCCAACTTTTGCAAGAACCTTGAAAGGGCCATAAAAACGAGGGCTCAACTTTTCATTGACTCTCTTAGCCAACATTTTCAGCCTGTAAGGTCTCAATTTCACATAGACAAAATCTCCAACATTGAACTGGACATCTCTTCTATGTTTATTGGCTTGCTCTTTCATTTTGCTTTGAGCCTTAGCCAAATTGTCCCGTAAAAGGGAGATGATCTGATTCCAAGCCTGAATTTGCTCGTTTACATCCTCTATAGCTGAAGGTTCACCACTCAACTTCAAGAATGCCGGAGAATCCCGACCATACACTGCTTTAAAGGGTGTCATACCGGCTGCCCCATGATAGGAAGTGTTATACCAATACTCAGCCCAAGATAGCCATTTAGCCCATTGTGAAGGCTTCTCATTTGCAAAGCAACGCAAGTAAGTTTCTAAGCTTCTATTTAACACCTCAGTTTGCCCATCTGATTCTAGATGATAAGAGGAACTGAGACAGAGTTGCGTGCTGGCTTGCTTGAACAATTCCTGCCAAAAGTGGCTTATAAAAACCCTATCTCGATCTGAAACAATAGTTTTAGGAAACCATGCAACTTGACAATCTCCCTTATAAAGCTTTCAGCAACATCTTTGGCAGAAAAAGGGTGGGATAATGGAAAAAAAGGGCCATATTTGGTAAGTCTGTCCACCACAACTAGTATTGTGTCATACCTCTTGGATTTAGGAAGTCCGGTAATAAAATCCATGCTAATATCCTCCCACACATTTTGTGGACTAGGCAATAGTTGCAGCAGTCCAGCCGGGGATAAAGCGTGGTATTTATTCTTCTAGCACACCTCACAACTTGCCACATATTGCTAGACATCTCTTTTCATTCCCTCCCAATACAAAACATTGGACAGCCGCTTGTAGGTGCGTAAGTAGCCCGAATGGCCCCCCATTGGGGAGTCATGATATTCTTTAAGGAGCAAAGGAATTCTGGTGGACTCCTTTGGTAGAACTAACCTCTCCTTGTAGTGTAGACAGCCATGTATCACGCTGTACCCTTCTACCCCCTCTTTATCGGTAATGAGTTGCTGCAGAATTTTGCTCAATTTCAGATCAGCTAGTACCTCTCTTTCCCATTCTTCCACATCATCATACTGCCATAATGAAAATCCCATTAGTTCAAGTGACTCGTCTTGCCTAGATAGAGTATCAGCAGCCCTATTCTCCTTCCCGGGCTTATACACAATTTCAAATTTGAATCCCATCAATTTGGAGACCCATTTTTACTGGTTTTCATCAACTACTCTCTGCTCCAGCAGGTATTTCAGAGCCTTTTGATCAGTGCGGATGATAAATTTGTGCCCCCAAAGATAATGACGCCACTTCTTGACTGCCATTACAATAGCCATAAGCTTCCTTTCGTAAATAGAGCATTGTTGAGCCCTATTTGAAAGCTTTTGACTATAATAAGCCACTGGTCTGCCTTGTTGCATCAAAACAGCCCCTACTCCCGTTCCCGATGCATCAGTTTCTAACTCAAAAGGCATGGAGAAATCAGGCATGGCAAGCACAGGTAGTGTAGTCATGGTTGTTTTGAGTTGATCAAAAGCTTTTTCTGCTTCTTGGGACCACTTAAAAGAATCCTTCTTGAGTAGATCAGTAAAAGGACTAGCAATTTTCCCATAATTCTTGACAAATTGACAATAGCATCCAGTCAGCCCTAGGAATCCCCTTAAAGATTTTACATTCTTAGGCTTAGGCCACTTCACCATGCTTTCTATCTTGCTTGGATCGGCTTGCACCCCTTCTTTTGATATTAGATGGCCTAAATATTCGATCTTTGGTTGCACAAAACTGCATTTCTTTAAATTAATAACAAGCTGGTTTTCCTTCAAGATAGAGAAAACAGTCTCCAAATGCTTCAAATGTGAGGTTAGGCCATTGCTATATACGAGAATGTCATCAAAAAACACCAACACGAACTTGCGTAAGTACTCTCTAAATACCTAATTCATCATTGATTGAAAAGTGGAAGGAGCATTAGTTAATCCAAAAGGCATCACCTTAAATTCATCGTGCCCCTCATGTTTTCGAAATGCTGTTTTAGGCTCATTCCCAATCTTGATTCAAATTTGGTGGTACCCAAATTTCAAATCCAGCTTGGAAAAAATTGTCGCTCCCTTCAATTCATCTAGCAACTCGTCAATGGTTGGGATTGGGAACTTATCCGGAACAATAATTTTATTTAAGGCTCTATAATCAACACAAAACCTCCAACTTTCGTCTTTCTTCTTAACTAACAGTACCGGGCTTGAATAAGGACTAGTACTTGGTTGAATAATTCCTGACTTCAGCATATCTTTCACCAAGTTTTCTATTTCATTCTTCTGCAAATGAGGGTACCGATAAGGCCTGATATTTGGTGGCTGCTCCCCTGGCTTAATTATGATAGCGTGGTCTTGTGCTCGCGGTGGAGGTAGGCCTTCCAAAACCTCGCAGACTGTAGGAAATTTTTCTAGCAAATTCTGAATTTCGGGGATCAAGATTGTTGTATCTTCAGTTTTGCTAGTAAAACCTCTATATTCAATCAAAAACCCTTCTCCTTTCTTACCTACTGAACAAATTAGAGATCTGAATGTGGTTTGGGCCCGAGTAAGGGAGGGGTCCCCTTGCAAGCATACTCTCTTATCCTTGTTGCCAATTTTCATTGTTAATCGGTTCCAATTAATCTTAACATCTCCTAAGGATTTCAGCCATTCCATTCCCAGCACTGCATCAACTCCACTCAGCTTAAAAGGGTAGAAAGTTTGGACTATATTAAGATTCTAAACACTTAAACATAAATCCTTACAACGCCTCTTACCTTTTATAGCATACCCATCCCCTACTGTAATGGTGTATTCAGAAATTTCATCAGAGGGTAGACTTAACTTACTCTGCAAATCTTCAGCAATAAAGTTATAGGTGGTACCACTGTCAATGAGAATGATTATATGTGTGTCTCCAATCTTCCCCTTGACTTTCATGGTGTGGTTATCACTAAACCTAGCCATGGAATTAAGAGATAATTCCATCTGCGTACCGTCCTCAGTAGGTTCAAGATATCCACCGTCAATTTCAAGTGCTGTATCATCTTCTTCGCCTTCTGTGTTGGCTCCTAACTCCATTATCACCACTTGAAGGTTCTTATTTTTACATTTATGAGTGGGGCTGTATTTGTCGCCACATTTGAAACAAAGCCCAAGCTCTCTACGTCTTGCAATTTCAGAATCAGGGAGTCAGCGAGAATTTCCTCCTCTCCTCGCTGTGGTTTCAAAATTGATGTTGCTCCCAGTCTTCAAAGGCTCTGTTCTAGCGTCATTTTTCTTTGCACCGTCCGCGGGAGAAGACGCGACCACACTAGCGTTCCTTCCTCCCTCAGTCACATGAGTCACGTATGGAAAATAAGTGACCTAGGTCGAATCGGGTTTGGATCCAAAATGGGTCCGCTGAACTCAGGTTCCTCTCGTGTCCCTGCAGTCATCCAACATCCGATTTCTTTCTTCAATACATACTGCCATTTCCATCAGTTCCTACAGAGTCGCAGCCTTCATCACCTTCAGCTCAGCCCTAATCTCTGTCTTGAGTCCAGACTGAATGCACCGATCAAACATTCCTCGGAAGCTTCTTTTAATGGCGCCGATAATAGTTCAAATTCCTCTACAAATTCTAGCACAGACTTCTCTTGCTTAGCTGTAAATAGTCGCTCATACTCACCACCAGGTTGTGAAGAGTGGAATCGCCGCAGCAACTCCCTTTTAAATTCCAACTAGTTACTCAATGGTACTCGCATATCAAGCCACTGGTACTAGTTCACTGCTTTTCCCTCCAGACATATTACTGTTGCTTCGAGCTTCTCATGTTCAGCTATGGAGTTAACGTGAAAGTACCATTCCACTCTGAAAAGCCACCCAAGAGGATCCTCACCTGAGAATACAGGTAGTTCCAGTTTTCGAAACTTACCTCCTTCTGTCCCACCCCCTGTATTATTCTCAGAAGATTCTGCATGATGAGTGCCTTCTTGCTCTTCCCCACGTGGCCTTGCCACCTTCTTTTCTAGTTGTGCCAGAGTATCATTAATAGTCTTCAAGGTTCCCTTAATGTCACTTACATCCCTATTCAATACCCCGATTGCCTCCTTCAACTCTTGTACTTCTCGCTCAGAATACTGCACTTCCTCCGCCATAACTTCTCTTAACTACCCAAAATTCGTACTGCTCTGGTACCAATTAATAAGACCCAAACCAATATCTCCACAGAAACAGCAACAAAGATAGTAAAAACAATAAATAAGGGGAAAATGCTGAGGTTTTGATATTAATAAATTGAGAGAAACTGAATCAGAGTTACAAGTTTTCCTCTGATTCTGGCCAAAACCCAATCTCCCCTGAATGATCACAAAAGTAACAACATTACAAGCTCAAACCTCACAAGAGGGTTCACTCCTCCTGGCATTCGAGAGGCCAGTCTCTCCTCTCCATTCTCTTACAAAAAATACCCCCTCAATACAAGCTAAAAGATAGAATATAACCACAGCATGGACATCATGGCTTTCCCCTTAGCCCATACCTCCCAACAGATCTTAATTATGGCAAAAGATCACATGCTACTGTTCCTTGCGGCTAGAGACCGAAGAATAAACCTCTGGACCAGTCATCCTTATTCTACTAGAGTCATTCTTCCCCTTTGACTTCCTTTGATATGTCTTAGTAAAATAATGAGGGGCTCTATCAAAATCCTTCTACTTTCAGTTCGCACATATGAGATCATATGCAATAACCATGTCGTGTGCCTTGATCATTTTTCTTTCCGTTTAAGAAAGTGGATAAAATCCAGCGAACGATTCCAAAAGCTACCAACCCGTTTTTAAAAATACTCTTTTATGAAATCCTACATGTATCTTATAGGAAAAAAGCGGTGCAAGTTTCAACAGCATATTAAAATTTAAAAGCAGGATGAACAAGCGACCGCAGCAACATTCTGGTTCAAGGTCCAAAATCTCGTAAAATATCTATTAAAAAACTTTTTTTTTTTTTTGGGTTGCAACCACAACGTTGGAGCGTTCGTGACACGACAAAGTCAAATTTCCAGAAAAAAAGGCAACACTTGCCCCATGATCAAAAGAAACGAACGAAAACGTGTAACATCTCAAACGCAATGGCATGCTTCACAGAGTGCGATGTTCATAGGAATAGCTTTAATTGAATACGCAAATATCAGTTATAACCCAATCGGTTTCCAATTTCCATCAAGATCATTAACTTCTTTCTCATGTCAATTAGAAATTGAGAAAAAAAATCGTAATATTTTCTTCTTTTTGTTGAGCCATATTATAAAGACTCATGAAATTAAAACATTCATATATAATCCAAAACGGACCCAGGAATCAGAAACCCGACCAAAGATCAAAGAATTGAAGAAAAATACGAATTTCGCAACCTCAGTACCCTTCAGAGAACACAAGAAGCAGCGAAAAGCACAAACCTCAGCAAGTAGGAAGCCAAATTTCACCTGCCTCTCCCTGCGTAGACTCGTCCCAACAAAACTAAGAAGAGATGGAATCAATCAAAACACAGAATATTTTCCGTGATCCTTGCCTATTGATTTGCTCTCGCACCCACCACAACTTCACAAAAGTATTAATCGGGTAACAAACAGCAAAAGGAAGCTAGCTCCTTCAGTTTGTCTTCACCGCGTTTATTGTTTTGTTACTATTTATACGAGGTTTTGGCCCCTTCAAGAAACATATTTCCAATCTATGTATATCTGCTGTCATAGGAAAGTATAATATTCGCTTCGGTGGGTCATGTTAAATAAGTACTACTTTATAATAATTAAATTGTTTTTTAAATCCTTTTCTTTCTTAGTCAATGTAAAAATATTTAATATAATTAGATTATAATTTAAAATTAAATAAAAATAGAAATGAATTTATTTTTTATAAAATTATTGGATTTTTTAATTTATCTTTTTATTTTACATTTTTATTTTTAATTTGCTTTTAATGACTCATAACAGCACAAGGTGTATGGGATAAGAAATTTTGAGATATGATATTTTGTTAAAATTTTTAATTTCACAAGGTAGTAATTTACTGATTATTTTTTCACATTATTATTTGGACTCAATTTTAAATTTAGCGAGGTAAAAAATTATAAATAAAATAAGTTCTTTCTTATATTTCTAAGATGCAAGGGATAATAAATTTTGAATTGCATGTTGTAACATCCTAAAAATTTAAGACTCAAATTTATTTAAAAAAAATAAATAAAAAAAATAAAAAATATCTATAATTAAATTAAAATTTAGAATAATTTAACAGAGACCCAGAGTTTGAATTTTACTAAGCAAAAGTTTGGTTTTATTGATTTTTAACTATGGGAAAAATTACCAAGTTGACTCGGGCTTTTGTGCAATATAAAAAAATGTTGGGCCCTTTCTTGTAATTTCCCCAAACTTTTTGACCAGCAATTTAAAGGCCAAAACTGATGCAGAAACGCAGAGAAAATGAGCAAGGAAAGAAACGCACAAACGGAGAGAGAGAGAGAGGAAGAAGAGAAGAGAAAGGGAGGGAGTTAGGCTTGGATCTAGGAGTCTTTGCGACCGTTGCGAGCTCGGCTACACGATAGGTAAACTCCCTACTTCAATCCTCTTCTCTTTCTCTTGATTTTCTTCAATTTTTGGAAGAGAAAATTTTTGGATTTTGATCTCAAAGGCTTTATTCTTGTAAGCTTTTGTTTCTTTGGATCCTAGGGAGTATGTTTTGAGTTTCTATATAGTGATCTAATATTTTGAGTGGATAATTGGATGAAAAGAGGTGTTTGGGCACAAAATAAACCCTGAGAAATTGAGTTTTTGCTCCTCAATGGTTTAAGCTTATTAATTTAGTTATAATTTTGCTATTTGAGCCCAATAAGATTTAAATTAAGGTTTGGTTTTCATTATAAGGGCTAATGGTGAAAGTTGGTGACACTAAGTGAAGGTTTTTAATTGATTAAAAAATTATATAAATTGAAAATTAGCCTAGTGATGGCTAATAAATGGTTTTGGTGGTTAAGTGATACTATGTGAATGGTTGGTTTATATATGGACCATTAGGGTGGATTATGACTCATTGACCTAAGTTGTGTGGTATGAGTTATAGTCTTCATTAATGCTATTTATCATGATAAGTGATGTGGATCACTTATATGTTATAGGAAATTGTTGGTGGAACTTATTGAGAAGTAAGGAACAAGTTGAGCCCTATTTTGTACAAGGAGAACCCTTTTGGTACCAAAGGGTTGAGGTAACAGGGGAATTTATATTTCTTATTACTTTGTTTTAGCTATTTTTGAATAATATTACTAGTTATCATGCATTACATGTTTTAAAAGATTAAATGTGCTTTATAAGGGGTTATGGGGTACTACTTTGATTATAGTGCAAATATGTTTCTAATTGTTTAATAACAATGTTTTTATGGAAATGAGATTTATAAATATTATACTACTTTAGAGTGTTGAATGGTCCATACTCAGGAAAGGTAGATAAGAGTAAAAGGCATGATCTCGGTGGGAGTTCACCAATGAGAAGGTGTGGATTTTTGATATTCTATGGCACACTGTCAGTACTCAGTGTTGTCTTACGTATTGTGGGCTTAGTGCACTAAAGTGGTTAGTGTATTGAGTGTTCGACACCTCTCAGTGGGGGAGGGAATCCGACATATGAAGTGTGAGGTTGAGTGCCTAGGCCAAGGTAGCCCTCACATGGAGAGTAAGTCGGGCTGGCTCTGGGAGGGAGTTAGCTTTGACTGCTCAGGATTCACGTCGAGGGGCATAGGCGGTTCGGTAGATTAGATCATGCCTTAGATTATGTTTTGTGCCTATGGAGGTACAAGTAGGTATAAGTTTACCTGCGAGTTAAAGAGTGCCAGAGGGCATTCTGTTGGTCATGAAAGGCCATACCGGCCTAGGTTATGCATTCATGCATTTTAAATGGCTAAATTATATACTATGTTAAATTTATTATTCGTTTATTTGATTATGACTTACTTTGTAATAATCAATGTAAATTTCGCTGTTACTGAGACTGTGGTTGTCTCACCCCTTTCTTTTCAATTCTAGGTCCAGGCAAAGGATCCAGTGGTGGACGGGGAAAGGAGCAAAGCTAGGGGTTTGCTTGTGATTTGTAAAGAACTGCAACCCTTTCTTTTGAGCAAATATATTGTAATGTATTTAAGATTAAGGTGCCAGTAGGATATGATTGTGTGTGTGTGTGTGTGTGTGTATGAATATGTGTGGATTGTGTGCTTGTGTATGAATTTTTATCTGTTTGCAGACTTGTGGCTAGGAAACTTGGTTATGATGTGTGGTTTTGATGGATTTACTTAATAGACCAAGTTTCTATTACAAGCAGATCTTTATTTTGATATATATATATGTGTGTGTGTGTGTGTGTGTGTGTGTGTGTGTGTGTGTGATTTTATAAGCAAATGCAAAGTGGTTGCATTGCAAATGATGTGCTATGGGCAAACATACAGCTTGGATAGAGAGAGTGGGTGCGTGGGCCCCACAAGGAGCTCTGAGCCAAGTGAAAATGTTTAGCATATGTATTTATATAAATACATGGTATTTGGATTGATTTGTGACCACTCTTGTATGATTTATGCATTTTGGGGGTTTAGGGTCCATTTTGGGAAATGGCACCCGGGTGGTCAAATTTTGATGTATGGGGTTTTTCCATCATTTGAATGTTCTATCAGGTGTTTTTAATCATATTTGACGTGTCCAAAGTGTTCCCACAGGTTTGTGACCATTAGGATGAGATTTGGACAATTTTGAAAATGGTTTTTACCAAAAAGCTGCACTTTTGCATCTGGGTGTCCAAATCTTAATCCGACCGTTGAATTTCTCTAAAATTTGGGACACAAGTAAAACCTTTTATAAGCTTCGTGTGGGTTTTGGAATCATGTCGATCGGATATCGGACGGAGAAAACGACGCACTTCGGAATTTGGTCTGGAGGTGCTGTCATAACAACGTTAAATTGCTGTCATGACAGCTACAGTGTTGATTTTATAACCTGCACAAAATTCAATCTGTCCGTTGGATCTTTTCAAAATTTAGTATGCTAATAATATTCTTTGAAAGTGACATGTGGGCTTTGGAATCACTCCGATCGGAGGTCAGATGATGAAATGGTGCACTCCGGAAGTTGATCCGGAAGTGCTGTCCCTGTCATGACAGCAAAAAATAGTCAATATTTTAACATATCTAATTTTTAATCCAATCGTTGGATCTTTTTGAAATTTGGTACACTTATAGTACCCTTTGAATGTGACGTGTGAGCTTTAAAATCACTTCGATCGGAGGTCGAATGACGGAACGGTGCCTCCTGGAAATTGGCCCAGGATGGCTGTCATGACAGCAATAAATTACTGTCATGACAGCATCTTTTTATTCCATTTTCGTCTAGCTTGCTTCCGTGCGCTATAGGTAGAACCTATATTATTTTTAAGGTTTTAAATGATTTATTTCTTAAGTTGATTAGAGGATCAACTCCTTAACCACACTTAGTTTGTTTGAATTATGTGATTTTTGGATAACACTCGAGGCAAGTGTTACACATGTTGTTACTATTTTTATTAAATATGAACAAAATTAATAAATTAAAATGGATGATAGGTATTATTTAATTTTTGGATAAATTAGCTCATTGGCTCAAAAAAAATATCTTATGCCAAAATAATATGAACCAAGTTTTAAAAATTTGAGAGTATATTAGTTTAGAGTTCATCATTGATATATAAAAGATGTATCATTAAAAATTTAAAAATTTTTAAGGAATTTATCATTAATAGATAACAGTATATCATTCATAAATATAATAAACTAGTCATAATATAAAATATAATAAATATTGAATTATTTACTTAATTTAATTATATAACAAGCACTATATATACAAAAGCCTCATTTTTTTTTGCATCATTTTATTATATTGTTTATAGGGTTAATGTCTAATTTTGCCTTTATACTTATTTTTAAGAGTACTGGACACCTTATACTTTTAAGTGGGATAATTTTACCTCTGAACTATTTTTTTAGGAGCACAAAAACCTTCTCTGTTAATCAACTGTTAACTCTGCTATTATACACTGATGTGGCATGTGCATGGGGCCACGCACAGTAATAGGTGAGATTTTAACCAAATCCTTTGGTATTAATTTACTTTTGAACTCTTTTTTAATAGTGTTAAGCACCCTAAAGTCTTTTTCTATGAGTATTGGGTAACTTAAAGTATTATTAAAATAAAATTTAATAAATATTAAATATTTTCATATTTAATAATTTAAATATTATTATTTATAAATATTCATTCAAAATTTATAAATTACTTTTTAAATATTAACAACTCAAAATAGCATTTTATAAATTTATAGATGACTTTTTATTTTTTTTATATCGATCCTCGATCTCCCTTTCAAGACAGTGCCCAAATTATTATGTTTTTTATGCGTGAAGAAACTTACTTATGTTTTAAATATTGTTTAAGTTCTTTAATTTTTTTGATCAACTAACAATCTTTCTCCAAAATATTTCACTATCCAAATTTAATACTCTCTAGATGTTGCAGTGTTAGGAGTAAAATCAAAATATGATAATTAAGGCCAACAAGATAATAAAAAAAATGTTTATTTGAAAGAAATTGATTATTCCATTAACATGTTATCAAAAAAGTTACTTAACAAGCAAAAAATAGAGATATGAGAAGAAAAATCCCTTCATTAATTTGAATGTTCATTCCTTTCATTTTTAATACAAAATTGTAAAATATTAAAAATATTAAAATATTAAATTAGGTGGTGTAATGTTTTAAATAATAATTTTTAAATTATTAAATTTTAAAATACTTAATATTTTAATAATATTTATTAAATTTTATTTTAACAAGACTTTAGGGTACCTAACGCTCCTAAAAAAAGAGTTCAGAGGAAAATTAGAACTAAAGAATATAGTTAAAGTTTTACATGCCATTATACGTGAACTTCATGCACATACCACGTCAGCATATAATAACAAAGTTAATGGTTCATTAACAAAGAAAGTTTTTGGCTTCTTAAAAAATAGTTCAGGAGGCAAAATTGCCTCAGTTAAGAATATATGGTGCTCAATTCTCATAAAAAATAAGTATAAATGTAAAATTAAACTTTAATCCTTGTTTATATTTTGCTGAGTCTCTTTCTTTGATAAAAAATGGAATTTTATTCATTACTAAACACATTAATACAACATATATTTAAAAAGAACCCAATCAAGCGATCAGGCGGAAAACAGAAAACCAACAACACATTGAAATAAAAACAAACACCCCCACGGTGAAGACCCAAACACAATTCAAAGGCTATATGAAGTAAGAGGTTACTTGTTTGTAGATGACCCAAGTTCTTGAGATGCTGACACCTGCAAAATCTGGTTGAACCCGTCTTCTTGCTTGCAACCATGCACAAAGGTTCTATATAGGCACTGACACGAGAAAAAAAAGTTCTCAAGAAATGGCATAAAGCCAATAAACAGCAACCATAAACCAAGAATACTCAAGCTGGACCAGTTTAGATTTCAATTGGATTCAATTAATTATGAAAAAAATTTGATTAATATTGATTATAATTAATTATATTATAATGCGATTATATTTGGATATTATTTTTCTGAAATTAACTTTGACATAATTGGAGATGTTTGAATGTTTTAGTTAGAATCAATTTTAAATGTATAAATTATCATAAAGAACATTATTTTAAAAATTAAAATATTGATAAATTGTATATAATATTAAATTTGTTCATCTTTATTTAACAAGTAAAATATATTATTTAACTTATAGATCTGATTAATTATATAAATTTAAATGTTGTTTAAATCATTTAATAAGTTTATAATTTTATTCCTATAAATAAAATTAAAGAGAGTATATAATGGCGATTCATTTAATATGCTAATGGAAAATAAACAATAAATGCGGGTGAAAAATGGATGAGAGAATAAAAATAAAATACACAGTGAGAATTTTTATTTATTGAATTTTCAAACACATTTTGATCTAGACAAAAATAATTAAAATCATTGAAAGTAAAAATATTCATAAATAAATGTAAAGAAGAAAAAAATTATAAATAAAGTAAAAAAATGAAAAATGAAATGTGTAGAAGAGAGAACATTATTGAAACTGTTTTTATTTTATTATTTTAAAAATTAATGTTTTGTATAACATGTTCTGAAAATAAAAAATAATAAAAATAAATATTTTTCTCATTCTCCCTTATTCTCCAGAATAATAATCACATAATACATAAAAGTTGTTTTCATTTTCAGAACAATATTAAATTTTTTTATTCTTTAAAATACTTTTTGAAAACACATTACTAGACTGATTTTTTTATTTTCTTGTTTTGAAAAATAAAAAATTATTCTTAAAATAAGTTTCTAAATAAGCCTTTTAATTGCTCATTTTGAAATGGCCACTGGGGCATAGTTGGGATGGGAAAAAATCTGCCAACTCGTGGGACAAAATCGATCTTTTAAAGCTTGAGGGGAGTAGCTTGATGCAAAATCGATTGGGAGGGGTAAAATTGATTTGCGAGAGAATTAATTTGGCCCAAAAAATGGGCTCTGAGCCCTATCCAAATAGGCTGTAGATCAACCTGGAGAATGTCATTATTGAAGAATCGAAAAACCTGAAACAGAGCAACACTTAAAAAAATACTAGACAAGGGGCCTGAACTTCAGCAAAATACCAAGGCACTATGCATTCCATGGTATTGTTCATTCTCTTGCTTCATATCTCCTCCAGTGGAGCTTTTTTGGCTGCAAAGCTCGCAAACCCAGAACTTGCCCCCATGGCCAAAGCATCAGGGAGATGAAACTCAGAGTCTTGTTAAGTGGAACTACACCGACGTCGTTTGTGTTTCTTACGAGGAGTGTACAGGCCTAGCTTGCATGAGACACATTCCCAAGAAGAGTTACGTAACCCAGGTGAAAGAGAATGCTTGGCAAACTCGAAAGAACATAACCTCAATGAGTAAACAATTCTCCAACCGTGGCTAGGAGAAAAGTAACCAATGCCAATAACTCTCAAATCATTCTGATACAAGACAACATGGTCATAGTGAATTTGAGAATGTTTAATCTTCTTAACCGCCCGAAGTGTTGCATCAGTCTCAGTAGAATCAGCTAAGAATTTTCACTTATACGTCGCAGTACGTGACGAAGCCATTGAAGAAGACACATGCAGCTTACCACGTAGCAGCGACACAGAAGCAATCATAGGTGATGCTGCATATTTTGATGAGTCTGATTTTACAAAAATGGAGAAATATGGTCGAAAGTTTTTAATTGATTTTTCTTTTTTTTTTTTGAAGAATTTCATTTAAGGACCACAGTTGTGATGAATTTTCAAAGCAGTCCCAACAAAATATAAAATTTCACTACAGGATATTAGGCCTAAATTGAAATAAAATTGTAGAACAAAATGAGCAAAGTATAACAAGTGATACAAGAAACTTAATAAATAAAGTATAGCTTTTAATAAGTAATATAATTAATTTTATAAGTTATACTAATAGCTTAACAAGTAATAAATTTACCTCGCCACATGAATTTCACAAGTAAAGTTATAGAATTAGCAAATAATATAAGAGAATGAACAAGTAAAGTTAAAGGATTAACATGTCTTCTTAAGGATTCGTAATCATGTTAGTTAACTAGTAAAGTAAAACTTTTAATAAGTAATATAGTTAGTTTCATAGGTTATGATAACAATTTAACAAGAAACAGATTTAAATCACTACATGAATTTTTATTATTAATCAATTACATTACTTGTTAAATGCTTTACTTCCCTTATATTACTTGTTATACTACAACATATTAAGAAAGATATTTTAATCATTTTATTTATAATATTATTTTAATTCATGTCCAACATTCCGCAATGAAATTTTAAATTATTTTGGATTTGATTTGAAAATATATCACATCTATGATTTTTAGATGAAATTCTCTCTATTTTTTTCCTCCTACATCTTCTCTCTATTAAAATGTTATAATTTTTTTGCATAGATCTTTAAATCGAACTTAAAATCTCCCCTTCCTCCCGTCTATTTTTCTCAAACTAAGTTTTATACCCTTCATGCATTACATGGGTCTAACATCTTTTATTATGTAAATGTCTTCATTTAGGGAACTCTCTCTCTCTCTCTCTCTCTCTCTATATATATATATATATATATGTATATATTATTTTTTATGTTTTTTCATTTTATAAAATTTTATATAATAATAGTTTATAACACATGAGATAGGAGGCAATCAACCCCACCAAATGGTGTCACACAAATGGAACTTATATCAATAAGATATAAATTTTATTTTCTTAAACATCTAAGGCCTTTTTCATAAATCAAATTGCTTGTTGAAATTTAAATTGTTCCATTTTTTTTTCTCACCATTGGGAATTTTTAGCTATGGCCTTTTCCATTTATTAAAAGAGAGACCTATTTCTTTTATATATATTCTCTTGTACATTAGAATTTACGAAATTATTATATAATTGCATTTGCATGCTTTAGATGTTATAATCGTCCTAAAATAATGAAAATAATATATAATAAGTAACTAATACTAAATAAATAGAAAAATAGTATAGGTTGAAGATTAATTCTACTTAACAAATTGAAAGAGCTATTGTATTAATATGCAATAGACTAATGTTTTTAAAATTACAATATTTTATATCATGTATGATAAAATCTTTCTTATGCATCACACGAGGTGAATTCTAGTCGAGACGGAAAGCATTCTAAGAATAACCAAGGTCCTCCAACGCAATAAAGTTTTAGATTTTAATTACCAAAATGTTTGTGTGACTATCGCCAGCCTCTACAGTAACCACACTAGAGTCACCATTGAGAGGCTGCCACCACTAGAGTTCTAGCACCAGCACCAGTGATGGTGGTCAAACGCTGGTCAATTTGTGCCGAGTAGGGCAATGAATATGGGTCAATTCAAAGTTGGACTCATATGAGTTGCATTGGGTTCAACTTATTTTTATGTGGATTGAAAAATCTTAACTTGTTGTTTAGGTTTTATATTATTTGTATCTGTTTACATTCTTGTGAATGAAGTTTCCTTTTATATTCAACAAAAAAAAAAAATCTCAACCTAACCTTGGTGAATTGATGAGTTAAATTGGCCAACCCACCAATCTATTTAATTTTTCATGTATTTTTAAAAAAATACACTTAAATGATAAGTTCTAATGTCTTATTTCATAAATCTAAAAAAAAGTCACATCATAAATACACGAGATTGATCAATTCCATCATTATTCATTCTAAATATGATTGTCTCGTGAGGTTGTGGTGCCAAAATTCCCTCAATTTTTTTATAAATGATATAAATTAAATGAACCAACCTTAACCCATTTGATTAACTACTTTTGTTCATGAGTTATCTAGTTATGGCTAAAAAGTATTTATTTTTGTTTGGATCAATTTTTCAAACCTAATTATAACAAGTTATTTGAGGCAGCCCATATTTTCAATCTTATGAGCCAAGAGCGATTTGAACCCTTGATTCCTTCGTTGCCCAAAATATAAGCTACCATTGAGCCACTAAACACCTTAAAATAAAGGCTATACAAAATATTATATATATATTATAAACTTCATTTTCAAGCATTTATATGAATTGTTATTAATTTTGGATTAGTTGTTATTAATATCCAACAAATAACTTGTTATGAATTGTTAATATTAAAAAAATAAGTTGTTAATTTATACAATCCAACTTGTTCGATTTTTTACAACTTATTCCTAAAATGTTGACAAGTTATCAATATTATACTAAATAAAATATAATATATTATTAAGAGTAAAATAATAAATTGGCCCCCTAAACCATAGGTCTAGGTGCATTTGGGACCATAAACTTATTTTGTTGAGCAATACTCCTCTTCAACTTTTGAACACAATGAACTTTGGTTTATTTCATTGACAAAAATTAACTTTAACTATTAGTTGATTAAAAAATGATAGAAAAGAACCTAAAAAATTTATAGTAAAAGGCTTAAAAATTATAGAAAAAATCTAAAAAATTACATAAAATGATCAAGAAAATTTTATTAATCATTCTCTGTAATTTTTGAGATCATTTCTTTCATTTTTTTTAATTAACTAATAGTCAGAGTTAATTTTTGTTAATGGCGGGGATCAAATTGCATTTCAAAAGTTTTAAAGGAAAATTGCATAACAAATGTGTAACATCCCACAATTTAGTCAAAAGATTAAATTAATTAATGTAGTAGTTTAATTAGTTAATTAAGATAACTGGATGTTAATTTGTGAATTTGGATGGCTATTTTGGTCTATTAGCTTCAAGTAGGGCTTGGGAATCTATTGGGCCATTTTTGGGCCACCCACCACAACGGATGTGATGAGATTTTAAATCTCGAGTCTACAGTTTGAAAATGTAGAAAAGAGAGAGGATTGAGAGTGTGGACAAGAGGAGATGACAATACTTTGCTAAGGTTCCTTTTTGGTACCCATTTGGAGTGTTTTGAAGCCTCCAAATCATCGAGTAAGTCTTCTTTCCTCTTCTCCTACTCCATTGGCATATTCTTCTATAAGTGATTTCTGTATTGTAACCAAGGATTATCTCTCGTAACTCTGATTCAATACTTCATCTTATTAATATTAAAACCTCAGGATTTCCCTTCATTTTTCCTTGGCTGTATTAATTCTTTTGTTTTTAGTTCATTAAATCAACAGGGTTATATCTTTTGAAGACTTGGTAGTATGGGATGCCAAGTCTCACATTGAGTAATATGGGATGCTCACCAGGACATTTAAGCGGGTTGATTCTCCCACCTCAACAGCTAGTATTTGAGGTGAGGTTTTCTATCCCACTTAGGTACCCAACAGTTGATATCAAAGCCTGTTTGTTGATGATTAAGAAGGGTTACGCATGGAAGGTCCTGATCAATAGGAGGACGAGTTAAGCGTTGTGGGGTGTAACTGCCAGGATGTTGGCTTTTCATGGAGAGCCAATTGACAGAGACTTGATAGTAAGTAATACCAAGTCTCACATTGAGTAGCATAGGATGCTGAATGGGATTTTTAAGTGGGCTGGTT
Organism: Prosopis cineraria; assembly: GCF_029017545.1. Lineage (NCBI taxonomy): Eukaryota > Viridiplantae > Streptophyta > Magnoliopsida > Fabales > Fabaceae > Prosopis > Prosopis cineraria. Next base: position 37,509 of record NW_026555344.1, read on the forward strand.
CTTCCACCTCAACGGCAAGTTTTTTGAGGTAGGGTTTCCCATCCTACTTATTTACCCATCAAATTTTCACTATGCTTTTTGACGTCAACTGGTAGTCTGCAACATTAAAATCTAATAGAAAAATTTTATGTGCTTCTACAAAGTAATAGTATGTTATAACGCTATCCATACTGCAATATTGTCTAGCTGTCATGAAAACACTAGGAAAACCATGCTGTCATCTCTTCCTTCCTTAATCAATTGGTTACTAATGTGTGGTATTTTGGAGTGACTGCGCGTGTGTATAAGCATTTTATAATGGTGTGATTTTTTGGTATTTATATCTTGGGAACAAGGATAACTGAGAGAGTTGTATTGCTATTCCACGTAATATGTCCTGAAATATTGTTGCGGAACTTTTGACATTGCAACTGGTTTGATTAAGTAAAAAGATATCAATAATTAAGTTATAAACTATCTTTCATTTTTCTGTGTGGGGGTTGTTGCAGTTGCAACAATGTCTGACATTTACATTTTTCGCAGTCCGAGTCTTTATGCGTTCTTCTCAATAATCTAATCAAATTGGAGATCTACAGCCACTTTGTCCAGGTTTTTACATTCCTTAATCTTTTTGCTGAAAGTCTTCTCCAGCTGTAATTTTTCACTTTTTTTAGTTTAACAAGATAGCTGTGGTCGAATTCAAAATGAATGTTATAATGTTCTTATTTCAAGTCTAATTAATTTTTTTTATTATTTGGTTTCCAAATTGTTTCTTAATAACAGATTGGTTTTTTCCTTCCTTCTGGTACCCATGAAATTTTAATGCAGGAACACCTTGCGCCAAGTAACAACCTTAAATTACCTACAGTGAGTATATTCTTGAGTAGATCTTAAGCATGTTTCTTTTAGGTTGATAATTTCTTCATCACAATATCACATTTGTACTCAATGGTCAATGACATCAGGTCTGAAATTGGATTTCTGCTTTATAAACAAAAAGCAACTAGTTCATATTCTCATTTTTTCAGGATACGTTTGCCTACATTAATGGGTGTAAGTTTCTTCCAAAGCTTAATAATGAAATCATGAATATGAAGAATTATACATACAAGCAACGGTTTGCTAGCTTAGAAAATTTGATTCTTATAATGGTGAGTAAGAATTTCTCTGTTCTGTTTGTATGCATGTATAGTTGTATACTCATACACACGCACATGCCTATGTGTAATGTCTACGCGTATTTTTCTACACATTCTCAAACTCTTCTAAAATTACATGATTCAATTAATTAAATAATTAAAAAGCCCTAAATCCCCATTACTCAGAACAAGATGTTTTGTGGTAAGGTTCAAAAACATGTAAAAGTAGCCTCCTTTCTGGTACTGATTTTTCCCAGAAGTCACTTATTTCATTTACAAGCCATTGCAGATGGTCCAATAGCTCTATATATTCTCAGGGACCCTTTTCTAATGCTAAAAGCTCTAAACCAACGTAACTAACTAATCCTTGCCTGTATCTGTATCATAACAACCACTTCCCCCTAAGTAAAGTTTAAAAAAATATTCAAAAAGAAAATCAAAATTTATATCGTTCTCTTGAGATTCCAATTCTGCAACTGGTGGTTGTGCCTTCTTCTAAAAGCTTGAGAAGCCATATAACTTCAGCCCATTGTTTGTGCAGCCATCTAAGGCCCCATTTCTAGACTCATTTATTCTTCTAGTTTGGAGCTAATGTCACTAGGCCCATATATTTATCTGGTAGCACAATCTCCCCTGCAGTTTGCACGCTTCGTTTTGCTACTAATTCTAAGAAGCTCACAACATATCATTCTATTCCACACCATTTCTTTTCCATCATCATCCTTCCAGGTAACCAATTTGACGCTTAAGAGAATATGCTCACCAGTTGTCCTGTTGTCTCCCTCACAACTAGAGCATCAAACGTAACATCCAGCCTTGGGAGGAAGCTGTATGTGTTATGCTCCAGATCCATCCCCTGCTCTTCCTGAGTGCAGAACCAGACTCTCAACTCAGAGAACAGCAGAGAGAATACGGGCCTGAGACCTGAAATCTGAAGCTGCAATGGAGGTTGGTCATCACACGTCTCCCCTTCCTCCTGCCTTTCCTTCAGTCACGCGGCCTTCGACTTGTCCATAATCCTTTGGTTTGGGAGTTAGCAGAAGTTTATGGTCTTGTGTCTTGTGATGATTGTCTTGATCTTCTTGAACCTCCTCTTGCATCTTTTAATGCTCGTCTTGCACTTTCATGACCAAAGGTCCCTCAAGAATGGTGGTATGTGTCTCATCCAGCCATCCCCTTGTTCTTCATCTCTATCTTCAATTCGTATACCTTTGTTGCCACCTTCTCCAGCAGCTCATTGACAGTGACTTGCATTCTTTCACTGCATCACGCGTTTCCTTCTTGGTTTCACACATTCCTTCCACCATGATTGTGCCATATTCTTTCCCCAAGCATGTGCATATTTGTTGTGTAATTACTCTTAACTTCTCAAGCTTCATGCCTTGATCTTAAGTCTGCCCTGCTCCCATTTCCCTTCAAAATGGTATCATCTCTCTGACCACTTAGTTCAAAGTTTTCCCAGATATCACTTATCTCATTCACAAGCCATTACAGATGGACCCCTTTATACAGCCTCAAGGAACCCTTTCTGATGCTGACTGCTCTAAACCAACATAGCAACATACTAACTAACTAATCCCGTCCTACTATTATTTGTACCATAACACCCTCCCTCTTAAATTTTACGTCATCTCACTAATTCAGCTTTCCTAATTTTGATTCAATCATAATGGATGTAGTGGTTATTTAATTCTGACTCTGTCAACACCTTCCCATAAGACCCAGTATAATTTTCTCATATTCTCGTGAATCATTCCTATCATAATTTCTAACATCCTCTCTCATTGAAAGTATGGCCAAAGCATAAAATTATCATGCTTTTCGCTGAAACTTTATATCTAAAAATGGGGCTAGCAAGGATGGAACACTAATTTTATTGGTTTACAGAAACTTCAATACCGTATTAATGATCAGTTCAGCCAACAAGCTTAGAGAACTTTTAAACGAAGGCTCGTGAATTTTTGTTATAATCCCTGATATGCGTGTTCACTATTACAGTATTGTACATTTCAGTTTTTCTGCAGAAGCTAAAGGAGAAAAGTTTTTTCTGGCACATTATCTTAAAGATGAAACGACATTGTCATTTTGAATGCTATACATTTTGGAAACCAGTGGATACTTGCCATATCGTAGTAGAAACTAGAACATACGGTGTACTGCAGCGGAGGATTCAACAGCAGCACCAGCAGTATAGGGGATTCAAATTTTTCAAATAAAAAAATAGTTCGAAAAAGTGCCTAGTTCTTTGTAATATAAAAAAAAAATGTCACTTCTATGACCAGAAGAAAATTTCACTTCAGTAAATGATGCTTGAATAGTAACAAAAGGATTTTGTTTTTATGTGTTATATTAATATATTAATTGTTCACTTGATAGGCTTTTTGAGGCCAGTGCTTGTGTTATTATGCTTACACTGGAAGGGGCAACATTCATTCTTACCAAGTAACAGATGCATGAAATAATTTCTTTGTCATGCTGGATGTTAATTTCTTTCTCTCTTTTTGGGTTAATTTAGCTCCAAATGATTAACGAACTCATCTCCTTTGCATGAGACAATTCTGGCACTGCTGAGCCAAACTCATTGTATATTGAATAATTCTAGTTTTAGGAATTGCATTCCTTATGTATTTATTTAATTATTAATATTAATAATTTTGTTTGAGGAGTTGCATTCTTTATGTATCTACTTATTTATTCATGCATTTGACCGCTAAAATTTTCCTTAAAATCATGAAATCGAATGTCATACTCAGAAATTTAACGTGTCTCAATCTATACATGCCTTGTTTTCCACAGACTAAGCTCTACTTTTTTTGATACATAATACTACAATAGACAAAGCTCTATACTGAAGACTGGATCGGTTTAAAAACTCTGGATGAAGCTGGAAAAGTGAAATTCAATAACTTTTCAGGAAATCATCTGGAGATCTCGGTGTCACGAAAAAATATAAAGTGCCATTCTTGAAGGACCAAACATCAACAGTTGCACATCTAAAAATCGTAGAATATTCACCTGGCTGGCACGCGTCACTCTTGAGCTTTGCTTTTAAAATGGTTGGGCTTAATGAAGACTGGCCGTTACTCCGCACCGTCAGCTAAGTGGGTTATCCAAAATTTCCTGTGAAATTTACTTTACAAGAATGTATAGAACCACCGTCTGTTCAGGGTTGATCCATGAGATTTGACAGGCGAATTTAAAAAACCACCTACGAGCGCATGAAGTGACTGATCAATCTTGGACTATTGTTATTCTTGATTATTGCATCATACTCCTAAGAATTTGCTGCTTTAGAAAAACAAGGTACCAACTGTGGAGTCTTGGAGATGAATTAGGGTTTCTTTCATGTTTGGGTGAAGCGGTAGACACATTAATTGAATCCAATGTTGTATTTGGATTTATGAAGATTTAGATTTGAATTTGAATTTAAGTTAAATTATAGATGCACATGAATCTATGAATTTCAAATTCAAACATACTTATTATAATTTCAAATTCATTATTTACTTTAATTATTTAAAATTTCAATTGAACTTTTGTTTTTTTTCACAGTTAGTAGTGTTTGGAAATTTTTTTAAAATGAAATGGAATGAAATAAAATGATTAAAAGTTTCATACTAATATTTGAAAAAAAAAAAAAGTGAAATAGTTTGTAATAGCCTTTTAATTGAAGCCTTCCTTAACCATCCCATTTTTTTTAACCCTTGATTTGGAGTGCCAAGGATGGAATGACCTAATATAAATAATGTTGTCACAAATTATCATCATCCTTCTCTTCTTACCCCCTCTCACTCTTTTACTTCCTCCAACTTTAGAACTAAAAAATGATAATTATAACTAACTCAAGTATATTACTTTTACAATAATTTTTAAGTAATAATTAAATAAAATAATGCATTATCTGCTTTTACAAGATAAATCTTGTTTTATAAATTTTTTAAATTATTTAAGGAAAACATAACTATAGTTTCTTGCATTTTCCTCGAGTTTTGTTATAAATCCTTGCATTTTTTTTCGATATTCTAAATCTCTAAACTTTTATTTTTTGATATTCTCGATCCCTTCATGAGGGTTTTATAGAGGTTTAGAACACTAAAAATAAAAATATAGGGAGCACGGCACAGAGTGAGCGATTGTGGCTTCTGTGCCACATGCCTCAATACATGTGATACAAGCTACAGCGCACGGTGCCAAATTTTACTTTGTTTTTCAGTGATGCACATGTTTTTTTAGATCCTTGACGCTCATAGGTTCGTTACGTCCGCTGTGTGTATAAAGATTTATACTTGAGTAAGCTATAAAATGATTTCAAAAAATTTTTATTGGAATCCCAAAACTTTTGATGTTTTCAAAATAAATGATTTTGATGTAATTAGTAAGATTGTAATGTAGCACACGGTAATGTCAGTGAGGACATTATAATATTAGTTTGTGTAACACCCTAAATTTTCACACTTATTTTTCACAAATTAATAGTTTGATAAATTATTTTAATAATTTTAAATTCTTACCATAACAGAAAAAGAGTTATAAAAACCTTTCACAAATAGTACACCATGATAAAAAAGGTCAATCATAATAAAAAGATTTAAATATAATAAATTTACTTTACCCTGGTAATGAAGAAAAACAGTCATTAAATACTTTAAGTGTACACCCTGTTACCATTTCAAAATCATGATCACATGAACAACACTCATAAACCATGCTTTTACTATAAATACTCGACTTCGGCCAATTATATATTTTTTCCAAATACTAGTTATCACCAAACCAAACTGCCACATAGGGGTATACTTGATCGAAATTTTACTTCACAAATACCGAGGGCTATGAGAGACAGACAAAATTCTCTTGACATATAAAATACAATAATTTATAAATAAAGTCCACATGCTCAATATATATATATATATATATATTTCCATCCTATGTTGGCATAATATACATCATTAATGAAAATAAAGAGGCTGAATTAGAAACGGTGTCTCATACACTGAATCATGCCTCAAGTACTTCCCTACCAAACTAGCTCCTGAAAAATTAATAACCACGAGGAATGAGACTTAAAACTCCCAATAACCAAATATTAATATGTAATAATGCACATGAGGTAGTTAATCATATAATAGCTAAGTGGGCAAATAAAATAATGATCCAAACAATTATTTAATTAGCACAACTACACCTTATATCCCTCCTTACATCATGCTTAGATGCCAAGTCACTCAACTAAAGGTGAGTTGAACCAAATTACAAGTCACACATTGGCTCCATGAGGGCTTATCATATGATAACTCAACCAAAAAAAATTCCGACCAAACAATTTTCAATATACTTCGACCATTCATGCATTTATAACAGTTGAACAAAAATCATTTGGCACAATCTTAGATCAACCAGACAATTTATCTCAGTTTTTTAACAGTGTCAATATTCACAAAATATTCATAAATATAAATTTAACCCACTTGGCAATTATTTTCAGACAAAAATAATCATATATATTATTTCTCAACAAAAATTAATATTTTCCAAATAACAAAATAAACACATAATTAATCACATGACACATTAATAATGATTATCTCGTATTTTGAATATCACATTCTCCTATACAATACCTCTTTCACCACTTTCTTGGATAACACCATCCATACAGCCATTTAATAATATGTGTATAATATTAATTTCATTATACTAAATATTAATTTTATATTGAAATTAATAAATAGTTATAATTTAAATAGTTAGAAAGTTTAGGCCTAATTTTTATATTAACACTAATTCAAAATTAGTGCCTCATTTAAATTTTTAAATTCCTTTCTAAAATTTTCATATCTCAATAGACTATACCTAGGTCTTAAATCAATCATAATATCAAAATTTCATCAATTTATTTTCTAAAAATTTATCTAAAATAAATTAAAAATTAAAAATTCAAAAATTACCCTCAAGCCTCATATGACGATTTCATAGCCTTAGAATACATTTACTTATACTCAAAAAAAAAATCTAATAATCAAACATCTATCCCAACATCTCAGATTTAATATAGACTTAACCATATAGGTCTAGAGTCTAACTAAAAATTCTTAAATTTGAGTTCCAACCTTAGAAAAATATTCTATAGTATTTATGGTAACTCCAGTAACCTTAACAATTATTTTTAAATCATCAAAACTTTATATTAACTATCCTATAAAAAAATTCTAATCAGATAATTTTCTCCATTTATCAAAATAATAATACTATTTGACAATTTAAATGAGTAGAAAATATTAATTAAGAAATTTTAGAGAAAAAGAGATATTATGAATATCTAAATGACCTGAAAATTTGAAACCTTACCTAAATAAAATGTTGCACAAAAGAAACTAAATGAAGAAGAGAAAGAAGGAGCTTGTACAGAAAATTGAGAAGGGAAGGAGGTATTTATAAAATGATATGAGTCCCATAGCAATTTATTACTTATTTATTTATTTATTTATTATTATATTAATTTTAAAAAAATTAAGGGGCCAAAATTCCCAACCACTTTGTCGTTTGACTTTTTTTTATATATATATATATATATATAATTATAACTTAAGTTAATAAAGATCTCTTATATAATTTTGAGCCTAAATTTAATTCATATTTAAATGCCTTAATATGTAATTAATTTTAATTAAGCTCGAACCACAAATTTATTTATTCTAAACTTTAAAACAATATGAATTCCTAATTTTAAATTGCTAACAAAAACCCAAATTTTATAATTTATTACCTAAAGATTAGGATGTTATACAAGAATCTATAATAAAACTTGAGCAAAATATAAGAACCTAAAATCATATTCTCCCAATTATTTAAAAATAATTTATTTTTTAATCTTAAACAAACATGTGCCCGTATTACCAAAAAAAAAAATCATTCATTTTAATATTACTTCAAAACAATTGAATGTTTTGTTTCATTCTATTCCATTTCACTTATCACATTCTATTAGCAAACGTTTCAATCCATTTTATCATTTAGTCTCAAATATATAATGCTTCTATCACTTTCATCTCTTATTCTCATCTCTTATCAGTTGAATAATTGAAACAAGCTTATCATTCCTAAATTTTTATTTTTGCTTTGAATCTCGACCCATCCCTCTTATTTAAATTTTATTACCATATCCAAATAAAAAATTTGAATACTTAAATTTAAAATGTAAAGTTCAATATAAATTCATCTATCCAAATGTCACCTCAAATTTGAAAGTCATGTGTTTACATGTAAAACTTGATCTTGGTTGCCAATTAACAAAAATGGAGATCAGCAGGTGGAAACACCAATGCCCACTTCCATAGAGCAAAATGTGTTGAAGCAGATCTCCAAGGACAGGAAATCAAGGGCTGGAAGTAGGAAGGCGATGAAAAGATCCTCAACGAGAAGCTGCTGAAAATGGAGATGGAAATCAATCGTTGAGCATTCTAAGGTGTTTCAGCATTCCACTAGCGTGAAGTTCAAAATATGTGCACTGTTGCAGTTTTGAAACGTGTTTCGCTGCTAGTGTATGGTCATTATGCCGTTTCGATTGAGCGAGTGAAAGCTGCGTGGATTAATCCCATTCACAAATTTGTGATAGATAGAAATAATCTCTATCAATGATATTCTAGATTTGAGGTGGAGCTGGAAAAAATGGACAAAGATATATACTGGTGAGAGAATTGAAATCAAAAGGACAAGTATACGATGACAGAAATGGTGAAGAGGACGAAGATATATATTGGTGAATGCAACCTAAATGGGGGGCAATTTAAAAAAAAATTAATAATTTAATAATAAAAAAATCAGTTATAACTGTTTATTATATTATTGGACTTTAAGTTAAAATGTTGAAAATTTTGGATTTTAAATATAGAAAAAAATAAATGAATTTAATGCTCAAAATATTAGATGATGTGCAAAATTTAAATATGAATAGGAGGGGGTACAAAATTTAAAATTTTATACCCATTACATTTAATTTTCCCAAGTGAGCGTGGCAGACTTGTATGTGGGCCAACCCCAATCTAACATATCTATAAGGTTTTAAAAATTAGATTGATAAATAAACTGATTAGGGTAGTGATTCGCAGTTCATTTGTTGAACCGTAAACGAACTAATGGTAAATAAATTAATCTATATTAAATTTTATGTGGTAAAATAATACAATTATAAGTATAAATATATAAATATATAAATATATATATATATATATATGTATGTAATGATATTTTCAAACTTTTTAAAGGCTAATTGAAAATAAAATTTAATACATTTATTTTGAAAAAGAGATACATAAATTAAAATACAAATCATGACTGTGCTTGCCAAAATTATGATTTGTCCACAAATTAAGAAAATATTTATTAATTTATTAATATTAAAAACATCATCAAAAATTAACAAAAATCATTATATTGGAAATAACGATTAAAATGTTTTATGTTCTAAACCATGGTCATCAAGCATCTTTTAAATGTAAATTTAAATTGAAATTTAAGATATTTTGCTCAAGAAAATGTTAATATTATCTATGTGTGTATCAAAAGAAACCTCACATTTCTCAAGATTGAGCAAGTCTTAGTGTATAAATGCTAAGATGAGAATTTGAGTAAGATGAACCAAGAAGAGGAGTAAATGTGCTTATACATTATGTTTATGCGAGTGAGATGTAATGTTGGGCTCTCTTACCAAAATATTTTAAAGGACCAAATTCAATGTTCAAATCTTTAGAATTTTGCAATGCATAATGGTGATTAATTATTTAATTAACCTTTAGAACTTTGTAAATAATTAATGATGACTTGTTCAAAACTCTAACTTTTTGAAATTTACAATGTTTATTAGTAAGTTTTTTTAATCTAGATTTAATGTTTAAGTGTTTAGAAACTCTAAGGTTATGTCTAGATGGATGGATTTAAGTTAGAAATTTAAATTTAAAATCTCACATTTAAAATTCATAGATTCTAAATTTTTTATTTGGATAATATAAAAAATTTTAAATTATAATATTAAAATTCTTTGTTTGTATCTAAAGTAAAATTCCACTAATACCAATCTAATGGTGATGACCAAGATGGTAAGGCCGACTTCCACCAGGGACGAATCGATTGCAGTAATGGGGATTGGATGACCGACTTCCATTGGGACCAAAAGATCAACTTTCTCCAAAACAGGATGACGACCTAATTCCACTAGGATTGATTATCACCGTGGGTCTAGTCTCGATTAAAGTCGGTCTTATAGTCCCTGTTGGTTGAGTCCCAATAGAAGTCGGCTATCAAAGTCCTCATTGTCCACCGTCAATCATGTCCAGGTAAAAGTTGGCTGTTCGATCCCTGTCATCACCATCAGTCTAGTTTCAGTGGAAGTCAACTGTCTAGTCCTTGTTGTTGTCATCAATTCAGTCCTAATGGAACTCAGTCATTCGATCCTAGCATTACCATGATCGAGTCCAGGTTGAAGTCAGCCTCTTAGTCCTTATCGTCGCTGTCGGTTTGATCTTAGTGAAAGTTAGTTATCCATCTCTCAGATGTCGCCGTTTGTCCAGTTCAGGGTGAAAGTTGGTCGATTGTCATCGAGGTGTTGTCCTGTGGAAGTTAAAGGCATGTTTAAGTCATTGCTAATGGTCTAATCTCGGTTAAAGTTAGTAATCCAATCGGGGTCGGTGCCAAGGTCCAATCTCAATAAAAGTCGGTCATCTGGTGTGGATTGTTGCCTGAACTCTTGTCCCTATTGGCATGGGCAATTCGATGCCAATGAAAGTCAGCCTATAGTCCTAGTTAGCGCCAGTGGAGTAGTCCCGATTGCAGCAGTGATTTAGTCTTAATTATCGGGGTGGGTATGTTTCATGATTTGTGGTCTGTCCAATTAGAATGACCTAAATTATCTGAATAAAAGCTTATATTACACTATTTTAATTGATTTTATTCTAATAAAATAATGCATATTTAATTTCTCATTTTTTCACTCTCTACTATTATTAATGTTAAAAACAATTTATATTTAATGTCATTTGAATGTTATATTTTATTAGACAAATCATAAATAACATAACACACCTAATCTACCTAATAATTTTTAGCATGTTTTTCATTTTTGACTGAAAATACGCATGCAGATTAAGGGGGAAAATCTTGGCAAAAAATCATCTACTGTATGCTTTTGTAGTGAAATTAAATTTAAAATTCATGCATGATTTGAATACATATATACCACGTGAAAAATAGCTATTCAGGAAGTCATGGATGTATACTATTCTAGCTTTATCATGGACAAAAACCCTAGTGAAAGTGAAGGCAACAACCCTGGCCCCTTGTATTCTTCTATTAGGACCATATCATACGTATATTGATCTTATTATTCAACTTGTCTATTTTGAGACAAACACAAACGCACACGTACTTACATATAATGATAAAACTCGCTACTGATCTATCAACCAAGTATTACACATAGACAAAAACCCTAATGCTTCTCTCTCCTTATCATTATCAACAAAATTTCATGTTGGTTGTAGGGTCAGGAATATCCATCTCAAACTGATTAAATAAGCTATTTGAAAAAATTTCTCCCTCCATATCACAATATAAGTCATAACTAATTCATACATGGTTTACTAATAATATTAGTTGAAACCTTAAATTTTTATAAATATTCACATCTTTTTATTTATATCCTCATTAAATATCTTATACAAGAGCATGGGTAATAGCAATTAAAACTCTAATGCATATTTTTTTCAAAAAAAAAGGTAAACAAATGTAATATTAGTATATTTGAAAAAATATGTAAAAAATTATCCAATACCGTATATTTTGAATTAGTCAAAGTTAATTTCTAAAGGATGTATTATATTGTTTGTAACATCCTAGAGAATTTGACCCTAATTAGTTGAATAAATGAAGTTAATAAGTAAATTAATATGATGTGCGGTTATAGTAAGTTGACATGTTAATGTGTGAAATATTTGCATGCCATAAGAAATATATTATTAGTAAAGGATTGAAATCTATGTGGTAAGGCTACCATTAAAGCTTGATAGTTTGCCTAAATTTGTTTATATTTATCGTCCCACTTGTTCGATGAGGGACTCAAATCTAACTAGTTTTTTCACTTATTTGATAATGAAGCTAGTTTATAGAGAATGACACCCCCACAATGTGAGATTTAGGGGAATTCGTGACCTAAAAGTGAGTTAGGTAACCGATCGAGTAGCCCTTAGGTGTAAATGGCTAAGATAATCTCATCTTAAAAACGATTATGTGTTATAACCCATGATTTAGGTATTAGAGCATAAGAAAGATATAAGGGAGTTATGATCATGCATATTATAATGAAAGGGCATATGATTGTATGTATTTGTGACATCATAACGAAAACATGTGATTTGTGTTATAATAATGTAAAATTAGCTATACATTGTTATTGGTAATATAGGCTCGTAATGATGTAAAATGTGACTTTGTGCTTGAACATAGGGAATTGACATGTATATGACTATATTTGCATGGTAAAATTTATCTTTACAGAGGACTGTTAATATTGGTTAAAACGTACCCACTATTGAGGTAGAGGAGGTGACATTTTATAATATTTGCCTACAACATAGTACGTTCAATATCAGTTAAAAAATTAACCGACTGCTAAAAAAAAACTTTTAACACTAAGTCTAAATTAAATCAATGTCAACAATTTTAAAAAATTAAAATAAAATAAATAAAAAAAAAATAAAATCTTCACTTAAGGGAGTTATGATCATGCATATTATAATGAAAGGGCATTATGATTGTATGTATTGTGACATTCATAACGAAAACATGTGATTTGTTGTTATAATAATGTAAAATGAGCTATTACATTGTTACTTGGTAATTATAGGCTCGTAATGATGTAAAATGTGACTTTGTGCTTGAACATATTGAATTGACATGTATATGACTATATTTGCCATGTAAAATTTATCTTTTACAGAGGACTTTTAATATTGGTTAAAACGTACCCACTATTGAAGGTAGAGGAGGTGACATTTTATAATATTTGCTACCAACATAGTACTTTCAATATCAGTTAAAAATTAACCGCTGTAAAAAAAAACTTTTAACACTAAGTCTAAATAAAATCAATGTCAACAAATTTTAAAAAATAAAATAAAATAAAATTTTTAACTTTCAACAGTCACCCACCATTGAAAGTTACTTTTAATTAACTTTCAACAGCTAGTCTCACCTGATGTTGAAAGTTAACAAATAAAAAAAAATAAAATCTTCACTTTCAACAGCAGGTTGTCATGTACTCACTATTGAAAGTGAATAAATAAATAAAAAAAAATTTTAACTTTTAATAGCGGGTGAGTGGCACCTGCTGTTGAAAGTTATAATTAATAAAAAATTAGAAATATTCACTTTCAACAACGAGTGAGTTTCATTCGCTATTAAAAGTGAATGTTAATAAAAAAATTAAAATTTTTACTTTCAACAACAGGTGATGTGCACTCGCTATTGAAAGTGATTTAAATACATAAAAAAACACACTGTAATTTCTTCCTCCTCCCTCCTCTCCATCCCCTTCATCTTCTTCCTCTAGCATCCTCTACCTCATCAGCCCCTTCCCTCATCTCGGCCTCCGTCGTCCCCTCCCCTTGCCCTCATCATCCCTTCTGCCCTTGTCATTACCTCCTCCCCCCTCCCCTCATCGTCGTCCTCCTCCTACTTCCCCTCATCGTCGCTCCCTCCCCTTCCCCCTCTCTCTTATCTCAGCCTCCCACCCCCTATCCCTCCTTCGGCCCCCTCCCCCAACTCCCCTCCTCATTGCCTCCCCCCTCTTCCTTCCTCCTTTATCGCTCATTGCTCCTCCTCCATTGCTTTAAGTATCTTTTTTTTATTATTATTTTTATATATTAATTATTATTTAATTATAGTTTATTTTTTTATTATTTAAATAATTATTATTGAATTACTTTTATTATTATTATTTTTTTATATAAAATTGTTGTTGTTGATGTTGTTGTTTTTTTTTTGGATGTCTAATGTTTAGGAAAAATTTTAAAATTTTATTGATATTAATTGTTATGGGAGTGTTGTTAGTAGCTTCATAAGGCCTTTAGATATTGCATGTGATTATTTATTTGGTACTAAATTATAAATTTTTTCTCTTAAAAATATTTGGCGTTGCAACTGGGCAACAGCTCTTAGTAAGTTTGTAAATGATCGTTGCCTAATTATCATTGCTATTACAATGACAACTTGTAATAACAAGTTAAATGATTGTTGCCTAGTTATCAATGCCCTTAGTCAAGTTATCAATGCGCAGGATTTGACTTGAAAATATTTTATGAAATTTATGAAACTTCTCGATAATAAACTTCTTCCTATGAAATCTGAATGTAATTTTTCCTAACTAATACTTCCCGTCCTCATATATATATACACATATTAATTATGAAATCAGTAATTAATCACTCCCATGAAAAATCTTTAGTTTTAGTCATTCGCGAGAGCGAGAGAGAGTCCCATTCATTCTCGATGCATGTCAGGTCAATTAGAGAGCTGAAAATGCAAAATCCCATTCATTCTTGATGCATGTACTGTGTTTCTTTGCTTTTAATAGAAACTGATACTTCCATTAAATAATTAATGATAAAAACAAGATACAAAAGTCAAAGAAAATTTCATAAAATCCTATCATCAGCAACCTCCCTATCTAGGTAATCCGATGTTGTGCACATAAAATTTACCTTCCAATTTTTGTTAACTTGCTCTCAGCATCCTCTATGAAAATTTACATAATCATCCCCCACAAAAAAAAAAGAAAAAGAAATTATAGATGTATTTTGTGATTTAGCCCATAAGCTGCCAGGGTACAAATTGGGTTGGGTTTTACCAACCTATTTTATCTGACAAGTTACTCGAACTCAACTCACTAAAATGCTAACCTATGAGAGCTGACTCATGGCCCATTTGACCAATTCTAAGCTCAACCAAATTTGTAAATATAAATTTTGGAATGTGTGTAAGCATGATGGTAGAAAGTGTATTGAACTTTGAAGAGATGCAGGGGACAATGGACAATCTAGTAATTAGGTACGCAAATTATTTACTTCAAAATTTATTGAGACTTTAAATTGATTTTTCCATTTGTAGGAACTTTTCAATAATTAGAATATTTCTGTGGCACTCAATAGTAATTTTTCCATTTCATCATACAGCCCAAAGCCCCAAATATTCGGCTTTTGAAAGGGACTTAGGGCGGTGAAAGTCAAAATTTGTTTGGTTTGAAAAATTTTACAAAGCCCTTTTGAAAGCACATTCAAAAATCCCTAAAAATAGATTCACTCATCAACATAGACGAATAGTGTGCTTGACTTAGATATTAGATTGTGTATTATAAATTCAACAATTAGTCAGGTTATTTTTCAGTTTTGATATATATTAAACTATTTATATTCCAGCATATCAAACTTCATATTGTTTCTTTATTTTATTATTAAACATATCAAATTTATATGATACTCCTATAAGATTTTTATGACATTTTTTCCAAGCATTTCAAAAGGGTTAATATGCAATTGTTTATGATTTAAAATGTATATATAAGAGTTTAGAATTCAAATTGCCTCTAAACCTATAATTCATGATCCAAATTGCATATTAATTCTTTCAAAAATATGTTGCATGTTCAAGATAAAAATTATATATCAAAAAATCAATGTTATTTTTAGTAATTATACATTTAAAAATTTTTTATTATATACAAACTAAATAATTATGAGTTTACTAAATTGATTTTTTTAAAATATTAAAATATAAATTTTATCACAGTAATTATTTTTTTATTGTAAAATGGGGCACCTCTTCCAGCAAAAATATAAACCTTAATTCGTAATGTTATGAAGACTAGCTTACAATAATTAACTTTTATTAAACTAATTTTTGATAAATGTATTTTTGAGCAAACGAAAAGAACCACACATGACATGTTAGATGAGACAATTAGGGCTCGCTTTAATTTTCCGTGAGAGTTCAACTCTTTCTTTTTTAGCCAGGACTTCTTATTTCGAGAGAGGGGCCTCTCTTTGTTCGCTCCATTTACCCAATCCCACCCTTCAAATTATTTTATTGAATAATTTTTTAAATTATAAAATTAATGAATGGTGAGAATTGAGAAAATGGAGGGGAAAAAAATGAAGAAACTCACTTTTCCTTATTTCTTTTGAAATTGGCATCCCTCCATTGAGGAGAAATTTGAACCGTTCAAATTTAATTTGAACAATTCAAATTAAATATTTTTAATTTTTATTTTAAATTTATAAGACTAAAAAAAAATCTAATATAATAAAAAAATATTAAAAATAAGTTGCCTTATTTTGAAATTTCTATATGAGTATACTCATCCGTTTAAAAAATTGTAAGATATTTTTAATCTAATATCAATTTTTTATTGAATAATTTTTAAATTATAAAATTAATGAATGGTGAGAATTGAGAAAAATGGAGGGAAAAAAAATGAAGAAACTCACTTTCCCTTATTTCTTTTTGAAATTGGCATCCCTCCATTGAGGAGAAATTTGAACCGTTCAAATTTAATTTGAACAATTCAAATTAAATATTTTTAATTTTTATTTTAAATTTATATTTTTAAAATAAACACACATAAAACGGTTCAGATTGTTTTTTATATTCGTGGAGAGGTAGAGGAGACACTCCATCTCTTTTCTATGGACTAGGGAGCCTGCCTGCCTTCGTCTTTTTCTTGTTGGGGTTAAATGTCGGACATAATGATGTGTTTGCACCTCCTCGGAAATATCGCTTTCACGGGGTCAGCAATGGGCTTCCACTTTTCGTAGGTTGCAACCAAACAATTTCAGGGCGGTCCGCCTCACGTGATCTTCTTCCCTATCTCCTTTTCTCTGTTGTTTTTTTTTAATATAATTTTTTTTATAAAAGTTTTTTATATAACTTGTAGAGGCATTTGTTATTCTTATACTCCCTCCATTTAAAAATATAATATATTTTTTAAAAAATTAAATTTAAAAAATATAAGGCATTTTTAATCTTTTGAGATGTAATTATTGTCTTTTTTTGAAAAGTACCTCTATTGATAATGGTTTTATATTTATTATAAGGTATTTAATAGGGGTAAATATAAAAAGATAGGGTTACTTAAAAAAAATAAATAACTACTTTATTAGGGTGAGATTCAGTTAAAAATGTCTTATATTTTTTAACGGAAAGATATCATTTTTCAATTTTTATTATAAACTTAATTTTTTAGCTCATTATGTACTGTACTTCTTTTGTTCCAAATTATAAAATACTTTCAAACATAATATCACCTATTAATAAATCTTATTTAAATATATTTAACAATTTTATCTTTTTAAAATAAAAATATAAAATTTAACCCATCGTTTAATATATTGAAAAGAGAAGAACGAAAATTAATTATAAAAAAGAGAAAGAGTAATATAAAAAAGTATATTTAATAAAACCTTAATATTTTCAAAATTTTTTGCATTTTGGGACGCCGAATCTCCCCCCAAAGTGTCTTATAATTTGAGATAGAAAAAGTATATATATTTTTCTTATTTTTAAAAGGGGTAAAGTTCACATTTTTCATTTTAAAACATATTTAATGAGTTACTTGTTATACCATATTTCTATCGAAATAGTTTAAAACATAGTATAATAAGAATCAAAAGAAAAAAGTGTGTGTATATATATATATACACACACTCTCTTCGAACTATAACATAGGGCAATTTTTAAAACATTTCTTGTCAACAATATATGATATTAGATAAATTTTATGATTATTTTTTTAACTATATTCTTATTTCACTTAGTATTTTTTTAAATGATGTTTTTAAATTTTAATTATCATTATTAAGATACTTATATATGGTATTTAATGAAGATACAATTAAAAAATATAAATTTTTTTAAGAAATTAAAATTACAAGTAATATTTTTTTAGAACCGTTAATTAGTTACTGATTTTATATATTTTTATCTAAAGGGAGTATATATTAGTTGGTATGCGCTCATGTTTTAAAATAGACCCTTCCTTCTAAATAAAATTATGATCCATTTTATAAATTCCTTTGCAAAAAAAAAGTGAAATATTATTTTTTTATTTTACCTTTTGGTATGTTTGATTTTAACGCTCATCTCAGTTTTGGTAATATTTGAGTTGAAAACTTGTTATTAGAATATTAACTAGTTATATTTTGAAAGAGGAATGACGATAAAGTTTCAAAATGAAAAATTCATCACAGTTAAGTGTTTAATAAATTTTATGTAAAATAAATTATAAATATTAATTCAGATAATAACAAATAGGAATTTTAATCTTAAATTACAAGTTATATTTATAATTTAAATTTTTTATTTGTAATTAAAATTCCTAAATTTACATCTGCCTAAATCAATATTTTCAATTGATTTTAAAAATTTTAATCAAGAACCCAATGTCGCACCTAAAAAAATGCGATGCGGACGGCGTGCGAGCGGAGGTCGGGCCTTCGCGGCGGGAATCGGATCGAACAAGGAGTCACCATCAAGATTTTGAGAAAAATTTCGGGAAACCGATTAATGGAAGGATGAGGGTGGTCTGCGAAATTAAAGAATAAGTTCGGGAGTTGGTTGAGTGTGAGAAAGGTGTTAGGCACCTCACAACACCCATCCGTCAAAACGGTTACCTGAAGTTTGTTGTGCTCTTTTAATATAATTTTATAATTATTTTAATTATCTCTTTTATATTCATATGTTTAAAAAAAAGATAAGAATTAAGTGAGAAATATTTATTTATTTACGAGGGAGGACGGACATGATTCAGAATCTGACTCTAAAGCCTACGTACCCTATGATGGGAATCAAAGTCCACGTAGTTGGGGTTTAAAAGTTTGTTAGTGAAAATATTTTTTTTGAAGAGAAATTAATTAGAAATAATTCACCATTTTACAAATAAATCTGAAATTTTGATATGTGTGTTTTAAATTGTAAAAAGTAATTTAATTTTAATTATTTTTTTCATTTTTGAATTTTTGGAATAAAGAAAGAAAAGGGTTTAAAATTATTTTTCTTTTGTTTTATGATTGAGAATTTTAATCACAGTACCTGTAGAACCTTATTGGTTCATACGATAATGCAATTGTTCTAAATATCTGCGGAGATTTTGAAATCTCACATGATAAAAGAGTTTGGCAATTTAATTTATTTATTTATATTTTTATGTACATTTTTAAGTATTCATAATAATTTTTTTAGCATGTAAATACATGTTTTGAAGAATTTTAATCAACATACTTGCAAAGCCTTATTGACTTATATGGTAATATGATTATCTTAAATATCTACAGAGATTCTAAAATCTCACCCAATAAAGGAATTAAATTTAAATATGTCTTTAATTTAATATATAATTTATATATATAATTTAAAAACTTAATTGTTATATCTGCAGAGTCTTGTTGACTCATACAATAATACGATTATCTTAAAAGTCTACGGAGATTTAAAAATCTCACATGACTAAAAGATATAATTGGTGAATATGATTACAATTTAAATTTATTAATTTAATTAATTAATTTTCTAAATTGTGTATTGTATGATTATTTACAAAAATCATTTATTTATTAAAAAGATTAAAAATCACTATATCTGCGAGGACTTATTATTCTACACGATAATGTGATTAATTTAAGTTTCTATGAAGATTCTTGTAATCTTATATGGAACTTAAATAAATTATTTAGATTATAAAAAGATAGTTAATTTTTACAGTAGGTTATTGAAACCCTTATAAATACCTATAAGATTGATCTTCATACCTGCAAAATCTTATTGATTTACACAGTATGAAATCATTCTAAATATCTACGAAGATTTTTAAAATCTCACACGACAAATATATAATTAAAATATTTGCATCTAAAGTCGGTGCATAATATGAGTTAGCTTTCGAAAGAATAGAGAAAAAAATTATTTTGACACTTCACTCCTTTTTTGACTTGAAGATATGTTTCTCAAGATTTTTTTTAATTGGTTTAATACTCAGATATGACTTTGAAAGAAAATAATGAGAGTAACGGTAATAGCATCTAACAATTAAAATTAACAAGATCCACATACCATCACCACCATTAATTACCTAATTTATTTTGCAACAAAAACAAAATGAAGTTGATGCCTTAAAGTTATTTGTGAATAAACAATAGTCTCATATTAAACATATACATACTCTTAATTTTTTCCAAAATAATATGATTGAAAGAAACAGGCACATGAAATTTTAAAAGGAGTACAAAATTTTAAGCAAGAAAGAACATATATAAGTCACCGAGTTCGAGATAAAGAAGCCCTAAAGGTTAAATCCCACTTCAAAACACATTATAGGCACCACCGCTCTTTTGATTCATATTATTCATGTTCCATGTCCGATTGCTCTAGAAGTGAAAGTTCATCTGACAGCGGGCATGATTCATCTCATCATTTAAAAAGGCACAAGAAGAATAACAGACTGAAGAAGAATAAGGAAAAATATCGAAGTAAAAACCATAGGCATAAGATGAAGAAACATAAAGTGAAAGAGAAGCAGCGAGATGAGAGATGCAGCTGTCTTGTGCAGTTTGGCAAGTTTTTTGGGGCAAGATAAAGACGATGGTGTTCGGCGCAGTACTTTCTGCAAACTTATCTTCCTTCATTTTTTCAAGTTTCAGAAGAATCTTCTTGCCAGATACAGCACTCCTTCTCTGTCTTATTCTTCCCCAGAAATTCCTTGTCTCGAGTTCTGCTTCTCATGCTCCAGTTTCTTTTCTTCTTCATCTCGAATCTGTCTCTTTTCCTCTTTCCTCCCTCGCTGAAACATTCCTGTTTCTCCTTCTCTCCATGCTCTGTTTTTCTGTTCCCTTCTCATCTCTCACTCTCTATCTCCTTCTCATTCTCCATCCTCTCTCGGACTCTCTCTTCTTCCTTTGCTATTTTTTTTCTCTTCCAGTTTTCCTCTCTTGGCTTCCCCTCGCTGAAACGTTCCTGTTTCTCCTTCTCTCCATGCTCTATTTTTCCTTCATTTTTCTGTCTTCATCCCCTTCTCCTTCATTCTCTCCTCCATGAGCAAAAAAATCTGGTTCCCTCCTCCCTAGATCTTTGCGTGAGAGATCCCTTTATTGTTGAAGCCCGGGCTCTTTTTCTTTGTTGTGCACGTCTTCTCTATTTCTTTCTACTTTTCTCTATTTTGCTCGCGTGCGTGTCCAACATTTATTTTTCTTTTGTGTTTTTTTGTGCTCTGTTTTTACTCTCGGTTTCTTCTTTCTTCCGTCCAGCTGTGTTCTGTGTTTCATGCTCTCTATATCTCTTCCCTCTTTCTTAGCTTTTCTGCTTTTTGCATGCATGCTACACTTTTGCTTTACTTTTGCTGTTGTCTAGTTTTTTCTGCTTGTGTGAGTGTGTGTCTTTGCATGGCTATCTATTCTTCTCAGTCACATGCGGGTCTGCTTTCTGTGTTTCTTTTTGTATGTGTATCAGATCTACTGCTCCGCATAAGGCTTGTGATGAAATGCTTCATCCAGCCTTCGTTTTTTTTTCTTTTAATTTTTTTAAATGAAATTAACACACACACACGCATATATGTATGTATTTTTTTAATAAAAAATAAAATTTAATGAGAGAAAAGTTAACCCTCAAAAATTAACTCCCAATATTTTGAATGATTGGGATAATTTAGGAGAGATTTTTAAAGATTTAAGCAAGATTATATTTTTTGATTTTGTCAAAATATAATCCTAAAAAGGATTAAATTTTATTTTTATATTTTTTTGATTATTTTAATGAATTAAAAGAAATAAAATCCTAACCAAAAAGATTATCTGAAATAAAATTAAGCCCTCTCTATTAAATTAAATTTTTATTTTAAAAATATAATCCTAAAAAGGATTAAATTTTATTTTTATATTTTTCATTTTTTTATTATTATTATTAAATTAAAAAAATACTTGGATAAAATACGGTATTCACACCTAACTATTACAAATTTATTATTTTGGAACTTTAAGTCATTCTCCCTATTTTGAATTTTCATAAGTTTGTTTTTTCAACATTGAAAAATTATACTTCAGATTTCGATAGTATTTTTAAATTATCTTTAGACAATGACCTCGTGTGTTGTTTGAATATTAATAAATTGCAATTTAAATTTTGAAAAATTATCATTTTACATGTTTTTTAAAATGGAAATTATTTTCGATACGGCTGATACATTTTTCTTTGAATTTTGACAATTTTATTGTAGATAATTGATAACGATAACTCTCCAAAATTAACAAATTTTATAAAAAAATTTATAATATATATTATTTTGCATAATACAATTAAATAAAATTATTTGTTTAATGGCCACAAATATTTTATCATTTTATGAGTCCAATTGAGGGTAGGGGTACGTTGGGAGTTTCTTTTTTTTTTTTTTAAAGGGATAATTGTAATCTTACCTTTATAACTACAACATTTAACCCAAAACTAACATGGTATCATGGGATTAGCCCAAATTAAATAGTGAATACCATTTCACCAATAATAAATTAACTGCATTTTAAATGAATTTATTATAATAGAAAGAAAATAATTATAATAGATGTCTACTATGGCAAAATAATTCTTGTAATAATAGAAAAGTGTCAAAACTAAGATTAAAACTTATTGAAAGGCCAAATAATCAAATTTATCTTTTAAAACAATAAGAGAGACAAAGATGGAATCCCAAATTTTAATAGTTGAGACACTTTAAACCCAAACAAAACAAGTTTAAATCAGTGTAAAACATTTACCGAAGCATGAGATACCATTTATACAAGCAAACATTTTTGAAAATCGGGTCAAAAACATTATTTCCTAACAGAACAAGCCATCCATCACTGTTAAGAAAATGCACCTTGATAGAAGCTCCCTGTGCCATGCGTTGTGTGCATTGTGCATTGAATGATAGCGAAAGCCATCAATTTGACAAATCTCGGGTTGAAATTCTAATGTGCCCTAAATCTTTATCTGACATTTGATTGTGAAGATTCAAATATTCACAAAAAGCTCATTCAGTAAACTATAGCTAATGACATTAGTCTCATTTTCAAATTATTTCATATCAAAGAGTTATACACCCAAACACAAACCATTCACATTTCCACACTTAAACACAACTCGGATGTTCAAAACCCAATCCAAGTGCCAAAAGGCAACCCAATACCTAATCCCTACTCAATAGACTCAGAACAACCTTTGCAACACACCACATCATATTAAAACACAAATCACAATTTCAACCCTTAACCCTTTAATCTAAAAAACAATGGGGGAAGGCATTTCATATAATTTTTTAAAATATAAACATTCAATCATCGTGCAATTATAATCACTCTTGCACCAGTATTTTGGCTTTGCCCAGATAACTCTAATCACATCACATATCCTAGGTTTCTAAAGACAAACTCCTAGTTGGTGATATTAAACACATATAATTCAAAATATAGAAGCCTGTAATAGAAAACTAAGTTTCTAAACCTCTAGTGCTTTCCCTTTATCTTGACTGGAGTTAATGCTTGAAAAATATTAAGAAGAGAGGTGAGTACAACTACTTAGTAACTAAGTTACTCTAATCCAGGCTTATTCAAGTCAATTAATTATAGAAAATATAAAGTGGGCAATATATAGAAACATACATACATTACTATAGCACAAAGTCATAACTATTCATATAATTGCAATTCAATAGTGTGCAAGATAATTGTCACAAATTTATCAATCATGTGACAACTATCAATGATACATATGATCAATAACCACCCTTATATCCTCCTTATCTATCCCAGCTAAGATAATATCCATGTTATTTAGTGAAACGAAAAGAGCAAAAATGAGCCGAAACGAAAGGCACACACATAATGAAGCAGAAACGGGAGACACACATAATAGAGCATAATAAACTCTTTGTAACCTTCCCTTAATTTTTGTAACCCCCTTTAAATTTGTATGGTTCAGTTTCACGAATTCTAGGACTATAAATAGGACCCTTATGACTGTGAAAGAGGCAGACTTGAAAGAATAGGAATTATTTATTTTCATCTGGTTTCTGTGCCATTTTGGTATCAGAGCTAGTCCAGAGAGCGAGAGAGTAAGTTACAGTTGAGAAAGTACGCCGGAGAGAAGAGAGATTCAGAGGAGGAGTCCCTGACGTCTTCGCGTTTTGCAATCCAGGCATTTTCTAAAAAAACTAACATCACCATCGTGCTCAAGAGGTTTGAAAATGTGGAAAAAGAGGTTTTCCATCACCGAAAAATACAGCATGCGCCGTCACCCGCCACCGTCAAAAGACCACTTGCCTCGCCACCAGTCTATGTGCCTCACGTGCCATCCGAATGTTAAAGACGCTGACATCAGCTTCCACGTCATCTGTCTGACCAGTCAACGACAGGTCAGCCCAGTAGTTTTCTGCCACGTGTCATAGTTGCCACGTCACTGTACCCAGTCAGCTAAATTTTTATAAATTACATTTTTGCCCTAAATCTTTCTGTAACATTTTTCACACTCGTTGCATGGCCTAAGGAAAAGTTTGTAATGTCATCATTGACAGTGGAAGCTGTGAAAATATAGTATCTGACTACATGGTAGAGAAATTGAAGTTGCCAACACAAGATCATCCGCAACCTTACAAGCTTCACCAACTCAACAAATGAGCTTCACTGTTGTATACAAACTTCGTCTAAGCACCAATGCTTCTCCTTGATCAGCAGGTGTGACCTCCTCATCATATACGGGATCAATGCCGTAGAACTCAATGTCCTTCTCATCTTCTTCAAGTGCTTCATACTCTGATCCTTCCCGAATAGTGACAACCCTTTGAGTAGGACAGTCCACAGCAATGTGACCAAATCCTTGGCTTTTAAAGCATTTGATTGCTTTAGAACCAGATTCCTTGGCAGCATTGGATGGTGGTTTGCGTATAGCAATAGGTTGTGGCTTGCTTGAGGGCTTGGTCTGTTAAAATTTTGCCTTACGGCCTTCTGGATAACTCCTAGAGGATGAAGGTTGGAAAGTGGATCTCTTGGGCATCTGCTTCTCAACACGCATGGCCAGACGGATGACATCATCCAAGGTCTAATATTGTTGAAGTTGGACTGGACGATTGATATCTGTGTTTAAGCCTGTAAGGTACCGGGCTATTATTTGCTCCTCCTTCCCCTGAATATCACACTTCATCATGAGTTGTTCAAACTCTTTAGTATATTCTTCTACAAATAAAGATCTCTGTCGAAGATTTTACAACTGGATAAAATTATCCTGGTGGTAATGATCTAGTAGAAATTTCCTGGTGAGCTGGCATTTTATTTTCTCTTAGGTCTCAATCTTGCGCTTTCCCTCACGTTCTCACTTCCGTATGAGGTTTTCCCACTAAATAGAAGCATGTTTCTTGACTTTGAGGGCGACAATTTTGACTTTCTGCGCATTTGAAATCTACTTGTATTCAAATACTCGTTCAACAATTTGCAGCCAATCTACAAACTCGTCTAGCTGGAGTCTTCCCTTGAATTTAGGAATTTCGACCTTGATATCATTAGGGCAAAATTGTTGTTGTCGTGGACGGCGGCGTTTGTCGGTGGATGACGAACTGCTGCTTCCCGAATCTCCCTCTAAGTTTTCTCTGTTGTTGTATAACAGAGTTCCTTGCAATTCCACAGTGGCTTCCAACTCTCGAATCCTACGTCTCATCTCTTCCATCTCAACCTCGTGCACATGTCTACGTCTTGGAGGCATTTTAGATAGGTGTTCAAGGCTAGGGATCTAGGAAAGATTGGGGTGCAGATGGAAACTTTGAAGGATATAGGGGTAAGTGAGATTTTTTTGAAATGTTAGGGGCAAAATGGGAATTTTGGACAGTTTAGGGGGTAAAAAAGAGATTCTTGAAGAATTATGAGGTCAAATTGAAATTTATGGAAAATATAGGGGTTAAAATGGAATTCAGGTAAAATCAAGGGGAAAAAGTGTAATTTTAGGAAAGGTTAGGGTTTAAAATGGAATTTCAAAAAATAGAGGGTCATTATCTCTTGAATAAAGAGTTCATACTTTTTTCTGATCATGAAGCTCTCAAGTATTTAAATTCCCAGCAGAAGATCAGTCACAAACATGCTCGTTAGAGTGAACTCTTACAGTCTTATCCATTCCTTATCAAACATAAGGCTGGAACTTTGAATTCCGTAGCTGATGCCCTTAGTCGTCGCCATGTGCTACTTGCAACACTGCAAAACAATGTTGTTGGATTTGACCTTGTTAAAGAGTTGTATCAGGATGATCCTGATTTCCAAGGAGTGTGGGAAGCAACTATAAACCAACCTTTCCACCAGTTCTATAGACACGATGGGTTTTTATTTCGAGGTAAAACCCTTTATATTCCACAGGGTTCCTTGAGAGAAGCCATAATTTGGGAAGCATATGATGGTGGATTAGCTGGATATTTTAGACGAGATAAGACAATTAACCTAGTGAAGGAGAACTTTTACTGGCCTCAACTTGAACAGGATGTCAACAGGCATATGCAGAGATGCAGAATTTGTCACTTGGCTAAATCCAAGGGTCAAAATACTGGACTATACATGCCTCTGCCAATTCCAAAAGCACCTTAGGAAGATATAACTATGGATTTTGTTCTGGGTTTACCACGGACTCAAAGGCAAAAAGATTCTATCATGGTAGTTGTGGATCGTTTCTCAAAAATGGCCCATTTCATCCCATGCTAGAAGACCAACGATGTTGTTCAAGTAGTAGACTTGTACTTTAAGGAGATTGTGCGTCTTCATGGCATTCCTAAAACTATCACTTCTGACCGTGATGTGAAGTTTCTTAGCCACTTTTGGCGGACGTTATGGAAGAAGATGGGAATTAAGCTCCAGTTTAGCAGTGCTAGTCATCCCCAAAGAGACGGTCAAACTGAAGCTATAAATAGGATTCTTGGTGATCTTCTTCGCAGTTTTGTGGGGAAAAATTTGAAGCAATGGGATCTTATTCTTGCTCAAGTTGAGTTTGCTTATAATAACTCTATTAACCAAGTAACTGGGAAGTGTCCGTTTGAAGTTGTTTATGGCACTCGTCCCCTTAGTCCACTAGACTTGACCCCTTCATTTGATAAGCAGCAATATAGCTCTGATGCTGACCAAAGGGCTAAGGAAATTAAGAAGTTACATAAGCAAGTCCGCGAGCGAATCCAAAAGCAAAATTTGAGATACAAAGCTCAACGTGACAAGCATCGAAGACAGCAGACTTTTAAGGTAGGAGACTTGGTTTGGATACATCTACGAAAGGAACGATTTCCTAAACAGCCAAACACCAAGTTGTCCCCAAGAGCTGATGGTCCATTCAAGATAGTACAAAGGATCAACAACAATGCTTACAAGGTGGAATTACCTGGTTCTTATGGTGTATCTGCCACCTTCAATGTTGCTGATTTATCTCCGTACGTTGATGAAGATGATGAATTTGACTCGAGGGCGAGTTCTTCCTAACCCGAGGAGGATGAAACGAAAAGAGCAGAAACGAGCTGAAACGAAAGGCACACACATAATGAAGCAGAAACGAGAGACACACATAATAGAGCATAATAAACTCTTTGTAACATCCCCTTAATTTTTGTAACCCCCCTTTAAATTTGTATGGTTCAGTTTCATGAATTCTAGGACTATAAATAGGACCCTTGTGGCTGTGAAAGAGGCAGACTTGAAAGAATAGGAATTGTTTGTTTTCATCTGGTTTCTGTGCCATTTAGGCTAAGACAATATCCATATTATTCGCTGCTCCAATAAGTTCTTTGATTAAGTGGTGTAAGCCAAGTAAAATCAATATAAATACAACTGAATGATCGGTTCCCCCTCAGTGAACAAGTGGGGTGCTGTAACCCTAAACTAGTCTCATTGGGGAACAAGTAGAGATAAATTAAGGCTATGTTCTCAAGAAATAGTGGGACAGTCCCTTGACAAATAAGTAAGATGTGAATAGACTAGCTATTGAGCTCTAAATGGTGACTTTACCATGTATATTATATATGACTAGTCCTCTTTCAAGGTGAACTCTCACGAATCATAATAATGCAACAAATATGCTTAGTACACACATAGCATGTCATTATTTATTACATCAAGCTCAAGGTATTTAATATACCATATATTTCAACCACATTTATCACACCACATAATTCTTATTGCATAATGTAATGTTTACCTTAACATTTTAAAACATACCATACAACATTCTATTATGGTAATTAGGATTAGATAAATCCTAATATTAAGTTACCATAATGTAAAGGGTTAAAAGCTAAAAGTTAAAAGAAAATAGTTGAAAGATTGGGATCTAAAAGAAACCTTTTTTAAAAATTATTTGAGCTCAAAATTAGCTAAATTATTTAATTAAGAAGTCATAGAACTATGGAAATTAAGAAAACAAATAAAAGATGACACAACACTCATTTTTTTAAAGTGGATGACGCATAAGGGTTAGTTCCCCTCTTTGTACCACATGCCAAGATTTACTTACCCTGCACCGCAGTGCACTAGCTATGTCATGATAGCATTCCAGAGCTAACTTCTAGAGTACACTGTTTCATCGTTTAACATTCGATCAAAGTGATTCAAGTATCCACATGTAGCTAATTTAGCCACCTAACTGTTAACACTAGTTTCAAAACAAAATGGATACCCAGGTGCAAAAAAGCCACATTTTGTTTTTAAACTAAGAGCAAGGGTGCCTAAAACCATAAACTAAGTGCCATAGCCTAAGGTCCACTCAAGCTCACTAATGTGGGCCAAATAGACTTGACTGAATAGATAAATACTCACACAAACATCTTAAACACAATATAGACATCAAAATCTCAATTCCACGTTAATCATGGTGCATTGGCATAAATTTCATCTTACATCATAATGGCCAATAACAAGTATATAATCAAAGTAATACTCGCACTTGCATTAGTATTTTGGCCATTTACAATAATTTTCATAACATTCATGTCATTTTAGGGTAAAATATACCAAAAATAATATCATAAATTTCAAGCAAGTGCAACCAAAAGAATGCATATATATTCTAAGTTGGCAATGTCAATCTCATATATATATATATATATATTTGTTAATTACAACTAAAAGAAGAGGCTATAAAACTAATAACACTCATATTCCTTTGCAACTTCTTCCTTTCCTTTGCCCTCTAGCGGAGCTTTTACCTGTAAAATTATAATTAAGGGAATGAGTATAATGTCTCAGTAAAAAAAAAAATTAATCTATCTACAAACAAGTTAGGAAAGTAAATGAGCATATAAAGTGGTAATATAAATATACAATTAGTAAAGACCACCAGAAAATTTCTCATCCATACAATGCATAATCATTCACTTTCACTTTATATCCTCTATGGGCTAATAATTTAATAAAACTAAGTTTATATGACTAGACTAATCCAAACTTATCAATTATAGGAGGTAGCCCGGCTAAAGGTGCCTTTACCTATTTTCAAACTATAAATTCCCTCCTTTTGAATAATTGGGGTGTCATATGCCTAATCTATCTCAATAGCAGTACTGAAACTTCCAAACAAGTAAAATTGAGTATCGAGGCCACCCAAGGTACTAATAGGTACGATATGAATTTACAACTATCCTCCCCTAAGGTGACCTTCTATCCTCTCACAATATGATCATGTGAACATATATACTAAAGTAAGTTATGCACCAATCTCAAACACATAAATTTAATTCTATAATACATTACTCAAGACCATAAACTAGTATTACTCAAGTATCTAATAACTATTTTTACAATGACATATATTTATATATATTTATAATAAACCTTTGAAATTATACCCACTGCATATAGGATTCCAAAATCACAAACATACACTTATACTTGTACATTACATAGCAAAATAGTAAAATAACTTTTCACAAAATCCATAATCATCCAAACAAGAAAATACATGGATTATATCATTCGGTAACCTCAAACATTTTTTTACAAAAAAGGTTGCCCATGGCAATTCACTACACCTCTAGCTCCACTAGCTCAATGGTCTGAACAACAATTAATCTATAAAATTAAATGCTAATCATCAATTCACAACTTTGGTATACTTACTTTTACGCTATAAATTTGCTATCTACACTTTGCAAAATTTATCATTAGCCTAACCATAACTCCAACCACATTACATTAGCCCCATTTAACAACCATAAACTTGGACAATACTATATCACAACCCACATTATTCTTAAACTTCCAAATTAAGCTTAGGATTCATCCAACCTTAGCCTAAACTTCTAAATTATCATAAAATCATTAAACACTGGTACAAAAACTTAAATTAACTCTTAGTAATTTCAATGAACTCAATAAGTTTGATACAAACTTAAGGAAGGTTGAAATCATCATCCAACCTTACCCAAAACTTCAAAAAATTTGAAATGAGAAGAGGAAGGAGAGCTTGTAAGCTTACTAAAATGTGTATCTAGCTTTAAAAAAGCTTTTAAAGATGCTAAAGATTGAAACCTTAATAGTCAAAAGCTCCCTCTTTATCACCTCTCTAGTTTCCCTCTTTTTCCCTTCTATTTTCACATTGTTCTTGTGATAAATTTAATTAAAATCTATCTCCTCCGCCACTATGCGTGGTGCATCTACCGCAGTAGATGGCATAGCAAGTCCAACTCAAAATTTGGTCTTGCTTTTAGGCCTAGTTGGCCTAAACTCCATTCTAATCCACTTTTAAAGCTATCCAATGATCTAACAAACCCATCAGTGGTCTAGAAATACCAATAATAATTCAATAAATGCTCTAATTTATCAATTTACCCCTATTTAATCCTTAAATTCTAGTTCTAGAATTTGTGGATGTTACACATTATCACATGCCACATAATCATCACTCCATCACACAATCTCATGTTGTTTCAACTTATTTAGGAAATTAAATATAAACTTTCACATTTAAAAACCACATCATACATTTATTACATTACTTATCTATATTATCAACATAAAAATCCTATTAAATCTCACTTTATTCAAAATCACTTCAACCATCAATTTCAAATGGCATACTTGCATTTAGACATTTCCAAGCATAATTTATATCATAATAATTATGAAAAGTGATTTTCACATATTTAAATCAAGTTTCTAAAACTTTACAATCAATCAACAAACAAATGCACTAATTAGATTTTACCCAATTACCTTAAACCCTTGAAAGATCAAAGGTTATCCCTCAAATACAACTCACTTTTAAAGCTTTTCAGGCTTGAATGGTGCACAATACAATTAATTTATAATTAATCATACCAATCACCATTAATATCATTATAAACATACTTCCAACTTCCTATTTTCAATACTTTAATCACCCAAATTCCAAATCCATGAGTTTAATCTCAACCATTAGGTGTATTAACTCCCATTGGTTCCAACTAACTTCATTAAACTTATCTATAACCATTAATGGCTTCCAACAACCTTGCACAATACCATTAATAACACTTTAACAACCAAATTTGCCATTAATGAAAGCATAAGCTCTATGACGCTAAAAAACAATCAAACCTAGGTTTAAATAACTTAAACAACTCCCATTAATTTTATTTAAGTCAATAGGTTAAGACCCAAAGCCTTAAGGTCTAAAAATCAACCTCCCATTATAAACCTTAACTCAAAAACTAGCTAGACAGGAGGGGGAATGTTAGAAAAGACTTACCTTAGTTATTAAAAGCCTTAAATCCTCCCAAAGCCTCAATAAACTTATGCCCTAGAAAAGAGAAGCAAGCTCCCATTACCTATTTCCTCCTAATTTCTCCTATTTTCTACATGTATTAGCCATTTACATGTAGTTTTGTGGTTTCAATCGTGGATAGTTATGCATATTATAAAACACATCCACTTGTGGTTAAAGCTAATTACCTAGATTTGTCATTGTTGTCCTCAACTATGATTGATTATCTCTAGTAAAGGACTCAATCGTGGATAATTGTGACTTGAGAGCACACCCTACTTCCAAGGATGCTCAACCTTAAAGATGATCACCCTTTATGTCACAGTTACGATCGTTATGACCTGAGAGCACATCCTGTAAGATCATCCTTATTACCCCGACTGCTTAGTCAAAACCATTATGATAATCATGGAATTAACCTAAATGGATTACCATATTTCATTTAAAGACAACTTCACTACAATTAAAAGAAACTCACTATACTAAAAGAGAAAAACCACTATGGCTAGACCAATATTTTAAAATCATTCTAAGTTAAATATCATTCTTCAATCTTTAAATATATAAGAGAGAGAAATGGCATCCTAAGTTTTATTAGTTAAAATACTTTCAAAACTAAATAAACTAATATAAATTAAAGTATAAACAATTGTAGAAGCATAAGATACCATGAAGTATTTAAAACATTTAGAAATAAGTTGAAAATATCTAGAACCCACATGCTGAGGCATCCACTATGGCAAACCCTCATTGTGCCATTAGACAGCACTAGCATCAAATTTTTAGCATGCCCTAATTCTCTGTCCGATGTCTGATCAAGGCAATTTAGGTGTTCACAAAAAACTCTTTCCATGAACTAGCTAATGGCACATGTCTCATTCTTAAATTATCACATATTAAAAAGTTAGACACCCAAATGTGTTTAAATCACTTTTCACACTTAAAAACAATTAAAGTGTTTTAAACCCAACCAATGTATCAAAAGTACACCTAAACACCTAGACCACACTCTACAAACATAAGGTAACTTATGCAATACACCATAGCAATCATATCTCATATATATATATATATATAAAATATTTTTAACCCTCAATTCCTAAATTTTAAAAATAATAGGGGAAGGTTCTTAACATTTCATATTTTAAAATAATCATTCATTTGCATCTATACAATTATAAGTATACTTGCACTAGTATTTCAGCCCTGATAAAATAAACCCATCATAAAACAATGACTTTAAGGCCCAAAATGTAACCAACCCAATAATGCATGCCAATAGTGCAAGTATAACCAAAATAAACTCTTAGTTGGCAATATCATTGAAATATTATACATATATAAAAAAAATAAAAGAAGCCTATAGTAGGAAATGTAAGGTCACCTTTACTAATCCACATCTTTTTTACAAACTCGTAGGTAATTATAGGATTACCCTAGACGAATGACCTTAATATAGATAATCATTCTCAAAATATTTTTGAAATCAAGCATTTCTTTCATAAATTAGGATTCCAACTTCAAACCCATTCAAAATTATTTTAAAGATGTCAATTAGTTTAAACTAGAGTTTAAGTTAACTATAAAAGCATAGGATATCATTTGGTGATCAAAAGATTCAAAATTAGTTAAAGAACAACAAGTGGGACTATACAAAGAGATGCACTGCGGCATGTCCCTTGCTGTGGCTCGTGCCCCGACACATTGCATAGTTTGACAGTAAAGGGCAAACTTATATCATGTCTGATTTTTCTATCTGATATCCAATTAATCTAAGTGTCTACTATAAGCTCTTTTCACTAGACAAGTGTGTCCCAAATTATATTTCACAAGGAAGTTAGACAATCAAACACATTTTCTCAACTTTTCACTACATAAAGGTGTCTAAAACCCTACACATGTGTTGAAAGCTACTACTAACACCTACACCACACTCATTGAACTTGAAACTACCTAATGCAACACACAATATGCATAATGTAACTCATATATGTCATTCTCAAGTTTCAACCCCTTATTATCAAAATAGTTAAGGGAGATCCAGTATTACATAAAACATGGTATTCATTGCTCAAATGGTAATTCTAACTCAATTCAACACTTGCACAAAAATTTTAGCTCTATAGAAAGCTTACTCAAACTTACACAATCACTTCAAGGATCCAAAATACAATAAATTTTACCATGTAAATCATAAGGCACAAGTAAAGAATTAAAACATGAACTTAGTTTGCATTATCATCATAAATTACACATTATAATATAAATTGGAAGGATTTACAATAGGAACAAGATTCAATTCCTAAATCTTCAGAGCTTTTTCCTTTGCAACACTTGAGCTAGAGCCTGTAGAATGTTAAGAGAAAGGGGTGAGTGCAACTACTCAATAACCAAGATTCTGTTATTCTATGCAATTGCATATTAATTGACATTTTTGAAAACAAAGCATATTCAAGGCACACAATCACATATTTCACAATTTCACAAATATCTCATGTCAATTTGTATAAATCATCACATTATTATTCTATCCTCATTTTTTCACAAGGCACATTGCCACAATACTAACAATATATGACAATAGCTCAATCAAATATAACAAAACACATTGCCATAATAATATTAACCATGCGACAATGGCATAACCAAATATCATGACTTGCGATAAGCTTAGTAACCATATGACAGTTGAATAGTATGCATGATCGAACCAACCATATATCCTCCTTATATCTTTTGACTAAAACCATGAGCTATAAAATAAAGGGTTAAAGGTCATTTTTATCCCTAAACTATATACGAAAGGTCACAAATGCCCCTAAACTCAACTATGGGCCAATTATGTCCCTTAACTTTAAAGATTCACTTCCTCATCACCTTGTCATTTGCTCATTATTAGTTAACCGTTAGTGAGCCCTATATTATATTTTTTAATATATTTTTATTATAAAATATTTCAATTGAGGGGCAAAAATGACCTTTCAAATAGAAGTTGAGGGGTAAAATTGACCCTTAACCTAATAAAAATATTAAAAAATAGTAAGACTACTAATGGCTAATGGACGTTAAATGTTTTTAATGTCAAGGTAATGACGAAGGGAATTTTTAAAGTTGAGGGATAAAACTAACCTATAGTTGAGTTTAGAGGCATTTATGACTTTTCACATATAGTTCAGGGACAAAAATGATAAGAGTTAGGAAATGGGTGGGCCCGACCCTTAAGAGTTCAGGCCCTGAAGCTTGATTTCCCAAAATTCCTCTAAATCTTGAGGCCCAACCTTTATGTAAAGGGCCTAGGGTCGGGCCTATAAGTCTGGTTACAAAAAATTTAAAAATTAATATTATAATTTAATTAAAATGTTTTAAAATTAAACATAAAATAAATCAAGGTAATTAAGCTGGCCAAAAAAATAATTACTTTAGTTAAACTTGGTGAGAACCAGAGCACCCATTTAAGACAATTAAAGATCAAAGTATCGACTACCTAGCACCCACGGCAAGACAACAGCTACGAGTGGAAAGCAGATTGTGAGAGGCATGAGGGAGAGCAAATGTGATAGACATGAGGAGTGATAATACAAGCAGATGCCAGAGGGAGAGTTGAGTGACTTTAAGTGAGGTGAAGATCAGAAGACGAGGCAAGGATCATCGATAGCTAACGAGAGAGCAAAGATGCCGAGTGAGGCAGAGATAAGCGATAGCTGATAGGAGAAAAGATGAGTGACTGTGAAATCTTCAATCTTCAGGCTGAGAGAGTGAGAGTTAAATCAAAAATTAGAGAAGTTTAAGCCTTAGATTTTTTTCTCTAAGCAACATTTTTACATAGATTGCCAAAAAAAAAGATAACAGGGCTTAGAGGGCCGCTCGAACTTGAGCCTATTTTTTTAAGGCTTATTAGGGCTGGGCCCAAAAGCCCGATTACCTTTAAAACCTTTCATTTTTCAAGTCCAAACCTTTATTTAAATAAAACTTGCAAGCCTAACCCTTATTCCCAACTCTAAAAATGACCCTTAATCCAAAAATAAATAATGCTCCATCCATATGAATGGGCTATCTAAGCTTATCAAATATGAGGAGCAGCCAAGCCAATGATTATTACTCTCACTCTCAGACCATGACTTCCCCCCTTTTGAATCCCTCGGGTGTCTTATCAAGTATCCATTCTAAATTTCTCATTTTTATGACAAAACATATGATTTTATTTGTTTTATCATCACATCATAGTTTAACAAGCACTATAGCCTCAAATGTGCTTTTATAAAACATGTTACATAATGACAAATAGGAATTTCAACTTTCCATATTAAAACATATCATGTAAAAATGTTAAGTGATATTGAGCAAAATTTTTTGTGGAGTCATAGATATTGAGCAAAATTTTTGCATTGACTAGTTTTAATCTTCTCCTTTTACTAAACTTTAGACATGTTGTTGAAGTTTGTTTAATTTAAATACTTGGTATTGTAACTAAAATACCTTTTATTAGAGATTTTTATGGATTTATACCCCTTATTGTTGTAATAAATTTTATATGACTACAAGTAATTTTATTATTTTAATTGAGTTTATCAAGTTAAAATAAATTATTACCTCTGATAAAGAAAAAGGAAAGGAAAAACAAATTGAAATATTGGACTAGACTGGGGCTAGTCTAGTAGTTCTATTAGATAGGTTCAATCCTATTCAGTTTCGAGTTATGCCAAGACAAGATCAAACCACAAGTTGCCTGCCCCAGTCCTTTCCATAAAAAGGACCAAACTTCAAGTAAGGGTAAGGTCATGTCCTGTTTATGCAACCCTATTAGACAAAGGTGGTGAAAGATAAAGGGTTAAAGTCTATTTACGCCCATGAGGAGTACCTTTAGGAACATTGAGTATCCTATATTTTACTTTAGTTTATTCTTATCCTTAAGTTTTTAGAAATGAATCATCCAATATCCTATCATTAAATTGATTCTAATGGATGTTAAGTGAGATAAGTGGGGCCTAAAAATTTGCACAGTTGGTAGCCACTAGTTTGCTCAGCCTCCATGTGTCATTCGCACTCATTTTCTCTAAAAAAAGATTTAAAAAATGCAGTGTCAAAAAATGGCAAGAATACATTAAAGCATTAGAAGAAGAACGTCAAAAAATTCATATGTTCTCTAAGGAGTTTCCACTTTTACTAGAGCTTTTCTCCCAAGGTATATGCACCATCCTTTCTAGATTTTCCATTATTTTTGATTTTTGAGTTTTTGGTTTTAGGTAGCCATTGAAGCTTATAGCCCCACTTTTAAAGCTTGCTTGCTCTGCTGTAAAGCCCTCGACCTTATAGGTTTGCACCCCTTTTCTCTCATTTCAATATTGACTCCATCACCATCATCCTTACCACCAAAGACGTTGCCACTGATAAGCCCTACATCAGCCTTTATGGCACTCATGAGGTGATTCGACCTATCCACTAACCCATTTAATATGAGTTCAAGCTTCTTCTATAAATATGGGTTTCTCTCCTCCTTATGCCATCTTCAACTTCATCCAATCGCTTCAGCTTGGCATCCTCCTTCTTCTTCTTTATCGATACTTGGGTTTTCATCTATTCAAGGATTTTTTTTTCTTAGATTTTTCTCGATTTGTTCTGGTTTTTTATTTCTTTTTTATTTAGATTTTTCTATTTGGATAGATTGGTTTGTGGATTTTTGCTCACGTTTGATTATGATTTATGGTTCATGGTTAGTATCAGATGATGTTTTTGCTTAGATTTATTGATTTTGGGTAAGATTTGTTCTTTTTCCTCTTTATCAGTGATGAGATGCTCTTGCCTTTCTGGTTTAAATTTTTTCCCATTCATGTTTTTATGCTTATATGTTGCTAAGGCAAAGTAGAGAAAGTGTAAAATCCACTGAAAGAGAGGTGAATTAGGCTAATTAAAATTTAAGATGAATTAAGCAGATAAAATTATAAGGAAGGAATGATATCACCAAATAGAGCTAAGTGAAGGGAAGAGAAGCTTTGCACAGAGTCTTTATCCTGGTTTAGCTCTAACCACTTGAGCCTACGTCCAATTCTCAAGATACATTTGAGATTCTTTACTAACTCTACCAAAATCAATCTAGGCTCTTAGTTACAACAATATAATTCAAATTCTTCCTCGAGTTAGTAACTCTTCCCCTTATAAAGGTGATCTTAAATCCTCTTATGCTCTCTAAACTTAAGTAAGTCTATCTCAGATGAGAAATATAAAGAATAGAGTGAATTCAATATGAATTACTACTATAATAAAACTTTCTTTCAGAGTGAATATATAATCAATGAAGTACTCAGAATATTGAATGCAATAATAAAAAGTTGTTAGAGAGTAAATGTGAGTAGTTAGCTCAATTAACTTCTACGCTTTTGCTTCATAAATGAGTCCTACTTGTAGTCAATTCTTGAAATAGATCCGTTAGACTCATATATTTTCCATTGAGTACTTTTTTTTTTGTTTCCTTTAAGATTTTCATAGTTTAAGGCAATGAAATAATGCTTTTTCCAGCAGGTTTACGTGTTATTGGCTATATGCATTAAATGTTCTGACAAAAGTTAAAATAGAGTAATACCAATAGAGCAAAGATATATTGGTAGAAAGAATTAATCAAAGGTTGAGATAGCAGTTAATCTAATGCTTAGTTGTGTTTAAAAATACTATAAAAGATAAAAGGGTGAGCACAACACAAAGAAGCAGAAAAGAATTGAGATTGAAAGGGTTTTAAAGTACTTTGTTTTGGAAGCAAAAAACAGATGATAATTCTTTAAAGATGTACCAATAGGAATGTGTATATATTGGTATGAGTATGAGTGACTAGGGAAAGAGAGAAAAAAAGAAAATACAAACCAGTATGATAGAGTTATAGGGGAAGGTCTTCACATAAAAGATGGTGATTGAAAGAGATTTCTCCTCGAAGGATGAGAGACAATTGGGTAGGAAGAAAGTATTTTGGTAAGTCTTTGATATACTAGTCGAAAAGACAAGAATACAAAAGGCTAAGAGCAAAGGAAGATATTTGGGTAGAAGTTGAACGTTTAGGTAGAATTAAGACACACTGGTAGGAATAGGGATATACAAGTAAGACTCATGTAGCGAGAAGAGCCTAAGACATTTCGGCAAAAGTAATATCCTTTAGATAGGAAACAAATATACTGGTAGATATTCATATATACCAATAGGAATGATGAGTGCACAAACACCGAAGACATTCGGGTCCAAAGATATTCGCGTAGAAAGAAGTTATATTGGAGGATGAAGATATATTGCTAGGATTGACATATACAAATATGTTCAAGAATTAGTTCAACAATAGATTTAAATAAGAGTAATTCAAGCTAAACCGATTTAGGGTAGGAAAGAATTCAAATAATTATTTCAAAGATAGAAGAATAGAATAGGACCAAGAAAGCTATAGAATTTTACACATAACTACTTAATTCCCTTAAATTAGCCAATGACTCTTATATGCAAAAACAATCTTCTCTATTTTTATAATCATTAAAATCAGGGTTCAACTAAAAAATATTATAATTTTTTAAAAATTTGAGTCATTTGCTGAGGTGGATGCTAACTAGATGTTTTTAGTCAACAAAAAATATTTAACGATCAAAATTAACCTTAACTTGGGAGGGTAAAAATATTCAGTTTTAAAAATTTAAGAATAAAAATAAATTAAAATAAAGTATAAAATACTGAATGTTTTAATTAGTGATAAAAATGAATTTTAACCTCATGATGAAAAGAGAAGATGAAGGAGGGGCGAAGAGAGAGACAGGTCTACCTATGTCGACCTTCATGCTTTCTTTATTTTCTGTCGAATTTCGACACGCGCTCAGATTCCTCTTGAGAAGCTACAGAAAGTCAAGTGGCTAATCCAAAATTATCATACTACCCTTTGATAGTAATACGTCTCCCCCACCCCTTTTTTTTTTTTTTGGCCATCCCTTTCGCTCCATTTCCACTCATCTTGGAAACATGAAAAATTCATGAATCAAAACATGAAAAATTCATGAATTAAATTACTCTTCGTGTTAATAATTTTAAAATTTATGTTTATTTCTCACAACAACAAAAATCCATAATTTTTTCAAGCAAACGAAAACAATTATATTTTTGGAAAAAAAATATTACAATAATTATTTGAAATTATATTGTCTATGATCTAAATGTATGACTATAGTAAAGGAAAAATATAATTTTGTCCTCAAATCTTCTCTTAATTATTGATTCAATTTCAATCCATAAACTTTAACTTAAAACAACTCATTTTCCATAACTTTTTGACTCAAAACAACTTAATCTATATAGTTTTTAATTCAGAAAACTTCAATCCTTATAATTTTAAATTTATTAAATTATTGAAATTGAGTTTTAATAAGTTAAGTTGAAAAACTAAATCTGTAATTAAAAAAATTAGAGACTTGGAGTTATAAATTTGTCAATATTAAATCTACGAGAAGATGAATTGTTCGCATGTGATGGACAATGTGATTTGTTAAATGAGGTTCTCCAAGTCATGAGGCCCACCATTTAGTTTAATAATAATGATTTAAAATTTTAATGGTAGCTTAATTTAATCTTTGTGAATAATTCTAGTTTTAAGATTTTTATCTGGATGTTGTAACTCGTAATATTCAAACTTTTAATGTGCTTTAATTCGAGGGCCTGGACAGTTTGAGTTCACAATTTCACGCGGAAGAAATTGAAGTCAAGGTTTTTGTCGTTTTAGCTCTCATCAACTACACTAGTAGCTTTTATCCAGTGTAGTTTAAACGGTCTTTGACCTTTGTAACGGAGGATTAAGTAGACTGATGCAGCTCGACAATGACATTCACGGCAGAGCTGATTAATAAATAAAGTAACATTATTAAGTCAGTTAGTTGGAAAATATTTTTATTCAGAGAATAATGCAGATCCCCCGTCATGCCCTGTTAGCTGTATTATCAGATTTTGATAAAGGCTATCAAACATAGCATTTTCTCTTCCATACTTTTCTTATTATTAGTTATAGGTTTCAAATCCAATATTGTCTTAATTTGAACATGACATGCATCAAGGGGAACAAAGAGGTGGAATCTTCTGTAAAATCCGTCGGATTACTGTAGCGTAGATCAACAGTAGAATGAACAATAATTTTCCTTTTTTACCCTCACTGATTAAAGAAATAAAGTCAAAGCCAAACTTTAAGTAAGGGCCAAACCAAAATCAAAATCAAATTAATAGCAATATCATAAACAAATGTTCCATCAGTTAAAATTAACATGTAAATATTTTCATAAAATAAAATGAGCTCAGAAGAAAAAAGAAAAGAAAAGGAAAATCACAATCAAGAAGATAGCAACCAAAATCATAATCAAGAACGAGAGGGAAAAAAAATGATTCCAAAAAACAAACCTAACACCATCTATCTATTAATTTACAAAATATTATCTCTACAAAAATCAGCACTATGTAATTACAGAAAATATTCTTGAAAAATTTACAAAGCATCAATAAATTGATAAAAAATTAAAAAAAATGATGATGATGAAAAGAAAATAAAAAAATAAGGCAAAAAATCCAGTCAACATTATTAGTTGCTCCATCCTTAACAAAATACATGGGCAAGAGACTAATAGATCTGAAGCACCGTAGAATTTGAAGAGCAAATCTAAGGGAGCAAAGTTCTATGAGGCCATGGTGAAGAGAAGCAACGGCGTTTCATTCTCAAAGAGATAGCTATGTCAGAGTGAAAGAGAAAGAGAAAGAGAAAAGGCAGAGATTGAAAATGATGACAGAGATGTTAAGATGCCTGAGTGCTTCAAAGGGAGAAATCAAAGGTGGAAATTTTTTTAGAGATAGTGAGACAGGAAGAAAACCAATTTTTTGAAACCGTAGAGAAGGATGAAGGAGAAAGATGACGACAAAGCTTAACCAAATGCACAATAAAAATGAAGAACAAGGGATTCATACTCTTTTGCACAAGACAGAAATTATTCTTCTCACTTTGATCTTGACTTATAATCTCCTCTCCAATCTTCATTGCCATCCTTCATCAGGGAGGTGGAAACAGCAACCGAAGCAAAGAAAGAAAGAACAAGATGCAAGCAAAGGCAAGAGACAAAAACAGGGAAGAAGATGAAGCCTCGGGAGTGAAGAAACATGAGGAAGAAAAGAAAGCCTCGGGGGTAGGGAGTGAACTTATGGCCTGTTATTGATACCTACTAAAAATACTTTCTACAATATCCTGAGTGATTGAAAGCGCATTTTCATTTTTGCTAGTGTTTGCTTTATTTTTAGTTTCAATTTGGTTGACATTTTATATAACTCAAATGGACTTTTGCTCAATCCTGATTAGGGATGCTTTTGGCATTTAAAAATGTACATTTGAAAATATAATTTTCATACTAACCTTTAAAAGTTTTTACAATATATCAAACTTTTTTTATTCTTATTATTTAGCTTATCAAATTTTTTATTTAAATTTTTTATCACATTTTTAAATATTTTTAATATATTATAATTTTATAACAAAAATTATAAATTATCATAAATTAATATCTTTTTGTAAGTATATATTAAAAAATATTTTAATATATATAATCTAAATATTTTTTAATTCATTAAACTGACTTTTGGATAAAAGTATCCAAAATATAAATTTTGTTATAACAACTTATTTTTATTCAATTGACTTTTGTCAAATATAATAAACTTTTGATAAATTACTCACTTTTAACTAATAGAAAACTAAATCATGCATTTAGTGAAGATGGAACGTATCTCATACGTTTTGCTAAAGAAAGTCATAAATTAAAAAAACTATTAATAAATGCTTTTGAAAAAATAGGAAGCAATCCATCAATTTTTTTGTCAAAAGAAATCCATCAGTTTTGAAATTTCGATTTTAATAATAGATTGGAACAGTGGGATTGAATTAATTGTAGGATAGATGAATTAATTGTGGGATGGATGAATTAATCCCACAAATATAGCTAAAAATATCTATATCAATGATTTGATGATTATTTTCAAAATAAAAGTTATTACAAGGAATTAAAATAGGTACTCTAAAAATATGTAAATGATAATAAAATCCTGTGAAATGTGATAATTTTTCTCAAATATTTGGAACCCACAATTAATATCTTTTGTGAAATAATTACAATAACCCTAATTTAAAATTCAAGTATTGTAAATATCAAATAATATTAATCACGTTGTCATCTAAACTATACTTCATTTAAAAACTGTAAAATAGAATAAATCATTTATATTTTTAATATGCAATATTAATTTAAAATCTTCTATTGGTGATATGTTAATATTTTGGGTGAAGACTCAAAAAAAAATTTACAAGAAAATAAATTTTTTGAATGCTTTAATATGTATAGGATACTTTTATTTTTCAATTTTGTTCCTTACATTTTTTAAAATTATCCCATTAATTTTTTAAATTTTAAAATACAAATTGACTTTTAAATTAATCTTAAATATG
Source organism: Prosopis cineraria (assembly GCF_029017545.1). Classification (NCBI taxonomy): domain Eukaryota; kingdom Viridiplantae; phylum Streptophyta; class Magnoliopsida; order Fabales; family Fabaceae; genus Prosopis; species Prosopis cineraria. Next base: position 80,922 of record NW_026555344.1, read on the forward strand.
TAAAGTATGCTGATTGCTTGACATGTATATATAGCTAAATGAAAATAAATCAACCTTTAAATCACTTTGGTTTTTATTAATATAACCAGTTAACTATATTTTGTTTTTATATTTTAAAATTTTTGAGTCATTTTATCCTACCCAAATAATTAAACTTCTTTTCATTCATCTATGTTATTACATCAATATCCTAATGTTCGTATAAGTACATTTTAATAGTATTACCTTATTTTTGAATAACAAGGACAAAATCAATAATTAAGATAAATTTAAAAGATCAAATTTACAAAACTTAAATTTAAAGGACTAAATTAATAATTGAGAAAATTTTTAAAATAAAAAAAAATCATTATCTATAAAATATACTCCCTCCATTTCACATTATTATAAGATATTTTTGAGGAGATTGGATGTCCCAAAATTAAATTTTTATTAAATAAAATTATTCTAATATTATCCTATCTCTTTTTCTCTCTTTCATCTTAGTTTGTCTTTCTTTTTAATATATTAAATGAAAAGTATTTTTAAAAGCCTATATTTTTATTTTGAAAAAATCAAGTTATTAAGTATATTTAATGAAATTTATTAGTATATGAGATTTTATCTAAAAATATATTCTAATTTAATATAAAAAGAGTACTCTCTCTATTAAAAAATATAAGGCATTTTTAATCTTTAAAATATAATTATTATCTTTTTTTTTAAAGTGCCCATATTAAATAAATCACTTTATATTTATTTTAAGGTAAAATATTTATTAAATATGGATAAATAAGAAAAAATAGGGTTGGTTTGAAAACAATTAACTACTTTATTGAAAAGTGAGATTTAGGATTGGTTTGAAGACGATTAACTATTTTATTAAAAAAGTGAGATTTAGTTAAAAATATCTTACATTTTTAAATAAAAAAAAGCATTATTTTTAATTTTCTCGTACATCGCTGAATTGGGAGAAATATCATTCCTTTATCAAAGCCATCTATTTTTAGGCTGAGTAATGACTAAATTTGCACTAAGATAGGTGAGTACTAAAAGGGCCGCTAGCTACTTAACAGTCACAAAGACATCCAAAACTAGATTTCATGCTACTACTTCATTAGGAGCTTAAAAATAAAGGAGACTGGAGAGCATGATATGTAAACCCAGACTGAACCAACCAGTTAGCCCGGTAAACCGACGAACCGATCCTTTAGTTGGTTTGGTTAAGGAAGTGAATTGGGACTGAAGCAACTCAATTTAGCTCGCTCAATCTAAAATTAACCCGGCAAAAATCGGCTAACCCATTAGCTATTGATTCACCCCGGGTTGTTGGGAAATTTTCCTTTTATTAAAAAAACCAGCAATCAAAATAAAAAGGAAAGACATGAACAATATGGATGGATGAAAGGAAGGGGATGAAAAGAAAGGAAAGTGATGATAACAACATATAAGAAAAAAAGGAAGGAGGAAAGACAAGGTAGAGGAGACGAAAGTCACTTGTATCTCCGATGACTTGCAAGTGTGAAAAGATTTTCCTAGCCTCACTTGTTGAAGATACGACACCTGAAAAAGAAAGAGAGTGAGAGAATGGGATCACTTAAGAGGAAACCAGAAACTAGACTCTGCTCGGAGAAAGATGAGGGTGTGAAATAATTTTGGCTCGAAGAGGATGAGAAATTTCAAATTGTGGATTCTTTCACTAGCACAGGCGTGCTTTGAAACACGCCAATTTCACTTTATTGATACTTGTTGCCTTTTGACTTGTCAGTTTCAATATTAATAATAACTAGTGTTAGTCACAGACTCAGACTTGCAAGCTTTTAAAATATTAGTTACAGAATATTATTTTTATAGAATATTTTTAGTATTAATTTTTTATGTTAATGTTCTTTCATAGTCAAATAGATATATTTTTGTCTATCTTAATTAAATTTATTATTTTAATTATAATCGATTTGATTTCGGTCTGACCTTTGATTGAATCACTGATCCTTAAACTAATGCTTCAACCGATTTAATGACTGATTCAGTTTTTAATGCCTTATTGAAAAGGCAACATAAAAAAGCATCAAAATACTTTAATTATATCTTCCTTAGGTTCCATTACACTTTTTTTCATCAGAAAAAAAACACTTCATATTATTAGAAAACAAAAACACACAGGACAAAAGCAATGACCCAACAAATAAATACAATCTATCCTAACAAGACTTAAGATATCAAAACATAAGGAAATGAACAAAAACAAAAAGTAAAAGTCATCTCCTTACAAACCAAAAGCATGCTAGCATGCAATAGTCAGTGCCATGAGTCTTATTATACAAAACCACTACTGTTAAACCCTTATATAGACAAAAGACATTGCAATTTAAAAAATGAAACAAAGACGTGACTAAATGAACTAGGTCACTCACAAGCAAGGGAAGAATGACGGTAAGAAAAATGAAAGGTAGTAATTATAGCCACAATATCCACTAAAAAAAATAGCAGATTAATGATAAAATTTAGTGACGGAATAAATTTTCGTCGCTAATCTATTGCTAATTTAGCAACAAAATTTAATGATGGATTGTTCTATCGCTAAAAATTTGTCATTATTCCGTCACTAATCTGTCAGAAATATATTGATGGAAAATTTCATTACTAATGATCAAGATATCTTATTTCGATTTAGTGACAAAATTTATGATAGAAAATTCCATCACAAAGCTTTCTATCATAATTCTATTGCTAATTCCATCACAAATTATTTTTAATTTAATTTTATTATTTATAATATATATTTATATATAATTTATTTAATAGTTTATTATTATGCTATAAATAAATAATTTATTATTTTAAATTATTTGTATATTATTAATAATAATTTAAGTTGTATAGTTAATTATTCTTATTTAAAAATGAAAATAAAATAAAGTAATTAAAAAATAAAAAATTTAAAAATTTAAAGTATATATATTATATAGATACAAATTATAATATAATATGTAATCATAATAAAATATTTTTCAATATAATATTAAATTTATTATCAAAAATAATTTTTTAAATAAAATATTATATAAATAATTATGGTATATAAATTAATTTTTCCATATTAATAAATAAATGTAATGTTAAAAAATAAGTAAATTTAAATACTATATTTAATAATAATTTAAATAATATATTTATTAACATGTGTATGTGGTTAAGTATTATATATTTAATTTATCAATTAAGACTAAAAATTTTATTAACTCAATTGACAACAAGGTAGACACAAAGGCACTAGGGAGTGTGAGGTTGCAAGTTCGAACCTAACCAAGGTACAATTGAAGGTAATAATATTTGACATGGCAACGACAGCTCATTGAAAAGTTAGCGATAAAATGTATTTCGTCAAATATTCCATCACTAATTCATTTCAGCAAGTGACGGAATTTTTACTGATTAGCAATAAAAAATTGCGTTGCTCATTAGCTTTTTTTTTTTTTTAGTGATCACTGTTATTGATTGTGCACCGACGGCTGAGAAATCTGCTGAGTTAATTGCCACAATATTCCGGCACTGTTACCTCCTATGAACCAGGGTTGCATACGGTCTTGTGGGGTTCTTGGTTGAACAAATTGACTTTAAGGAAGAAAGAATGCAAAGGTGGCACAGGATGGACAACGTTTTAATTGTAGGACTGACCAGCCATGATACTTAGAGACAAATGTTTGCAAAGAGCCTGTATATACACTTGAGAGGCATGAGATGCTCTTCATGCCCCCTATGAAATTTGGCTCTGGCTGGCGGTTCTTCCTCAAAAACGAAAACAAAAGGAAGGGAAAGGAAAGAATAGAAAAGAAAACAAATCTACATCAGGCACAGGTCAAAGACCCTGCCACTGCTAGAGTGACACAATAGGTAATACAAGTCACGACTATTTATTTAAGCTTTTTTTAATGAAAAATTACTTTTTTAAAAAATATTTCATAAATTTTTGCAACATTTTATTTAAATTTTTAAAATAATTAAATGTAAATAGAGAAAGTTGTTTACGATTATTTTGATAAGTTACTCTATAAAGTAACTTATCAAAATAATTTTATGCGTTAAAAAAAAGAATGTCATAAAAATATGAAGATACATGAATATATCATGAAATTTTAAAATAACTAAATAATAAATTACTTTTATAAATAGATATCTATAAAAATATTATAAAATTTAAAAATAATAAAATAATGATTAGTCTTTATTATTGTAATCAGATATAGAATAATGTAGGAATGGATCTAGAAACTAATGAATGGGACCAAAAAACATTAAATGGGCAGGCCAAAATCTATTTTAAAAACTTTTACAAGCAAAATCTATAACTTTTACTAAAATAGCATGTAAATGTGAGGGCAAGCACCCGTCCTTGCTTTTCTTGAATCGGCAACCCTAGATTTTGAAAAATAAGCTAAGTGGGTATGTGTGAGAGATTTGATGATAAATGAGTCATCTAATTTTTAGCACAATTTTAAGACTAATTTTTTAAAAAAAACTTTTTACACTATTTCTTATATAAAACTCCATTCTAAAACTATTATTTTAAGCTTCTTTTTAAGGTCAATATTAATTGCCATTCTTCATCCTGAGAGCCAAGTTGGCTTGAGGTGCATTCTTTGGGAACAATTACAAATAGGATATCTAAAATTTATAACTTTACACCTCTACTCTTGATAGTTTGTACCTTTTGAATTACATAAAAATATTGAAGCTTAAAAATTTATTAAATATATAATATTTTAATGATTTAGATAAGTTATGAAAAGCAAATTTATAATAAAGATCATATTAATCTCTTTAATATAATTTTTTAAAAACAAAAAATGATGATAAAATCATTTATGTTATTATAATTTTAATTCTAGCATAATTATTATTTTAAAAAATATTAATTTTGTTAAATTATTTTGTACCATTTGACTCAAGGTTTTAGCTTTCCCATCGATCCTACTATTACTTTTACTTTTCAATGTTTACTACTTTACCATCATGAGTTTGAAAAAATTGTGGATTTACTTGTATGGTTAGAATCTTGACTTAGGGTCTATTTAAAAACTTATTTTAAAAATATTTTTATTTTTTAAAATAAGAGAATAAAAAAAATCTGTTTGATAACGTATTTTTAAAAATTATTTTAAAAAATAAAAAAATAAAATATTATTTTAAAGAACAGAAAAATAAAAATAATTTTAAATATTCTGTAATTATTGTTCTGAAAAATAAAAAGAAAATGAAAAAATATTTATTTTTATTATTTTTATTTAAAAATATATTTACAAAATATTAATTTATAAAATAATAAAAGAAAAATAATTTTAAACAACCTTTTAATTTTGCAGAGCTTGAACTGTCAAAAAGGTTCTGATTCTGAAAAGGTCAACCCTACTCAAAAACATTGCACTTCTTTGAAGAAGGTCAACCCTACTCAGCCCTTAGAGGTTAGAGCGGAAGCCTGAAAGTGATTGTTTGGATTGAAATACCGACTTACAAGCCGGACATACCACAAACCGGACATATTAAAACGATCAAGAGCTAAGCCAGTAAGATGATCACGCAAAACAGGGCGCTGTTCATCATCGGTCTCTCGGTCATCCGTTAACACTCGGTGGGCCCGCGAACATGGAGATCTAGATCTCCCAAGGAAATGTTCCCGAAAAAAAATGCACGTGATGGGTTACACTATCTACGCGCACGTTTGGTGCGTGCTTTCCATTCGCATATCTTGTCCGCATGACAGCGAAATTTCTAAAACGTTTGACACTAGTGAATTTTGAGATTCGCACATAACTTACATTTGAAGATTTAAAATTAACTTTTCTAATTTTTTATTTTAAAACATAGGCTCCCTTACAATTATTTATTAGTTATTTTATGAGTAAAAATTATCATATCATATTAAAAAAGATACGTAGCAACTCATGTGATATCTAATACTCTCTCCGTTCAAAAATATAAAATATTTTTAATCAAATTTCACCCTTCAATAAAGTAGTTACTTACTTTTCAACTAATCTTATCTTTTTATATTTATCTCTATTAAATACCCTACAATAAATATAAAATTATTATCAACATAGGGGCACTTTTGAAAAAAAAATAATGATTACATCTCGAAAGATTAAAAATATCTTTTTGAATATCTAACTCATCAAAAAATGCCTCATATTTTTAAATAAAAGGAGTATAACTTAATAGCAACAAAAAATATGAGCTACTATATTAGCTTACATTTAATGTCACATAAACTGTTATGTGTCTTTTTTTAATATGACATGATAATTTTTATTAGTAAGATAATTAATAAATAATAGTAAAGAAGTTGTGATTTAAAAAAAAAGATTAAGGAGGTTAATTTTAAATGTTTAAAAATGAGGATAGTTTTATGTAAATACCTAAAAATTCAAAGGACTTTTGTATATTTAAGCCTAATGAGATCACATGCTTTTGACTTTGATCGGACCATTCATAATGCATTACCAAGGCTCTGCAATGGAAGGCATCAAGTACTTGTTCACTGTTTTTTATTCATATTAAAATACTGATTAGAACTACTTAATGAATAATTAATAAAGAAATATTTTTTTATGCCTGGCGAAACCTACTCCTTATACTTGCGGAAAGAAGAATATGATAGTTTAAAATGATTCTACATACCAAAAATCACATGTTAAAGTTAAGGGACATTGGATGGGAGAAGAGAAGGGACCCATATTAGGGGTGGATTTCTCTCCATTACTTTTTCCTTCCCCTATTCCTTTATTACAAATTTAAACTGTTTAAATTAAATCTATACTTTTAAAATTGATCAAATTCAATTTAATAGTTCAAATATGCAAAGATCCCTACTCTATTTTCCTTTGCAAAAGAAGAAAGCCAATTCGCCCATTTTAAGCCTGTCTAGCAAAATTACAAAAAATGTCAGGATTGTGTTAGTGTGTGTGTGTTTCTCTCCCCTTTGATGCACACAAGTAGCTCAACAAAATAAAAATTGAGATGTCCATGTGGCCATATTGACATATCAGTTTTTTTATTTGTTCAAGAGATAGCAAAGGACTCAAGATAGGGGAGAAAAACTTCTCCATTTTCTCATCATTTTTTTTATTCCGCTTTTTGATCATAATCATTGATATCACTACATTGAGTAAATCTTGATAAATGGTTATAATTAGCAAAATAGAAGAAAAAGGATGACAAAGAAATCGACAGATTCCAAGTCTCTTAAGATAGGGAGCTTCTTTGCTTGCTTTAAACACCTCCATATTGTATGTAGATTGACATGCCTTGAAAAATCATTTCAAACGAGACGGGTCATGTGCATTCTCAACTAATTAACTTTTTTTATATACAATGATTGAGATCCAAAACTCCAGTCACTTACTTAAGTAACAAGAATCTTTATTACTCATGTCAACTTTAATTGATAATATTCATATTATTGTTTTTGTCATGAAATTTGAATGCATGCTTTTTATGAGATAATGGACCTAATTTTAATGTAAATTAAATGTTAATTATAAATAAATTAATATATCAATTTATATTACATAAAACCCGTAAAAAGTAAAAAATCATGCTATTTATAAATCATAAAATATGATTATCATTTCAAACGTTACATATTTGCATGAATCCCACACTCTGAAAGTTACAACAATAATTTTCGCATTTTGATACTAAAATTGTGTTGCTTTTTTTAAAGGAATATTAAAAGGATAATAAATTGAATAAATGAGTCAAGTTAGAGTCTTACTAGATTCAGGTGTAGTAGAATCTACCTGACTACCCATACAAATTTAGACTACAGTGCACAATAGATGCACTGAAGAGAAAGAGAGGGAGAGGGAGAGTGAAGTAGAGAATTGTTTGCTTTGGGATGTCTTCTACCTCCAACCACCTATCTCTCTTTAAGGTGGAGAGAGGCCACCTCCTAAAAGGAAAATCTAATTGGTAATAATTCACCTCATTATGGAAGGAATAAATTGATTGGAATAATCACCATTATTACGGAGGATTGCTTCTCTTTTTAGAATTCAATCAAAAATTAATCAAATTAATTTTAGATTCTAGTCAACTTATTATTATCAGATTTATATCACATCTATTGATCTCTCATCAAGGGCGGATTTTGTACAACTTCCAATATCTCCTACTAGTACTTGTTGGGACTACCATCATGCGAATCTCATCTCTCTGACTTCATACTTGGTGCTCTGCCATGACCATATAGGCACAACATCCTCGATTTGGACATTTGTCTATTAGAAATCCTATGATAGGATTAGAGCATAAGGACATCCTATTGTATACTTGCATTGCAATTATAAGTTACCTCAAGCACCTTAGATTTACCTTTACACATGACTCATGGCATATCTAACCCCTCTTGAGTAATTTATTTAACTTACAAGTTCTTTACTTGTAAGGGACATGTCTTAAATACTAGCACAATTGTGTGTTTCAAGGTTAATCTTCTTTCAAACATTATATCGATCAAATTTGACTTAGTCACTTTCTCAGTACTCAACCTATAAAATCCACAAGATAAGCTATAACACTGAAATATCAAATTATAAAGTTTCCCTTACTAATCCACACTTAACTCCAAAGGTCAAGTTAGTCATGGGAATAATTTAAAAGGATTACTAAGTTTGTAAAATTTATAAGAGTAGAATCCTAAGTTTTTAAAATTTAAAATACTTTAATATATTTTATCATTCATAAATCAAAGTATAAAATGTTCATGAAAGCATGGGATCTTTATTTGTAACAAAGCATTTGCATTTTGGGTAAGAAACATCATTACAACATAACAGATAGAGGTGTGTCATTGTGAACACCGTATTTTGTCCGGGCATTTTTTTTAAATTCAATAATAAATAATTAAAAAAAATAAAAAATACAAAAATGAAATTTAATCCTTTTTAGGATTATATTTTCAAAAAAAAATCTTGCTTAAATCTTTTAAAAAATCTCTTTCAAATTATCCCAACCACTCAAAGATATTGGGAATCAATTTTTGAGACTCAACTATTTTTAAATTTCTCTCCTTAAATCTTTTGTTTTTCATTTAAAAATATATGTTTTAAAATTAGACTTTTCTTTCTCCCCCTCAATCTAATTAATAAAAAAAAGGGGCATTAAAGAATGAAAAAAAAAAAGAAAAAGAAGAAGGAACAGATACATAACACATGAAATACATGTACACACACACACTCTCTCTCGGCCATGCAGTAGGAAAAGGAGAAAACAGCAGAAACAGAGACACAAAATGCAGAAACAACACCCACACGCGAGCAGAAAAGCACAGCAAAAGAAGGAGCAGCAACTATGATGTGCACACACACAGACTGCCGTACGTAGAAGAAGAACAAGCATGCACGCAAAGATAATACACAAAATTAGAGCTACGGACAACACAAAGAAAGCAGACTTTTCAGCCAAAGAGCACAGAAGAAAAGACCAGACAAGAAAACTAACAAACAGAAGAAGGAGAAGAGCATACGCCAGCTGAAAACGCAGAGAGACAGAGATGAAGAAAGAGAGATGTAGAACTAAAGAGAAGGAAGAGTCATGTAAAAAAGAAGCACACACGAAACACAGAAACCGAACCCAACACGCCAACTGATACGCACAGAGAAAAATACACAGAAAGAAGAAAGAGAGACGTATGCACGTACGAAGAAGCAAAGAAAAACAGAGTTGGAGATACACGCATGGGATGGCAGTAGACAAGTGCATAAAAGAGAGTATAAAAATGCAGAAAACAGCATGGAATGGGAGATGATGGAAGGGGCTGAAAAACAGAGCAAGAAGGGAAGGAAAAAAAAGAAAGACAGTGACAGCGAAGAGATGACCGAAGGACGTGAAACAAAGAGCTAAGAAGAGAGAAAAGCTGGAAGAGAAGGAGAGAAAAGGAAGAGAAGAAAAAAACAAAGAAGAGAGAGACCAGATTTTTGTTGGGAGGAGGAGAAAAAATGAAAGAAAAAACAGAGCACGAAAACGAGAGGAAGAAGAGAAAAAACTGGAGCATAGAGAGACGAGAAACACAGCAAAAAAAAGAGCACCGAGACAGACGAGAAAAGAAGAAACACTGATGGAGAGAGCATCGAGGAGGGAAGCTTGAACGAATTAGAGAGGGAGAGAAAAACAGCACACCGAAAAAGAGCCCGAGATGAAGAGAAGAGGAGAAACTGAGAGAGGGAAGCCTGAACAGAGGAAGAAACACGAGAAGTAGAGACAGAGAAGGAGAGAGGAGGAGCAGCTGAAAAAGGAACAGATGCAAGAACGAACAAGAGAGAGAACTGAGAAGAGTTTGGAGCAAGATTCAGGGATAACGGTGCAGTCATGGAACTGATATTCTCTAGAGCATTTACTGTAGGAAAGTTTAAAGGTGTGGTTTTTCTCCCAGTGCAATGCTTGAACATAATTCTTAATAATGCCCGGTAAGCCAACTTGTATTGCTCTCCCTTCCTTTTGTTTGCTAAAAATTCAAGACTGAATGCCTCTTCATGTATCACCTTAAGATCTTATATGAACGTGGGAAGTTTGGAAATGTGTTGATGTGCGTTAATATCAAGTACTGTTTTGAGATTCTTTACTTCAATTTTACTGCTGAAATACAGTTTGTTGATTTTTTTTATTTACATTTGCATGGTACATGACATTTTGCTTAGATATTCCTTTTCCTATTTAGTTTAATTCCTAGAATTGTCATGATTTTAGAGCCCATTTACACGATCAAATATACTGGCTTTTAGTTTTTTTCTATTAGTTCACTACAGCTTATAGCTTAATTGGTGAATTTTTTTCTTCCTATATAGAGGCATTCTTGAGCTAAATTTTTATATCCATATTTCTCTACATGTGCAATTTGATATATAAAACTTTAAATTATCATTCTTAAAATTCATTTATAAAGTGAAATACAATAATTTTTAGATGATAGATAGCAAAAGAGGGATATTTTTAAATAATCAATATCACAAGAGAAATTTAAAATCTCTATAGGCACTTAAAATGATCATACCGTGTAAATCAATAAGATTTCACAGGTAGGAAGATCCAATTTGTATATATTAAAATGATCATCATTAAAATTCTCTTTTATAATCAATAAAATACTTAAGTTTCGTGAGAGATTTCAAGAATCTTCGTAGAGACTTAAATTAATCACATCATTGTGTGGGATAATAAGTCCTCACAGATATAGTGATTCTCAATTTTTATAATAAATAAATGATTTTTGCAAATAATCATATAACACAATTTAGAAAATTAATTAATCAAATTAATGAATTTAAATTGTAATCATATTCACCAATTATATCTTTTAGTCATGTGAGATTTTTGAATCTCCGTAGACCTCTAAGATAATTGTATTATCGTATAAGTCAATAAGACTCTGCAGATATAACGATTAAGTTTTTAAAATATATATATATAAATTATATATTATATTAATTAAATTAAAGACGTGTTTAAATTTAATTCCTTTATCGTGTGAGATTTTAGAATCTCCGTAGATATTCAGGATAATCATATTACCGGATAAGTCAATAAGGCTTTTGCAGGTATGATGATTAAAATTCTTTAAAAACATGTATCTACATGCTAAAAAATTATTATTAACACTTAAAATGTACATAAGAATATAAATAAATAAATTAAATTGCCAAACTCTTTTATCGTGTGAGATTTCAGAATCTCCGCAGATATTTAAAGCAATTGCATTATCGCATGAATCAATAAGGTTCTACAAATACTGTAATTAAAATGCTCAATCATAAAACATAAAGAAAAATAATTTTAAATCATTTCCTTTCTTTATTAAAAATTCAAAAATAAAGAAAATAATTAAAATTAAATTACCTTTTGCAATTTAAAACACACATATCAAAATTTCAGAAATTGTTTTATTTGTAAAATGGTGAATTATTTCTAATTAATTTCTCTTCAAAAATATTTTCACCAACAAATTTTTAAGCCCGAACTACGTGGACTTTGATCCCCATCACAGGGTACGTAGGCCTCAGAGTCAGATTCTGAGTCAAGTCCATCCTCCCTCGTAAATAAATAAACATTTCTCACTCAATTATCATCATTTTTATATCAAACACATGAATATAAAAGGGATAATTAAAATAATTTTAAAACCATATTAATAGAGCACAACAAACTTCAGGTAACCGTTCTCAAGAACGGGTGTTATGGGGTGCCTAACACTTTCCCCACACTCAACCGACTCCCGAACCTATTCTCTGATTTCGCAGATCACCCTTATCTTTCATTAATCGGTTTCCCGAGATTTACCTCAAAATCTTGGTGGCGACTCCTCGTTCGATCAGGTTCCCGTCGCGAAGGCCGGGACCTCCGCTCGCGCGCCGTCCGCGTCGCATTTTTTTGGGTGCGACAGTCATGACTTATGTAATGTTCGTCTTGACATTACCAAAATAACACGCTTACACACCGTTGTGATAATCAAGATTAGATAAAATCCCAAAAGAAGTTATTACAACCCAAGGCTTTAAAAAATAATTAGTTTAAAATAATGGGATCCCAAGAAACTTTTTTTTAAAAATGTTATTTTAGCTCAAACCATAGTTCAAAATTAATTAAGAACAAATATAGAAGCATAAAAACTAAACCACTTCAAAACAAGCTGAAACAAGCTATTTTTCAAAAATCTGACCCATCCGTTATGGTGGATGGCATAGTGTGATGAGTCCCTCAAAGGTCAGTCACGCCACGCTGTGCACCTACTGTCATGATAGCAGATTACTGTCATGACAGCTCTTTGAACTTTCAGAGTGCGTCGTTTCGCCATCTGATGTCCAATTTGAGCGACTCAAGTATCCACATGAAGCTCTTTGAGCCCTCTAGTTAATGGTAACAGTCTTATACTTAAATAATTATCCATTAAAAAATAGATACTAGAATCCAAAATGATTCATTTCTACCTTAAAGTACCCACAAAGGTGTCCAACTCACAATGCCAAATGTCATTAGCCCTAGAGACACTTTGACCGCCTCAAATAGACCACACACAACCTGACAATTCATTCATATCACACAAATAAGCAATCATACTTAAAATAACTACCAAACCTCCCATTTGACAATAGCACAAAGGGGTGGATAAAATTTAGTACACATATCAACTTAGTCATTTTGGTATATAAATCACTTCAAAATCATCACTTCTAATGGTAACTTAGCCAAGCACACACACTTAATCTACAACATCAACCTTGGACCAAGATATGCATACTTATCACAAATTCATACAAGTGATAACCAAATAATTTATGTTCCTAAATTGGCATTATAATATAGCATATTCATTACAAACCTAAAAAGGAAAAGGGAAGAGCTATACAACTATTGCTCTTCACTCTTCAGTCACCCTTTCCTTTCCCTTATCCCTACCGAAGCCCTCACCTGTAAAATGTAATCACGGGGTGAGATAAACATCTCAGTAATAAAATAATTCACTACTATTAATTAACATGCATAACCATTAAGGAGTAAAGCTATTAAAACACAAAAATATACTTTTGCATATTATAACATACTCTTTTTCATCAACACAAATCATTTACCACTAGCATGATCATTCTACCATCCGAGCCTCTGTATCACCCCAACTAAAACCATAAGCTCTTAGACCGAGTGCACCCTCAATGGTTCGGGCTCACCTCAATAGTAGGATCACCCGGCCAAAGGTATCCTATCTTAATTTCGGACTATGATCTCCTTCTATCGCATACAAATTAAGGTGTCGTTACTCCAATACCACATCAATGATGCTAGGGAGCGTTACTCTCCAATGCCATATCCCAAATGGATACTAAGGAGAAAATCTCCAACACCATGCTTCACTAGATACTAAGGAGATACATACCATATGGACTTCCATTACTCCTTTTTATGAATGAACTCCCACCTCTTAACAAGATTATACTCACACTTATCATATATAGCACATATACATTTCAAATTTTTCAACTAGGCCATATAAAACTTTCATCATTTTCATCATTCGCAAATATTTTTTTATGCACAAAATCACATTTCACTATATACAAGATTATTAAATCCCAAGTAATAAATTTAACATATCTACTCGCAGATAATTTAGCAATATAATTAAATAGTATAAATTATTCTGTTACCTCAATCCTTTATCACACAAAAGGGTTATCATGGCTCAACATTAGCTCCACACATTTTATATGCACAAGGTAGTTTGAGCAATACTCAATTTACATAATGAATTATTACTTCAGATAAACCTTGAATTTTCTAGGTTCTAAGTGCCTATAACACTTAAATTTCTTTACCAACCATACCACCCATTTAAAACACTCTAACCATCCTATTAAACAACCCAACACACCAAATTCATCATCCAATTCCTCACATTATCTCAAAATCTTCAAATTATAGCTAGGGTTCATCCAAACCCTAAACAAAATTTTCAATCACTATAAAACTCATAAACCTAGGGTTAAAAACTTGATTTAACTCCCTAAGATTTTAAATAAGTCAATGGGTTTGGTCTAAACCTAAGAAAACTGAAATCAAAGTCCCCATTACCTCAAATGTCCAGATTTTTGCATAATGAGGGAAAGGGAGACTAGATCTAAGTCAAGTAAAGAGTCTTTTACATATGAGATTGAATGAATATCTTTCAATAATTTTTCAGGAGAATTACTCCTAAGACCTAATTAAGGAATCCAATTACTCGTTAGGTCTCATGAAATGCACAAATTATTGTCAAGTCTCAAAATCCCTTAATTGTATATATTTTTGAGTAATCACAAAAATACCCTTGCATTATTTTTTCAAAAAAATATAGTTCAAGCTCCAACCAATCATTATTGTCAGTTGTTGGAACACCTGCTGGCAACTAGAGCTCTAGCGATCACTAATAGATTAATTTTAGGAAAGGTGGCATTTGAAGGACTAGGACCTAAGACAATGTGTAGTGGCATACTTAGCTATATTTTTGGGTAAGCAGATGCCCCCATTGACTTTAAAAAAACTACATGCAATAAGTATTGAGCTCTTTATTATGTTAACCTTGAATCCACTAATATGAATTCAGTCCACATGAGGTCAATATGCACAATCTCCTATATAGACATATTTTGCAAATGATAAACTTAGCTTTGAGTGAGATTGATCAAACTAGTTGGCTGAAAAAAAGATTGATCAAACTGATATGAAAGCAGAGACTGACAAGAAAAAGTATATAGCTTAACTATTGAGCAGCAAGACATTTCCTCTTTGATTTCAATGGTGGAGTTAAATTGCTAGAGCTTGGACTCTGTAAAAGCTAGAGAGGAAGAGATGGAGTCGTGGAGAGATGAAAATGAAGAAAGAAAAAGAAAGGAAATCAAAGTTGCTGCTTTCATACTTCCAGCTCGACAGTATGGAGAAGTGGACGTAGAAGAAAGGAGTTCTCTTTTTTATGGAGAATTTTAACTATCTAAAAATATAATTGAATTATGTCCCGACATGTGATTTAAGAGAGAGCATTGCTTTTGGATTGCTTCATATTTAATTTAACAAGTATAAATTTATTTGTTCGGTACTTCTGTTAGTTGACTTAACTTAACTTCTATTTTAATAAAATAATCAATGTCTTAAAAATCAAATTAGATTAGATGATGAACCAAAAAGGTCAACAAGTCATAATTTTCATCGATTAAACCAATGGTTAAACCGACAACATAATAATTAAATAAAAATAATATTTAAGTGAAAAACGAGTCAAAACAGTCCAATCGTTTTGAATGTTTTGTTTTTCTTTAAGTCTTCAAGAACTACCCTAATCAAAGTGGGCCAAGCTCAGGCCAACTACCAAAATGAGTCAAAGGGTTGAACCAAACTGCTTTTTTCTCTAGGTGACAGTCCAAGCCCACATGCATGTACGTTGGCTATCATGATTTAGTTAAGGTGACTTGTCTAAGCCTGAAGACATTGAAAATAATTTATATTTCATTCATTTATTGATGTATATTTATTTATTGGAAAATATTTCATTATCTTAGTCTATAAAAAATATAGAAAATTACTACTATCTTCATCTAATGGTTAGTATTTTACTCTTTTTTTCCCTTGCCAAAGTTAGTATTTGATTATAATATGATAATGGTTATTGCCATTTGATTTTTTTTTGTTTTTGATTAATTTTCTCCTACTGAACTCAGGTCCCACATTTGTCACTGGTCACATGGTCTCCAAAATAATTATTAACCATTGGACTTCTTATACATATTGACAAAATAATGCTATATATATATATATATATATTATAACTTGTTTCCGCAATAAGAAAATGATAATTGGGGCATAGAAAAATGACAACTTGATAACAAATAATAACTTAGGTATAAGTATATAACAACTCAGGCATAAGAAAATGATACTTTGACAAAGGAAAATGGCATTTATTTTCTCATAAGTTATCATTTACCTTTATCAAGCTATCACTTCTCTATGTCCAAATTGTTATTTTCTTATATGTAAGTGTTATTTTCTTTATTTCTTGCATTCAAGTTGTCATTTTTTTTTCAAATTATCATTTTCTTATATTTAAGTTGTCATTTCTTTATATTGAACACGAGTTATTACATGCATGCATGCATACATATATTTTACACAATTACATTAGTGTAAGTAGCCCAACGGTTAACAATCATTTAGGAAACCATGTGGCCTTGGATTTTAATCCTCTTAAAATTATCCTTCCCAAAATT
Organism: Prosopis cineraria; assembly: GCF_029017545.1. Taxonomy (NCBI): domain Eukaryota; kingdom Viridiplantae; phylum Streptophyta; class Magnoliopsida; order Fabales; family Fabaceae; genus Prosopis; species Prosopis cineraria. The sequence continues at coordinate 97,688 of NW_026555344.1, forward strand.
AACCCATTACCTGCTCCATCGATTGGCAGTTAAGGCTTAACAAAATTATCTCTAATATGAGGATATTTGTGAGCAATAATAAAAATCAATTTATTTTAATTACATTTAAATGATATCAGATTTGGATTTTAGATTTAAAATATTACATTGAAAATTTTAAAGGAAAAATGATTATACAATTTGAACTCTAAACTTTTAAAAGGTACATTTTGAATCCTAAACAATTAAAATTAGGACAATTTCACCCCCTATGATTAAGTTTAGACAAATGTCCGTCAAATTGAGCTTAATGTGTAATTTTTACCCAATGAGGATAGGAGAGAGGGGAAGAGTGAAATTTGGTGAAAATCATATATTAAGCTCCAATTTAACAAACATTTGTTGAAATTTAACGGTGGAAGTAAAATTGTCCCAACTTTAATTATTTAGAATTCAAAATGCCCTTTTTAAAAATTTAGGGTTCAAATAACTTTTGTACTTATAGTTTAAGATTCAAAATGTATACTAACCCTTACAATTACATACCCTAAATTATTGAAATCACAACAATAAACCATGATCTTTACTTGTAATTAATGAAAGTTAGTTGTAAATGGCAAGCAACTTGTAATTTTTTGATACGAATACATAGATAAATCAATTGAAAAATCAACAAAAGATACTTAAAAAATCTTTGTAGCATTAGTTGAAAATTAACAATCCCTTGTGATAGGCTTGCAAGTTGCAGCAGACTTTTGTTAATTGTAAGTAAGGATCATAGTTTACTATTAAAATTTTAATAATTTATTGTCTAAAATTATAATTAATGTTCTTATAATATCTAATTGTCATTTTCCCAATTTTAAATTTAAAATCATTTATTTACTTTCGTTTGGACAGTATAAAAATTTACATCAATAAAAATAAATTGTCTTGCTTATATAAATTATTTATATATTTAGGTAATATTGAAAAAGATGATGATTAAGACTTAAAATAAGTAGGATGAATTAAGTATTTAAAATTTTAAAGGAACTGTGACAAAAATATTTTGCTTTGGATCTGGTTGGAATCCAACTATCCAAATACTAGCTTAAATTCAAATTGGCACTAATTGAAACATAACCACATTCTTATATAATGTTTATGTATAATACAACTAATCATATATGTGAAAAAATTATGAGAAAATTAGCTCAATAGCCTCAAAATACACAACTCCTATAAATTATGGATGACCTTTTTAAATATTTTGGAATATGACCCTTTCATAAAATCAGTTAGATGTGTTTTTTCTTTTTTTATCCTCAAAATAAATTTATTATTAAAACAAAATATATCTAATTTAACTAATCTTTACCTGATTGAATTTTTTATTTTTATCATCAAAAATCATGTTGTGCGTGCTACCTCTCTGGTTTATCATTTCTGAGTATTTTTTTTCATCATATTTTTTGATCTAATTTTCTTGATCATTATATTAATCTCTCATGTAGTGCTTTTCTTTATCAAAATTTTTTATCTAATTTTCCTGAATCACTATCTTCATCACAGAGCTTTTTCCTCTCTCTCCCTCTCTATTTTTCCAAAATATTACGAAGAAAACATTAGACATTGAAGAGGAAACTCCATTACTGATCTATGATATTATATCATTGATATGCGATTGTATATCAATAATAAATAAATCAGTAAGTTTTCGCTGATATGACTTATATATTAGTGATATACTCCCTCTATCCTTATGTATAGGATTTTTTTTAAAAGCTTATTTTGTCCTTAAATATAAGGACAGCAATGATATTTTTAAGTAATTAGATAATTTTATCCTTGTCTTAGAAAATGGAATGAATCATTGATTGTATGTTTTCCTTACCACCATCATGATATTAATTATGATATTATCGGGGGTAAAATTGGTAAAGCATTATGTTTTTACGTGAGTCCAACTAAATAACAAACTTTTATTGGTATGTGAAATTTGATTAAAAATACCTTATATATAGGGATGGAGGGAGTACAATAGTATATCATTAATATACTATCATAAATCAATATAACCAAACAATTAGACATAAATTTGTTTATAATTGATATATAGTCATATATCAATAATGTAGTATCATAAAATAATAATATAAAAAACACATGATCATTTGCCTTTAACAAATCAAACATAGTTTATAAAAAATTTTAGACTCTTAACTTCTCATAGAGAATCAAATATCTAAACTAATAAAATAAAAAAATCGTGAATCTATAGCTCTATTTTTCCACCGACGTGCTTCGTTCTATCGAGTACTGTCAATGTGTCTCATCTTACATTTGTCTCTCGCCATCGTAACTATGGCTAACTCACATTACTCTGCTATCTTGCGTTTGTCTCTCTTGTGTCAAGCTTCATCTTCTCTCTCACATTTGTCTCTCTCGTTCCTGAGATTTCTTGTGTTTTGAACCTCCTAGTATTTGAAAAAAAGAAGATATTAAAAATAGCAGTTTTATAAATTAATTATAATATAAATATTAAAAGATTATTTTTAAAATTTAAGAAAGGATAGGCTATTTCTTTTACTTAATATTATAATATAGGTTATCTATGCAAAAGCCCTAAAAATTATTGTTTTGAAAGTTTTACAAAGTATTTCACATTTTAAATTAATACTAGGTGATAAAAATGTCTTATATTTTATGTGGGTGTTGTTGAATAAATTTAGCTACTGTTCTCTCCACATTTATAAGTATTTTAATATTTTTTCCTAATTTTTTCCTTTTCAATGTTCCCTGAATGCCCTTATTTTTTATAATATTAGGTCAAAATTTATATACTTATCATTATATATTTAATATATTTTTATTTAATCTAATTAAGACATGTAGATTTTAATATGTTAATAATATTAAGAATAAAAATTTATTATAGAATAAATAATATATAATAGATACATATGTCTCAATTTAGTTAAAAATAAGAAAAATTTTTAGTTAGGGACCTTTGACCAAAATTAATCAAAAAGAGGGTCTCAAAATTTCTGAAACTTCACTGAAAGACCTGTATGGAATTGCCCCTGAATTTGTAACAGAAATGATAAAATTTCTTTCATTTAAATGAACAACATAAATAGCTTGTTCGTTCTCATACTACATATTGTTCATATACTTACGGAATGTTGTTCATTTCCTTACTTCACTTATTTACAGGTTTAGTTTCATTTCATTTTCATTTCGCGTTGATTTTATGATAAGATAACTTGTTCGTTCTGATATTATATGTTGTTCGTTTACTTACTAAATGTTGTTCATTTTCCTGCTTTACTTGTTTATGACCTTGAAATGAAATCAAGTAAAAGTAGGTTTATAAATAAGTGAAGCAGGAAATGAATAATATTCTGTAAATAAATGAATAACATAAAATATAAAAATAAATAGATCGTTTATACTATTTATTTAAACGAGGATAATTTTTTTATTTCCTTTACAAATTCAATGGAAATTCCATACAGGCCCTTCCGTGAAGTCAAAAAATTTGGGGTCCTCTCTTTTATTAAATTTCATCAAGGTTCCAGGCTGAAATTTTCCCTAAAACCAAACACCCTAAAGGCCTAAATGCGCAAGGTTAAATATATAATTTTCTTTTTCATATTATTATTATTATTACTGCACTTATTATCAGGTCAGTGAGAGTTGGTTTATCAATCTGCCAGCTCTGTTCTGTCACTCCTTCATTCAGCGACTCCCCCACACCCCCCCCCCTTTTGTCTCTCCCCCTCATGGAAGGCTAGCATTTTCCCCTAATTACAACAATGCCATCACGACCGTCTCTACAACCTACGGCGGCGGCGGCGATACCTACAGCCTCACCCTCCCATCACCGCCGTCACCAATCAATCCTTATCGGAGTTATCGGTCTCGCTTTCATTGTCCTAGTCCTCATCGTCCTCCTGATAGTCTTTCTCTACCGCAAACTCTCTTATAACCGAACAGCACCATTCGACCACTATAGCCACAATCATCAGCATCGTCGTTTCTCCTACTCTCTCCTTCGACGCGTCACCAACTCCTTCTCGGCGTCCACCAAGCTCGGCCATGGTGGGTTCGGCTCCGTTCACAAGGCTACCCTGCCTTCTGGTCTGTCCGTGGCCCTCAAACTCATGGACTCCACGGGGTCGCTTCAAGGCGAGCGCGAGTTCCACAACGAGCTTTCACTCTGTTCCCAGCTTAGTTCTCCCTATATACTCTCTCTCCTGGGTTACTCTTCTGATCGCCGAGGCCGAAAACTGATTTTGGTTTATGAACTCATGCCGAATAGGAGTTTGCAAGATGCGTTGTTGGATAGGAAGTGCGAGGAGCTTATGGAGTGGAAGAAGAGATTCGATATTGCTGTCCACATCTCAAAGGGTCTTGAGTACCTTCACCATCATTGTAATCCGCCCGTGATTCACGGGGATATTAAGCCGAGTAATGTGTTGCTAGATGCCGATTTCTCAGCGAAAGTTGGGGATTTTGGACTTGCTAGGTTGAAAACAGACGATCTGGAAATGGTGGAGGAAAATGGGGGAGAAGAAGATAGTGCGAAGAAAAAGGATGGGGTTGCGGACTTGGGGGATGACCATGGGTTGATTTTGGAAGAGGTGGAGAGTGTCACCACTGGGTTTGAAGAAGGTAGTGCAGTGGTCGATCGTTCGCCGGAGAGTTGCATGATTAGGATTTTGGATTCCGAAGCTTCTCCGGAGACGACGGTTGCGCTGTCCCCAGACGTAGGGGTCGATAAATCAAGTGTCTCAGAAGGGTGCTTTGATAAATTTAGCATTGATAGTGGAAAAGATTTGATCGGTAATAATCGAAAGAAGGGTGGTTCGGGCAGGGATTGGTGGTGGAAGCAGGACAATGGAGGAGGGTCGGAATCGGGCAGGGTGAAAGACTATGTGATGGAGTGGATCGGGAGTGAGATTAAGAAGGAAAGACCAAAAAGCGAATGGATTGCGTCTCCAAGCACCGCAGGGACAAGCACTCCGGCCGAAAAAATCGAGTCAAAGAAGCAGAGAAGGAGATTGGATTGGTGGGCATCACTAGAGGAAGAAAAAGTCAAGAAGGAGAAGAAGAACCGAAAACCCAGAGAATGGTGGAAGGAGGAGTTCTGTGAGGAACTCACGAGGAAGAAAAGAAGAAGTCTGGATTCGAATTACGTTGGGGAATCATGGTGGCAGAAAGATGATGAAATGGTATCGGAGAAGAAGAAGAAGAGGAAAAGCAAGAGTAGTAGAGGAAGCATTGACTGGTGGTTGGATGGTTTGAGCGGTGAGCTCAGATATGGCAGAAGAAATAGCCAGGATTGGGTTAGCGGGGATATGCCCAAGAGTGGTGGAATTAGCAGCACGCCAAGTATGAGAGGAACTGTTTGTTACATTGCTCCTGAGTATGGTGGTGGTGGACAGCTTTCTGAGAAATGTGATGTCTATAGTTTTGGAGTTCTACTCTTGGTTTTGATAGCAGGAAGACGACCTCTTCAAGTTACAGCATCACCAATGTCAGAATTTGAAAGGGCTAATCTTATTTCATGGGCTCGACAACTTGCCCACAGCGGGAGGCTATTGGATCTTATTGACCCTTCCATTCATTCATTAGACAAGGAGCAGGCTTTGCTCTGCATCACTATAGCCTTGTTATGTCTACAGAGATCCCCAGCAAAGCGACCTACCATGAAAGAGATTGTAGGCATGCTTTCCGGTGAGGCTGAGCCGCCCCACTTACCTTTTGAGTTTTCACCATCACCGCCGTCTAATTTTCCGTTCAAGTCCCGAAAGAAGGGTGGGTGAGTTAGTTGGCTGAGTAGTACTTGTCATTATGATTAACTTATGGAAGTTTGTATGGTTGTAGGTCAGATCTAATTTTCACAATTTGTAGAAATTGATGCGGCAAAAGGGAAAGAAAACTGTAATTTACTAGCCCTATATAAATCAGTGTCTTCCTTGTTTTGCTCCTTTTATCCTTCATATGAACATTTAGTCTGACATAATGCTCACGCTTTTTAATCTGAGTGATCTTTTTGGGAGTAGTGTTAGTAGACTCACTTATCTTTTGCTTAATTGCTTTCACAATTTGTTGAATTTTAAGAAATGTATGACCTTCTAAAGGTGATGGAACATTTCTTTTTCTTTTGAAGCAGTTTGGCCCTGTGACTGTACGATTAGTAAAAAAAATATTTTCATGACATTAGTGCCTAACTGCCTGCATAGGACCCAGGCAAAAGTTATTCATATATGTGTCTGTTTTTCTCATATTTTGTAAAAGTGACATTATGAAAGTGAGCATAAATTTCAAAGCATGCAACAAATCCTGGCCCCGTCCTGTCTTTACAACTAATGATGATGTATTTGGGCAAAGTGGAAAATGCCCTGTCCATGAAAATGAGAGTAGCAGATCATCATTTGATCATCACAGGGCTTGGGTCCTACTATATGCATTTAGTTCTTAAGCTTTGAGTCTTTTGAAAAATTGAAGAGAGCATATTTTCTGTTTTAATTCCACTCGATCGCGAACTACACATGAAACGCCAAGTGGTTGTTTCAGTCTTTCAGTTTTTATTATTAGAAACACTTAGATTTGGCAAATATTACAATGACAGAATGGCCAATCCTCTTTGGGCCATCACGTGAAAGTTGAAATTTATGATATAGAAAAGTTTGGGTATTACAAGGCTTCAAAGTCAGGAATATGTTGGTTAGGAAAGTTTCCATTTTGAATTATAATTGATATTTGCATTCTCAAGTCTGGAGACTGGTTGATGGACTCTGATAAGTCATCACAGATTTTATGCTGGTAAAAAGCTAGGATTTTAGTTTTCATAGCAGCAAATATACAGTGTTTCTCTTTCATTGTGCAAAGTGCAAACAATAAACAAGACTCAGGAAATACGGTCTCTGAAAGGGACTGCCTTTCTGATTGAATTTGTATTTACTTCATACAGCACCGCCATTGTGGAGGTAGTTTTGTACTATATCTGGTATGGAGACTCTTGGACAAAAGATGATTTACAGGAACCTTCAAGTTCAACCACAGGTTCTACCTCCTCATCTAAGCTACCTCTATATACCGTAGCCGCTAACAAAAGTAAGTGAATGCAAGTAGTGTGTTTGTAAAGGGATGGGGGAAAAAGAAGTGATGGATGTAAAAATGGGAAGGGGATCTCTCAGTCAAACTTGTAACTCCAACTGAGAAGTGCTAACTACTTTAACAGCCAAACTCTTAACTACAACAACTGCCCAGCCCCTTCAATACTTCTGACACGTCGCAATGTCTCCTTTGAATTTTTATTCTGTAAAGAGAACATTTTGGCAGGGAATACTCCATGTGATAATCTTCTATTTTCAATCTTTGCGAGGGCAGTGATGAGTGGAATCAAATTGAGTGCAGGACGTGGATGTGATCAATGAAAATGTCTGTCATTCTTCCATGAGAAGGATTACATTTCACTGCGTTTTCCCAGATCATGAGAGTCTCTGTCATTTCATTGACCTGACTCACTTGTTAATTGTTATATAGATCCAGTTCTTATCTCTATTTCTTTACGTGCTCTAGAGGCTTAACCAGTTTTTGTCACTGCCATGTCATGGTTGCTTCTGTTTAACATGATTTACGCCCTTACATTAAGGATGAATAGATTCGAGATCCACATGACTCTGTATGAAGAAGAAATAAGGATAAAGGTACAAATTTTAACTACATACTTTTTTTTAAGAGCATATGATGACTTAAATTATCAAGTGGTTTGAATTAAATTTTCAACTTTAGAAAACAGATGTTATATGAGGCTCACAATGACATTTGGTACTTCATAACACTCTACATCAACATGTGTAAATGTATAAATTTAGTTACGAATTATTTTTTGAGAAGCACTAGTTAATCTTTATTATAAAAAACGGACCATCCAACATCTTTTCATTAATTTTGATCAAACACCGTTTATTTTTATATTTATGAGACTCACAATGCTTCAATCTTTTCAATCTTGCTTTCATCTTCAGTCTTAGCTCAAAAAGAAGAGGTTCAAAGAATTTTTATCTGAAAACATTCACGAAAACAATGCCAAAAAAGTAAAAAATAATTTGTGGCTAAATTAAACTAGATTCAAGCTTCTTTCACGCATAGTAAAATCAAGCTTTTACTTCATTAACATTGTCCTTATGAATGTTTTCAAATAAGAATTACTTAAACATCTTTTTTTTTAGCTAAGGTTGAGAATGAAAGCAAGAACATTGGAGAGATTGACACGCTATGGGTCTCATAAGTATGAAAATAAATGATGTTTGATCAAAATTGATAGGAAGGTGATGGATGGTCCATTTTTTATAGTAGAGACTATCTAGTACTTCTCAAAAAATAATTCATAAATAAATTTGTACATTTACACATGCTAACGTGGATTGCTTGTGGAGCATTTATGGAGTGTCATATGTCATTGTAAGCCTCACATAACGTTCGTTAAGTGAAGTTAACGACAGGTTACTGGATGGTCAAGTTTTAAATATTAAAGATTTATTTCATACCGCTTAACAGTTCAAGTTATCAGATATTTCTAAAAATAATAATTCATAGTCAAATTTGTTACTTCATCCAAAAATTTATACTGTAACAGTTGGTATGGGCGGATTCAAATTTTATGAAAGGAGAATACCATCATTTGAGACTTTTGCAATCACGATGCGAACTAGGCCTAACGTAGATTATTTGGGCCCATTATGGTGTTTGAAAATCAGACAGACTCTCGTTTTTGGTAAAAGAAAATCAAGCGGTATTTACCAGAATAGAAAAGGAATTCATAATGTTATGGGATTGTTCAAATGAGGAATCAAAGTAGGCCCCAAAAAAGTCAGAAAAATAAGTTGCTAGTAAGATCCTTTTCGAGTAAACTCTAAAATATGTTCCTCAAATTTCAAAACTCTCTCAACCCTCTTTTTAAATGGGGAAAAGAAAGGGCTGAACTTCTGTTCAATAATTTATTGACAGCGTACAAATTAGTTTTATCAAATGTTTAATGGGCTGCAAAACTTATTCTGTTATCAAGTGGTTTTGTCGTTGCTGTCTTTTTGTGCTCTATTATTGTCAGAGGAAATAAGAATTTAACTTGTAACAAGTTTAGGGCTAATCTCTACGTCCCAGGACTTTCAACGACTACTTATATTAGAAGATTAGGGACCATTTGTCTTTAAATGTTGTATCAGATTCGAACATATTAGATCTAATCAAGGTAACTCTCGGTAGATGAATAGTAATGAATGCAGAATGAAATAAAACAATACTGTAGTGACTTGTATATTAACTGACTATTCTATGGTAGGAACTTAAATGTTATGTTATATTCTACTAGATATGTTCTTTAACACTTAAAAATTTAGAAGTATTTCTGAGAGAATGTATTCGTTTCTGGTTTTCTTGTTGGAAAAATGACAATTAAAGATCCTTTAAGACCATTAATTTTAATTGAGGATTATAAAATATTGAAATTCTAATTAAAGATCATGATTCCTATTGAAAATTTTAATAAAATGTGAGTTCTCTTAGATGCCCCTCAAGAGAAAATCAAAATACCTACGTAGATGCCATATCATCTTTGTTCCTTTTTCTACTATCTGACTATCGCATCTCTGTTCATTCTAGTTATTGTCACAGTTGCCTGCCAGTGATTCTTGAAGATTGTTCAGTGTTCATCATTACACCGCACAGACATCGTTGCTCCATTCAAACACTGCTCTTCGATTGACATTGGTTAATCCACTCATTGTTGCTCCATACTGCTTTACTCTTCATATCTGGGTAAAGTTCTCAACTTTCTTATTGCCTTTCCCTTTTTTGAACCTTTCGTTTCTGTTATCCATGTTGATCCCATTGCTTCTGTTCCCTGTCTCCTTTCTTCTGGCTAACTAAATTTAAACAAAATTTAAATTAAGAAAAAGTTGGATCTCATTTTTATGAAAATTGTTCTCTTCTTGTACATGTAGATCGCCTCAAGTATATGATATTCATGATCTTTTCTTGCTTGGTAAATTAAATTCCTCTCGTTACTAGTTTGAAGTTGCCAAACTCAAATAATTAAAAATCAAGAATTCATTGTTATTTTAATCAAGAATTCATGAGTTGAACAACGCAAACGCCATGAAACTACAAATGACTTATAAAGACCAATTTTTGCTTTGCCCAACGAAACATTTTCACATGCCTCTCCTCTTTTCCAGGCCTATTCCCCTTCTATATTCAACTTGACAAGCACTTGTTAGACATACATATGCTATTTTATAATTTAATTTTGCTGTATTTATATAGTACGTGAGTCGTGATTTAAGGAAATTTCAAATTTGATATAAGATGAATTCAATAGTTTTATCATGAGTATTCATTAGCAATGTTAAATATATTTAGTAGCAATTTGTTTTTTTTAACCCATGTTGACAAATTTTATGTTGAAAAATGTTTATGTATAGGTAATTGTGGCATGTATGTCATTATTTGCTTTAGATAGTGAAATAATATTACACAAGAGAAGTAAGGGCGGTCATATCATATTACTATTAACAAAGGTTAGTTGAAAGAGTAACAAACAAAATTTTTGGAAGTCACCATTTTATTATTATTGTCTATTTGTTCATTGACTTGCTTTAATTGTATAGGAATAATTGAATAAAATGAGATCTGAGCTATTGTATTGGATGATGACTCATCCACATAATAAAATAGCCTTACAAGTGATGACATCTATTTTAAATGTTGGCCATAGAGGAGCAAAAAAATTAAAAGCATAGATTGGACAAATGTGACATGTACTTTCACAAGTGATGTTTTGGTTATATATGTATGATATAAAATAAAACTTTGTGCAGTTTAGTGTTTTCTGTTGTTCAATATTGTACATGATATAACAATTAATCCTAAGAATTTTTTGTTAAATGTCCAAATGACTCTCATTTTATTTAGTAGTAGTTTATCTTGATTTTCTATGTCATTTGCCTAAATTCTCAAGTGTGATACCTTCGTTTCCATGTTGGAAAGCAATCTATTCCCAACTATGATTCTTTATTTTTTCAATTGATATTAACAAAATTCTCATACCATGATAGTAATTTGGGTAGTGTTATGTTTTCTTTCCAAGTTGTCTAACTATATATATTAATAAGCATGAAATTTAACAAGTTATTGGGTTCATATTTTTTTAGTGAAGTTAATAAATTTTCAAGTCACTTTTGTATATTCATAAATAATCTTAGAACGTTTCAAAAGTGAATTTCTTTTATACTGAAAAACAATATATTCTCAATTGTAGTTCCTTGTTTTCCCAATAAATATTAGCAATATTTTCATGTCATAATAGTGATTTTAACAGTGTTATGTTTTTATTTTTCAAGTGGTCTACTTTATATAAACAAGCATACAATTTGAAAAGTCATTGTTCATATTCTTGAGTAAAGTTAATTAGTAAATTTTCAAGTTACTTTTATATATTCATAAATGACATTAAAACATTTCAAAAGTCAATTTCTTTTATATTGGGAAACAATATATTTTCAAGTGTAATTTCTTATTGTCCCAACTAACATTGACTATATTCTCATACCACCATAATAATTTCAGTAGTGTGACGTTATCAAAGCATTTACAATTGCAGCATATTACACTAATTTCAATATATATACCCTATATTTGCATCTCCTTTACACAAAAAATATCCCAACCTACCATCTAGCTAAATGATAGTTGTGCAATCTACTTCTCAAAAAACTTCTTGAATTGCAAACCTATTTACATAACTTATTACCACCATAAGTACAAAAAATATATATATTGTGGATGTTAGTACAAAAAGTCATCCTCAACAACTCTTGATTTATACCTTCTCTAATCAATTTTTAAATTGATATCCCACCTTCAAAGATCATTTTTCCTTGTGAATGTTTTACAAAATATTCTTCGATGTGAAAATAACAAAATACTTCTTTTGCTAAAGTACTTGTCATATGAGAATTAATCTTGGAACAACCAAAAGCAACAAATAAATTTATTACTTACAACTATCTTTCTTAATTCCAACTATGACTTCAACAATTCAACATTCAAGTTACATCTTTTAACATTAGTGCACTTTTTATTACAAAAAAGAAAAAATTTTATAGCATGACGATAAAAAAACAATAGAGTTTTTTCTTTTTTTCACTCAATTTTTTAACACTATCTTTGTTAGAAATCATTTCTTGTATATATATAATAATAAATAAGATTATTTTTTTTCTTAGCTATATACGAGAAACGGTATAAAATAGAATTTATTTTTCATATACCCACAAACAATCACAATGGTCTGATAACAAAAATAAAGAAGAGAAAAAAAATGTAAAAGTTGAGAAAAAAAAACAATGCATGTACTTACCTATTACTAAGAGGGGAGAAGATGACAACCCAAATAATAACTCACTCCACTAAATACCAGGATTGAAGGCAATGAGAGTAGTGAGCAAGCGGGAGCACATTTTTTCACACGCAAAAGTATACAGAATGCAAATATAAACTGTTATATTTTAATATTTAGTAGAGGACAATTTTATAAAGTTATGTATGTTTTTTAATTTCAAATAAGGATCATGATCCTTAATTGAGATTTTAATATTTTATGATCCTCAATTAGAATTAATAATCTTATGGGGTCCTTAATTGTTATTTTCCCTTAACGTTTTGGTTTCTTAACATTTAAATTTAATATTGAATAATTGTTTAAAAACTCAAGATAGATCATGTGCGTCCCGCCTCTCCTCGTCTATGGGTGGTTGAGAAAGACCATCGTTGGTATGAGAACGGAAGGGATGGTTGAGAGGAAGGCTCCAATTCCAAAATGGAGAGAAAATGTTGAAATTGCCCATGAATAAGGGCAGAAAAATTATTGTTGGGGATATTTTAGTTTTATATTTTGTTTTTTTAAAAAAATCTTTTTCAATGCTTTTTGTTGCCACCTTCCTCCTACATGTACTCTAGTAAAAATTATAGAAACAAGAGTAGTTGTTTTTTATTGGACGAACATATATTTTGATGACATTGTGCTCTCTATTTCACTTGTTATTCTTTTAAAGTTTCTTGGCTTGTGAATGTGAAAGGAAGTATTGGTGCCAGTGGCACGAAGAGAGAGGCGGTGAGGGAGTATGAAATTTATATGCCAACCTAACTTAGGCGGTCATTCAATGTGGCGACATGGTTGGGTAAGAGGCCGGCGGATTTGGATCATTTTCATACTTGTTGCAACCAAAAATGAAGTAGCTGATTTAATAACGCGGGCCATAACAAGAGCTTGGGTAATAAATAAATAAAACAAAAAACAAAATGGTGGCTCCATAGCATGTTAAAGAATTGTCACGAACTTAAAACTTCTCTTTTCTTAAATTGTATTAGTTTTAATTTGATTAACCTCTTGATCATGATTAAGTCAATTAAACACATAAAATAGTCAAAAAACTTAAGAGAATTAGATGTACAAATAAAAAGTAGAGAGTTTGAGTGAATGAATGAACTTGAGAGCTTTATTGTTTTGTTTGAGTTTACAAATGAGGAATTATGGAGGTATTTATAGGCCTCCTCCTTTCTCTAAAAAATTCTTACCTCCTTAATAAACGATAGAGATTAATTTAATCTTACGATTTACATTCATTCTCTAAAATGTTTTATAAAAATATCTACAATAAATATTTAAATATTTATAAAAAAGTTTTTAGAGACTATCTTTTAAGATATATGTGTAATATTTTAAAATATTTTAAATATCTTCATATTCCTTCATAAATTTTTAGAACATTCTAAAACTTTTAAATTTTTTCAGATTATTTTAAATTGTTTTAGATATTTCTGAAACATTTTAAAATATATTAATTTTTTTTTAAATCTCTAAAATTCTCTCCCTTGTTCAAGAAGGTTCTAAAATTTTTACAGCTTAGGGCTTCTCTTATATCTGAACATAACATAGGTTGTGACAGAATGCAGTGAGCCATGGCCGACCAGCCTCCCTATGCAGGCTCCGGCTCCGGCTCCTGCTCCTCCGTCGAACCCTACGAATTCCTAAACATTCAACTCAATCCCGATGGCTCCCTCACCCGACTCCAACCCGTCCACACCGTGCCCCCTTCTCCCCTGTCTCTCTCCAAGGATCTCCCTCTTAACGCCGCCTCCAACACCTCCCTCCGCCTCTTCCTCCCCCACCCTCTCCCTCCCTCTCGCCCCAAACTCCCCCTCCTCATCTACTACCACGGCGGCGGCTTCCTCTTCTACCACCCTTCCTCCTCCGTTTTCCACGATTCCTGCTCTGCCCTGGCCTCCCGATTGCCCGCCCTCGTTGTCTCCGTCGACTACCGCCTCGCCCCCGAGCACCGCCTTCCAGCCGCCTACGAAGACGCTGTCGAAGCCATCCAGTGGGTCCGAAACCAAGCCCGGGATCCCGGCGGATCCGACCCCTGGTTGAAGGACTACGCGGATTTCTCCAAGTGCTTCCTGATGGGAAGTAGCGCTGGAGCAAATATCGCCTACTTCGCTGGTCTACGCTCCGCCGATCTTGACTTGTCTCCCGTGATCATCCAAGGGCTGATACTAAACTCGGCTTACTTTAGTGGCGTCCACAGGACGGCATCGGAGCTGAGGCTGGTCAACGATCGCATTCTGCCGCTGCCGGCGAATGATCTGATGTGGGCCCTGTCTTTGCCACTTGGCGCCGACCGGGACCATGAGTACTGTAATCCGACTGTGGGTGATGGGATCTATGGGGAGAAGATCGGACGGCTGCCACGGTGTTTCTTGAACGGCTATGGCGGGGACCCCCTGGTGGACAAGCAGAAGGAGTTGGCGAAAATTCTGGAAACACGTGGAGTGCAGGTGGTCACCATGTTCACCGACGATGGGTTCCATGGAGTGGAGATCTTTGAACCTGCTAAAGCACTGGCTCTGTGCGATAATATCCAGAAATTTATCTACGCCTCAAATGTGACCTCCACTTCGTGATTGTGAGGTCAGGCTTCAATTTTTTCTTTCTAAATACGGGAATGCATGAAGAAGAAGCCGTGTTCGGTGTTTCTATATATGAAGATCACTCCTTAAAATGTTTTTCATATTTCATGTTGCTGTACTTGTGCACCTAAGAGCTCTTTTGAGGATCTTGTGTGAAGCATTGAGATTAACTGAATGAACCAGAAGCTCTTAATAGAATTTTCAGTATTGAGTTCGGGTTGAATTTTTTTTAGGCAACGAGTGTGAGAGTGGAACTACGAGGGTGAATAAAGTATAAACATTGAGATGCGCGAACAGACTAAACTCACCAATGGCTCTTGGGGCATGCTACTTCATACTTTCATATTAAAAAAAGAAACACGATCTAAACACGTCACACATATTATAGAATGTTAAATGAGATTGCCAGATGAGGCATTAGCAAGGGTGTAGGCGCAGGAATTATGTAGAATGGGTTTGAACAAAATCTTGATCCAGATTGATTCCCTTACATTTGTCTCCATGTTTAATTATTTATTATGGGTGTGTTTGGATTAAAAAAATCTGCAACTGAAGATAAGAATTAATTGATGATAGTGAATTGAGGTTAGAAGAAAAATCTATAATTGTAACTTAATTTGTATTTAGATGTATATTTTTTAGAAATCAAGTGGACAAATTAAAATTTGTTGAAATAATTTAATTTAAAAAGTCAATTAAAATGTATAATAATAAAAATAGATATGAATTTTGTTATATATATTTTTGTGGTTAATTTAATATTTTTAAAGAAAAATATGAAATTTAAAATTATAATTTTTTAAAAAAAGTAGATAGGAAATATAAAATACGTTGACAAATTAAAAATCTGAATTTTAAAAAAGGTGGAATTAAATACTAAAATTTAAAATATTCAATTATGAACAACTAAAATAAATTCATTGGTTACAATAATTATAGGAACAATTCTCTCTCCCTTGAGAAAATCTGAGAGTTTGCATTTTTCTCCATATTCTTCCCCTCTTTCTTTCTTCATCTTCTCTCTACCTAGCCTCTCCTCGTGCGTCATCTTCTCTATTTTCACTCTGTCTTCTTGATTTCTCAGTTTGGGTTTTGGCACTCGCTCCGAAGTTCCTCCTTAGAGTGGGTTTTTCATTTGGTGGCCGGTTTGTGATTTTTTTAGTTTCTGTTAGTGCCCGTGCAACTTTTCTTCAAATATGGCAATGGTTAATGGTTGGAAAAGATTTCCGATAGAGTGGAAAGAGGCGGTGGTGTAAATAGAGCAGGATTTGTTGTTGATTGGGCGGATTTTCATTGAGAAGTACCTAGATTGAGAAATGGTACGTGAGACTGTTTTCAAGTCTTGGCGACCGAAAGGGCAACTGAAAGTCAACGAATATAATGGCGTGCTCATTTTTAGCTTTACTTTACAAAGTGAGTATGATCGTGTTTTGCGAGATGGGCCATAGAGTATTGACACTTTCTTGTTGAATCTTTTGCCCTAGTCACGGCTTCTTAATATGTCAGAGGTGAATTTCTATGAATGCTTGTTTTGGATTCAAGTCTAGGAGCTCTCGAAGGAGGCTATGACATTCAAGAATATTTTCACTATGGGGAGTCAGATAGGTGAGGTAATTTGCTTTGAAGATCCTAAACTTTATAATGCTATTTTTCATAACTTTGCTCATATTAGAGTGGTTAGTCATAAGAGCAAAATTAGATTTGGTACTTGGAATGTTGGGATATTAAATTGTAAATCTGTAGAGGTTGTAGGGGTTATGATTCAAAGGAAAATCAATATCCTTTGCTTGCAAGAAACAAAATGGCGTGGAGAAGGAGCTAAGGATATTCAAGGTTTCAAACTTTGGTATACAGGAAAAGTAAGTGCACGCAATGGAGTAGGCATCATTATAGATAAGGAGTGGAAGAAGAACATTGTAGAAGTTAACAGAATTGGAGACAGAATTATTTCTTTAAAAATGATAATTGGACGTGAGACTGTTAATATTGTTAGCGCTTATGCGCCGCAAGTCGGGACAGAAGCCAGTCTTAAGGAATTATTTTGGGAGGATCTGGAGGGGTTGATTCGACACATACCACAGAGTGAAAAGATTTTTATTGGAGGAGACTTTAATGGGCATGTCGGGAGGGAAGCTGGTCAGTATGCGAGGGTGCATGGTGGTTTTGGTTTTGGAGAGCTAAACAATGAAGGGCAAACTCTTCTTGATTTCTCATTGGCGTATGATTTTAAGATTGCCAACACTTGTTTCAAGAAGAGAGATGAGCATCTCATCACTTACAAAAGTGGAGCCTCAAGGTCGCAGATTGATTTTCTTTTGGTTAGGAACACAGATAGAAAACTTTGTAAAAATTGTAAGGTGATCCCTGGAGATGCTGTAACGACACAACATAGGGTCCTAGTCCTTGATATGTGTATTATGAGTAAAATCCAAAAACGTCGACAAGTAGTAACACCAAGGATTAGGTGGTGGCAATTAAAAGGTGAGAAGCAAGATATTTTCAAGCGAAATCTTTTGGATAAAGGAATTTGGGATTCTCAGGGAAGTGCTAACATCATATGGGAGGATATGGCTAAAAAGATACGGGAGGTTGCAAAAGTAGTTTTGGGAGAATCGAAAGGTTCTGGTCCGAGAGATAAGGAGTCTTGGTGGTGGAATAATAGTGTACAGGACAAAATCAAGTATAAGAAGAACTGTTTTAAAGCCATACATTTGTGTAACAATGAGGAAAATTGGGAGAGGTACCGTATGGCTAAGAAGGAAACTAAGAGAGCTGTGGGTGAAGCTCGTTCCAAAGCTTTTGAAGAATTTTATAAGAACCTTGAGACGAAGGAAGGAGAGCAAAATATTTATAAGATTGCCAAAGTAGGGAAAGAAAATCAAGAGATCTAGAACAGGTAAGGTGTATTAAAGGATGAAGAGGGAAGAATTTTAGTTACAGATGATGAAATTAAAAATAGATGGGAGACTTATTTTTCTAAACTTTTCAATGATGGAGAGGATTCATCTAGTAACTTGGAGGATTTAGTAACTGGTGAAGGAGAACAAAATTTGTCATTCTATCGAAAAATACGTGATAAGGAGGTAAAGGAAGCTCTTAAGAAAATGGCAAATGGTAGAGCTAACGGACCTGATTGTATATCTATCGAAGCGTGGAAATGTTTAGGTGAAGAAGGGGTGAGATGGTTAACTAAGTTATTTAATGTGATTTTACGGTCCAAGAAAATGCCTGATGAGTGGAGGAGAAGTACATTAATTCCTATTTATAAAAATAAAGGAGATATTCAGAATTGTACTAACTATAGAGGGATTAAACTCATGAGCCACACAATGAAATTGTGGGAGAAAGTAATTGAGCACAGGTTGAGATTGGAGACAAGTATTTCTGAGAATCAATTTGGTTTTATGCCAGGTAGATCAACTACAGAGGCGATTTATCTACTAAGGGGATTAATGGAAAAGTATCGTTGTAAAGATAAAGATCTACACATGGTTTTTATTGATTTGGAAAAAGCTTATGACCGTATACCAAGAGAAGTGCTTTGGAAAGCGTTGGAAAAAAAGGGAGTACGGATTGCTTATATTAAAGCCATACAAGATATGTATGAGGGGGTAAAAACTAGTATAAGAACGCCTAGTGGTCAAACAAAGGATTTTCCTATAAAGATTGGACTACATCAGGGATCATCTCTGAGTCCTTATTTGTTCAACTTGATTTTAAATGTTTTGACGGAACATATTCAAGAGGAAATCCCGAAATGTATGCTCTTCGCGGATGATATAGTTCTTATAGCAGAGACAAGAGAAGAGGTTAATTGCAAACTTGAGTTATGGAGGAGGACATTGGAGTCGAAAGGTTTTCGTCTGAGTAGAAGTAAGACGGAATATTTATATTGTAAATTTGGTAAAGGACTATTCGAAAATAATTTGGAAGTGAAATTGGGAGATCAAATTATACCTCAAGTGGAAAAGTTTAGATATTTGGGAGCCATTATTCAAAATGATGGCGAAATCAGTGGAGATATTTCACATAGAATTCAAGCTGGGTGGTTTAATTGGAGAAAAGCTAAAGGAGTTATTTGTGACCGTAAGGTGCCTAATAAACTTAAAGGAAAGTTTTATCGTACTGCTATCAGACCGGCAATGTTATATAGTAGTGAATGCTGGGCTCTAACGGGACAGCAAGAGCATAAAGTTGGAGTAGCAGAGATGAGAATGTTACGATGGATGTGCGGACATACACGTAAAGATAAAATTCGAAATGAGCACATACGTGAAAAAGTGAGGGTGGCACCTATTGAGGAAAAAATGGTAGAAAATCGGTTGAGATGGTTTGGGCATGTACAAAGAAGACCAAGGGAGGCACCAGTGAGAAGAGTGGAACATATAACTTTGAGTCCGATTAAGAGAGGTAGAGGAAGGCCTAAGAGGACACTCTTGGAAGTTGTTGAACGTGATCTCTTAATTAATAATATTTCTAAAAGCTTAATAAATGATAGAGCACAATGGCGTCTTGCAATCCATGTAGCCGACCCCACCTAGTGGGATAAAGGCTTGTTGTTGTTGTTGTTGCTCATATTAGAGTGGTTGTTGATTAACTGTTCCTCTTGTTGCTGGTTTTTGGATGTCTCGTCCGAACTTGCTTGAGGTCTGGGTTAAAGTGAAATTTGAAAAACTCAAATTTTTTTGCTATAACTATGGTATTATTGGTCATGATTTGAGGCCATGTGATTCTGAATGAGCCATGTCAGAGAAAATCCTGAAGCTCCCTTGTATGATGCTTCTCTTGGTATCATTCTGATGAAGGCAGTTTCAACAATTATCTCTATCCAAGATAAGGTGGTTTCCATTCATACGGGAACGTCGTGTGGCTCTTCTAAACTTAGGCGGAGCATAGGTGATAGGCAATCTATTAATCAGGATGCAATTTTGATTCTGTTGGTAACGGAGTAATGCATCTTGCAGACACTGATGTGAGGTCCAGACATGTGCATCAAGTGCCAAGCATGGAAAAAAAGTGCTTGGTCGGCCGAGAAGGAAAGAGCGTAGTTGTGGACAATATGAATGTAGGGGAAGAAGTTACAAGCCCAACAAAGTGTAAAAGCCTAATTGATGATGGACCAAGTACTATCCAGATCATAGAACCAAGTCACCCTAAGAGCCACCTTCAGCTGTCTTGAAGAGCCCAATCCAAACCTAGCCAGTGGTAGAGCACCTTGAGTTAGTTGCTGGATAGGTAAATATCCCAAGCCCTGTTGAACCTATATATGCTCCCTTTAAATGGGGTGCCCTCTTGAGCTTTTACTGTAAGCCCCAATAAAATCTTTGAACCTACTACTAAAATACCCTTTCTACAGGCCTAAGTGATATTGCCCCCTCTGGTCAGACTGGGAAGTCTCGTCTTTCTTATTATGAGGTTAAATCTGTAACATACTAAATTCTTACCTTTTGAGTTAATTAAATTAATAAATAATATTTAGGAAACTTTAAGGGAATTTAAATACATTAGAAAATAATTATTTTTATAATCAATTAAGGCTTGGAATATGATGAAAATGAGCTATCTTTGTAATGAAATATTTTTAAAGGATAAATGATAATATTTTTGAATAATTTTTTTTGCATTAAAAAGTAGATATCTCAAGCTTTCTATAGAGTCACAATTTTTGAAGATGTGTGAAACTAATTATAAAATTTTAAAGTTGGGCCAATAAAATTGTACTGTCGGCTACGGCTAATAGACAAATCTGCTACAATAAACAATACATTTTGAAAAATTTAAAATGAGCAAACCAGACATCAAAATGGAAGGGTAAATCAAAAGAGAAATGAAGAGAGAAGCTTAGGGCTCTTCACCAATGTAAGAATTTGGAGGAGGAAGACACACTTGAAAATAGTTGCACAGATACAAAATGCGAGATCAGAGTCATGGGACTTATCTCTATTATTGAATCACAGCAAATGCACTTGAGGGGAAGAAATAAAAAACAAGTGAACAATTGAGTTAAGAGTCATTAGTTTTCGATTAATCATTATTATCTCTTATGGTTGTCTTCTTAAAACTACCCACACTGATGGGAGTTACTTAGCGTTGTGTGTACGTGCATTGTGCTCTATAATCGTTCCCTCTCTAATTTAAACAATTGAGGGAAAATCACACATTTGATCCTAAAGTATATTACGCTTTCAAACCCAAGTCTTTATTATATTCTGATAAAACTCCATGGGCTTATAATGGGCTTAATCCACTAAGAGTGGATTATCCAATAGAATGCTTGAATCACCTTATTTAGAGTTTCAAGTGATTAATTATATGTGGTTGAAAGTTAATCTTTGCATGCTGTTTTCTTTTTGTCAATGCGGTGTCCGCTGTGGTGAATTATAATGTTGGCCAGTTAACCACGACAAGTGACTAATCGTGTGTTAGCCACAGAAAACATGCCTTTAGTTGTGGCGAATGAGTGATTATGAAGTGGTTTGGTGAGTGGGTCAATGTGTAATTGGCTATTGTGAAGGTAATCTTAACCACATCGAATTGATTCAATTTTCCAAAAATAATAGTTTGGCCCTTTTATCCTTCTTTCTCAATATTTTCTCTCCTTTCCATACTTTTGTGTAATAGAAATACTTTGATTTCTAAAAGATAATATTTTCTTTATCTTTTTGATTAATTTTGGGATTTCAGTTTTTAAGTTGTGTTTGTGAACATTATACTTTATCCAGATATTTTTTTTTAAAATTCAATAAAATTAATAATAAATTCAACCAAAAAAATATAAAAATACAAAAATAAAATTGAATCCTTTTTAGGATTATATTTTTAAAATAAAAAAAATTAATTAATAGGGTTTTATTTTATTTTAACTAGATAATATTTTGTTGGTTAAGATTTTATTTTTTTAGTTCATTCAAATAATCAAAAAAATAAAATTTAATCCTTTTGTAGGATTATATTTTTAAAAAATAATAACCTAACAAATTTAAAAAAAAAGATAATCTTGCTTAAATCTTTGAAAATCTCTCCCAAATTAAACATAATTTAAAAAAAAAGAGAGAGAGAGATTATGGTTTTTTAGAAAAATGATATAACTCGAAGGTTAAACGCTGGAAATCGAATCTAACGTTTAATCATCAACACTAATACTTCGTCCAGTTTGAGCACACGAGCAAAGAAAATGAAAGGAGCCAGAGACGCATACAGGAGAGAAAACACATGCATATTACAACAGAAAAGAAGAGCAAAAGCAAAAAGAGAGAGCAGACAGACCAAAGGCGCACACGAAATGCGAAAGCAGAGAGCAGAACGTTTCACTCAACCCTTATTCCTCTTTCGACTGCATGCAGAAGAAACACAAAAGAGAAGACTAGACAGAAGGTGAGCCACACATCAGAAAAGAAGAGAGAGCAAAACACGCACACACAGACTCGCATGGGCAAAGGGAAGAGACAGATATAGAGAAATAGACTTGCAGATGAAAAACACAGAAGAAGACACAGAGGAGAGCAAACTCACGTACGAAGATTGACAGCACACTTTCGACTGAAGGGCAAAAGCAAAAGAGCAAAGCCAAACATGCACGAAAGAGAAAAGAAAATGGTAGCTTCAGAGATAAACAGGGCTCACCGAAAGAAAGAAAGGGGACCTAGTATTTTTTTCTAGAGGCTGAAGCAAGAGAGAGACCGAGAGGGGTAGAAGAGATCCAAAAGGGAAGGCATGAACGAGAGAGAGATAGAGAAGAAGTTGGAGAAAAAAGAGAGATCGAGGGTGAGAGAGCAGCAGTAGAGGGGAAAGAGAGAGATCTTGCATTTTGTTGCTCTCTCACAGCAAGATCTGGAGATAGAGAGCGAGAGAGATTTAAATGGTTTTGGATCCACATCATCATGCTCCTGCTCATCTGGCTGCTGCATTTTCACGAGGGGATCGAGCATGATTCTCTCAACGGATACCGAGTCTTCAACATCCACCTTCTACTAATGTTCATGGGTTATATATTCATGTCGATCAAGCAATGATGGCGTACCATATGATACCAAGCGAGAGGTCAACCCATAAGTTCATGCACCTGTTGCTTCACTTAATTGCTTTCATGCTGGGAATCGTTGGTTTCTACAATTGTACTGTGAGTGTTTTGCAGCTGGGATCCATTGTGATGGCTGCAACTGTTTAAATTGCCATAATAATGTAGATAATGAGGCTGCCAGACGGGAGGCAATTGGAATCATTTTAGAGCGCAATTCAAAGGCCTTGTCCATAAGAACCACAGGGTTTCAAGGTCAGTAATCCAACTCCCTCAAGTTTTTATAATATTACTTGACAAAGTTCTTTATATTCACTTTAACTGAATCAAATGGGGCTTGCAATATCTACATCATGATTTTTGTTTCTAAAAGGCCTATTATTAGTAGAAGTTAACTTATATGTAATTTAATTTCAGGATGAGATTTTGATTTGGTATTTATCGTTTTTCAAAAAAATTAGTATTATTGGGGAGTTATGCAGTGGCTACTTACATGGTTTATATGATTGTTGTTTTAAAGGAAGAATGTTGCCGCTTTGTTTATTTATTTTTCTTCCTTTTGAGTATCTTTAAAACATCAAGCCAAATATCTAAAATTATGACCAAGTTAAAAAAAGAAAAAAAAAGAAATGGTTCACCCCCATTTGTTGCTTCCACGAATTTTATGTTCAAATGAATTATCTTTAAATATGTGCATCCCTTTGTGCCCGAATGGTAAACATAATTATCATTTTTAAATTTTGTCATGTGAGATTTTAAGAGTTTCCGTAAGCACTAAGAATGATCTCGTATCATGTGAGTTAATAAGGTTTCACAGATATAAGAGTAAAACTTATATGCTAATATGGGTTTCAAAAGCTCATCATTAAAATTAACTCTCTTTTTTATAATCTAAATTAATAATTTATTTAAGTCTCATCTGAGATTTCAAGAATCTTTGTAGAGACTTAAATTAATTACATCATCGTGTGGGATAATAAATCCTCCCAGATGTCAGGACTCTCAATTTCTATAATAAATAAATAAATTTTGTAAATAATGATATAATACACAATTTAGAAAAATTAGTTAATCAAATTAATGTGTTTAAATTATAATCACATTTACCGATTATATCTTTTAGTCACATGAGGTTTTTGAATCTTCATAGACTTCTAAGATAATTGTATTATCCTATGAGTTACTAAAACTCTGCAGATATAACAATTAAGTTTTTAAGAAAATATGTATATTATATACATACATAATAAATCAATTAAATTAAAAATATAGTTAAATGTATATTATTTAATCCCTTATTATGTGAGAATTTTGAATCTTCACAAATATTTAGAATAATCATATTATCGTATAAGTCAATAAAACTTTGCAGGTATGATGACTAAGAATTAAAAAATATATATACATGCTTAAAATATATATATATATATATTTAAAAATTTAAGTAAATAAATTAAGTTTCTAAACTCTTTCATTGTGTAAGATTTCAAAATCTCCACAGATATTAAAAACAATTGTATTGTCGTATGAGCCAATAAGGCTCTGCAAGTATAGTAGTTAAATTTTTAATAATAAAAATGTAAAAAAAATAATTTTAAACCCTTTTCTTTTCTTTATTTCAAAAATTAAGAAAATAATTAAAATAAAATTAATTTTTTGCAATTTATCACACACATATCAAAGTTCAGAAAATTATTTTATTTGCAAAATAGTAAATTATTTTTAATTAATTTTTTTCAAAAAATATTTTCACCAACAATTTATACTACAAACTACATGAATTTTGATTTCCATCACAGGGTATGTAGGCTTTAGAGTCTGATTTTAAGTCAAGTCGTCTCTTGTAAATAAAAAAATATTGCACTTAATTATTATTATTTTTATATCAAACATGTGAATAAGAAAGGGATAATTAAAATAACTTTAAAATCATATCAAATTAGCGTAACAAATTTCAGGTAATCGTTCTTATGAACGGGTGTTGTGGAGTGCCTAACATCTTTCCCACACTCAATTGACTCCCGAACCTATTTTTTGATTTTGCAGACCATCCTTACCTCCTTTAAATGGGTTTTTAAGATTTTTCTCAAAATTTTGGTGATGAATCCCGTTTATTCAATTCCAGCCCTGAACGCTAAAACCTCCGCTCTCTCACACCGTTCGTGTCGCGTTTTTTGGTGCAACAATTTTTTATCATTATTACTTTCATTATGGTTAAGGATTATTAGTTATTGGAGTCAGTTAAGGTTAATGAAGGAAGTCATTGCAAACATGAAGGTGACGATGAAGAAGTTAACAATGACAGTGAGAAGGGCTTGGAGGGCATGATCCATGATAGTGAGGGAGGAAGGGGAGAGAAGGTGGATAGAGTGAGGAAAGGAAGAGTGAAATGGAAAAGAACGAGGAGGAGAATGAAGGTTGACGAGAAGAGTGCAGGAAAAGAAAAAAAACCTTGCAAAAGGATATTTCGATCATTTCGGGTACCACTTTTATTTCATTTCATACCAAAATTCTTGTAGAGTATTTTCAGACTTTTTAGGCCTTATTAGTAAATAACTTTCTTTCCTGATCCTATATTAAAATTATCCCAATATCATAGCGCAAATCAAAGAGAAACATAGCAATGGGTAGAGAGGGAGAGAGGGAGGGAGGCAAATAATACAAACCTACGGGATAGCGAACTAATGATGGAGCAGGCAGTGAATGGAGGAGCATATGAGATTGAAACTTAGGGCTTGCTTTTTTTCCCCCTGTTTTATGTTTTCATGTTCATAAAACAATTTTACAGAATGATTTTTTTATAACAAGTTTTGGAAATAAAAAATAAAGAAATATATTTAAATTAATATTATAAAAATATATATAAAGCTACGAAATAAAGGGTGAAAATTATTTATTTTATTAATATAATTGTCATTAATAAAAATATGATTTTTTTTTACTTTTTATCTAGTTTTCAAGAACAAAAGGCAACAAAATATAAAAAAATATATTATGGTTTTTTAGTTTTTCAAAATAACTTTAAATTTTTTTTATTTTTTAGAATGGATAATAGAAAACAAATTTTAGAAAATGTTCTAATACTAGATAGTGTAAAGATAGGACAATAAATGATTTTTTAAAAATACTTTAGGGAGGAGAATTTTAGTCAGCATATCATAAAAAATAAAAAGTATAACACATCTCTCCAAATTCCTTAAGGCCTCATTTGGTATGATTGAAAAGTTTTTGATAGAATTGAGATTGGAATATAATTAAATTTTAAAAGTGTGTTTGATATGAAAATGAAATCCTAATATAATTTTAATTAATATATGTATTTAAAATAGGAAAAGATCAAATTGTCCTTCTTCTCAAAATTAAAAAGACCTCCCTTATTATAAGTGGACAAGAAAGTTGAAGATAGTGGGGTCTATCGAATGAATTCAAGGGAATTAAAATAATTTTATGATCATTATGATATAATTGGATTCTAACATTTTTGGTAATATCATGATTCTTAAGAATTACAATTCCTACATATCAAACATGCTTAAATTAGAATTCCCTCTTTGATTTCATTTTTATATTGTCAATTTAATGATGCCAAACATAACTTGTTTTTTATGGGGGATTAGGACTTAGGAGGGCTTAACTTTAAATTTTGGGAGAATTTTAAATAAAGATCAAGGATGTGACATAATTATTAGTAGGCTCTAAAAAATTATGAAATTTCAGTTGAGTTTAGGAGGATAAAAGTGAAAATAATTTTAATTGTGAAAAGATTAAAGTACCATTCACTTGTTATGCAAAATTACTGGTTATTAATTTTCTTACTTCACTTATTAATTTACTAATATGAATTATAAATTACATGAGTTAATATATCAATAATTATATAAGGCTTAACATCAATTGTTCAATCACAAGTAGCAACATCAATTATTAAATTACTAACTTTATTTGTTAATTTATTACAAGACCTGTCAATAATTTACAACTGTTAAGTTAGCAGGTAAAGTTAGCAAACTAATAATTGATGTTACTGCTTCCCTGACAAAGGGATGTAATTTATAAGTAATATTGGTAAATTAATAAGTAAAGTAAGAAAATTAACAATTAATGATTCTACATAACAAGTGAATGATACTTTGATCTTTGCACAATTAAGCTTATTTTCACTTTTATTCCCTTAAACTAAACTGAAATTTTAGAATTTTTTGAAACCAACCAGTAATTATGTCATATCCCTAATCCTTATTTGAAATTCTCCCCTGAATTTTTTAGGTTTGCTTAAAAAATTAGAAATTTTTTAAAATCAAACAAGGGAGTTGAGAGCAAAATTCCTCTTATACCATCCCTGTCTTTCTTTCTTTCTAGATATAAAAAGCAGGCTCCCCTCATAATAAAAAAATATCTCCAATAGACTTCTCCCAGCTAAATTAACATTTATGTGCAATATTAGTATTAAATTAGGATAAATATTTCTTTGAGTGGATGGATGAATTAATATATTTTCAAAATGAAAGAAGTGATAAAATTTCATAGTAATGATTTCTTATGTTAAAAAATATAAGATACTTTTAATCAAATTACACATCCAATAAGTTACTTAATTGTTTTTAAATTAATACTCCTTCTATTTTTGTATATAAGAGGAAAAACTCTATCATATAGTTTAAAAAAATTGATTAACAATAATAATTATACCTGAAAATAGAAAAATTGAACTAAAATGCCCTACCTTAATCAATATAAGTATGTATTAATTATTTTTTATTAATATAAATTATAAGAGATAATTTAAAAAATGTGTAATTAATGCTTATTGAAATATGTAATTTTATTTATATAAAAAATAAGTAAAAAATGATATTTTATCCTACGAATAGAAATGAAGGGAGTACCATCTTTTTATATTTGCTCATATTTAATAGGTGTCTAAATTAAATGAAAATGACTGGGTGATACATTTATTAATGATAGTTTTGAAAAAAAATCATTAATTGCATACTAAAAATTAAATTAAAAATATTTTATATTTTTTAAAATTTAACCTTATAAAAAATGTTCTATATTTTTTAATAAAGAAAATATGTGTCAATTTATTTTTCAGTTTTTAGACGTACTTTTGCAAAAAGTATGATTTTTCACTTTTTATAAATTTCACGTATTTAAAGTTTAAAAGTGCTATTCAAACCTGACTTAAGACTAGAATTGGGTCAATTGCCGGGGGCTAATGAGCTTATGTATGTAGAAACATGGTGATTAGACACGATACACAAATGTTGGCCCAAAAAACAAGAAAATTGGCACGCAGGATTTTTTTCCCCCAGTGAAACACTCGTAAAAGATAACACCATGTTTTCTTCGGGTGCTTCTTTCACTAGCTTAGTGAAACTTCCAGTACATCATTTGGGATGACCGGCGGTGGAGACGCACCGCTGCCGCCGGCAGACAATGGCGGAGAGTTTCTTCTCTCTCTTCTCCAGAGGTCCCCCAATCACCCGCAACCTCCACTGCAACCACCACTGACGGCGCCACCGCCGTCACTCGAGCACCAGCAACAATCACTGACGCTTGATCCCGCCGTGGCAGCCATAGGACCTACGATCCCCATCATGCCACCGTGGCCGAGTAACGGGCGTGATCCCCAACATCATCTTCCGTCTTGGCCTCACACAATCTCTCCTCATTACCCGCCAAATTTCTTCGGGTTGCCCCACAACCTGTTCCCTCCTCCTCGGCTCCCCGTGGATCACTTCCCTGGGGATCCAATTCCTGTGGGGAACATTGGAGTCACCCATGGCGATGATCTAATAAGATTAGGGTTTCCAGTTGATCCTTCTGCAGGTAATCGGATTGATGCTTTTGTTCAGCAGCAGAAGCAGCAG
The DNA here is from genome assembly GCF_029017545.1 of Prosopis cineraria. Taxonomy (NCBI): domain Eukaryota; kingdom Viridiplantae; phylum Streptophyta; class Magnoliopsida; order Fabales; family Fabaceae; genus Prosopis; species Prosopis cineraria. Next base: position 126,581 of record NW_026555344.1, read on the forward strand.
GAACATAAGCTGAAGTTTGGTTCGTTACCAAGTGATGTTTTGGGTAGGGAAGTATCGTCCGATGGGGATTCTTTGCTCAATTTGGTGTTCAATGTTGGCACTGGGCGGGAAGCGGGATTGAGCAGAAGCTATAATGGGTTAGATAGAAATTTCCATTTGGATCCCAAGGCGACTTCTAATACGAATTCAAGTGTGAATGTGGTTGGGAATCCACATCATGATGGCCGTGACCTGGACCGAAGAGGGTGTGGCCGGGGAAATAACTATCAAGGTGGAAACTACAGGCCTGAAACAAGGCAGTCGCCATCAGGTTTTTCAAACAAGCCCAAAGGAAGAGGCTATTGGGTCTCTGGGTCTAGAAGAAGGGGTTCAGATATTCATGACGGTTGGGAGGCTGCTAATTCTGGTTCATTGGGTGGGGAATACGAGAATGTGACCGCTGAGAAGGAACGAGTGGGAAAACTGTTATCAGAAAGAAGTAACAGCCGAGGCAATAAATCTAGTGAAGTGGGCCTTCCTGAACAGCTAGATCGGCCGGGGCCACCCTCCGGCAGCAACCTTCATTCAGTCTCAGGATCGGACATTGAAGAGGTTAGAAACAATTTCCAGAGTAAAATTGTCTTAGATAGGGTTGGAGATAAATATCATGGAGTGGGTGTGTCCAAGGAGGATATTACTGACTCTGGCAGTGGTTTCGGTGAGCAATTGGTTGAATCCTTGTTGAATGAGGGTGAATCTGAAGACAAGAATACCTCAGTCTCAAGGCAGCGCCGCACTCGTGAAAAGGTTGGTACTTTAATTTCTGTTGATTTTGCTTTACATCAATGTGTTTGCTTTTGCATTTTTTGGTAGTAGTTATGGATATGGTTTATAGATTATGAACTGTCATGATTCTAAAGAACAGAATTGTGGATGGGATCTTAGGTAAAGACTTTGAGAATCTATTATTTCTTATTTCAAACATCTTTATGGAAATATTTATGGACATATAAAATCTTAGATTGCTGACCTTCCTAGTTAGGCACCTGTTGGTTTGCACGAGGTCAATATGATGTAGGTTAGTATCATTAATATTAATGTAAATTGAGTAGTATGTTCAAGTATGTGGATGATAACTATTACTGATATGATTGCAATGAAATGTTAAAGTATTATTATCATAATCCACATCTTTTATCATCAGGATGTCAGATCGGACTCAAGGGGACAAAAGCTCCTAAGCCAGCGGGTGAGAATGTATAAAAGACTGATGACGTGCCGAAGTGACATAAATAATCTCAATGCTCCCCTCCTTGCACTTTATGATTCGTTAATACCTCCTGAAGAAGAAAAGGCCAAGCAGAAACAATTACTAGCTTTACTGGAGAAACTAGTTTGTAAGGAATGGCCAAAAGCTCAGCTTTATCTCTATGGATCATGTGCTAATTCATTTGGTGTTTGTAAAAGTGACGTTGATGTTTGCCTTGCCATTGAGGAAACAGACATGGACAAATCTGAGATTTTATTGAAGTTGGCTGATATTTTAAAATCAGATAATCTACAGAATGTGCAGGTGAGAAGACTTGAATACATTTATTCTGAGTCTGGAGTTTATAAAGATATAGTTCAAGAAAGAGTCAAAAATTGTGCATTATCTTAGGATATGCACCTGCGCACATGCTTACTTGGAAATTTGCATATGGTAATTCAATGGATTTGACTTTTGTCTTAGATGTTAAAAATTAAGTCTTACATTTTTGAAGATATGCACACATGCGGTCATTTTGTCCTTTCTGAGACATTCAAGTTTGTTTAATCACATTGGTTGACATGCTTAGCCAACTACTCAACTAGTATATTTAAGTTAATTTCATTCAACATCTGTGTAGTCTTTTTATAGGTTATTCTCGTGATGTCAAGGTGGGAAAATGCTACATGCTTATATAACTGGACATCGAGGTGTGCTGAACATTCAGCATAGTTTATACTTCATTTGTACATTTGTTTTAAATGATCTTTGTTAATTTTGGGTAGCCTGGTTTTTCATTTTGAGAATTTTCAGTGCTAATTTGTTTGTATATTATTTCTTTGAATAAATCAATACATGCAGGGCTGAGGAGAGAATATAATCCCTCGAAATCCTCTCTCAATGATTGACAGAGTAAAAAACAAAATTAAAGGAAATACTCTGCAATCTGTTAAGTAATTACAGAATATTATGATACAGTCATATATAGAGAAACTAGATGGGCCTAGCAAACCTAAACCCACTTCCGACACTCCTCCTCAAACTGGTGAATAGATATTGACCATTCCCAGCTTGCTTATAAAATCATCAAACTTACCTCTGATAAGAGGATTAGTCATCATATCAGCAGCTTTCTTCCCATATGGGACGTACGACAAGTCTATCACCTTGGCTTCGATCCTTTCTTTAGTAAAATGTCTGTCAATTTCAACATGCTTGGTGCGATCATGCTGATCTGGATTATTGGCAATCTTGAGTGTAACCATGCTATCACACCCCATCTTGATTGGAGCATCCAATTCTAACCTAGGTTCTTTGAACAGGCACTTAATCCACATTCCTTCATAGATTCCAAGTGCCAATGCTTTGTATTCAGCTTTTGCAGAGCTTCTAGACACGAATGGCTACTTCTTGCTCCTCCATTTTACAAGATTACCCCAGACATAAGCACAGTATCTTATGGTTGAGCATCTATCATCAATTGGCTGTGCCCGATCAGCATTTATATATATATATTTCTACACCCGTCTGGTTTTCTTTGCTTGGTATCACCTTGTTTACATCTGTGTATATTTCCACCTTCTTGTGATTCCCCTTAGAGAAAAATAGGCCCTTGCCTGGTGTTGTCTTGAGGTACCTAAGGATTTGATATACAGTTTACATGTGCTTCTTTTGAGGGTTGTTAGCAAATTGGCTTACAACTCCTATTGCATATGATATGTCAGGTCTAGAGTGAGATAAACAAATCAACTTACCTACCAATTTCTGGTACTTTCGTTATTAATAGATTTGCCCTCGGGGAATACTTGTAATTGATTTATGATGTGTGACTAGCATTTCTATATATATTATGGATAGCTTTAGTTGTTGAACATTTGATGTTTAGACAAAATTGTCCATTTAAATGTAAGATCATACTTCTTCTATCATATGATTCAATGTTCTTCTGTATGGGTCCTTTCCTTCAGGGAAGCTGCCTGCGGTTGCATATTTCCCTTTAATTGAAATTGATTCTTTTCTTTCATAAAATAAACAGGCTTTGACGCGTGCCAGGGTTCCTATAGTTAAGCTCATGGACCCTGCGACAGGAATCTCCTGTGACATATGTGTTAACAATCTCCTGGCTGTTGTGAATACAAAGCTTCTTCAGGATTATGCACAAATAGATGCAAGGCTACGTCAGTTGGCTTTTATCATCAAACATTGGGCCAAGTCAAGAGGAGTTAACGAAACTTACCAAGGGACCTTATCCAGCTATGCGTTAGTAGTTTTTTTATACTATTCCAGCACTAAGCTCCAGCATTTTCTACTTGACCTTTATTTAATTTAGTTTAAGTTGCTTTGCAAATATTGAGAGGAAGTTGGTTAATGATATAATTTAATAAATTAAGTGCATACAAAGTGATGCAAACTTTTGGAAATTTTCAGATATGTTTTAATGTGCATTCATTTTTTACAAATGAGGAGACCTGCTATCCTTCCCTGCTTACAGGTATGTTCCTTTTTTTTTTTTTAACTTCTGTTGCCATACACCAGATTTGTAAGGGTCTAGCCTTAATAAAATAGTCTTTTGTTAGTGCTGCTTACATATTAGGATTACACACCATGAAGGCTTTTTAAGTTTATCAAAGTCGTGGGTCTACCATATTAGGAGTACCCACCATGGTTTAGATATTGTCATTTATTCACAGGCTTTATTGGTGTTGATGTTATCATGTGGAATTGAGTGCTTATGTAGTGATTTGTGGAATAACAGAGACTTTTTGTTCGCAGGAATTATGATCTAATTTGACGGTACATAGTATTACATCACATAAGTCAATTTTTTTTTTCCCTTACCATTCTCTTAAGCTGTTCTTTGATTTCTTTAAATGGAAGAAAATACCGGGTAGCATGCCATAATCAAAGAACATTATATCATGATTTCTCATTGTCACTTCAGACATGTTATTTTGGGGAATGTGATGTCCTCTGACTTAGAGCAATTTAAAATTGATGGACGTCATAGTTGACATGTTCTAGTAAAAATATTGAAATAAATCATGTTTCAAAAAATGATGGTTTTTTCCTTTTAGTTTTATTAAAGTAATGTACATTAAGTACTTCAAAAGTTTTCCCCCATTATCACTTATTCTGAATCCCTTAAATGTTTTTCTTTTTACTGTGTTCTGAATTTAATTCAAATAAATCATTTTTTTGGAGACTAAGGGCCTGTTTGATTTCTTTTTGTTTAATCAAACGGTTTTTTCTTTCTGTTTTGTTTTGAAAAACAATTTTAAAAGTTTACAGAGTAGTTTTAAAAAATAAAAAATGGGAACAAAATCAAGCAAGCCCTAAATATTTTTCACACGTGATAAACTGCTAATAATAAAGCAGATGTTCCTTAGTGGCTATCCAGCTGTAAGTATTCCTGGATTGTTAGTTGATGATACTGAAGCATCAAACATGATATTGTATTCTTAGCCAAGTCTATGGGGCACCTTGTACTTCCAGTTTTGCATGTACGACATCGTAGGTGGCATTGCTTGGACTGTTGGATTGAACGTTTAGGGGATGAAAACATCCAAATAAAGATTTCCTTTTAGTTCAGTGTCAATTCAATAGTCCAGAGATGGCTTCAGGAGCAAGATACTTGGGCCCATATATATGAAATGTCAAATATGAATAAACATTTAATACCATATCTGTTTGGATATTGATGAGAGTGAGCTATTGAATAATAATTTAGAAATACATGTGCAAGTTGGAATAGTGTCGCATTGGTTTGAACTTCCTTGAGGAAAGTGCGTGGTGAATAAATGTCAGAGGCCAAATCTGCTTTTAAGTTTGAGATAGGGAGTAGTTGAAAATTTTTTGTATATAGTAAATTGCCAGATGGATCTTTCTGTCTACCGGTAAGGATCATATTGCCAACTAGATTGTTTTTTTTTTTTTTGGCCCGAACTCAACTAGATTGTTAGCAAAATGAAGTCTGCAGTCTGCACTGAGCCGTTTGGTTTTGTTTTAAGAGAATTACATATAGGTCCTAGATAAGAAAATTAATTATCTATAGGTGCCAGTCGCTTCTAAATTATGAAATTTGACTTATAAATATTGAAGTTTTACTTGCTAATGGGACTGAGGAAATAATTGATTACTTTATTTGGGACTTGATTGTAATTCTCCTTTTTATTTTTACATTAACATGGCAATAGTTTGTTGACTAATGTACTTGCAGTTTTTAAACAGATCGTCTCTTCCACTCTTCACTATGAAACACGCTATCCATATCAGTTGCATATGCTTTGTGCCTCTTGTAGCTATTTTTGTAATTCATTGGAGCATTTTTTTAATTTGCTATCTTCCATTTAGGAGATGGAGACCACATATTCTGTGACTGTGGATGATGTTAAATGCGGTTACTTTGATGAAGTTGAAAAACTACGTGATTTTGGACGTCACAACAAGGAAACGATTGCTCAACTTGTGTGGGGATTTTTCTTTTACTGGGCATACTGCCATGATTATGCGGACTCTGTTATATCTGTACGTACAGGAAACGTAATCAGGTAAGAGCACAGTGGGGTGTTGTGTTTTTGTTGGTTGGTTGTTGGATGGTTTGTTTTAAGAGAATTACATATAGGTCCTAGATAAGAAAATTAATTATCCATAGGTGCCAGTCGCTTATAAATTATGAAATTTGACTTATAAATATTGAAGTTTGACTTGCTAATGGGACTGAGGAAATAATTAATCACTTACTTGGGACTTGATTGTAGTTCTCCTTTTTATTTTTACATTAGCATGGTAATTGTTTGTTGACTAATATTCATGCAGTTTTAAATATTTAAATATTGCTTTCCTCAGCACTAGCTTTTATGTAATTGGAGAAAGCTAGAATACTTAACTTTATATGCTTGATATACTTTTGTCTAATCAAATTAGAATGAGTAGATTTTAAAGTATTGATAATATTAATAACAAGAATTTATTATGTAATAAATAACAAATTCAGATGTCTTGATTTGATTGGAATGGAAAGAAACATATTAAATTTATAAGATTGAGTATATAAATTTTTCCTATTTAATTTTGCGGGTTCTTTTTTGTTTTTTGTTTTTTTGTTTTTAGATGGGGGTAGAAATGTTGACCCCTGGCTTCCCAGTACAATTTTGGTGTGACTTTGAAGGTTTACGCCATTCTCTTGCATATGATCGTATCCATCTGGCTTTTGTTAGGATATGTAAATGTTTTCTTGTCACAAATCATGTTGTGAAAAGTCATTAATTGTTCAAAAATCAAAATTTGGGTTGGGGAAGACTTTATATCAAACTTACTGTGGTGTTGTATTTAATTTTTGGCCTTAGTAAGCGAGACAAAGATTGGACAAGGAGGATTGGTAATGATCGGCATCTAATATGCATAGAGGATCCGTTTGAATTATCTCATGATCTGGGTCGAGTGGTAGACAAATCCAGCATCAAGGTTATCAGAGAAGAGTTTGAACGTGCCGCCAATATTCTTCAGTATGATTCAAATCCATGTGTTAAACTCTTCGAGCCCTATGTCCCAAGTCCCAGGTAGAAAGAGGAGTTAGTTTTTTTTGGATATAAATTGTAGGTGAGATAACGGATGCTGAGGGTGTAAATCCTTTCTTTCTCCATGGTAAATCTTGGGCATGTCTATATGTGTATCTATTTGGCCTTTGAAAATTTTCCCCTATTGTAAACAGCTTTCAGCCATCTTGCTTTTAAATTCAAACGGCAACAATCAGTGTTATGCAGAAAGTTTCTCGATCATTTGAGCACGTTTGGGGAGTTTTAGCTCCTTTAGCAATGATAAGGGGCTGTTTGGTAGGTAGAATGAAATGAAATAAAAACATATTTCAATTTTTTCATATAAAAAATATAATAAAGTAATTATCATTGAGTAATCATTAAAAATGTATCATATCACGTACTGTACATAAATTTTTTATGGACCAAAACGAAAAAAAAAAAGTAAGTTTGAGTTATGAAGTTTAGGACTATAACGGGTTACAAATAAAAAATTTAATTATTTTTAAAATCTTATTTACTTGCAAATTTTAATATTTATATGTTAAAAATTAATAAATTGGTATTTGGATAATGATCATTTATTTTTTAAGAATTCACGAGTTGTAATTTAAATTTTAATAAATTATTATTTGACATGTCTTTAAATAGGCAACATAATATTGACAAAATGTTTTAATTTTGTTAATTTCACTGTATAGAATTTACAACAACTCTTTTAAAATTAAGATAACAAGTTCATAGAAAAGTTATGAAAATAAATTGAGTTGAAAGGGTATTTTTATTTTTAAATTATAAATTTGAAAGAGACTGAAATTTTAAATTCAACTCATTTTTAATATATTATTCCCCTTCAGTGCAATGTTTCCTATCATTTAGGAAAGTTAATTTAGGTTATTAATTTATCAAAAATTACCAAATAGAAAAGGATATAAAATTGTAAACAAGGATACAAAAAAATTACAAAACTAATAAGGACTACATTCATAATTAAGACAAATTTAAAGGACCATGTCAAGCAAAATTAAACTTTAGTAATCAAATCAATAATTAAAACAAATTTAAAGAATTTTATGTTTCCTTATCTCTTTCTTGTATGACTGATTAAAATTTTTGAAAACAAATTCTTATATCCAACATCAATTTCTCAAAATATAGCATAACTAAACCTGAAAAAACAAAATTTAATTTAAATAACAACACAGTTACATAGAAAATTCACACGCCTATCATGTTTTGGTTAAAATAAAACTAAACCTGTCAAATCAAGGGGGATTAGGTCTAATCACAATCCTCATTGAAAGAGGTATATTGGCGACGAGTACTTCAAACTTCGGCTTTCGTGGGTCCAAACTATCCCTCGGTTTCTTCATTCGTTTTTTGTTTTTTAAATGAAGGCAAATGTTATCAACAAGGCACAACCTAAAGGGCCTTTAGAGCAACAAACTAAAAGCCCAAAACTGACGACACAGCAAAACCCAACGGGTTAAAAAAAACAAAAGTCAGAAACAAAGTACGACGCGAAACCAGCAGTAAACATAAAGGGGTCCCATTGGCATATTTTGGAACATGCAGCTAAGAGGAACATTCCGTAGGATTTGTAAATCCAAAGATGGACATGCTCTGGAATTAAGAAAAACTTATCTGCTTGAACTATAACAGCGCAAGAAAGGACCCAAAACCAGACAAACTTTTGCCTAATAGTAGTGAACAAACAAACAGAAATCAAAAGACCAGAACGCTGACTGAGACACCAGTATCAATAGAGACAAAGCACATAAACCCAAAAGCTGCAGCACTGGATGATGGACCTTCATGAGGCTGCAATGCATGAAGGATCATGCAGGAAGACGGAGTTTTTCAGCTGAAACTCCGCCAAACCCAGATGAGAAAACGCACTCTGTTTCTGATTCGAAAAGCAGGGTATATTTGCGTTTGAGATGATGCGAAGCAGACAAAATGGTTGAAACGAACCCGAGCTTAGTCAAAGAAAAGTTGTTTTGCGACAAGATAGATGCAGGAGAGGTTGCACGATGATGTGTAGATTCTAGAACAAACCCATTCTGGACCAACGGCTGCTCCATGAATGAAACATAACGCGATATGTAGATGTAGTTCGCAGAGTAACAATGAAGAGAAGCAGCAAATGAAGTGGTAAAAGAAGCTCTAGTGAAAGTTGAAGTTAAACCAGCTGCGGAAACAGTAGCTGACGTATTCGATGAAGTATGCATCTCAATTGAGGGTGTTACTTGTCTTGATGAATTGAATACAGAAATACCAGCTGTTCAATTATTAGCCCCATCAGTGTGAAGAGGTAACACCTATTCAATTACAATCGGAAATGATTGATCAAAATGATAAAAAAAGAAAAATTGGATGCTTGATCTGATTTAGATCGCTCAGGAGAGATGAAATCTGCATCGTCCAAAGATTCAAGGCGTCTCTTGTTCGGACAGTAAGCACATTACAATGCCTATGCAACTTGACACCTGTCCCTGTAACATGGAATTCATTATTGTCTTCCACTAACAAGATCCAAGGAGCTGAACTCGCAGAAGCTGATGAAGACAAATGTTCTGAAGCTGTAATAATCTTGTGCTTGCATGTATGGGTGAGGTTTAATCAGACTCTTAAAAAATGAAAATAAAAAATAAATATAAAACACTAGAGTAAATATTAGTTTTAGAGTAAAAAAACATTGACATAGTTTTATTTTATCTTGATTACATAAACCTTCTATTTTTTAAAACCTACACAAATCTTGAAATCAAAAGTTACATAATCGAAACCTCCTTTTCTATTTTCAAAATTCTATTTTATCTACCCAACTAGTAATTGATTGTTAAATAACAGATTTAGAATTAAATAACATTTCTTTAACATAAGTATCGTGTAAAAATTATTTAGGTTGTAAGAAAATAATAACAATGCATATATTTTTAAACCTTTTTCTTATCATTTTTTAGATACATAAACTTATTTATTTTTTAATATTTTAAAGTTGAAATGCATAAATAGGCTAAGACAGTATTCAAACAAATATGTAAGAAAAAAACTTAATGATTAGGTACTTAATATGAGGAGAATTAATTGTTCAATATAAATTATATTTATTTTACTTTAAATTTCATGAATATTAATATGGTCTATGTCTATTAATTTAAGTATTTTTTTGTAAGAAATCCATTTAAATATTGCATAATTATTTAAAATTCATTAAATTGGGGGTAGAAGGCATACAATTAGATCGAGGGCAAATAACCAGTTTCAAATTTCCTAACATAATTTTAGGTAATAAAATTAAGTATTTTATAAATTTACTAATTTCAAAGATTGGACCAAAATTTAGCTTTTATAAAAAAAAATTATTCCCTATAATTTTGGCAAAACTAAAAATGTTACTGTATTCTACTGGTTTATATCAAAGCTTTATTAGATAAAATATTGATTTAAGAGTTAAGGGTTAAATGATAATTTAATATTCCTTCTGTTCAAAAATATAAGATATTTTTAACCAAACCTCACCCCTAATAAAGTAGTTACCTAATTTCAAACTAACCCTATCTTTTCATATTTATCCCTATTAAACACCCTATAATAAATATAAAATTATTATCAATAAGGGCACTTTTGAAGAAAAAAAAGGTAATGCGTACACCTCAAAAGACTAAAAATATCTTATATTTTTAAACAGAGGGAGTATATTTTAACTCAATAAAATAAAAATATTATATAAAAAAATATTTAATTTGAAAAGTAAAATACAAATTACACAAGAGTAACGACTACAATTAAATATAGGAAAACTCACAATTATGATAATTAATTGTAATTATGATATTACTCTACAAGATCAAAGGATTTAAATGTAATTAAGATTTGTTGTGAAAAGATAAAACTATCCTAATGTATATCTGTTGTGATGGGAGAATTGATTGTTGTTAAAATAAAAATGAGCCTCATTTTTTTCAAATGAAGACTTATTCACTAGATTACAAAAACTCATCTCTACCAAGTTAATATTTTTTATTTGTTAATTAAAGAATTGATTGTTGTTAGAATGAAAATGGAACTTACTTTGTATTGAATGAGGACTTGTTCGCCAAATCACAGCACTTGCTCCTCTCCATATCAATTAATTTTTTGAAGTTGTTAACAAGAAAATTGATTGTTGTTAAAATAAAAATGGGACTTGCTTTTTTTTTCAAATGGAAACTTGTTTACCAAATTGCAATACTTGTTCCTCCCCACCATTAAGTTAATTTTTTTGAAGTTATTGATAAGATAATTGATTGTTGTTAAAATAAAAATAGGACTTTTTTTTTTTGAATGAAAATTTATTTATCAAATCACAACATTTGTTCCTCTCTATTACTAAATTAATTTTTTTAGAGTTATTAATAAAAAATGATTGTTGTTAAAATAAAAAATGGGACCTTTTTTTCCTGAATGGGGAGTTGTTATAAGAGAGAGAGAGAGTGTGAGTGTGTGTTTAATTTTGTCTTTTTACAACAAATTTTGATTCAATTTAAATCCTTTGGTCTTGCAAGATAATATCATAATATCAAAATCATTTGGCCTTGCAGCACAATTAATTGTTTCCAGTAATCTTTGATTGTGATTTTCTATATATCAATAATTGAAAGGCTAAATTATACATTATTTTTTTAAATTTTAAACTATGTACACATGACCTCTTTAACTTTTAAAATTTTATAATAAACCTCCTTCAACTCTTATATTTATGCAAATAACTCTATATGATTAATTTTATACATTAATTATCTACATATAATTTAAATTTTAGGGAGCTATCTGTATATCAATCAAAATTTGAGATTTAAATGTATGCAAAAATAAAGTTTAAAAGGGCATATAATTAATGGTTAGAAATTATTTACATAAACTTGAAAACTCAAAGAAGTTTATTGTTAAATTTTAAAGGTTAAGGAGATTATTTGTATATGATTCAAAGTTTAAGAAAGTTATGCATAATTTAACATAATTGAAATGTATTATTAGGAGGGAAGGGGCAGTCTCATCAGTCAATGTTGGTAATAGAAAATATGGTTGTTCACACAATTGGGAGAAAGAGGAATATTAGCAAGTGACGAGGACGGGGCCAAGGGAGTAGTGAGAGGAACTTGGCAAGAGGGAAGGGACGAGGAAGTAATAATAGGAAGGTTTGATTTCACTTCCAAGTGAGCTTTTACATATTTGAAGAGGAAGCCGCCAATAGGAAGGTTGAGTTCGGACGGGTTAATATTATGCGGGTTATTAAAAGAGATGTCTTTAGTTAGTGCTCAATTATACTTGATGAGATTATTTCTAGTAAAATGACGTCTGTAAGTGATGAAAAAAAAAAACAACAAAAATGTAACAACATGGGAGGTCCCAAATCCACCAGCACAAGGGGAGAGGGGTGGGAGGTGCCAATAAAACACGGAGCCCGGAGCTGCACCAAAATCCGTCAATTCAAGCCAAATTCTAATCACTGACTAATTGCACCGAGAACATCCCAAAAATTACGAGAACCAAACTTGTAATCAACAACAATCAATGAGGATCCTTTTTTAATAAATAAATCGACAGAATTACAATTGATCAATGAATAAGACTAGCATGGCTTACCGCCTTTCCTACAAAAAAAAATCTGCTCAAGGTCTTCTCTTCACTTCCTTCAATCTAACAAAAAAAAAAAATATTGGATCAAGAAAGAAAGCCTCATATCTTAATGCATTGAGATTATATTCTTTCTTTCAAGTCTTCCGCCATAAAAAAGAAGAAACAGGAAGAAAAGTTAACCTCATTTGTAGAGTCGTGTCAGCGGGATGAGGTTCAAAGTGTCCACAATCTCTTTGTCGCGACTACAATTTTTTCTCCACCATGTGATTCAGGTTCTTGATCGTGAATCGCAGGCTTCCAACGTACTGCATTGGCAACATGGGCAACTTTCGTGATGACATCTGGCCTGTCCCTCACCACCACGGTTCCTTCCGGCCGCAGCATCCGGTCTATTTCCACCAGCAAGTCAACAATACTACACCTGCAATGAAGTCATTCAATAATTTCAGTCATGTTCAAGCTGCTCAGAAACAACTTTGGATTGCACATGAAATCACACTACAGGACAGTGGCTACCTAGATGGCTCAGAACTCTCAAATAATAAGTCGCTAAGTTACTTAAATCCTTCAGATAGACCAATAAGCATGCAATAATCATTTTAACGACACCAGCTCTATAATGCAAACTACTTCAAGTGAAATAGACCAATTGGCCAAAGGAGACCGTCATTTTTTAGATTTAAAAGCTTACATTTTGAAATGAAACAAAACCTTCAAATTCAATAGGCGAAAAGAGATAAAGAAATTGGCAAACAATAAGCCTAATACAAACAGATGAAAATCAAATTAAGTTGTTCCTTCTATAGCTAAATGGTTCCAAAAAGCAACCTCTAGCTCTCTCAACATGCAAGGGTATATATGTAGGGCTCTAATTTAGCATGTTACCATAGAAAAATGCAAGTCGGCACCTGTTATTGCCAGAAGCTGGATCTTTTATAAGTGACTCAATGCTTGCCACATGGATCAGGTCATACGAACGAGGATATGTTGAGAAAGGTTCACACCTGGAACAGTATCCTTACAAATGAGAGATCCACAAAAAATCTTCTATCGCAATTGTAACATGTGTTGAATGCACTTAAACTCAGTTAAAAGATTAGAACCAAGATCCTAGCTAAAAGTTAAAAGCAGGTTAGAGGCTAAGTAGTCTGCCTTTGATTTAATCAAGATATCTAGGAAATTTTGACTCTCTCGATGCAGAGGACTGGATAAAATCACAATACTCACTCCCATGTTATTCTTTTCTAGGAAAAAAGAGAATGTCGGAATTCATCAACTAATTAGCAAAATTGGTTATAGAATGTTGGAATTCATCAACAAATTAGCAGAATTGGTTATCTATTTACATAAAAGAAATAATAGTGAAAATGACAATCATATCAGACTGAGTATTTTATACAAGAAAAATAGTATTCTCGCAATAGAATCACGCTATTTGACAGGCTCACCAGGTTGGATTAAATAAAGGCTCAACTCAACATGACTTGACGTTAGATTGTATTGAATTGGTTTCACTATGTAAGAAACCTGAATTGAATACCTACCATTTGATTCTGTTAATTAAATTTTCAATCATATCATATTTTATTGAAAGTCTTAACTTTTAAAATCAATACAAAATGTAAAATCTACAGAGTCGCATTACTTGAGCTATAATGATACTCCTCTAAGACTCCATGCATTTTTTTATGGGAGAATGACAATTGAGAACCTGTTAAGAACATTAACCTAATTACGGACCGTAAAATCTTGAAATCCCAGTTAAAGACCATGGTCCTTAATTGTGATAAAAAAATGTAATTTGTGAAATGGGATTCACTAACGCGATTTGAAAATTCACTAACCCAACTTGAGAAAATTACTAATGTATATTGTGAAAACATGAAACCCCACTTGGAAATGAAATATTTAACAAAAAATGCCATTTAGAAATTCACTAACTAACTTGACAAAATTTCTAACGTATATTGTGAAAAAATGAAACCCCACTTGAGAATCATTAATAAAAAGCAACTTGTCCAAATTGGTATTTTTTATTAAACAATCAATTCTCAAGTGGAGTTTCATGTTTTCACAATATACATTAGAAATTTTTTCAAGTCAAGTTAGTAAATTTTCAAGTGACGCTTTTTGTTAAACATTCCATTTCCAAGTGTGGTTTCATGTTTTCACAATATACGTTACAAATTTTCTCAAGTTAGGTTAGTGAATTCTCAAGTGGCAATAATGAATTCCACCTCATAAACTACATTTTTTTATCACAATTAAGGACCATGATCCTCAACTGGAATTTTAAAATTTCACGGTCCATAATTGGGATTAATGTTCTTAGCAGGTCCTTAATTGTCATTCTCCCTTTTTTTATTCTTTCAATCTTTCTTCACACATTTCATTAGGCTCTGTCTGACCTTTTTTTTTTTAAATTACTTCAATATTTTTCTACACATTTCAAATGAGTTTAAATGTTAGAAATTAGTACAATGTTCAAAAGTTTTAGGTTATTACTTATCTGATTCATCGCACAGGGTAAAGATATATCCAGCGGGCAAAACATATTTTATCGCCCTATTGTTTGATCTATTTGCAATCAACTACCCTACAGTTTAAAATTTGAAAATTGGTATATTGTGGTTGCTATCATCAGTACCTTCCCACCTTGTACTAATTCCTTCTTTCTCCCTACATTCTCAATTTCCTTAAGAAATCCCTCATGTCCTATGTATGAAAAAACAAAACCCCTCCCTTGCCCAATTGAAATCCCTGATTTCCTAAAACAATAAAAATCACCCCAAATTGTGCCATAAAATCCCAATTTTCAAACAAAATCCCTGATTCCCTATGCAATGAAGACATAAGATATGAGAGTAATTGGATTGACAGCTAGCAGATGCGTGCTAGGACAACTGATATAGCTGTTAAGAATTCTATTAGTTCCATTGGAAGGGATTCTCTTAGAAGGAGTCACGCGGTTTGAACAGTTGGAGATTATGGGACGACTTGATGTAGGGGTGATGGCTAAGGAGACTCGTGCCTATGATAAGCACAGAACTAGAGCAAGGGATGCAACAGGCTGATACTTTGAAAATTAAGGGTTCCTTGTCCGAAAGAAAAGCATTCTTTCAGATTTGACATCCAAGTTCTTGCAGTTGTCAATAACTGCAAATGACAATACCAATTAGGCTGGATCAACAGAGGCAGCAATGACAGACAAATAAGTGGACCATGTCCATGGTCTGGAATGCTCCATGAAATGGCGGGGAGCTAAGTATTCTTAACCAAGTTTCATGGAGTTTCACAAACTTGATGGGACAGACTTCACCTGGTGGCACTTTAGATGCAGAAAGTTTTTCTATGTTGATCAAACCCTGTTGGATAAAGAGGATGTGGAGGGAAAAGCAGGGGCGTTAGGCCATTATGAAGAAAATAGAGATAGGAGATAATAGATGGCTACAGTATCTTGACAACCTCGGAGTCAGTTTCAGTGAAATCTTGAGAACTGATCCGACAACTGAACTCAAGAACTCGAAGCAAGAGGGAACAATGATAGAGTATCAAGAGATTGCAGGGATGGATCCAGAGGGGCCAATTGCGGGCTGGGGGGGGGGGAACACTTCAATGAGAATGAGCCTCTGGGGGAAAAAGTTTTTTACCTGTACAAAATTTTAAAATAGATTTTGGCACCCCCCCTCTGTTTTGTTTTCAAATTGGCCCCGCATTCATCAACACTCGCATCTGTCATGGCAAGAAAGGTTTGAAGAATTGCTCATGTAGATTAATCTTTCTGAAGGATTAACCATCGGTTATTTTTTTGGGAGGGTTGAAAGCCAAAATTGAAGCATCCACGCCTATTTTCAAGCCTAGCAGCCTTAAGAAAACAATTTACTTTGAATTGCAGGAGGCTCCATACAAGCGTTCTATAGCCCTTCAAACACCTACCCAAACAGAACCTTAGATCACAGACCTTTAACAACTATTTCTCAAATCCAAGAAACCAATTACAAATGGACAAAACTACATGGTGGTAACCTGTATTTTACCTTAAAATCTTTATCATCAAAACAAGCTGACACGAGTTTAAATTCTTTCAGTGAGTCAAAGCTACAACTAATACTCCTGATGAGTTCAAATTCAACTAGATATATGTAGTAAAGTACTAGACTAAAAACAATAGAGCAACTGCCAGGAAAAGCACAGGCCCAACAACTGATAGCAGACAAATGGAAAACTGGAGTGAAAATATAGTGTAAGATATAAATTTAAGAAAGTAGTCAAATTAAGATGCATAGTGGAGATCAGAAAGCCTAATCCTTGATCCCCGATCAAGGTCAGTATTGCAGTGAAAATACCAAGAAATATAAAATCTATACAACAGTCAACAGTAATACAACACAACTACAACAACTCATTCTCTGAAAAAATAATTAATGCATAATCAACTTCTCATGTGTCATTATAGGTTTCGACTTAAAAAAGAGAGTTCTGCAACTATATTCTTCACAGTCAAGTTACATCAAGTTGTAATGTATTTGACTTCACAACTTCAAGTATACCCGATATTTGTATGCAACTTTTGAATTAAAAAATCACTTGATTTTGCCATGTCAGCTTGGATTGCATAAATTTATATGCTTAAATCATGAATCATATCATTTTCATAATCGTTGGAGAATGTCAGTCTTTTCTTTTCGAAGATGTGAAAAGATTGTGCATTATTGGGCGTGACATTTAACAACATTTTCATTTTTATTATCATTCAGAATCTTTTTAATATTAGTTTTTTTATTGTAGAAGGCAATGTATTGAGCTTTGTACCATCATATTATTCTATTACAATAAGATAACTATAAGTTTCATTTGTTTTAGGTTGTCAGGCCTTTTTATTGTGACCTCATTTTTTTCAATATATTTTTTATTTAAAATTCATATTAGCTATTTCTTTGGGATTTTGGATTTTGCACCCTAGCACTCTAATCCAACTCCTATTTGTTTGTGATTCAATCATTTCTAAACTCTGAAATTCTTCAATAACCGATGCATAAATCTTTCAGCTAGAACTCACCAATCATGATAAACTCCAATAAAGCCTCTATCAAATATAAGATCAAGAGTGTATGGTTTGCGAGGTGGAACAACATTCATTACCCACACCGGATCAGATACAAGTGCTGCTGCAAAACCTCCAAAGAATGCATTCATGTCCATGACATTGCGAACAGCTGGAGTACCTAACTTTAGGTTTAGAGAATTCTTATAGTAAGCAACCCTCCTCACCCACCTCCTGGAATCAGCCTCAAACACATCAGCACTGTTTTTCATGATTGTGGCTCTTGGAGGTGCTGCAGTGAGCCTTGCCGGCCACTTGTGAATTCTCCCAACAGCATAGTCTCCTTTGACAGAATCTGTATTGCTGACACATTTTTTCAGCTTGAAGTACCTGTGAAATAAATCAATTTTGAAATCCCAAATAACTATTATAAGTAATCTTTTAACAAAATAAAGTTAACCCAAGTGCTAACATTATGATAGGGTGAATCAAATTTAAAATAGTCCACCTAATACAGAAGATCACTAACAAGAAAAATGACAAAAGAGAATAAAAAATAAGAGGAAGAATAACTCAAACTATTAAGTCTGATGCAAATTACCAAGCAGAACTTGGGTCATCGGAGTCATCACATAACTCAAGGCCAAATTCATTTTGGTTGGGCATGCATGAATTTCCTACTGGCTTTTTCCAGATCACTGTGTTACCATCTACAGCTATGAGCTCATAACACAAAGCTCTGGCTATGGCCTGGAGATCTGACCATTCTTTATCTTGTTTAGGCCACTGCACTGGGGGACCAGATATGACTAAGTATCCACTAGGGCGAAGTAATCTATCCACTTCAATAAAATAAGTTGCATCTGCAGGGCAGATATTCCGCATTAGAGAAGAGGCTATTGTCTAGCAGATTATAAGATATAAAAAGGTAAGCCAGAATGAAGAGATTACTGTAGGCTGTAAAGGGAATTAAACAACGAGAACAATGCACCAAGTCAAATCCAAATGCAGGAAATGGAAGCCTGCGAGTGCCAAGCATGGCAACCATTGCCGGTATTCCTCTTTCAAGAGCAAACTGTATTTGTGATTTATGTGAATCTCTTGGAGCAAAGGACATAGTTAAAATGTCTTGAGCTAGTAAATATCCTCCAAAACTAGCAACCTATAAAATGATAGATATACTTACATGTTAAACAATAATAAGTTCTTTTGGCCAAAGGAATAAAAAAACAATAACAAGTTCTTGTGAAAATTCAGAAGGAAATAGGAGAAGAGCTCCTACCCCACACCCCATATCAAGAGCAGTCCTCAGAATGTGACTTTTTATTGGGATGTACTGACCAAGTTTTTCAATATACTGAGCAGCTCCATCTGGAAACATTGTACCACCACCAGGGAAAATAAAGTGTTGGCCTTCACGTTTCATCCATCCCTGGTGACCTTTTCTATCTGCAATCTTATCATGTGGCATATTGCTATGCCATATCTGCACAAATGTAGAAATGGTTTTAAATCAGTGAATTACTAATTAAGAAACATACAAGATATCTTATTGATATTAAGTCCCCGTTGGATATAAAAGACAAAAGGTGAAGAAAAAGGGGGGAATGTAATGTAATCTACCTTTTTCTTCCTCTTAATTTTCAAGCTAGAGAAACGTGTGTAAAAAAACGGAATTTAAATTCATCACGTTTAAAAACTCTCAAGAGACCACAAATATCTATATAGCAAGTGAAAAATTTTGCTGATGTAACAGAATTTACTTGGTAGTATTCAAACCAACGTAGTGCTCACATGCGCGCGCGCGTTTCTTGTTTTACTTGTATTTTGTAATTATTTAGATTTTCACACACCCACGTCTTGTTTTATTTGACATTTCAGCATTTTAACCGGATGCAAGCAGTGTAGTACTTATACCTTGTGCAAGCTCTCCGGCCACTGCACTGGAACCCTGTAGCCTTCAGGCGGGGGAATCAGGCAAAGCGGCGTAACCTGTGGTCGCGGGCAATGCCTCTCTCTGTAGTAATTCATTTCTCTACTTAGGTGACTGTTCAATCTCGGGTCCTCACACGGCATGTGGTCCAGTGCATCCAGAGGGCAAGCCTCGATGGTTCGCTGCTCCCCAGCTTCGATGGCCATAATGAGACGGTGGCGCTGCCCTCGATTAGAGTTAGATAAAAAAAGCGTCTGGCGACCGGAGGCGGCGAGCGAATCCCCAAGAGGTGTGAAGACGAGGACAAAGAACAAGAATATGAACACAAAGAACGCCGCTGTTACTACGTCCAAGAGCCGCCATTGACGTGAGTTACGCTTGGGAGGCAAATTCGATTGGCCCATCAGGAGGAGTGATTGGATCTGATCAAACGCGCATATGGGTTAAGGGAAGTTTGAATTGAAGGATCGGGGAGTTTATACAAATTCAGAAGAAATTGCTTGGAGGTTATATCAATGGCGTAGGCTGGTTTCAGAAGTGTGGAGTCGCGTTAGATGCAGGACGAAGGATCTGAGATTCCACAGGTACGCGGATAGTCAGATTTTGTTCGTAATTTGTAATGCGGCAATAGATAGATCTTTGAAGGAAAACTAATAGTTTAATTAATGTGCATCATCCACCTCAATTTTCAATTTGATATAGAAGTTTTAAATCGAAGGCATCAATCCCTAGACAGATTATTCGATGGAGCTAGTCAAGTTTTCCTTGACTAATAAGGCGTTAAACCCATATATATATATATATACATTTTTTTTTTTTATGAACAAGTCCCATCTATATGCTGCATTTTAAATGTTCTGGCACCAGTCTTTATTTTCTTTTTTTTTTAAAATCTTTTAATAAGTAAATAACATAACCTTGCAACCAATAAATGCTGTGGGATGATTTTGAAATTGATTTTTAATGTAAGGGCCTCACGCATAAATTGTTGCAAACTTGAGAGAACATGATTAACTTTTCCTCAACTATTTTTTTTTTTTTTTTGGTATGGATTAGCCTGCCTTGCTTTTTTTCCCGACGATTATCAGCCGGACGCTCAAATCATTTTCAAATAAAACGGGTGAACAAAATATCGAAGAACTTGGGCCAAAAGATATAGTAGAAAACACCAGCTGATACATGAGAACGAAAAATCAAACTGAGTAATTTCATAATTTTAAAATATGACTAATAGATTGAAACAAAAAATAATAATAATAGATAAATATTTCCGGTATTAAATAACAAGACGAATATAATAAACACGAGATGTTTCCCTTTGCTGCAAGAAAAAGACTTTTTCTGTAGGAACTGTATAAATTAAACATAATGAAGGAAGGGCCAGAAAACCATAGGGAGCAAGGGCAGTGATGGTTGCATGAAAAATTAGAGGGAGGGAGGGAGGGAGGAGGCACAAAAGAATAGACAAGTCAAGCAGTCCAGTAGGGCTTGACTGCAAAGAGTATCTTCTCTCTGTGAAGAGGGCCATCCTCATGGTCCTCTATTCTCGTCTCCCACTGCACTGCCTTCGCCATGCTCTTCAGCCCCATCACAACGTCCACGTCATCTCTCACGATCACGCTCCCCGTTGGCCTCAGAATCCTGTCCATCTCCAGCACTATATCTTCCATTTTACACCTCTCTTTGTACAGCCTGAACAGCCCGGCCCCATGTATGAAGTCGTATGTTCTCGGGTAAGTGGACATGGCTTCGCACCAGTTGTGGTACGTACCGATCAAACCACGCTCGAAAATGACGCCCAGCGTGTTGATCTCCGCCTCCACCGGGACCACATTCATGACCCACAGGGGATCACCGGCCGATGCTAACGCGGCGGCAAAGCCTCCCAGGTGAGAGTTCATATCAAGCACGTTCCTGTACCTCCCTCGTTCCGCCAGCTGATGATCCGCTCTCTTGTACATTCTCACCCTCTCTTTCCACAATTCGCTGTCTTCTCTGAACATCTCCCCCGTGATTCCCCTCACACTCCAGCTGCCAATCCTGGGAGGCACCGAGTTTAGCCTCTCTGGCCATTTCGCCAGCTCTCCGCCGCTCACCTCTTTTATGTCACGCACCCGAGGCAGCGGGGTCAGGCAGGTCTCCAGTTTAGTGTACCAGGCTGTGTCCGGATCCTGTGATGAGTGACACATGGGACGATTCTTGAAAAGTCTTCGGGTGATTTTGCAGTGAACATGATTGGTGGGCTTCTGCCATATTGCGAGATCCTCCTTCTGAACCAGTTTCTTCCAGCACAACGACTTAGCCACACCCTCGATGCCGTCCTGTTCTTGTTGAAGACTCTCGCGAGTCCTCTCCCAGCCTTTCCAGTGTTTCTGCCAATTGATTGGTGGCCCTGACAGAATCCAGTACCCTCCAGGCCGCAGCACTCTGTCCACTTCCGTGAGATATATCCCGTCTGGTCCATCATCAATCGTTGCGCATTCAGAGCAATCAGTTCTCCGCGTAGACAAAAGTAAAATCGAGTGTTAGGATTTGGGGATGTACCGTATTGGCCCCAGGGAATGAGGCAGCGAGAGCAGTGAGCCATGTCAAAGGATCTGGAAGGGTAAGGAAGTCTGATAGAGGCGAGAACTCCGATCAGTGCGGGGACTCCTCGCTCCAGAGCGAATTGGACCTGAGCTTCGTGCGTGTCTCTGGGTGCAAATGAGACTGCTAATATGTTCCGTGACATCAGGTACGCTCCCCAACTCGCAACCTGAATCAGTTTCACGTTTCATTTGTTCAATGTAGCGAATGACGTGACACGTATGGTGATAAACCCAGAATCAAATTTAACATGCAGTGCAGATATTGTCTGATAATTAAGATTAGACTGCAGAGGGACGCTAACGGAAGGGGAGAGGATGGGAACCCATGTCACTTGGAGAGAGCACCACAGAGCACGCGAAACATGTCTATAGGCCCAATCCATATTTCCAATTTCATCACAGTCGCTCCTTATCATCACCAGATCACCCCACCTCTCGTTAATTTCTTCAACCTCCTCGTTCCCCACTAGCTCCACTCAATTTAACTCTACCTCTCGTTCAAACTCTAATCAAATCTTTCAATTAATCCAAAACACATAATTGTCCAATATGCCCTTCATTGCCCGATAACACAAATGAATTTATATTTCCACTTCTTTCTATATTCTACCATATATTATTCGTTGCATTTTATTCCCTTCCGTCATTTTCCCCCTCATTTCACAAGCTTCCATTTTCTATATTAATTCAAATCTTTGTTAATTCACACGCGCGCGAACAAAACAAAATTCATTATAACTACTTTACTTCAGTTTGAAGAATTTGATTAATTGCAGCCGAAGCAATTCAAGATTACTCCTTTTTCACTTTTTTTAATATTCGGATAAGGAACAAAATTCGTAGTGCAGGTCTTGGATCCTAAATATATTCTTATTATGATACAATAGGGCCATTTGAACTATAAAAAATTCCCTTGTCCAAAAAAAAACCTATACAAAATTCCCATAAACTTTTAACCCTATACAAATAACTCCCTCAATTTTTTTAACTTTATAACAAACCCCCTGCATTTTTAAATCCGCCATCCAAATAACCCCCTCAAACTTTATATGCACTCTTAAAATTTATTTTTGTGTACATATAACTTCTCAAACTTTAACTTGTATGTAGATAACCTCTATAAATTTTGACCTATATATAAATAAATAATAAATGAATTACTAACAGGAGAGATATGAGCATAAATGTAAAAGTTTAGGAGATTTATTGTATAGTTTTAAAAGTTGAGTAGATTATCTAAGCAAGATATAAAAGCTCAAGAAATGCATAATTTAGTCTTTTTTATTTTTATACTATTCTAATTCTAATATAAAATAAACATACAAAAATCTTTATGAATTAAATTTGAAATGAAAAATTCTTTATTACAACTCAAATTCTATAATAATTTTTTTTGTTTTGTTGTTAGAATCATATCAATATGTAATGTAAAAGTTTAATAAATCATATTTATTATGACAAGCTCATTTTTCAAATTTTATCTCGTTCAAGATTCATGTCAAGTTATTTTAAAATACTAAAAAAAGACAGCAAAACAAAACCGCGAAAAATAAAAACAGCATGACATGACACTGGGTTGATTAGGACAATGATGTCATTAATTATAAATTTCCATAGAAAGACATCCTTTTTCAAAATGGAAACAGAGGACCCAGAAGGTATTTCCATCCTCCTTCAACCCATAAATGGCATCTGGACTCTCAGAAGATTCCAAAACAAATTGCCAAATTCACCCTCAAAAGTTAAAAAGATCAAACAGAAAGCAAACGAAACAAAACACACAGGAAACTTCTCAATGTGCTGTGTAAGTACCAGTTAAATTCCAAAACAAATTATAAAACAATAATGTAATCCCAGACAAATATAGATAAGAATGCTTTATATTGCAATTCAATTCTTGTTCCTTTTCTTTTATTCTTCTCTCATTTTAACTTTAGATGATGGACATCAAATTCAAATATTTATATTTAATATTTTAATTAGAATATTAAATTTAAAACCAACAATTTGATGTGAAAATCAAACAGAAACTGAATTTGTTTCAAGAATACTGGAAAAACATTACAAACAACCACACTCCCATCCCTTCCAAAATGATGATGATGCATCATGCAGCGAAAGCGACACAGCCGACAAAAACTCAGCGATCACTCTTTATACGTCAAGAGATTAAATTTGACAAGAGTCAACAAGAGTTTCAAATCCAGCTATCCGCCGCATCGAACCGATTAACAAAGTAATAGAGAAGTAAACTCCCCGGCCAGCAAAAGAAACAGAGTGGAAAAGAAGGGAATCTGAAACCGGATGAAGCAAAAAAAAAACGGCAGGCAAAACTCACCCCGCACCCGGTGTCGATGGCTGTTCTGATGGACCCGTCTCTCAAGTTGATGAGCTTCCCGATATCGTCGATGTAAGCGTCCGCACCCCGAGGAAACATGGTCCCTCCCCCAGGGAATCGAAACCGGTCCCCTTCGAACCGAATCCAGTTCTGCTTCTTCTTCTCCACAGTCAACTCCTTGTGAGGCACGTTAGCGTACCAAACCCAGTCGCGACTCTCCGGCCACCGCACCGGAACTCGGTACGCGTGCGGAGCCGGAACTCGGCACCGCAACCCCTCTTCCGGATCCGGACAGTGCCTCTCGCGATAGATTAATCTGTCTCTGTCGAATTTCAAGGACCGGTTGACGTCCTCGCAGGGTGTGTACTCGGAGAGTGAGACGTCGCAGGGAGGGAATTGGAAATCGCGCGCCGCCTCCGGAGCAGGAAGAGGGCCTGGGATTTGGTGGTGGGCGGTGAAGTCGAGGTTGGGCGGGGGCGGGGACGACAGAGAAGATGAGGTGGAATTGGGGAGGAGGCAGATGGAATCGGCGACGACGTAGCCTGCATCAATAGTGACAAGGCCAGAGGAGTGCTGCCAGAGGCCTATGAGATAGAAGACGGTGCAGAAGACGGTGGTTGTTATGATGAGGGGGAGATTGGGAAGCAATCTATTGGGATTCCTGGATGCACAGCTGTGAAGAAGAAAGAGGCAATTCGCCATTGTTATCTGTATTAGAGAAATTAATTTCTTCCACTGCATAAGAGAGTGAGAGCTGGGGCATGAGCAAGGATCTCGAGGATTATAAACAGGGACCAAGTGAGAAACACGCGCGGTGGTGCTTTGCCCGTGAGTGAGGGAGCGAGAGGGAGAGTATATATTAACTTCCCCGGTTGAGCATGTACTCGGCTTCGCCGCTCCCGGGAAGCATGATCCAAATTAGATTAAATATTTAAATTTAATATTTTATTTTTTATTTATATCAATATAAAAAAATCTAATAAATTTAAAATATATTTTACTTTTAATCCTTTAATTTTATATAAAATTTTAATTTAATTCTTTAATTTTATTAAATATTTTTAAATTCTTTAATTTTAATAATGTTAATTTTAAATAATTATTTTTTATATTAATTATTATTATTTTAAAAAATTAAATTTAATATGTCAATATTTAAAATGTATTGTAAATATTTAATAATTTAATATAAAAATTTATTAAAATAAACTAACTGTATAAGGTTAAAATATTAAAATAATAATTTATAAAATTAAAGCACTGAAATAAAATAAAACGTTGTGTAAAGTTAAAAAATTAAATATATATTTTAATTTAAAATTAATTATTAATTTAAATAATTTAAATTTAATAATTGATTTAAATTTTGAATTGAATTAAATTTAAATTATTTAAATTGATGTTTAAATTTATTAAAACTTTTTATAAATTTTTATTTTAATATAAATAAATAAATAGATAAATAAAATATTAAATTTGGACTTGGGATCGGTGCGTGGATGAGCAAAGCCGACTCCGTTGAGTATGAATTATGAAACGTAGTTATCACTTTTTTCCCCAGAAAACGTAGTATCGAACGGTCACCAAGTATCGTTGCAGCCCTTTTTTTTTTTCTTTTTTTTTTTTTTTGAGCCAGGGTCTCATTGGTCACTACTGCTGAGTGCTGACCTGTCTTAATTGCAACGCATTGCTTATATTCTACTCCACTAAATGATTGGTTGGTCCCAAAATATCAATTGTTATATTATTGACCAAAAATATTAAAACAATATTTTCATAAAGTATTATAAAAAATTAAAAATAGTATGTCTCATACCCAATTTTAAAAGATTCGAATTTAATAAAAGATTAATTAAATCTAATAACAATAATTGATATGAAATTTATTCATATACTGGATAAATTAGTGCTTTTGTTGCCAAAAGCATCCATCGGTCATTGGCATGGCATTGAATTAAATTAATTTATGAAAACATTACTATTGGTTTTGATAATAATCGCTAATTTAAAATGTCAATTTATTACTTAATAGGTGACAATATATTTTTATCACTGTCGCTATTTATAAATAATGCAACATACGATTCCTTGCGGAGTCACTCTGAAATTTGAATTTTTTTTCCGATTACAGTGCGAAATTTGGTTTTACAATCTTTTTATATGTGGAACCAATTAATTTAAGAATTAACTTTTTTCCACATCTTTTTACATAAATTTTATGATATTGTTATTATTTGTATTTCAGAACATTTATTGTTTCAAAAACAATTAGCCCTAAGAAGAAAACTTTTGTTTGGTTTTACTCCCCCATCATCGACCATACAGAAGTTACATTTTAGAACAAATTAGTAGTTATTTTCATAAATCACTCTGCATATAAAAAGATAAACTGTTGCTCCCTCCGCCCCAAATTAATATGTTGATTGGCTTGCAGTGAATATTATTAGTTTCGATATTAAAATTGCCACAGTTCCATCCTTAGGGTGCAAAAAAATTTTACGCACCAACTCTTAGTAACTTTTTTATAATAGCACGGTCTTGACTGTAACTTTGTCAATTAAAAAAATTGTAAAATACTGTGATCTATATTTTAATTTGGGTTAAGCGTAAAAAATGCCTATAAAGTGTACATAAAATATCATAAATAATCTTAAACTCAATTATAGGTTATTTATATTCCTTAAACACTAAAATTTTTAAATCCATTGCCCTGCCGTTTGTCTCATTAATTTTTTCCCATTTGTGGGGCCGGGGCCCACATTTAACTTTTTTATTATTTTAGTGAGTCCCACTATTTTTAATATTTTTTATAATATAAAAATCCCACTCTATCCTCCCTCTATCTCTACACTCCCTCTCTACTCTCTCTCTCTCTCCCCCCCTTCACAAACAGCTTGGACGATGTGGAAGAGGAGATGGATGAAGAAGATGAAGAGAACAATGGAGTAGACAACGGTGAAAGAACTCAAGCAAAGCTTGTAATTCTTGGGGAGCTAGAAATCTAAGAAGACGTCATTCTCAAAGTTCTTTACATGTTTGCATTACTAGATGAGTTCAAGCAAGAGTGAGGAGAGTTTGATGATGACAGGGGAGACACCGTTGGGGGTGTGTTGTAACATTTGAGAAAATTTAACCCCAAATTAGCTAAATAAATTAGGGTAATTAAGTAAATTTATGCGAAGTGTGGTTATAAAAAGTTAACAGATGTTTTGGGTTGTGATTTCAACCTCAAGATTGAGTCTAAAGTGAAGTCAGGCCACTTGAACATGAAAAAGTGAGAAAAACAAGGAGAAATGGCTCTATGCTACATGCCGCAGCACATGGGCCACTAGAACATGAAGTTCATCTTTCTGTACCACATGTTGTAGCATGTGGTAAAAGCGTCACGGCGCATGGTACATTTTCTACAAAAATAAGTCACAAACTGAAATAGAAATTAGAAGAGAAAGAAGGGAAAAACGAAGGAGCTAATCTTTGCTTTGCCAAGGCTTCAATTTCAAGAAGATTAGAGGCATTTTGAAGCTTCCAAACCTTGAGAGTAAGCACCCCTAACCTCTTTCACTTCCTTCCCAACCCATTTTCTTCAATTTATAATTCGGGTTCGTAAGTGGAAGATGATTTTTGATCCATATAGACTATGAGTCCGAATTCATTGACTTAAATGGAGTTAATGAGAATTGTTTTGAGTATTTAAACCTAGAAATTAGAAGCTTACTCATTAATTGAGGTTGTTGGGCATTTATGTCCAAAATTTTAGTATTTAATAGGAGTTATGAGGGTTGTTGGGTGATATTAATGACCCTAAAAGGATTTAATGAAGTTATTGGAACTTAATAGATGATAATGAGCTTAATGTATAAGCTTAAATGTAATAGACAAAGACTTTAGGTTATTAAGTGTTGAAAAATGAGAGTTAGAAGTGTATATGTGGTAATGTTGATGAGTTTGGACTTGATTAATTATAAATCAATCATCCGAACTATATTTGGCTTGGAAAGCAAGTTTAGAAATGCATATTAAGGGGTAAATCTTTGATCTCTTAAATATTTGAGGTAATTGAGAAAACTTTATTTTGAGTAGTTATTTGTTAATTAAGTTTTAATGTGAAAATGAGTTATTTGTATATATGATTGAGTTTGTAAATGTGAAAGTATGATATAAATCATATGTTAGTATATTAATTTTGATCTTACATAAATGTGGAGTTGAATTTAAAATGAGTTTTCAAACTATGAATGTGTATTGAAATGAGAAGTTTATGATGGGTGATGTGATGTTAGTGTGCTTGTGTTAACATGTGGGTGTTATATGTGTGGCTAAACAAAAATTTGAAATGTGTTATGAAATTTAAAATCAAAAGGGAGAATATTTGTGAATATGATATTGATGTTAACATAGGTAGTGTAATACTATAAGCCTAACGTGTTGATGTTAAGTGAATTGAGAAATAAGTTAGCATAAACATTACATGATCACTTAGCCAGAGTTCACCTAGAGAGAGGAGTAAAAAATTCATATAGTATTTATGGTTGCCTTCCGTTGCATGAAGGCTTAGCCTTGTCCCATCATATGTATTTATCCAACATGTCGCATGGTCGTTAAATTTATGGCAAGTTATGATAGTGAATGTGCCATTGTCACATGGTTGATTATATAATGGCAATGTGCATTGAATTGATATGTTGGGTAATTGTCACATGTTTGTGTGTATTGCAGTGATGCACTCTGTGATTTGAAATGAGAAATATGAAAATGAGATAAACTGTGAAATTATAACTTATGTCACATGTAATTAGATATTTTTAAGTAATTAACTCACTCTTATGTGTTTAATCTAATTGATATACAACTGTATAGGATAGGTGTATCTTAATTATTGAGTGGCTAGACTCACCCCTTTCTTTTAATAGTTTACAAGCTCTAACAGTGTGAAAAGAGAAAAAGCTATAGAGGATTAGGAATATGGGATTCTTACTATAAAGCTTCTTACATGGGTTTATTTTGTGTAATAGATAATATATTGCCAATTAGGGTACATTTTATTTACACTTGTACTATATTGTTGTTAAAGAATTTGAAATGTGTTTTAGGCCTTTGAATGTTATATGTAAGTTATTAAAGAGCTAATAGAGCCAAAATACTGGTACAAGTGTAGTAACTATTATCACATTATTGAATTTGATAATGATATGATTATGCAATGCTAAAACCTCCCTCATCTGTTATTGGTATTAAAGGAGTTGAGGAGTAAAAATTTGATACTGTAGTGTGGTGTGTTGTATAGGTAATCCTAAGTCCATTGAATATGATTTGGGTGTTATGAATGGCTTTTAGCACATGTTTAGGGTTTGGACACCCTTAAGTTGTTAAAATTATGAAAACAGTTTGAATATGTGTTTGGATATATAACTTCCTTTTGTGACTTAACTTGAAAGTAAAATCCATGTCATTAGCTCATTTATAAAAAGAGTTTTTCATATATACCTAAATTACCTTATTTGGACGTTAAATGGAGAAATAAGGCATGTCGAAAGTTACCCAAGGTTATTGTCAAATGACAACAGAGTTGTTGTCTGATGCATGCCATGGCGCATGGCACTTGAGCCACAACATGTGGCATAGAAAAGGGGGCAGCCGTGACACATTGCCTTATTTTTCATGACTTGTTATTTGTCAACCGTTTTTGAGTTTTTTCACTCTCATGCTTTCGAAACATTTTTTTACTTTGATTTAAGGTGTATTAAGTGATGTTTTAGTAAAATTAATTTATGAAAACTTGGAATTTCATTTTTATAAAATTCAAACTTGGTAATCTAAAAAGGAGCTTAACCTACGATTACCTTAGATTGCGTGATTAATTGTGTTAAGTAAGGAAAATATTTCACATGCATCACGGATATAAAGGTGATGATGGTGAAGAGCCATGCAAATATGAAAATAAAGTCAAGAAAAAGGCTGAAGCAGCCGCTAAGGATGATACCGGTGCTATATAGCATGCATCTCATAATCTTGCATCTTAACATGACCACTATCACCAATATCATGCTCTACTGCATCAGCATTAATGTATGCACATAGATATATCTCCCTCTCTCCGGAATGCTTGTTTTAATGTGGTAAATTTAGTTTTAATATGGTCAATAAGATAATATAGGAGGAAGGAGGTGGTGATAGGGATGATGGAGTGTAAGGAAAGGGAAAGGAGGTGCCGATAGGGCTGGGGATGCTCTAAACGCAATGGTTATGCAAGATCCAGTTAGATGATGGAGAGAGGACGAAGAGATAGGATGGAAGGAGGGAGAAGGTGGAAGAGAGAGGAATGCATGTGCATGGAAGATGCCTATGCTTCCGTGCAAAAGAATCCAATGGCCACCGCCTCTACCTTTGGCATTAGTGGTGGCAAAGTGAGACAATGATGAAGGTATGTATGAAGGAGAGAGAGGGAGAGAGAGATGAAAGGGGTATTTTTTTTAAATTATAAAAATTATGGGGACCCGCTATAAAAAATTAAAATATTTAAATGTGGGACCTATATAGTGATGAATTTTGGAGAGTTAACGTTAAGGGTACAGAGACAATGAATCTTTAAGGTTAAAAGACAAAATTGACTCTAAGTTAAGTTTAAGGTTATTTGTGCACTTTTGTGACCAATTCAAGGAAAAAATTGACCTTTAACCCTTCTATTTTACTTAAATTATAGGAATTTCTTTACTATTTTCAAAACATATAGTTTGGTACTTTATATTCTATCAATAATTTCAAAATATTTATTTTTTTACTTGTAATCATGTTGGAAAATTTACCATTCCTAATTTGCCCATATAATCAAATTGTATACTCTCTTTCCTCCAAATTTAATCAACTTTAAACAATTAACTATCATATGGCCCATGTAATGGATGGAGTGTGACCATATAATTAATAGTTTAAATAAATAATAAGATTTAAGTCATAACCAAAACTTATATTTGTCAAATTAAAATAATTGCAAAATTAAAGTTAATTTTATTCTTACATATTAATTTGATCAGTATTATTTGAATGAATTAAAAAATTAATTAAAATTATTACGTCAGTTATGTCAAAGGGTTTGATTAGTTAAATTAATTCTATTTACACATATTCATATATATATATATATATATATAGATATACACAAACACATAATTGAGAGATTTCATTTGTTTTATTAAAGTAATTATATTCTCATCTAAATATTTACATATAAAATGTTTATATTAAAGTTAAATATAATATTATATTTTTTATATATACTTGTGATGCATTGTATGGGATGTTATAATTTTATTATCTTTTCAAAAATATTTTTTAGGCATAAATAGTATATCACTACTGCCATGTGCGCATAGGAAATATAAAAGTAATTTTCAATAAAGTTAAAAAATTGATTTAAAAATATTGTATAAGTTAAAATTGATTATTAATGTAGTTAAAACTAATAAGCCACATTCACCAAAAAAATAAAAACCAGCAAGTCACAATAAAATAGTTTCAAATAATAGAACAAAATAAGAGCACAACATAAACGAAGTGAAAAGTAGAATTAAAATTATTATAATAACGTTTTTCTATTAACTTTAAAATAAAATAATTTGGGATGCCCATTATATTTTTATGTAGATTTTTTGAAATTATAATTATGATATGGTTAAGATGACTTAAATTTAAAGTAATCTTCAAAATAAATTTGAAATTGATGAGAAAATTTAATCTACCAAAAAAAGCCACGAAGAAAATCTAATCTCTGTAGTATGAGAAAATAATATGTACTTCACAAATACACGATCTGATCTCACTTGACCATTCTTGAAGTTCTTTGTCTATAGCAAGACTTAGACAACTATTGAATTGATTTGTTACCCATTTGCTACCACTTAATCATACCTCAAATGGACACCTATTTATTAATGAATTTGCTAAGAATATGAATATAGGCTTGATAAATCAAATATTATATTATTCACAATGCCTGTTAATAAGAACAAAGATGGATGCTTGTACTTAAAATAAGATGAACATGAATTAGGGACGATATACCTAGGTCATACCTTGAAAAAACTTTTCACTTCTAGTCTTATTCTTGCGAAGGTTAAGTGCCTTGATAATATGTAGAAAGAGAATAGCACATCACTTACACTTTAAAGAATACGAAAAAGCAATAAAAGAGGAATGATTTTGAAAACAAAGCATTAGTTTTTATTGTCTTACCAAATTACTATCATCAATGGGCACCCCAAACACAGTGATAAGGCTAGGTGAAGTGATAGGGAATTGGTGATACAGCCAGTGGTGTTGCTATTCTATGTTAAAATCTTATTATTGTTCATCATTATGGTTATCAATCTCTAGCTAGTTTGATATGAATGTGAAAGAAACTAAGGAGGGAGATTTGAATTTAAAAAGAAACAATTATCCCACATTTAGAGAGTATCAAGAAAAGGCTCTGCATAGCAAGAGAGTGTTCCATGACAATTAGTCAAAGAAATTACATGGAACATATTTGTTATAAAAAATTTTAATATAAATAAAAAGTTAGAAAGTTAAGATAATCTTTTCTATATAGATTTGTACTCATTTTGAACATTATATCTAGTTTTGTTAATAAGTATGAATTATTTATAATTATCCGTCTTCTTTTTATAAACTTGTTATTACCTATATTTAGTCTCAAGCTAATCTTTGAAGTTGGAATAATCTTGGGTAAGAGATTCGAGACTTTCTAACATTCATGTGCATTAAATTTTGATATATTTTGTAGCGGCCTTATGATAGTTTCTATAGACTAATCTTAAAGGACTAAACTTTTTAAGATTTTAGCCACCTCGGCCTTAGTCTTGTGTAAGCCTCTTCTAATTCTAAGTCCATATTTAAAAGCATTTGAAATTCAAATTAAGTATTTGAGTATTCTCTATCCAACCAACTAAATCAAAAAGTAATTTGGGCTACAAGAAGGAGTTGTTAAGATCTTTTGCAATAGTTCTAAAGTATATAGTAGAGTTTAGTATCTGTACATGATTTCCAGGTCATGGTTTTTCTCAGTGATAACATGCTATGTCCTAAAATGATAATAAATTTGCTTATGCATGCATGCTTCTCTTTCTCTATGATCCCCTCGAGGTTTTCAAGAATAACCTAGAACCTGCTATCCTATGCTTTTTATTGCTTGTATAGATTCCAAACAATTGCTTATCTTTAACAAATATGGTGGCTTGAAGTGGAGGGAGACAATGATTTCCAGTTTCCACTCAGGACATACAATGTGTTTTTTAAACTCTAACTTGAAAGGTTAGCGAAAAGGCTAAGTCACCAGGCCTATAACATAGAGTATGTCCATGGCTAGGACATAGAGCTGGTGAGGTAGAGGCTTATAACTTGTGATGGCCAACACACTATATCCCGTGCCATTGGATAATCTAAGAAATGGATTGACATAAACTGGGCACTTGAAGGAAAAGGTGGGCATAATAGACTCAGATTAAGTACAGGTGGTGGGGTTTAAGTAAAATAGTGTTATTAGAATTCCATAATGGAGCGATTTAACGATGCATGAAAACAAAGTGGAAGTGGTATATGTTTGTCTTTCCTATATCTTTGGTAAATCACTCACACTTTCTCATGTTAATTTTTTTTGTGAGTTGGTCCATCTGGATGCTCAAATACAAGTAGAGAAAATAGGTTTTTTGCAAGATTTTCATCTACCAAAATTCAACTCCAATGGATGGATTAACTATCAAAAAGGTTTCTTATGACACAAATACTTTCTCTGGCTTGTGCTTAAGATCAATAATTTGGTGGGTTGTTAATTTTTGTCAATAGCATGATATTCTTATGAATGACATCCATGTAAATTATGCTTGCAAAGACTTCACTTTATCAAAAGCTGTCAACAAACAGTTGATAAATTCTATTCTTTAAGATGTCTTTGATTTTCTCTCAATTTTTAACTTTCATAGGTTTAATGTGATTAAAAAAGATATGTTCTATTATATATGTTTGTAGTTTCTCTCTTTGGATATTCACCTCTATCTTCAGGCTATGATGTTTTCTTGTAAATATTACTTTTCTTAATACATATGCTTGACTTATTATAAAAAAAGATTAAATTTTAATCAACTAAAATTTAATTTTACTTTTCTACTTTGAGAATATTCTTGCTCAAGCCTTTCGTTTGTTATCTGCGACCAGAAGAACTCCCATGTAACTCAATCAGCCTCTAAAGATGATCAAGGAGTTTAAGTAAAGTTGGTAATTTAGGCAAGTTAGGCTTATTCAGGTCGTGTTCAATTCAAGCTAGGCTTAAAGTATCCTACCATATATAAAAGGCCCATATAGCTAAGCGCCTAAGCCTGGCCTTAACATCTTCAAGTTTCGTACTTAGGTTTTATTCAGATCGGCCCAAATACCTTGAAGCTTTTTAAAAATATTTTTTATTTTTTGAATCAATTTTAATTCTTAAATAATTCTGTTAAGCATGGCATATTAATTTGACTTTAAAAGAATAAAATAAAAAATAATAACTTATCAACTTTGTACTTAAGTAACTTTATTACTATTTTATTATATTATGTGTAATTTATTCATGAATATTTCATTTACTTGTGAATTAATATTTTAGTTATTTAAATATTGTTCTTATCATGGTCCTATATAAATATTTTAATTAAATTATATCATTTTAATTATAATCAAATTTATCTCAATTCAATCATAATTAAATCACTAATTTAAAATTATTTCCCCGATTAATTCAAAATTTTTAATAACTTTTGCATAAACTGTACTTTTTATTTTTAAGAACATGAAAAAAATAGTCATCATTATATTATATAAAATAAAATCATTTACTTATGATTAAAATATATTTTTTAGAATTATTTTTTTAACATTTTATATTGTGTAACCCCTACATACAAGGGATATTTACTAAATTTGGTGTGAATGATAATCAAATAATTATTCAAAAATATTATTTTATTTATTATATTTATTTAGTAGTAGAGTCAAGAAATCTTACATGCCTGAGTTTTTTAATAAAATATTTTTAATTTAATTTTTAATTTAAAATTAATTATCTTGTTTTATAAAAAAAATATAATATATATTATTTGATATTCAAATGATATATAGGACTCAAAATTTTTTTTAAAAATAATTAGGTCTTAAAATATAAAAAAATATTAAAATATATTTGAAATATTATTTTGAGATATTTTATTAATTAAAAATAATAAAAATATGAAAATGTAATTTTTTTAAAAAATAACCATAGTAATACTCTCAAATATATGATATTTTAGTATAAAATGATATAAAACTTAAATAATTAATTAATATTTATTATATTATATATATTTTTTACAAATATTTTTTTATTGGGTATTTAGGCCAGCCCCAAATCCAATCGGGCTTGGCCTGATTTTTTGGGCCTATTCGAACTGGGCTAAACATTAAAAATATTTTTTTTCATGTCTTAAATTTGTCGAGCAAGTTCAGGTTGGCTTATTAGGTTTGGCCCAAAGTACCTACTCTAATTTCAAGGTTATCTCCTATTTTTTTAATTTCTCCTGTATAAATTGCATGCCCTTGAATTCCTTGAATTTCGTCTGGATTTGAATTTCTTGTTATGATTCGCCCTAATAGAACCTCCTTTGTCAAATCATTTTTTCTCAAAACCTGTTGACAGATTTGCTTTATTTGAGTGCTCTTCCACACCTTACTTAGCCTGTAGAGTCTAATAATTCTAGTAGATGGATCTTGGTTTTTTTTTATTATAAGTTTATCGTATAGGTACTTTCAATTGTTTTTTTAACACTTGAGGGTCTTAAACTAGGGTTTTTCCTTGGCTAACTTCAACTTGCATAGGTGTTATGAAAAACTTTGAATTATGAAATGAAGCTTTGATTTAAAGGCATTGAAAGATGCAATTATTGGACATATTAGAGTCTATAGGCTGGTGAGGTGGATAAAACCATAATGCTAAAATAAATTGTTAATAGAACTGGATAAGATAAGTTGTTTAAGTTGGTTGTATGATAGTGGAGGTAACGAAAAATCTAATTCATATAAATTTCAAAGATAAATGCTAAATGTTAAGGTTGTGACTTGAGGAGGATATATAGTAAAATTTGAATGACAAGCTCTTTATGCTAGGGGGACCGAAGAAAGAGGATGAAAACACCATTGTAGCCTTTGATCATCTTTGAATTAAATTGGATTTAAATAAGTTGAAACTTTCATCTTGCTAATATCTAGAATCAAACCATGTTTTAGAGGAATACTATGTTTTCTATGTGGGAATTTTAGATGAAAAGGAAGCAGAGGCATTGTTTAAAAATATACTAGTTTTTATTTATGTGATTTGTGAGTATAGATTGTGGCTATGGAAGGATGCAGAAATATTGACAGTGTTAGGAAGCATGCTAATCTTTTAGGGGATTTACTAGTTTCAATAAAAATGGCAAGATTCTTCCCTTCCTTTAATTGGAAGAAAACGTTGAAAAAAATGATGCGTGTAAAATATTTTACTCTTTCTGCACATTTATGTTGCCAAATTCTTACTGACATGTCTAGACTTTATTTTTAAATTCTATATTTGATATCACTTTCTCTCATGTAAGCCAATTTGTGAAATTTGAAATGAGTTGCTTTAAAGACAATAGTTGTGAGCTTGATGGCACTTTTGTTGACCAATTTATAGATAGATTGGAGCTTGCCATTCACAAAATATAGAGTGACCAACCTATGTTAAGTGGTAGCTGTGACATAATGGAGTATGAATAAAGTAGAAAAAAGTCAGTGAATGAGATTAGAGCACAATATTAGTTTTTAATTCATCAATTTCATTAGAACTATATTAAAATCACCTACATGGAGAAATTGCAAGTCGTGTGTCACCTCCAAGTTGTCATGTTTTATCTATCTGGCCCAGGAAGTTAACATTGTGCTTCTTTTCTCCTTTTTGATGGGGGATTGTTTTAGTCTTTGTGTCACTAAATCCCTTGTTGTAAAATATTCTTTTTTGAATGAATATGATAAAAAAAGGATGGAAATGGCATTTGACCTTAGATTTTCTCCGCAAAGAGGCGCAAGCAAGCATGAGATATACTTTGAGATTTGAGATGTAAATTTAAAGATGCAAAGGTAGAGGTGCAAGATTTTGTTGGAATATTTTCAAAATGAAGAGAGGTCTTTTAAAAAAGTCATATCCTTATAAATTAAGAAATTTCTTTGAAAGTTTGTATAGTGAGTTAATATTCACTGAGATCATGACTCTTTAAATTTTAAAGATATTTTTGGAGGGTTATAAGACTAAAATGTGTGATTTGGTGAAAAGAAATGTATCTCAAGAAAAACCTACATATTAAAAGGAGTTTTCTTTTCATGAAAAGTTATTATAAATGACTCTTGCTTAATATTAATTATTAAACTATGTTGACCAATATAAGGTTATGGTTCATTAAACCAACATAAGGTGATGAACCAACATAGCCATATAAGGTTGTTTATGAACCAATATAGGGTTATGACTTTTAAGTAAATAGTTTTATTGCTAAAAACTTAAAAGGTATCATTTTAAGACAACACTTCATTACCTATATATATACATCACTCATCACCACTCATTTCTCAGATTAAAGATCCAAATTGTCACTTTATAAAAATCATTGTTTTCTGGGTTTGGGTTTTGGTCTTTTGGCAATGCAATTCACATATTCAAGTGTTTTTATTGTATCTTAAAGGAAATTAATCATCAACCTAATTTGCACTTATAGGTTGGAACAGGTGGGGGCAAAATAAGCCCAAAAGAAAGTGTTACATGCTTTAAAGACATAGTTCCTGCTAATAGATTATATGGTCGAGTTTGTATTTTACTATCCATAGCGTAATTTCATTGAACCTTGTAAAGTAGACAGGGCTACCATTTTAGTGATGCAGTTTTGTTTAGATATCCATGTGGTATGTGATAAATTATAGATATTCACTTGAGAATCTCTTTGGCTACCTTATAAATTTGAAATGCATCCTTGCTATATGTAAAATATCATATAGGTAATAAATAGTGATTCCCACACCACTTTAGTTAGCCGAGTGGAAAGAGAAACTGCATATATCTTATCAAACACTGATTCTGAAGATCATTAGAAAAACCCCTTTGCAATGTATTGTCGATTATTGTATGTACCCGTGGAAATTATCACTATATATAATAATGGTGATATGATGAGTGGAGGGATAGAATTACAACCGGAAATCTAGTTGGATTCATAGACAACAACAATGTTGCCGTTACTGATATACTAATAGCAATACCATGTAAATACATTTTCATCCACCAAACCTTTTCTTTCAATTGATAAAGACCCTATAGGCTTTGTGTGTTGATTAAAGAATTAGATGACACTAACATTTTAATTTAATTCAATTACAACTCAAACTTTAAGATATAACTTAGTATTACTTAATTTCTATTGTTAATTTTTCTGGTAGACCTTTCTGGTAATAACACTGATTCTAAAAAAAAAGGTATTGGTTGAAGGGTTGAATGCAGTTATTGGCTCTATTGTTGTTAGTTTTATTTCTTTTTTGGTTTTGTTTAAGTTGTAGGATAAATTTTTATGCTTTTTGTTTAATTTTTTTTTGCTTTACACGTTGTATCCAAGTTTATTCACTTTTAGATATTAGTCTGTAATTATTTTTTTAATATTAATAAAAGGCCTACTTTTTACTCAAAAAGGAAAAATGAAAATTAAGGATCGTATAAGACTATTAATTATGATTATGAATTTTGAATTATTAAAATTTCAATAATGAACCATGGTCTCTACTTGGAATTAAAAACATGAGTTTAAAATTTAAAAAAGATACTACTGAAGTTACTATTATGGGTTGAGACAATTATTAATATCAGTTAGGAAAATCATGATCTACTCTTAGGAATGTGATTAGCAATAATCTTACTTAAAAAAAAATATTAGAATGAGAGATGAGATACGAATATCTCAGTAACTAAAGAAAAATTTTAATCTACATAAGCATACTATAATACAATATATTTTGATAAGAAGGTGCATACTCAAAGTATCATATACCAAAACTAATTTCAAAAGTAGAATTTTCAACACTCAAAGTAATTCAAATACTTAAAAGGATTTTCATAAATATATTCACATTTCAATAATAATCATAAGTACAATAATCAATCCTAGCCAAACACTTCCTTTCCATAACTCAAAGGTTATGGTTTAGAGGTCATTACAGTTTATTGAGGAATCATAAAGTTGTATCCACTTTCGTGGTGTAGCCAATAATCATAGTTCTTCCCAACTATAGGAACAAGGATTTTAGGATCTAGCAATTACTACATGATAATAAAAATTTGTAGATATTTGTCAATTGGCAACTCATATCCAAATCCAA
This sequence comes from Prosopis cineraria, assembly GCF_029017545.1. Classification (NCBI taxonomy): domain Eukaryota; kingdom Viridiplantae; phylum Streptophyta; class Magnoliopsida; order Fabales; family Fabaceae; genus Prosopis; species Prosopis cineraria. The sequence goes on from NW_026555344.1 coordinate 166,309, forward strand.
CATAGTTGTTCAAAATACAATACAATATATACCATTTGTAGTCAAAATCAATTATTTATCAAAAGGGTAAAGACTCATTAATAATCATGCGGTAAGGGATGAGATATTTTTCAAACATACATTCTATTTTTTTAGTAGGATGTAATAACCAACTCATCATTATAAACATGTCGATGTATCTAAACATACTTGTTCAAATATATTTTCTAAAACGCTTTCTAAATCCATATAATTTCATCCAAATTTACACTTTTCAAATATTAAACTGTAATTGAAGGAACAATATAATTTCATTTTTTTTTCAAAGTACCAACATCAATATATGTTTTAAAATATCAGTTTTCAAATGTGTATAATGCATACATATTGTAAAATCATACTTAATTAATGTTTGTGTGGTTTAACACCATAAATATGGTTTGTATAATGGATAATTATTTATAAAAATTTTCACAAACATTTAAAAACTACATATGTATGCATATGTCACTATAAGAATTAAATTCTAGTTAGTTCAACCCTTCAAGTTAGAAGGATAAAAAAGCTAGCTAGAATTGTTTAAACAACCTAAGCAAACACCACACCACACCATTATCCAAAAGCAAAAGCTCATATACTCATAATTCTAATCCAAAGCCTGCAAAGCTCACATAATAATATTCATATCATAATCACATTTCGGCCTCAAATAAGAACTAGAGAATGTATGAACATGACATCTACAATTGTCACTCCTCATTCTTCCAAGGTAGCAAAAATATCAAAATTACCAATCATAGTTAAATAGTCAACAATTCCATCAAGTTCAAGCATTCAAACCAATTTCTCAATTTATCGTCAAATAAGCCTTTTTTTGAGTAAGAATATCGAGCTCAAAACAATAAACCAACCCAATTTCAAATCTAATGAAATTTTAGCCATAATATCATTTTTATCTAGAGTTTCTAACTAAATCAATTTCTTAGTTATATGACATCATATTTGTTCCAACCAAAAATCCCTTGAAACTTCAAATATAAATTATAGAAGAATAAAAAATTCACAAAACTTTCAATCCAATGAAAAATTCTTGTTTCAAGATGCTTAGCTAAGTTACCCATAACTAAAATATAAAGTTCCAACCTAGAATTTGTTTTCAAAATTGAAACCCTTTTTTATATAGCTTGAGGTTTGAGCAAAAGGGACACATTCTAATTTTCTACCATTTAAATTGACATTAGAAGCAATAGAAACCTCCATTCAACTTCCCAAAGCATAAATTAATAACCAAACAATTCAATTATATTGTATTTCCAATCTTAAGTTTGTTTTCAAGAGGAAAGAGAAAAGCCAATTGATGAATCTTCAAGAAAATATGACTAGATTAAATAAAAAGTCTTACCTCAATGGTTGGGAGTGATCAGATGCTTCAAAACAAGCCTAAAGTGCCAAAAATTTGAGCCCTAGCAAAGCTCTAACACTTCTCATCCAAAACTTTAGTGTTTGAAATGTCATGGTGTGGATCTTTAAAATGTAACATTTCTCACGAAATTTTTTCACTGCTTATTTCCATGAGAAATACCCTCACTTTTTTTTAAAAAATTTTAAAAATTCATAATTTATTTCACATACTTTCAAAAATTATGAATTATAATTGTTTGAAAAGGTTATGATGTCTACTTTCCAATACAAAAAGAAACAATAAAAAAATGTTATCATTTGTCCTTGGAAAATTAATAATTTCCAAGACTGCCTATAAAAGGCCAAATATGATAACGAAAATTATCGTTAATCCATCCACATTAGAATTTTTCTTAGTTAATCATATTTACAGAATCATCAATATTCTAAAACAAGTTTTAATTATTTGGGGTGTTACATGAGCAACACCATGTTTCATGTTGCTTATTTTCGTTCTGGTTTGGCACATAATTGGTGCCATTTTACTCTTCATGGTTAGCCATTCAACGAGCAGCAAATTGAATGATTCATTGGAGGGAATCATAGTTGACTGATTCCAGTAACTATTCTTCGCGGATTAGCAATAGAAATGTTTTGTTAAGTGCTTTATTAATACGCGTCTGCTGCTTCTACCATACTGTAAAGCCTCATTGAGACGATGTTTAGTAAGAAAACACACCAGCCGCCACCGTAGAAACATTCGAAAGAATTGGGTTTGAGGCAATTTGTTTAATTCGTGAACTGCTAAAACTGATCCCAACGTTCACATGAATATTTTTTGTTTTTTTTTAATACAAAGCCATAGTGAAATTGTGTGGGGAAAATAAATTGATGTCAGAACAAATAATGCTTTTACACCATGAAAATTGTGAAGTCTAAATTATGTTCAAAATATGATAAGTCAACTGATGTGCACGTCTATGACCGAATTAAACATGAATTTCCAGCTTATATAAAAGCTGGTGCTAGCAACGAGTTCAAATGGCACCAAGAGCTCGAGTATTCAAAGGGGAGAATATTGTTTGTTGGTCCTGAAAAAAAAAAGGTAGAATATTGTGTAAAAGCCACTCAATGAACATAATTTCTCTACAACCCTGATAAATTTTGATATTTTTTTGTAAGCTCAAAAGCTTCGAATACAATTTTTTTCATGAGTAAAAAGATCAAATTCTCCTTAATGAATGAGAATATATATGCTCAAAAAAATCAATAACAAATAGTTCATAAATAACAAGAAAAGTTCATTTATTTACAATAAAAACTCTATTTATTTACACGAGTCTTCACATTTGAAAAAATTTATAAGTTAATCAAATAAAATTAATAACAAAAAATTTGAAAACAACAAGTCTAATTGTTTATAACAAAAAATGTATTTATTCACAAGAGTCCACATGACTTTACACTTGAAAAAATTTACCAGTTAATTCAATAAAATTAACCACAAAGGTCCGTAAATAATAAAAAAAAATCCAATTACTAGCAATAAAAAGTTTATTTATTTACAAGAATCCATGTTGGTCTGCACTTATACTTTAAAAAATTTACAAGTTAATCAAAAATAATTAACAAGAGAAGGTTTATAAAATAACAAGAAAAGTATAATTATTTACAATAAAAAGTTTGTTTAATCACAAGAGTTCTCATGAGTTTACACTTGTATTTCAAGTGGAAAAAAAATTTACATATTAATTGAAGAAAATTAATAATAGAAGGTTCAAAAATAACAAGAAAAATTCAACTATTTACAACAAGAGTATTTGTTTAATGAGACCATGTTGGTTGGATCATTTTAGCAAGGAAAATAATTACACTTCAAGCTTTTGGGTCTGCAAAGGAATATCAAAATCTATTTGACCAGTACAAAAATTATGTTACTTGGATGGCCTTTAGATGAAATTCTCTCGCTGGTTAAAAAAAAAAAAAAAAACAAAGAGAGATTCTCCCTTTTCAAACTCTCCTCTCCTTCTCTCCGAAGTTATCCCTCTTTGTTTATTTACTTTTGCCGTTCTGCTATCATGATTTCCATGAAAAGTTTGTTTAGTCCCTAGAAATTCCTGCATTTTTTTATCATGGTCGCGGAATATTTCTTTACAATAGGCAATAGCATCTTCATACAACTTGAACTAAACTTTTTGCTGCTGCTATCTGCATAAAATGTGGATGACACAAAAGTAAATTTTAAAGGTCTGTTTATTTTCTGTCTTTAAAAATTATTTTTATTTTTAAAAATAAAAATAGGAACAACTTCAAGTTGTTTTCATTTTATTTTTTTATTTTTAAAATATACTATATTTGATTATTTAAAATTACAGTTACCTTAATTAATTTTTATCATCAATCACCATCATTAACTACCTATAATCATTATTATCAGTCTATTTTTTAATTCTAAGACTGTTTTTTAATTGATGTAACTAAACAAATTTTCATTTCATTTTGTTTTAAGAATAATTTTGAAACCTGTATTATCAAATAGTTTTTTTTTTTAAATGAGAATAGGAACTAAAGATGCCATAACTCTGTTAATCATCATTTGTGCCGCATCATATTAGTTATAAATGATGGTTTCTCATTAAGGGTAGAAAGTAATATTTTAAAATTGAAATTTGAATGGAGTTACAATTCTAGATATTAATTTTTCGTTTATTCCCTGAAGACTTATTAATTGATGATACTCTATATGCCAAGATCCTAGTATTTTTTAATATAATATGACAGTTAAATAATTTATTTTTTAAAAAATAAATATTATAAAATTACTTCATTATACTAAAAATAAAGAACTGTTAAACATGATCTTTTGATAAAATGAATTAAAACTCCATCATATAGATTAAATTTATTAAATAAAATATTAAAAATATATCATCTTTAAAGTATGTTTGGTTGGATGAGACAGGGGAGGTCTCTTATTTGATTTGTAAAATTTGAAAGGAAGGGAAGGGAAGCCAAAATGTCTATCCCCTCCTCTTTCCTCATTTTGAGCTCCTTTAAATTGAGGTTTTTTTGGATGGGTGTTAAATTTTTATAATTATTTTGCCCTCCTCCAATTTTTTATATTTTATATATGTCCTTAGCAAACTAATAAAAAAAAATCTCCTGCCACCTCCTTCACATTCACAATCCTGATGATTTTTTTATTTCTTTTCATTTTTTGATATCTCTCTTATACTTTTTTTAATTTTTCTATTACTATTAATTTTCATAATGTTCCTTATCGAATTCTTGTCTAATTTATTTGTTCATGGTTTCTACACATATAAACTAAATCGCACGCACATTCTATCATCACTTTTATATTGTATATATCTTTTTATTTTTACTTAATTTTTATTAAAACCAATAATAATTGCTGCGAAATATAAAATAAACATTACAATTGATGGGATTGACATGCTTTTTATGACGTGTGATTCTTTGACATGGAAAATAATTGTATTGTCAATGACCAACATATATAATAGGAAGACTCTCACTTATGGCCCTTAAAATATGAAAATTTGCACCGTCGATTTAATAGACTTTGAAAGCGCACTGTAGGCTTGAGAACTTTTTTTGTTAATTTTGTTGTGAATTTTCCTTTATCTTAATAAAATATTCATGCATGCACAATTCGACGTCTATAAATTTTAATGTTTATGAATACATAATATATCTAATTAACATTAACTTAAAGTAAATTGTTTCAATAAAAGTATGTTATTTATTACGGACACTGTGACACAAATGTTGCATGTCTATATATGTTCATTTGGAATTGATGGACATTATATTGTGTATTCATAGACATTGTATTATTTATTATTTACTTATTTGTACATTTTTTTTGAGTTAAATCATGTTTATCAGATGTGTCGTGCATTCATGAATATAATATTAAAAATTTTAAATATTGTATTGTACATATATAGATATATTCTTTTAGATAAGGGCAATTACATATTTTTATTTGTAATAAAATTTATAAGAAAGACTCTCGAGCAGTCGAGCCTACCGTGCGCTTTTAGATTCTATCGGACCAGTAATGCAAACTTTTTATGTTTTAGACGCTTTAAGTGAGATTCTCCCAAGATCATATTCACTATTTTTTAATTTTATAATAATAGTTTGCAAATATTAAAAACAAGCCTGGCTTACCAGGGCTGTCTTCTTTTTCTTCCACTCATACGCCATCTCTCTCTCCCTCCTCCTTCCTCCCGTCACCAGCAATCCTCTCTGTCCCTCAATTTCATGTCTTCCTTTTAGGGTTTCTTTTTCGGACGTGCAGGTATACACCGACGACGGTGAGCATTGCCGTACTTCACTCTCTTTTTCACTCTCGAATTTCAATTGAAGGCCCCTTTTGATCTGCGTTCCATTTTTTGTTCTTGTTTCGAATTTTCATTTTTTCTGGTTATCGAATGAATTCGGATTATCACTAAGGTCTAGGATTTGCCTTCAAAGTACGTGAAATTTATGACCAATTGCTTAATTTTTTTTCAAGTGTAAATGATTGAATTTCTCTGTTCATTTAATATTTCGCTTCGTTTCTTTTCTCTAAGCGAATTGATTCTTCGTATTCTGGGGAGCCATTTTTCTGATATTTCTCATACCTCGATTGTTAGCCTGGGTTGTTGTAGACTTGAAATTAAATTACCCACTGCTGTCTTATACGTGTCAACAAATAAAAGGACTAAAATTATGCTGTTTGGGAGAGGATAAGTATTTTATGTGCGTTAATTTTGATATCTTTCATGGCTGAAATCCAATATAACAACTAGTAAACACAAACTGTCTAATTGTAAAAATTTTAAAAATCATTTTCTGTTCCACTTCGGAGTGAACTGTGCTAATTGTGGAAATTTTGTTCAGGTGCCAGTCCAGGTTCTCAGGTTTGTATAAGAACTTGTTATTTCTTATACACTACCGCCATAATATGGGTTCTTCTGTGGATTTCATCTATTGGCTTGATCCTGACATGTCGCACAAGATTCTCATGTGTCTGGATGATCCGTCTGACCTTGTCCGAGTTAGTTGTGTCTCGCGGTCTTGGCGACACTATGGTGAGCTATGCCAGTTGCTTTTACATTTAATTTTGGCTGAAATCTCATTTTTATGAGTACATCAGCTTTAGTCTATGCATTTTACATTATGTTTGTCATCTGATAAATCAACCCTACTAAGATTATGCTTCGCATTCTTTTTCTGTTTCATGTATTTTAGGAAATTTTAACCTCAGTATGCTAATGATTTTCACATGCAACTTTGTAAGAAGATTAAAGCATTCATGATCACACCCGTACCACATTTGTATGCCTTCTGATAGAATTATTACAATGGAAGTTGTTCTGTTTCCTAACTTATTAGTATATGTGCTTTCTATTTGTATGCGTACCTTGCAATGAAGTTTATGGCATACATGACCAAACTTCAATTTTTCCCCATTAATTTATTTGCTCATTGATGTAAATTGTGTGTTGAATATTGTCTTAGACAAGAGTGTGTGCTTGTCAAACATTCTTGATGGTGTATTGTTTATATTGGTGATCTGAACAATCATTTATAGAATAAGATAAGACAGATAACACAATCTCATTAGGGACTCGGTGATAAGAGAGGGTTTTTATATTGTCAAAATCATTTTAACTACAAAAAATTGTATAAATTTGAAAAGTTATTAATAATATCAGCTTTCTATTAAAATATTAGTCTTTCTTTAGTGTTTATGCATTTGAAATGGAAATGGTGAACAGCCTAACTTGCAATGCTTATCAAGTATAAGTACACATTTTAGTGAGAGCTTAGTAGAACCTACTCTCTGTGCCAGCTAACACTGTTCGAATTATTTATGACATGGAGAGCATGTATCAGAATTATGAGTTTATATTATGTGCATGCATTATTAAGGACAAAGGGTAGGCCCCATCTTATGTTGAGACTACAAAATAAGAATTGCATGTATTTACGTCTAATACACAGTAAAATTAATTAGATGGATAGATTAGACATTCCGCTAAATGAACTAATAAGACATAATATCTTGTGGACCAAGTTAAGACATTCAACTTTGGAGAAAAATCATATAAAGTACCAAATGGAACCTAAAGGTTGTGTGTTTCCATGGCTTTAATATGTATTTTCTTTTTGTTAATTTTCATTGGTTGGGCATAATGATAGCATTTGAGGACAAATCTGTGTCTCTTCCTTACCATGGGATATCATAATTTATTGCCTTTTATGTGGTGCAATTTTCAATGGGCTCCGTGTCAGTTATTCTGGTACGTGCATCAGGATTCTGAATGCTGGTGTTGTTTGTTTATACTTTCTTGATTTTGTATTTGGTCTGTCTTGGAGGACATCTTGTTGCCCTTGTCCATTCGTATGCTACTGTCACCCAGATAAAATTCCTTTTTCTCTAAAATGAAAAGTCAGTCATTTCATAAAAATTCTGTGGAAACTAAAATTCACTAACATGTTATTTCTACTGATTTTCTAGTACACTGATTTGCAGTGATTAGAAATGGTCTTTGCAAACAGCTATGCTTGAGAATGTTTCCTCAATTATCTAGAGCCTCATATGTCGTTGAACTGAATAAAAATGGAGCAAAGGAACCTGAAGTTGGATCTAGCTATTCTATGGAATGGCAAGCTCTGGAAAAGGACCATAGAGTCTATGCTTATTTAGCTAGAGCCTGCACATCATTTGCTATTGTGGATTGCATTGGAGAGACAATTGGTGCTTCCAGCACTGATAATTTTCCAGAGGAAAGCATTGATAATACATTAGAGGCAAGGGACAATATCGGTGGGAGAGCTTCGTACTGGTCCAGTAAAGGGCAAAAAAATCCTGATGTACCTGAGACACTAACATACAAGCTGGACTGCTCAATTTGTGTTGTTACGGAAATTAGTGTTCATCCTTTCCAAGGTACTGTTTTGAAGCTTCACAAACTTCGTGCTAGCTTCATTTGATTTTCTTTTTTAAGCTTTTTACTAATGATATTGTTTTTCATGTTCAGCTTTTTTTCAGCCAGGGCTTCCTATATACTCAGCAAAATCTGTTCGAATCAAAATGGGTCATCCTAATCCTTCTTTAGATGTTTCTGCTGATGAAAAGTATGTATGGACTTACATTTCTCCGGAGTTTCCAATGGCTCAGGTATGGAATTTTCTTCTCAAACATTATCTATTTCCCATGCTTTTCTTCTTCTTCCTCTGAATGCTTCATTTGTTTCATAGGATATGATACTTGATTTTAAATACAATTTATACTTTGCTTGCGAAGCTTTCCTTTTTCTGGTCACTTTTTGTGTTTCATGATTGTGTAATGGAGGCTGTCCTGAATAATAAAATTTTCTCATTTTAATAGCCTGTTAACTCCCAGCTTTTAACTCTCCTTTTTCCATTAGGCGATGCTTTTGACTGAAGAGGCCGGGGGAATGATAAATGAGTCAGTAAATATGATACATGTTGCATATAATTCAGCTAAGTCAGTGCATACCATGTAAGATATGACTACAGCAATAGCTGTAATGAACTGAGAGCTATCCTTATGGCAGATGCTTTAAGGAAGGCCAGATGAGCCTTACTTATGTGGCTGGAAATCTGTTGGATTATAGCTATAGTATGCTATTTTGGCGATTCATTTATATGAATGCATTATTACTCTTGATTTGGGCTTTCTGTGGTTTAGCAAGGATATATTATACAAAAATGAGGATGTTGGATAAAGCTTTCATTTTCGAATTTTTCTTGAAGATGATTGGTGACTGAATCAAACAGAAGGCATTTAATACCAAGTGGAGAATCTTTGAATCAAGATTATTGTAGTTGTGTATATTACAACCAGTGCGAATAAATTGATAAGATAAACATCTATTTTGTGGACACTGGACAGTATCTCAGGTTGTGAAGGAGAAAGCATATAACACTACGCTCATCTTTCTTATTCCTTTTTCTTTTTGGTAAATGAGAAAATTGAATACTTTTAAGTGCATCTGTCTCTGACAATCACATAGGTAGTCCTATGCCCATCCTTGTAGGATTTAAGATAATTGGTAGGTTGTTTGGAAATTTACTGTTTCAGGTCTTGGCAAACCACCCACCCCAGGGGTACTAATGTCATATTTGAGTCCTTTAAATTTTTGGCCCATGTGATAGGTCTATGTCAGAGAGAATTAGTGACTGTGTTTTGACTTTTGAGCACAAAATACAAAGGCCATTGGCACGCCTCTTGTCAAACTTGATTCAGGTTTATGAGCAATCCTACATAGGAAGCACAGACACTGACATGGACACTACTAGGTAACACGACAAAATCTAAAGTGTCTACATGTAATGTAAAGCGCTGCATGATAATGTGTTGTGTATGATACAAGTGTTTGTGAAGTGCCTGTACTTTATAATGCTGGAGTATGGTAGAATAAACTTGTGCCTGAATTGGAAATTTCTCTATCTTGATTTAGTTGAGAGAAATCTTATGTGGTAGAATAATTAACTTCATTTTCTTACAAATCTTTGCTTGAACTTCCCTTTGTAACATCATTCATTTCTGAGAAGAATTTCTTTGAGTGCAGGAAAACCAGTTACAGAAGTTCAAGCTTCCAGAACCAGTGCTTTGTATTGGTGGTATCTTGCAGATTGAGCTTTTGGGAAGGATTCAGAGACAAGAAATGGACAACTTATTCTACATTTGGTGTGTTCCATCCGTATTCATTTTTTCATTGATAGAGTTGCAGTAATAGTTTTTCATTCGATTTTATTTCTCCTTCTTGTAAAAGTAATGTGGCACATCATGAACTCTAATCTCTAAAATACTAGCTGGAGTTAGTTAGAAGTGTGGTACAAATACAATACCTCATCCCTTTGAGGCTCTTTGTTTTCCTTGTTGGGGGGCAGGTTTTTTCTGTGTATGTTGTTATATACTCTTCTTAAAGTAAATGAAAGCACTTTCAGCTGGTAGCTTTTGTTCTTTCCTCATTGGGTTGGTGCCATATATGTAACGATCATCTTGGTCAACGTCCATCAACATATGCCTTATGTTCCCTTATGTTCTGTGGGGTCTGCATGGTGCCATTTTATTTATATGCATATCAAAGGAAGCTTGAATTTTTCTCTTGCTACTTTTGCTGACACTTTTGTTTTGGTTTCATTTCATGCCTGTTTTCCTAGGCTTGTCGTTGTGTCATGTTGAGAAATGGTAAACTTTGTAGAAAAATCACAAACTACTTTGGAAATTTATGTTCATCAATTTTTTGGGGATGTAAAATTGTAAATGGGTCAGGTTTAGTCTAAGGATTGCCTTGCCTTCCTGTTCCACACTCACGTAGATTGAAAACTTTATTATGAAGACTGGGATCTGAATAATTTTTGAATTTCCATTTAATCTGAATTTTATTTTATTTTATTTTATGTGAGTCAGTTTATGTTAAGGATTGCTTTGTTGCCAGACCTAATTCTGTATTGAGTGAAAACAATTCACCCAGACCTGGACCACATAACATTTATACCTAATCTAATCTGAATCCAAAAAAAGTATGATTTTGCTCTTATTAGAGGATCATGTGTTTCATTTTAGTATTAGAATAAGCTTATTGGCAGAATGGTGATACTCTAGCAGCATAACTGGAATTCATGAGCTTTCTTGTAGTTTTTGTCCTTTCCCAGTTCCATTTTGCATAGGTTTGTGCATAAATTGTGATAGTTGTCCTTAGTTAGCCTGAGATTCAACCTTTAAATTATTGAAGCGTCCATTAGTGTACCATTATGATTGTATTGCAGATGGCATTTCAGAATCCCCTAATTTGAAGAAAATTGTGATTGCAGTGTCTCTCATGTTAAAGTTGTGGGCCGCCCATTGTCACCTGCATTTACTGTTGAAATTCGCGAACCATCTTCTGGGGCATTTGTGCTCAAGTGTGATCAGCTTGCTAAGTGTCCCGCTCAACCAGCTTTTTCTATTGAGTCTCGTGCAATATCCCCTGACGACTATATTCAGAGGCGACTTAGAGATGTTCGACAGATTGTGACAATGTTGCGGGAAAATGTAGTAGAGGTTGTCGAAGAAGATGATTGGGATGAGGATGATGAAGTTGAAGACTTTGAAGAAGCATATGCCCTTTGATCTTTTGTTATGCCTACTAAGTGCTTTTGTAATTCCCTCCCAAAACAATAAAGAAAAGGAGAACATGGTGATGGTATCTCTCCAGGTATGGTTTGGTTGCACACTGAAATCGTTAGCCGTTTTGTCTTTTGTGTAGCCTTTAATTAAATGCTTCCCGTTGAAATTGAAGTTTAGTTTATTTTTCGTGGTTTAATTTCTGAATTAATTTAGGCATATACTTTTCTGGTTGATATTTGCAGAACAATCTGTCTAATTATCAATGGGGGTCAAAAACGTATTTTGCATTTCGCAGATGGAGACCAAAATTACTTGGGACTTTCTCAGTTAGGTAAAAATGAATTTAAAGAAAACGTCCAAATTAGCTGTGACCCATACTATAACACAATGCACTGATTATATAATATATCCATATTTCTTTCATAAGCTTAATGCCCGTTTGGTGTCAAGGAGGATACGGATATTTTTAACTCCAAAATTGCTGTTTTAGCTTTTATTTTTCATATTCTGTATGCCAAATGGCTGTGAAGATTTGTTTAACTAGTCGCCTATGAATATTTTTCCTTCCATTCTCAACATTTAGTAGTCAATATAGGGTTTTCTGGAAATAGATACAAAATAACAGAATAAGGTTTCAAATGACTTTGACAATGATGTTTTGGCCGTGGTTTAAATATTTTAGGGCTTTCTAAAGGCCGTCAAAGAATTTTCTGCATTGTTTCTTGGCATGCATTGGTTTGTTTCTAGATGACAAGGGCATTTTGTCGCTTATTTCGAATTGTCTAACAATTGTGTTGCACTTCTGACATTGCTAAATGTAATTTTTATCTTAAGAAGCAGCTGGTTATGGTAATGCAATTTTTTTTTCAGTTGTAGTTTGGATTCTACCAAGGAAAAAAAAAAAGCATTTGTGGGCCAACTTGGTTCATTGAATTAGTTCGGCCCAGTATGATTTCAAAAATTAGATAGTATTTTACCATAGTAATGTGCATTTTTTATTTGAATGAATTAAACATTTTATACAAAAAGGAAAGTGCAAGGGAGTTGTAACTGTTTATTGGAGGTCTTGAGTTTGAATTTTGAAAGTTGTAATAACTTTTTGGTGGGAGGTTTTTTGCCTGTAAAGTTCTTTACCTGACTCGATTTAAATTAGGGCTTCGGTTTTGAACATCAGATAGTTTAATAGAAAACAAAAACGGAAAGCGTATTCAAGAACAAATTGACTAATCCTTACACGACGAAGAATCGGAGTTGCTTTTGTTTATAATCATTGACATGTAATGCATGTTAAAATCAATCATGGATTGAAAAACATGATTTGTAAAATAATTTATGATTTTTGAATAAATTTTTTGAAATGTATAATTAAAAAGTTGAATTGAAAAATGGGTAATAGTAACATATGAGATAATTGTTTTTGAATTTACAACAGATTCTAGTAAGGGTATTTGGATTTTTTAAGAAAATTTTAATTTTGAGTTTATAATTAATTTTGATAAATAATATTGATGTTTAGATATATTTTTATATGATCATACTTTTATTGATCTTTATCTTTTTTATTATATTTAAATCCAAACATATTCTAAATATTTATGTACATGTCAAATTTCATAAATTATTATTATGTTTTAGTACTTGTCTGTATTTTATCCATGATCAATTATGAAGTCAAAATTATGATTTTATAAAAATATATTTAAATATTCTTGTTACATGTGAAAATCAAGTAGGAGTTTAAAAATCTTGTTTTCCTAAATTTATCTGAACATTTATTATACGTGTTAAAATTAATTATGAAACATTAATTATGAACTCCTCAAATGATATTCAAATTTCTTGAAGGATTGGTCTTATGAATTTCAATTATGGGAGAACTTTTGGTTAATTAAAAGAAATAATCATGAATCCAAAAACGTATTTGTAATGTAGTTTATAGTATGTTTTGGATAAAATAAAAAAGTATAATTTAAAAGAGGGTAATAATGGTTTACTTTGAGATGCGCTGTCATTTTGAACTAATAACTGATTTTAGCATGTCTAAAAATATTTGGATATTTTTTTAAAAAAAATAAAGTTTTGGGTTCTTGATTAATGTGAATAATGGATGTTTGGGTATTTTTCAAAAAAAAATATAATTTTAAATTTATAATTGATTTTGATATGCAACATCATGTTTAAATATAATTTCAAAAATCATAATTTTACCTGATTTTTAATTTAATTTTCATTTCTCCTTGAAACCAATCTTATAAATTAATTGTACACTACACTACATAACATATTCAAGATCAATCAAATTAATCAATTTTTTCTATAGCCCCTACAGTTATGCAAAAAAGTATTCAAAAACCATATAGACCTTATTTTATAAATTATAATTTTGGCTTCATAATTAATTTTAACATTTATAGATATATTTGAATATTTTAAAAAAAACTCATAACTTTGGATTTCAAAACATGTAATAGGAATTTTTTAATACATTTTCAATAAACAATGATTTTGTCTTTTTAAAATTGATTATGAAGAGCATCCAAATAGGGACTAAAATTCCTGTCAATGCGCACAAGTTCTCGTGTCCGCCATGCCCTATCTCAACACCCCCAATCCAACAACCCAAACAAATCCACACTATCTTCCCATATCAAAATATTTCTACTCAACTTGAACCTCATCCTGCCACCTTCAGCCTGGCGACCAGATGGCCATGCTTTCTCTTATCAGTAAGGCTCTGACCTCACAAGCAAAAATAAGGGTTCTTCCATTAGACTATCCATGCTCATCAATTACGACATAGTCCTATTGGTCATTCTATCACACACCATATTTCTAATATCAACAGTATCCAATAGGCGTTCACTCATGTTTGATCAAATCCTTCGTTGCTAATTTGTTTGTCGCTAAGCTTCCACCAAACAAATTAAGAGCCAAGCAGACATCATTTCTATTTATAAGGAAATGCAAACCATGGCAATATAGGCATTCTCTGTGATGGCATTTTAAAGACTCCTTACTAGTCAGCATATTGCTCAAAGTTCGCATGAACAAACATTTAGTGACAAATGTGAATAATTATTTAATCATATCGAAGCACGATAAGAGGGAGTCTGCTCTTCCATCTTCACGAGGTTTTGGACTTGACAGGGGAAGGAAGCAACTGCATTTGGGCAAAACATGAATGAATCCTTGTCAGTAAGGAGTGAAAAAATCTCAGCATAAATTGCAATAAAAGACAAATACGGTGTGATCCCTCAAACAGTCTAAAGGGCATACAAATTTCTCTAGAAGTTTCAAGTGAACTAGAATGTCCTAAACGCAAGTGTTCATTGCAACTCAAAAAAGACCAACAATGTGATTTGATGGCTATATCTGAAATAGCTCTAAATTGTCAGATCTGCAATTCAAATATTATGCTTCATAACAACTTACGCAACCAGCGGTATGAATCAATGACTGTATGGGCTATGAATTGCTCAATTCAAGCCAATATGATAGAATAGAATGAGTTTGCAATTCAGAAATATATGTAAATGACAATTTGGCGTGACAGACTGACAGTGCTACATTCTTGTTAAGTATTGCCTACGCCTCTCATAAAGAAAGAGAGATATTATCTGAGATTATTTCAAGAATTAAGTACTTCCAATTTAGATAGCCAATGAACTAATAAATATGACTTATGTTTAAGCATTTTTTCTGAGTATTTTACACATATAAAGATATACTTGTCATGTTTCATAATTCAAGCTATTTTTCACTTGTTATCGAACCTTCCAATTTGATGTTTCACGGAAATATGATATCCAAATTCATGATTTGATGACCGTGATTTTACCCTTGTTTTCTCACTTGTGCTGCTGTGCGTGTCTACGCATAGATAGCGTGGTTGACATGCATTTTAAAGGACCTCAGATTTCTCAAATGAAAACAGAAGCACAAAGGGAAGCAAAAAAAAAAAAAAAAAAAATCATACTGGTATGCACCTGGTAGCAAGATATCAGCGATGAAACAAATCCGAATCCCCCAGTCACACGAGGAGTGACTTTCTTAGGCGCCAATTGAAGCAGCCCAACTGCTACCACTATATCCATTCCAGCTTTGATAAGTGCTAGAGTTCTCTCATTTGACTTTTTTAATTTAGCCCGGTAATCCTCATTCTGCATCAACAGAGTTCTAATTTAATACGACAAAGGACAGAAAAGGAAGACATTGATAAATATGGTAAACATAAAACAGAAACTTTGGAGAGCCCATAAACAGAGTGCCAAAACATACTTTATATTTGTTACTGTCCTTGAGTTCTTTCTCTAACTTCTTCGTTGATGCTGAGAGTCTTCCAAGCTCGCCAAGCTGATACATTGAGCAGTAATTATGTCATGTAAAGGACTAAGAGGGAATTATTGATGTGAACAATTAAGCCACACAAAAGTCACGTACCTCAACTAAGGTGGTACACACTGAGGAGCCCAGCCAACAGAAAAGAGATATCCGTCCAATTAGTTCAGTATGTTCTTTTTTCTGTAGTTGGAAAACAAAAATCATATATGCTGCTGGATGATATTCTCATGTTGATAATACAGAGAAAAAAACAATTCAATGCCTGGAAAAAGTTGAGCTTCCCACCTTGTAAATGCCAGATCTACCAAGCCACACAAATTGATCGAGGAACAAGAAAGTTGACAATAATGCATTTTTGGACTAAAAAGTGCCATCAAACAAGTTATCAGGAACAATAAAGCAAAAAAAGAATTAAAAAGGTGGAATATTCTTAGAAAATTGATACCTTTCCCAACAAAACTAGAGATAGCGGAGTTCCCTGTGGGGCAGGACTTATCAGAGCATGCAGGTCATTGACAAACTGCACATTGCAGGGTGAAACATATGAAATAATTAGGTAATAATTAACTGATTTTCTCCATCTTTAACCATGCAAAAATTCCCTTTAAACGTTACAAAGGGATAAAATAATAAAATATTGTGAGATTCTTTTCGATAGCCTTTTCCAGTTTTGTCCTAGAGCAACTAAACAATATAGTTAATGAAATATGGATAAATCAATTAATCAATGAGGATGTGTGGGGAAAAAGATGATTCAAGGGGAAGAAGTTCGCTAAAATAAATAGCAGGTAGCATATTACCCAAGCAGGAGGAAAAAGAAATAAATATATGATTAAAAAAAGCAACAAATCATCAGATGAATTCCAAACTTCCGCAAATTTAAAATCACAAAACAAAACCTTGAATAGACGGAAAACTTTCCGTGCCAAGCTCGTTTGTTTGTCCACATTCTGGGCAGTACCGGGTTCCCCATTACTCAAAAATTTGGAACCATATTGTATAGCTCTGCATATCTTGTCCCTAGCTTCAGCCTTGTTCAAATATAAAACAATAAGAGCAAGCTCTGCCCTGGTGGCATCCAGTGTACTCATCTTTTACAATTTTAGGAGCTGTAGAGCAAAATCAAAATAACAGTTCATTTCCGCTAAATCAGGAAAAGGAGGGGGATGGAAATCTAAGGGTGCTATCCTCCGCATCAATTAAGCAGGAGGGCTAAGAAGTTTACATATGCAGAAATCCATTTTACTTGACAAAGAATGAAAACATAGTTTCTTTCAATGAAAAGGTACCACGAATCAATTTGGGAACTCAACTACTAGACAAGAATATGAATATACACATATTTTGAAAAGGAAAATAACAAACTATCTTTCAACGATGTAAATTCTGTACCCTGACAGACATTCTGGGATTGACAATTAAGAAATCCTATAAAACCTCCACCTACATCAAGAAACCATAATAAGCATGGGGAAAAAAATCAGCATACATTATATCCTTTCAAGTTCCGCCATATCATGTCTGCCTCTTGCAATTTTGTATTTTTGGCATCTGACAACTTACATCCCTCCAAAACATAGGAACCATGACGAATAGCCTTAGAATTCAAATTAATACCAAAAAATTTTTTCTTTCATTTAGTTTCTCCATCCATCTTCATTCAAAGACTCAAATATTAGACAAATAAACAAGAACAAGAACGGCAAAAATAGGCTCGTTGCGTATCACTGCTGAACCAGCCCTCAATTCAACTGTTGAATTTGTCGAAAGATGATTCTTGTTCAGGATCAACTAAGATATCTCTGTGGTGAGACAAAAATATTCATCCAGTTAAACCCAACGTTGATGGAAAATCACTTAATCATGAACAAATGCTTTTAGAGTCCATTTATCCCAGCTTTGTGTTAGTGAAGTTGTCATCAATTAAACCAATCATTCAATGAGAGGACTCCTTTACTCTCACTAACCCTATGAATCATGAGCTTAGAAATTTCAATTTCCCACTTCCTTTCCATTAATTTCCTGAAAACTAAGTATCCTATGAATGATATACACGAAGACACAAACCTCGGGAAAATGAACACCTAACACCACAAATCCAATAAAGCAACCTAAGAAAATTTCAAGAACCTACTTCCACACCCTCAATTCAGAGTTCGATTAACACACGAAATCAGAAATTGGGAAACAGAGTACCATAGGTTGCCATTTTTAGACCTCAAACTGCAAACGTAAAGAATCAAACAACTAGGGATGGCGAATTCCCGATCCTACTTACTGAATCAAACAACGCACGTAGGGAAGATGTGTGTGCGTGTGAGAGAGAGAAAGAGAGAGTACCGATAGAAGTGCCCGCTAAAACAGCCTCGACAATCACAATCGCACTGTGGATGTTTCAGCGAGAGCCTTAGCCTTTGGGTTTCTCCCTCCCAACTCTCAAGTCTCAAACGTCAGCTTTTCGTGTCTTGTTTGTTGCTTCTCTCTGTAATCAATCAGGCTGTGATAACTGATAAGGGCTTGTTTGCCCCTCTCCTTTTCTTGCAGACAAGCAAAATATATTTTCAAATGTTCGACAATGGCATGGAATTTGATTTTATCTGTTCAGTCAAACATTTAGATTAAGACTTTGCTGCAACGCCGTCTAACGTTCACATATTCTTGAGGCTATTGCATATATAATTCGTGTTATAGAATCAAATAAAAAAATAACATTTTTTAAAATTTTAAAAATAATTTTTTTAATATTTAATTGATATATAATTTATAAAATTGTGCTTTTAAAATTATAACACCTTACTTTTTGCAAATATTAGATTTAAAATGCTAGAAATTAGATGAACGAGAAAGACAAATGCAAGCTATAATTACGATAAAAGAAATAAATAGACCAAACTTGAAGATGGGAGAAAGCAAAGCAATGTGAATGAGTCATAGTCATGATAGTGAGAGACAAGTGTGAGGCAAAAGACATCCACAATACTCGATGAAATAAAGCATGTTAGCAAAGAAACAAAGCTATAAAAATTTTTGTAGATTGTGTTTGATCCATTTTAAATAAATGATTATGTGTTTTTGTGTTACTGATATGTGATATTACATCATTGATATTCGTTTGTATATCAATGATAAACAGGTTTATGTTTGATTATCCAGTTATGTTGATCTGTAAAAGTATATCAATGATATATCATTTATATATTATTGATATACTATCATAAATCAAAAACACAAAAACAACATAATCATTTGTCCAAAATATCTCAAACTAGGTTTGTAAAATTTTAGGCACCTTAACTTATCATAGAAAATTAAATACTTAAGATAATGAAAGAAAAAATCATAAACAATAACAGAATAATATATATTTTCTGTTAGTAATTCAAACAAATTTCATGATCAATAATAACAAATAATAGATTATGAATAAATGATTGATTGATTCAATGAGAATAGTACCTAGATAAATGAAGATCATGAAAATTTGATGATAGACAATGCTATTCAACTTCCATAAAATAGAATATAAGATAACTTCAATTTAAATCTTGAAATATGCAATGTATAATGCCAAATTTGATGATAGACTTTATTCTTTAATGTCAAATCTTACCTTCATAATATATCTGGGAAAAAATAGAGAGGGGGGAGGAGAAAAGTATTAGCATGTGAGACTTTCTTCCTCTATGATGAAAGAACAATTATGAACACACAATTCAATTAGTTAAAGATTAATTAAAGGAGATATATTGTGTTTTAATAATATATTTATTTTGAGAATATAAAAAATTACATCTAATTAATGTTTATAAACAAATCATATTTTACAATATTTAAAAATTTCATATATAATTCACGGGAACTGTATTTTTTAAAGCACTTGAGCTAATTGACTTCAAATTTTCTAATATAAAAAATAAAGAATGATGATGAGGCATCATTGCATGTGAAAATCAAGTATTGATTTGAATATTCTCAATTTCTTATATATGAAAGTATTTTTAAAATTTATTGAACTTTTATAATTTCAAATTAAATATATATAAGGAAAATAATCTTGCTACTGACGATATATATATATAAATAGTATATTTTGTTAAAATTTGAATAATAATATCATGTGAATTATTAATATTAGGCATATAAAATGTAGAATAACATTCCCAAATAAAATAGTTTTATCAGAAAAGGATAAATTGGTGCATAGCGTCAGTGTGTTGTGACTTGGGAGAATGGTGACCCAATTGGTCACTAAAAAGCAGAACACGAAGATCATTCCAGCACAAAATGGAGGGCTCGGATACCACATGTTAGGGTCACATTTTGGCGCGCCCAATAAATAAAAATGTTTGGTTGCAAACGCGACATGAAAAACCTTTTCTCATAAATCAAGCACATCCACACATTACGAAGCATGATTAGCTGTAATCCACATTAATTAATGCAAAAAAAAGTATATATTTAGTCTTATTCAATGCACGAGTTTTCTCTCACTTTTTTCGATTTTTTTTTATAAATCGCTTTAAACTCACTCATCAAAATAATAAAATTATTTTAAAAATAAATTATTTTTTAATTTTATTCCTACATTTAAAAAAAGTGATTTGATGTGTGGGAAGCAAAGTTGCCCAACTTGTGAATTTAAATAAATTTATTATGAAAATATAAACTCAGATTATAAACTCATAAGAATTTTATTTATTAATGAATAATTAATTAAAAGTATATAATTAAATAATTAAAATATAAAATATGATTATAATTTAATTTAAATACATTGTAAATATAGATGATTGAAAGTAAATTAATTTACATTGATAGATTATAATACTCAACAGCCAACATAAATTTTAAAATAGGACAACTTAAGATTTACTTAAAATTTTTTTTATTTCATTATTTTAAAAGTTGATATTTTGTTGAACATATTATGAGAATAAAAAGAATTGATGAAGAAAAAAGTGTTTTTTGCATTTTTCTATGTTCTTCAAAACAATAATATTAAAATACCTAAAATATATTTTTATTTTTCTGTTCTCCATAATAATATTTAATTTTTTATTCTTTAAAATACCTTCTAAAAACAAGTTATCATATATATATATATATATATATATTAAGAACATAAAACTGTTTCAGAACATGTTGCTAAATAAACCCTTATTATTTTGTATTTCTTGTTTTCTTTTGTTATTAATACTAGTAATTGATTTTTAAATTTTATTTTTTTTTAAATTAGCTCCTACTGCTTTTATAAAGTGAGTTCTATATATTATATTCCTAACTCACTAAAGTCAATTCAAAATTGATGAGTTTATTAAATTTAATTAAATTTGTATTTAGTTCAAATTTTTAAATGAATTAACATATTTTTATAAGTTAAAAATATAAAAATAAAGGTTAAGATATAAAAATATTCCCTAAGTTTTCAGTTAAACACGCCTCATATCTCATATTTTAAGTATTCTTTAGAACAATTTCGCTCCAACATTTTTCATTTAAGTACGATGTCGCCCTGCTGTTACACTCTAATTGATTTGACTGTTATCATTGAAATCTTGACCATTTTTTGCCATCTGGACTGCCACCTCATGTTTTTTTTTTTTTGTTTTTTCCTTGGCCCAAATCGTCCCCTTCTCCATTACTCTTTCCCTCTCTCTCTTCCCTCTCCGCCATTACTGGCCATCGAACCTGATCAGATCCCGCCACAAACATGCATCAATTTCTCTTGCATATATTAGATTTGGGACACTATATTGCTCTTTAATCAAACTTGAAAATCACAAAATAAGCATATTGTTGGCATCGATTCCGTATAGCCCTAAAGAAGCAGAAGATGCATTTGAAACAAAGAGACTTTCTCCCTCTTTGGCCTTCCACTTATCGGTGATTCAGCTCAAGCTCAATGGGATTGTTCATATTTCAAAGAAGACTAGATTCTCGTTTCTTCTTCTTCATCATCATTGATGAAGACCATTCTTCCTAGTTGATTACAAGTTAGGAGCAAGAGATCTAAAATGAGATCATCAGCATCGATCATCAAGCGTGAACAAGAACCGGAGTGATGCTTACCGAATCAAATTAAAACAAACATATTCATCCAAAAACATCAGATTACAAAAACACATACAGCCTTACAACAATTTCTCAATATGGAAATCCACGCTCAAGAATTTCTTTTCCAGAAAATGGAAAAATATTTCCTCTTGCCTGTACATAACTCTAATGACTAGTTCATTCACTTTCCTACAATAACAAGGATATCATAATTGAAGCAAGAAGAAAAAGTGCGTGAGCTCAAAAGCCACCTAACTAGGAAATAGATGGAGATGAGAAGCTCAAGCTAATGGCGACGTGGTACAAGCGAGCTAGACGACGCACTTGGGCAACTGGACTTTGGAGTGGAGGTAAGATTTGAAACAAGCAAGCTGGACGCACCTTAACCCAGAAGATGCAATTGATCGAAGCTTCGAAGACCTAGAAGACCCAGACAAAATCCCTCTCTTTCTTCCCTCCTGCAAACCCATCACCATTAAAACCTCGGCTCGACCATCGCAGAGACGAAATCCCTCGTGTTGAGTTTCTTTCACAGATTGTTTCTTTCACAGATTCTCTTTCAGTCAAGCGTTCTTTCATATTGATCTCGACCTTGGCTCAGCACATCATCTCTGCCATACTGACTATTCATTGGTGAAGCTCGCATCGACCTCAGCTGCCACGGCTACCACACCTTCCTCATCGCCATCGCCGTCACTGAAGATTGAAAGCGATGAAGACTGAAGAGGAAGAAGATAATCAACCCACGTATTAGTTTTCCATTTTTTCTAATTTCTAAAACATTTGCTAAGTGGTTGCCAACACAATAAATCACTGTCAACTAACGGTCAAAGTCTAGATCTGTTGATCCAGTGACACATTGTACCTAAATAAAAAACATTGGGGCGAAATTGTTCTAAAGAATATTTTAGAATATAAGGTGAGCCTGATTAAAATTTTGGAAGGTAGTTTCATACTTTAATTTCAAAAACAATAAATTCAAAGGTCAACTCTTGAATTTTTGAATTTTTGAAATGTAAGCGAATAAACATGATTTTATAAATTAAAAACATAAAAATAATAAACTTAAAAAGTTAATTTAAGAGTTTGATAATAATGATAAAAAAATTTACTTGAAAATTAAAATATTACACTGCTATTCAAAATTTACTAAAAAATACTTTTTAAGAGAAAGTAACTAATATAAAATACCAAAACAACATTTTAGAATGTGATTTATATGGAGGAAGTATATGAGAATGTTGTGGATATAATGATATATCATATGAGTGGGTTTATAATAATTCCTTGTTATAAAAAAAAAAGCCCCAAAAACTTGTGGGGAGAAATTTGAGTTTTGTTCCATCTAATTTGGCACGCCCGCCCCTCTATCTTTAACCTTGAAAAAACGTACGCATAATCTGATAATTGAAATCTTTATTTATTATTTATATAGGAGTACTACTGTACTGGTTGACTAGCCAACATTCAATGAACTTTGCCATTTCTACTGTATTTGTATTCTCGGATCGCAAATTTTGTATTCATATTTATTATTTGTACTGCATGTTTTAGTTGTATATCCCACTCAGCGCACTATGTTCCCAAAGTCGGTAATAGTTAAAGATATTTTTCCATACTTAATGCTTTTTAGATATAGCCATTAGTCCAACATATTACATATTTAAGCAAACTTGACCATTCCAGACCAGTTTGTTTCATATAGACAATGAAACAAACATGAATTGGATAAGACAAAAGAACAAGAGCAAGAGCAGATAAGAACAAACATGATCTCTATCTCCTGCTAAACAAGCTTCTCAATTTCCCTCTTTCCAATCTCTCAAGTAGCTTCTTGGCTCCCGGAATCTCCATCTCGGCGAGCTTCTTCAGATACCCGATTGCTCCGTAGGAGATCATCAGTTTCCTACACTTCTGACTCGAAGAAAGCGATCCCAGGCATGCCACAGCATATTTCTTTGCAGAATTTTGAGGATTTGGATCGAGCAGCTGAACAAGATTAGGCACACTCTTGTCATTCCTCTTCACCTCTCTTTGATTCTGAGACAGCATCATCAAGCTCGAAATTGCTTGCGCTGCGACGTCCCTAGCACTATTAGACTTGGACTCCAGCATTTTCACCAGCAGGGGCACGCACCCAGCCTCCCCAATCATCTTCTTCATCTCTCCTGAGCTGCAAATTTTACAGACCGTAGAAGCAGCCGCCTGTTGTGCCCCCACGGACCCGCATTTCAAGACGTGAGCCAAGCGGGGAAGCAGGCCCATAGAAACTAGAGACTGCTCGGACACGGATCCTACTAAGTTCCTCAGGGCTCCCATTGAAGATTCTTGCGGAAGAGGAACATCCAGATACGCTAGAAGGCTTCCTATTCCATTTTCTGATATCACCAGCCTCCTTAGATTCTCGTTGCTGCAAGTGAGATTCTGTAGGCACTCAGCCGCGTACTCTTTGGAATTCAACAACATTCCACAGTTCAGGAGACTGATCATTACCTTGACAATCCCTTCCTCAGCCAGAACCTGTCGAACCTCCGGGACGGAGGATATGTTCTTCAAAGCACAAGCACAAGCAGCCTGTGACACAGAATCCCCAGTCTGGCAGAGATCAATGAGCGGACGAACCCCGCCATGTCCAACAATGGCACGAGCAGTTTCTGATGACATGGAGAGCCTCTGGAAGGTTACGGTAGCCTTCTCTTTCCCGACGGCACTTCCTGATTCGATGAGCCTTATCAGAGGTGGAATGACTCCTTCAGAGGCCAGCCAATTCTCGCAGCTTCCCGATTCCGCAAGGCTGCATATAATGGTAACAGTTTTCTCTCTTGTCCTCGGAGAAGTAGCGGTGAGCAATTGAACCAAGGCAGCTATGTTGCTGCGAGTTAAAACAGCCAAAACACTCTTCTCGTCTTCCTTCATCACGTCATGCAGTTTCTCTATAGCCCTGTGCTTCGACTCCAAGTGACCGATCTGCAGGCGAGCCAGTAGCTCCCTGATATTATT
Organism: Prosopis cineraria; assembly: GCF_029017545.1. Classification (NCBI taxonomy): domain Eukaryota; kingdom Viridiplantae; phylum Streptophyta; class Magnoliopsida; order Fabales; family Fabaceae; genus Prosopis; species Prosopis cineraria. The sequence goes on from NW_026555344.1 coordinate 191,246, forward strand.
GCTCGAAACATCAGCTTCTGATATGGCTAATGGCAGGGTGGCCTCCCCGAGAACTCCAGTTTTGATCAGCAGGCTGCAATCTTTCAAGTGTAGATCGAGTTTTCCCGACAAGGCGTCGAGATCGCTCTGCATCTTGAGCTTGCCTTCGTACTTGTCCTTCATGCAAAGCTCGGCCAAATGAACGGCATCTCTAAGTATTGATGATACGGCCTGCAATTGCTCCTTGCAGAGAGCGTTCTTGGAGAAGCATGGGTGGCTGGATAAGTCTGATAAACGACATGGGATCTGTTCGAGTTTTGATACGATCATCTTCCACCTTCCCGGGAAATTCCTCACCTCCTTGGCCTTGGCAAGAGCTAGAGGGACCAGCTCTTGTGCTTCAAACAACCATTCTTCGGTTGAACGACCCTCATCATGATTAGTATCTTCAACCACCATGGTTGTTGTTAGAGAAGAAGGAACTGCCAGAGGAACACAAGACAGATGAAGTTATCAAAATTAGTTCTGGCATGGAAAAAGTTAGATGGAATGGAAGTAGGGGAGCCGTTACAATCAGAAAATTCGTGAATTATAGATAAAAGATACCAAAAAAAAAAAAAAACAAGAAAGACTACATCAAACAGCTTCGAGAATCTTAAAGTGTGTGAGATCATCACACGAAGCTTGTTTACTCAAAACAAAGACTCGACCAACCAACCCGTTGTACCTGAGATGTCCCACGAGACTTTTCTATTGCTTTAACAAGTGATCATTCAATGCCCCCCTCAAAATCACAACCATAATAATAATAATAATAATAATAAATAAAAGGCTAACTTAATTGAAGGATTTGGTAATGAAAATGAAAAACCAAAAAAAAAAAAAAGGAAAAACGAAGGAAATCGCTTTTAGCAGCAAAAATGCCGTCCAACGCAGAAGCCGTCGGTGGATATTTCAACTCAAATTCCAAAAAAACCCTTGAAATGTTAGGCACCAAGACGTCCAGCGAGAGGGTATGACGGTAAAGTGGGACAAAAATCACTAACTTTACTTTTCAACCATGAAGAAGCAGTTTGGTGGAGAAGGAGAGTGTATGACATGAAAGCAGTGAGAGCTTTTATCAGTTTGATTGTGATATGACCCACAACGGATTCCAATAGAGGCTGCGCAAAGTAAAGCTCTTCTTAGTTGTTTTGTGATAAGTAAAGACAGGGAGAGAGGCTTTACTTTCAAGGGAAGATACATGTCTCTTTCTACGGTTGTGTATTAAATTTCTCATAAGGATCATCACAAGAAAAATACATTTTGAAAAAAATAAATAATCTAAATAATAATCTGTTTCTTTGTGGTACCTCGAAATCAATTTGACTTCTTCAACGTTCAGATCATGCCACGGCACTCTACTTCTCCTCCTTCTTCTATACTGCTTCCATGAGACCCAGAAAAGAAAGAGGAGAATCAGAGACCCCATTAGCTACCGGAGTGCGGAGATATAGTGTGTGTTAGTTCAGAAAAACATTTAAAAAAACAGAGAAAAGGAAGGAAAAGAATGGAACTTTACTTTTTGAAGTAGGAGATCCAAGGTGCAAGAAAGGAAGCTAATAGATAAAGAAACAAACAACCTCAAAGACACTAGCCTTAAAGCTTAAAAATCCATTGTGGCTTTATCGTCAAGCTTTGCACCAGTATCTCTGTAACTCTCTCCCACACAATACTCTAAAATTTCTCAATGCTTCCAAAACCAGCAATCACGAAACTGTGTCGTTTAATTCATGCTTGCACGAGACAACAACCACTCTGAATCAGACGCGCCCAAGAAACGCTTTCTGTTTACTGATTGAGAAACAGACACGAATCACTCGTATGTCTACATAAAAAAGCACAGAAGAATCCTCAACCAAGAGTTATGTGATTGAGCTTGAAACGAGAGAAAAATAATGCAGCTAAAGAAATTTCAAGCTTCGCTAAACGACACGAGAGCGTAGAATCGCTCTTACATTCAAAAATCAAACTTCGCCACTCTCTCTCTCTCTCTCAAATGGAAGAAAATGTCAGCCTCGTTGCGTCCAGATGCTCTCTGTAAAAGGCGTTATGTTAGCTTTTGTAAGCTTAAAGGTCGAACAGTTTTATTGATCGGACGGTCGAGATTGCGGGTGGAAGGACAATCCGACCGTTGGGAATGGGTAAAATTTTGAATTTGCTAAGGATATAGGAAGCAATCGAGATGATGACGCAGCTGAATCTCCCACGTGTAATACGAGGACAGGACCTTACTTTGCAACGTGTAGGCAATGGTGGGAGAAAATCACACGTGCGAAGGAGACAGTATGGGAAGATGTGAGTCGGTATTAGAAATTACATATTTAACCCTGGTCATGGTGCTGAAAATACGAAGATGCCATAAATTCAAACGTTGACGTTGTTTAATGAATGAAGACGGTCAGAGACAGATGGAGTTCAGTTTGAAATTCGACCTATCTTTGTCGAATCTGCGGTAAAAAGCAGCCTTTCTTAATCAGAGCAATAAATAATACAATAACTTAAAAACCTCTTATACCTGTACGTATACATATACTCTCTCTCTCTCTCTTTTTTAAATATAAAAAAATTTTAATTAAATTTTATTTCTTAATAAAATAATTATTTACTTTTCAACTAATTTTATTTTTTTTATATTTATTTCTATTAAACACCCTACAATAAATATAAAGTCATTATCAATAAAGATATTTTTTAAAAAAATATAATAATTACACCTTAAAATATTAAAAGTACCTTATATTTTTAAACATTTAACTTTTTAAAAATATTTTAATAGAGGGTATATGTTTTTTTTTAAATACTCAGATCTTATATATAATTTTGGTCCCGTTTCCGGTAAACCTATCGCTGTTTTTTCTTAATTATATTGATGAAAAATATTTTATCAATAAATTTTTTGGATGAGTTTTTCAATGCTCCTCTTTGTCTTGTTCAATCTTCTTTTCGTGTTTCTTTAATAAATTTGCAAAATTTTTTGGATGAGTTTTTCAATGCTCCTCTTTGTCTTGTTCAATCTTCTTTTTGTGTTTCTTTAATAAATTTGCAAATATTTGTATCATATTGTTCTTTGTTTGTTTGTTTTTTTGTGCCATGTTTTTTGGTAGTTCATACCAATTTGAGTTCAGGTCAAGAAAATAATACTCCCTCCGTCCTTATAAATAAAATATTTTTAATTAAATTTTACATATTAATAAAAGTTTATTATTTAGTTAAAATCACATAAAAATATAATAATTTTTTAATTTTACCTTTAATAATATCATAATTAATATTATAACAGTAGTAGGAAAAACATACATTCAATGATCTATTTTATTTTTTAAGAGAATGGTAAAATTGTTTGATTATTAAAAAAATTATTATCACCCCTCATATTTAAAAATAAAATAAACTTTTAAAAAATAGTTTATACATAGGGACGGAGGAAGTATTAACTTGTGAGTATTTCACGGCCCCCATTCACTTTTTCGCCAAATGTTATATTAGGTATTTGAAGGTTGCTTTCAAAAGGATATAGAATAATTGGGCAAGTCAAGCATATTATGTGAAATTCGATAAATGAATATTACATTACAGCCATCTGTAAAAAAAAAAAAATTTGTATATATGTTGATATATTAATATTGATAATGAGATGTCAAAATTTAACTAATAAAAAAAAAATCAAGACACACGAGATTGAGTGTAACCTCAAAAAATCTGATGTGGCCCAAAAATTGGAGACGGAAACTACGGCAGAGATTTGTGTTGGATGAGAGAATATCTGAATTGAAGGTTTGGGAGTGAGGGCAAGTCAAGTTGAAAACATGTTTTAAAATTTAGAGAGACACATGAAATAACAACTCAGAACACTATGATTGTCTCTGGAATTCAAATTTTGAATGAGGAAGGATATTGGAAAATTAACGTAATTCCACAAAAAGGTCTCATGGTTACGGAAGGATCAGCAATTTTTTTTTTTTGGCCCAATAGCAAATGGTTAAAATAATAAATCATTGCACCAATCAGTTTAAATAAACTTCATTCTTTGCCCTCTCTTTGATTTATGATTTACTTACCCAAACCTTTCACCCCTAATTTCACTTCCACTAATCTTCAAAAAATCATTCTACGCTTATGGGGACGTTCTTTATTCTTACATGTCTTGTCTTATTATTTTATTTGGCATTAAAACTTGAGAGTCAAAAATAAAGAAATGAAATTGAAGTTATATCTCAAAGTTTACGAAAACCATTTACGGGGACGCATGCGTTGCTTGAATCTCCGCATAAAAAGGTTTTTAGATATTACATACTAGAATTTGAGAATTATCAAGAAAGTGAAGCGTGCAATTAGAAAGGTTTTCCCTCGTGTAAAAAAAAAAATATGTCTTTTCTTCTGTATAAGAATAAAAAGTATATATCATTTATTATAATGCTATCATCCTCACAATTTTTTTGAATGCTATTCTAATTTGGAAAAAACACGTTTCAACAAAACGACAGTTCATACAAAAATTACTTGTGAGGACGAATAGAAATTAAACAAAAGATAGTGACAAATGATTTTGTTTTTGTTTTTATTGATGATACGTTGATTGATGATTATTTTCTCTTGCTGTCATTTTTATTTTTAAATTAAAGAATAAAAGCAATATTTTTTGGATTAGTAAATTTGTAAATTATAAATACGAAGTAGTGTTTTTGTTGTATTTTCTTGTTATTTTTAATTCAACGAACAGCCCCTTGACTGAGAAAATGGAAGAGCAGCTTTGCGTACCCGGTACGGGATGCCGTTCCTTGTCGCCGTCGGAGCTTGGAAGCCAATCTTTGCATTTCTAATTAGCTTTTATATTTAAAATATTGAAGTGTCATCCAATTCATTTAATTAGCTCGGCTTAATTGTGTGTTTGATAAGAAAATATCATTTCTAATTAACTTTTTAAAATTTAACATGTTGAAGTGTCAACTGATACACTCAATTTTATCGGATCAAATCCATGCAACACATGGGATTTGAGTTTAGTTTTCATTTGTTGGTATTCATATTTGTTGAGAGATTAATCTCACAGTTCCTGTGGGAATTTTTTGAGCAAACCCAAAATATATATATATATATATATATATTCATTTGTTTCGTGTTTTTTGGTGTAAAAAGGGATTAAACATAACAACAAGCACTAGGCCCGAAAGTCATAGTATTCATTTGTTTCATTAATCTCATGCCTGACTCTCTGAAATAATATTATTCAAATTCGTGTGTTAAAAAAATTACATAAAAAATATCATTATACATTAAGTTTATATTTTACATCTTGTAACTGTGTCCTTGCATGATCGAAAATGTGAATAAAATCTAAATCTATTCACTCCAACTAAAATATTATTTTCGATAATTATTAAATCATCAAGGCTTTTAAATAATGCATCGTTAGAATTGTAAATCCCTTCATATTATGTTAACAATAAAAACAAAATTACTTTTCTTAATGCAATATTATATTGCTTAGTGCTAACAAGAAGCTAGGCCAGTTTAAATGTTCAATTGTTCGGCCCCAAACATCATGGTTTAATTTGGCATGTACAGATAAGAAAACATAATTTACTCAAATCTTTAGCTCTACATGGTTTGAGCCACAAATTGACTTGTACCACATGTCCATGGATCATGTTCAGAAATCTGAATTTTTTATATAACTGAGCCAAAAATCAGTTTTTGTCCTTTAATATTTTTTATTCACACTTGATAAATATCATAAACTAAATCATACTATTACATCAAACTGCCCCAATTATGCATCCAGTTTTATCCTTCAATTGAAAATTTTAAACAGTATAGTAAATGTGATCTAACAAGACAAATTTTATAGATTTAAGTTTAAATTCATATTTTTAAAATTCTTTGTTTAAATAATATAAAAAATTTAAAAGATAAATGAGAGATGAACTGAGTTTCAAAATACAAGCAAAAGATTAAAAATGACAAACTTGCTTCTTTTTTTCAATCAATAAAAACTAAGAACAAGCGATGAAAATTAAAAAAGACATCAATAGTAAAAATATAACAACCATGAGCGAATTAAGTAGTTAACATTTCCAATAACTAAAGCCTAAAAACAATTAAAATTACAAAAAAATTATAATAAAACATAAATTTGAATCCAAAAACTTTTATACATTACAAATCCTTCCAAAATCTAATCACATCCTAAACGTTTTCATTAAATTTTTTATCCATCACGAAGTTGGAGTGGCCAAAAAGGGTCCACAAGTAGCAAACCCCAATGCGCATGCTTCACTTGTATTTAATCGGAGGCACAAATGTCAAGAGCCATGAGAACCATAAATAGAAAAATCAAAATTTAAATATTCACTAATAACTGAATTGAACCAAACCCTAGATTTCAAGTGGCAAACTACAAATTGGAGAGCATAAACCATGGCATGCAAACTCAAAATCAGCAACATAGAGCTGGCTTCCAAGTTCCATCGAGCAAAATAATAGTAGTAAATACAATCCAAGGTGAAACTTCAGTATATCTTATAAAATAATTCATCTTAAGTGGTGTGTAAGAGAGATAGGGAAAACAATAACGCGCCTCGCGTTTGCACATGAAAATTCTTGAGATGGTCCACCATTCTCAAGCTATCTCCTCATAATCATAAAGCACTTCGTAATGTCTAAACACCAAATTAAAAACTAGCCAGGTCACTACACAATCTCGAAGGCTAAACCATTAGCAATAGAGATCGCAACTTTGCTGTGGCTTGAAGTAAATAAATCAAATACAAAAATCCCCATAAAACATCAAGAGAAACATAACATATAATACCTTTTGACATTTAGGATTTTAATTAGAACGATTTTATAAGAATACATACACTCAACAAACAAGCAAAGTTTTCTGTTGGCAAGCGATGCAGGGGGAAGTCTACAACCAAACTGAAAATCGGTCTAACATATTCCAAGACAATTCTATTCAACTTCTCCTGGGGATCGGGACTGACGGCGGGGTGGTGGTGATCGGCTGCAGACAAAATCACAAAGACAAATAAAATGGAATGAATATAAGAACACAGAAAAATCAAAAGGGCTATATTGTGGACATGCAGTCAACAAGTGGCGTCCTAACCAAAACAAACCTGTCATATCTTCCATTTAATGGGCTTTCATTCCGTTCATACTTAGGGCTTCCCCTTGGTTCTGGTCTGGAAGTCGGATTTGATCCATGGCCATAGTCTGGGCTACCCCTACCTCTATGATAAGGGCTAAGTGATCTACCACGACCATATCTCCCATCAGGGGATATGTCACGGCCTCTTCTATCAGGACTGTATCCATTTCTTCTATCATCATCATCTCTTATTGCATACTCCACTGTTATAACCCGATCTAACAACTTACTGAAAATAAAATATAGGCAAAACAGTCAATATATATATATATATATATATACACACACAACATTACAAGATTTAAAGAAATTTACATCCATTAGCAAGTTCATCACCCTACCATTACCTCTGCACCTTTAAAGGGGAAAGACACCAAGGAAAATAAAGAAATAAATAAATATGGCAACTAAGGGAAGGAAATTACAACCTCAAGTTAGTTGCCTCCAATGCTCTAGTGGCATCCTCCAGGGATTCATACTGAACAAAAGCAAAATTCCTTCTTATCCTGATATTCAATATTTTTCCATAGGGATCAAAGTGCCTCTCTAGATCCCTTGTCCTCGTGTGAACAGGATCAAAATTTATGACAAACAATGTCTTTGATGGTCTCATATTAGTAGAAGATCTTCTTGAATCACCTGACCTTCTGCTATCACGTTCTTGCTGCAGCTCATTATATAGTGACAGCATTAATATTTGAATGAGGAGATTACCCAGAAGTTTCTTGCATCCCATGTCTAAATAAAATACCCCTGCTGGTTAAAGTGATGGAGATATACAGGAATTACAAGCACAACTTCCTTTCAAGGAACATGAAAGCATCAATAAACAAGGGCATGAGCGCCAAAAAAATGCAAAAACATTCTGAACTCATCCCAATGCATACACGATCATCAAGATAAAAAGTTGCATAGTTCTTTATAAAATGAAGTGCACAGTTGCAATATGAACTCTTGAAGCCATAAGGTATCGGCAAGTGGCAACATCAAACTGTGATGCAAGTTGTTAAATTAAATTAGTTAAAATAAATCAAAAAATTCAAAGTGAACATAAAAGGACAGGTTAAATAACATGTGCTCCTGCAAAAAGTTTATTTCAAAACCTAACCTGTCATAACTCAATAGTCCAAAATCCAAATGCATCAAGCATACACTATATAAAGAACTTATTATAATCATCGATGTGTAAGTATGTAAATCAAGACGATGAAGACATATACCAAATACAAAGTGACAGACAACTATGGCTTGACTGTTTTATTTAAGCTTCTATAAAAAGCTCTAAATTCCAAAGCCATAGTTCAGCTTCTAGAGCATAAACCAGAAAACTTGGCAAAGAAATTTATCTCCTCTTTTACGGAAATATGATTAGTGCAGAGCTCCGAGTTACTGGGCTATTTTGGGGGCATCTCAGAATGATGATAAAAAATGGAAGTATGAACGTTTGAAATTAATCCACCACCAACTAAACAATTAAAAGAATGGGAGGAAAGGATGAGAAGTTAAGAGATCTAGAACAGAGGGATAGCAGAAAAAAAATAAAGATAAAACAGAAGAGATAGAGAGAACAGAAAAGGGGAAGGGTAACGGAGAAGTACAAAAAGGAATCGAAGAGGAAATGAAATGAAGGACTTACCTGATCTGCCATAGCACTGTGACAGAGAGAGGAATAGAGGATAGATGTAAATAAGGAGGAGACCTTGAGACGTGAGAGCAGAATTGGCTTCTTTGATGGGCTGTGTTGAAGGGATCCATTGGAATGAAGTGATAAAAACCCTCAAATATGAAGGCACCTCACTAAGATGGGGCATTCAAATTTCCCACATGGGAGCAAACGCAAACATGCACCATTGCCCATGGTACAGTTGGTTGCGCCATGCCTGTACCAAAGAAAATTTGCACTGCCAAAACTGTGGCATTGGACCATGCGCCCCGCCACCAGTAATTATGAAACTTAATTTACATAAGCATACCCAAAGTGATATATCACGGGAGTTTCATGTGTCAGGCTTTCATCACAAGTACAAGATTCAACATCATCACGCATGAACTTGATTATGTACAACATGATATTTAATTATAATCATATCCATGTTCGAGAAACTATTTTGCAAATTACATACCTTGGTCCACTCGACACGTATTCGGCGCCCCTTTCTACCAAACTCTGTTCTATCAAGTCTTCTAATTGCATACTCAGCATCACGTTCATCTTCCATGTAAACAAAAGCAAACCCTACAAAACAAGAATGTTAAAAGAAAACAGTGCAAAACATTTCAGCTCAGTTGAAACATTGGAAGAGCCCCTTTCATGAATATGTTTTGGAGAGGCAGGCAGCATCAACTAATCTAATTTGAGACATAAAGCAACTTAAAACAGAAACGAAAACTGTCAAGAAGTACCACAACACCTGCCATTGTGGTGAAACCATCAAGTTTCTATGTTGAAACATGTCGGAAATTGAACATTGAGCAAAAGTCATGAGGAATGAAAAAGCAATGAATGCTGAGGGAATGCAGAGTGGCAGGGCTAGGGCGGATCAGATTATTTCTTCTGGGAAAATACAAGAGGAGGAAGCTTGGGCACATTCTAGAAAAGAAATGCAGAGAAGCACATCCATCCAAGAAGAGCATGGACATTCCAAGTAATCCTGCGTCAAAGAAATTGTTGAGTATGGGGGGCTTATATTTTCAGGAAATCTTGCTTCTTTAAAGAAACATATTGTACATCCATTAAAAAGTAATCAGTCAAAGAATGTCTCGGCCCTTTCAAGTATCGTCTGGGGACTGAAGCCATCTTTTAACAGTTCTTGGATGTTAAAGTCTGGAACATCATGGCAAGAAAAATGTGAAGTTTCTAACACAAGGCACAATACAATGCAACCTCATATAGCCTGCAGCTTAAACCACAAAACTTACAGCTGAAAAATATTGAGATTTCATAATGTTCATGTCTTTTGAAAAATGTGTGAACAAATTTCATAAAGGTGAGTAATTAGTGTTCAGCAGTTTCATAATCATGTACGATTATTTTTTATTTCTTTTTCAATTCGTTTCCAGACTAATATCTGAAAGGGTCGAAGCATCCTTTGTAGGATAATTACCCTCAATGGTTGTACATACATCCTTCTGCTTTTCCCAAACAACATTAATACCCCACTGTGTCTCAACACAATCAGACACTACCATCATGAGTTTCATGATCAAAACAATGCCACAGTAACACCTTCAGTCAAGATGCCAGTCATCAATCTGTTTATCTGCTTAGGACTTATCTCGGAATTAAACAATCCGTGTACAGTCTATTCACTACAGTAATACATTGTAAAGGACAGAAAGCTCAGAAAATTAAGTAAAACTAAGCAGGCTTACAATCATCACTTGGCAGGAGATGATTACAGATTACAATATCACAGAAAAATTATCTATGAATGAAATGATTACAGGAAGCCAGCTTGAGAAAGTCCAATCTTTTGAACGCTGACCACCCAAGGTTTTTTGATCATAATGCAAATACCACATTGCAAAATAAATGAGTAATGAAGCAATTGACTATCTGCTAACTAACAATAAGGCAGAACTTCAAGCCCTGGACCGAAGCTGAATCTAAAGAGAAATTAGGAAAAAAGAAAAATGAAAACCAGTACAGCCAAGATGAAGAACAGCATACCAGACTTCAAGTCCACTCTGTCAACTTTCCCATATCTTCTGAAGAGTCTCTCAACATCAGACTGGCGCGCATCAAAATCCAGGTTTCCACAAAAGACAGGCCTCATCTCTAGCAGCAATTTGAAAGCTTAGAATAACCTTCTGCAGCCTAAAATGCAACATTGATTTGAAAATTAAACAAAAGCCAAGGTGAAATTCGACGGATAATGGAAGAGCCAACGCAGATCCGTGGCTTCAGGAAAGAGATAGTGAAGGATACATGCCTCTTTGAGGCCTTCACGCATGAAACCCTAGGCGCGAGAGGAGAAATTGCAAAATGGAAACACGAACAAAGGAAACCGAAGGAGCCTTGGGAAATTAAGTATTATCGAGGGTGTTGACTAACAATAAGCACGTGGCTACAGGGTACCCACTGATAAGGCAAAGGAAAAAATTTATACGCTTAGCCAGTGAATATTTCCTTCACTTAAAAATATAAAATATTTTTAATTAAATTTTATTTTTTAATAAAATAATTATATATTTTTTAATTAATCTTATCTTTTTATATATATTTATATTAAATATTTATAATAAATATAAATTAATTATTAATAGAGATATTTTTTAAAAAAAGCATAATTACACGTCAAAAAACTAAAAATATCTTACATATTTTAATATTTAACTTCGGAAAAAAAATATCTTATATTTTTTAATAAAAAAATATATTTATTTCTAATTAAATTAAAAATATATTTTATATATTATTTATTTTATAATAAAATTTTATATTAATTTTATTATCATATTGAGATTCATTTGTTATGAATTAATTGAATATAAATATATTAAGCATATAAAAGTAAGTACACAAGGTTTATCCTATAGGAAATTAGTTAAGTTCCATGAACATTATTACCACGCTAGTTTTAGGTTGGATATTTAAAAAATATTTTTTAGGTTGAATATTTAAAAATATAAGTTTTTTATGAGTAGGTATTTTTTGTTTTTTAAGTGTAACACATAACAAGGTTTTTTTTATTAGTATCCCTGATAAATAAGCTATTCAATCATTCATCTTTAAGTGACACACCCTCTTAAATAAAGATAAATGTATAAAGATGATATTAATTTAAAAATAATTATCTAACTTATTGAGGATGATTCAAACGGATGGAATATAATATTTTATTAATGTTATAGAAGATTTATACGCAGATAAATTTTTAGATGGATCTGATGCATCACGTCTTCCTTGGTTTATCCAATAAAATCATGCAAATACAATCAAATAAAATATTATGTATCTTTATTTTTAATAATTTTATTTTTATAATAGAATATCTATTTAATTTATTGCATTTTTTCTTTGTATTGTCATTATTGTTAGAATTAATTTATATTTAATGACATTTGAATGTAATGTTTTTATTAGATGGACTATAGATAATGTGCTAGGTCCATTTAAAAATTTCTCTTATATGTCATTCTATCAATTTAAGGCTTATGTAAATATTTTTAGATAATCAGATATTTTATAAAAAGAGATTTATTTGTAAATATTTTATAAAAATCAGAAATTAATTTTTATTTGGTTACAATAAAAAAATTATTAGTTAGTTATTTTTAAATTTTATATCTTCTTTTATTTTTGTTTTATAAAAATAATTTATTATTTAATTATTTTAAAATTTTACAATATATTCACATATCTCACCTTTTTTAAAATATTCTCTCTTATTTATGGTATTAAATTATTTTGAATAGCTTCTTAAAATAATTAGAAACTTGCTTTTTTCCTATTATGATTATTTTCAAAAGTTTGAACAAATATCATAAAAACTTAAGAAAAGTATTTTTTTTTAAAAAGTAATTTTAACATAAAATAAGTTAAAATAAACAGGTTCTTAATATAAAATATAAATATTAGGTGAAATGATACCCAACAAGTGAGAACTAAATCACTCTAACCAAAATAGAACTAAATCACCAGTGACCAGTATATCAATTACAAAATCTCAAAAAAAAAAAAAAAAAAAAACAAGCAAACAAGCCAACCTTAATTCCTTAACTAGCGTGAGATACCGTGCGACGCACGAGGCAAAATGACACTGCATTCACAATGGAATTCGTGTACACGTTGACTCACTATTATTAATAAAGACTGAGAAAATAACGTAAAAAATGCATTATCGTTTCATGCTAATATGATATTCTCCAATACTTTGTGGTATGCTTTCTTGCATGCCAATATTTTGTTTTTTTATCTCTATTTATTGAATATGTCACGTGGTCATAGCTTTTAGGTTAGTGATTATGGAGCTATGAGCAGTGTGAATATAAAGTGAACTTCTTGTTAACTCCTAACTGCAAAAGAAATGAAATTTGCAAAGTCTAGTTTGTATGAGAAGTTTTTAGAGACTCTTGATAGGGGATGATACCTGCCCATTTGGTCAGGCCCATTTATTATTGTGCCTGAGAACTAAATGACCGATATATCAATCACAAAATTCCAAAATCTGAGGAAAAAAACCTTTAATACTTAATAATTATATATTTTCAAAATGTCAAATCACATAATTGTAAAAAAAAATACCAATCTTCTTCATAATAATTTTTCCTGAGAAAATCAACTTTATTAGTTGCCAAAAAAATACACTGGCATTAATAGTCAAAGCAAAAAAAAAAATTAAAAACCTGAGTACAACCTAACACATAAATTAAAAAAAAATACAAAAATGACATGACAATACAAGGAAGATTAAAAAAAACATAGAAGCAAAGTTGGCCAATCGAGTTTTTTTACAGCAATCACTTCAGACAATGAAAACAAAATTTCTAGCAACATAGCAAGTAAAATATCAAACAAAGAAGACATAATTTTAAAAAGCCATTCCAATAAACACATCTTTTTAGAGCTCTTCCTTGCCAGCCAATTTGCAGTTTCATTATCTTGGCAGCCACCAAGGAAAAATGCATGCCCTTGGCCCGAGTCTTTGACAACTAGAATATTCTGTAAAACATCAAAACATTGCCAATCATAATCAAAGGATTATGATTTGACATTGATATGTAAATTTTTTGCAATTGGTCTTCCAGCATTCAACATGAAAAATTAGAATAAGATGTTTAGATAATGCTTGTAAACACAAAAATTTCACGCTGTTTTTAAATTTGCCATTGATGCATAAAAAATTTTGCAATTGACGTTCTAATTTTTAACATGGAATATTAATGTTGCAAAGATTGGACACCCCTCTTCCACCATTTATTACTAGCAAAGTAACAAACTTTGTAAGTGATAGTCTATGACCTAGATGACGCTAATACTATTTGTTAATAATGAAAAGCAACTACTCAAGAATAGAGGGAGAGTAGAAATGAATAATATTAATAGAAAAACATCATATCTTTAACTTAATCTCAAAACTCAAGTTTTTGACTATTTATTATATATTAATTATTAATTTTAACTTAATTTATTTTGTTTAAGACTTTTTACATTAGCTTAAATCCGTCCATTCAAGATATTAATTTTGTTGAGTAGGTTGGATTATTATTAGTTTTAAAAATTTTAGAGTATAGAAACAAAGTTTTAAATCACATAACTTTTTCTTTTACTATTTTTCATCTCATTTCATCCTACACATTAAGACAGCACTAAAAAATCAGGATGAATGGAGCATGGTATCCTAAGCATGCAAGAGAATTGTATCATGTGTATATGACATAACTATACTTGGAGTGAAGTAATGAAACATAACATTGTTGAAACGTCTAAGTTGAGAATACGGGATGAGGGATGCTGGGGATTGATTCACTGCTCAATTATGCAACGCTCCCTTCTTCCTCCGTCTTCATTATTATAGCCGCAGCCATCTCCAGTATGTATCTCTATACAATTCTGTACAGTCAAATCACAACAATAATACATGAACACCAATTAAACCCTTTTCGATCTCACAATATTTTACACTCATACGCATCATACAAAAGCTGGGGAAAGCTTGGTCTTTCGTCTGATTCCAAACCTTTAATTGTAGATCTTGTCACAATATTGTTAAAAGTTTGCTCAAGTGTTGTTTGTTTTAATTGAAGTTTATATATATGTTCACGGATATATACACTATCCCAGTAACAACTGAAGAGATGCAATAATAAACGAAACTTTGCTTTAAATAGTAATTAAAATCAGCTTAGATGTCATGTCTAAAACACGAGAAGCAACTCTTCCTTTTTTCTATGTTCAAACGCATGCTTATAAGATACAGAGCTCTTTGACCTCCACGCACATCCTTCGTCAATTAAGATGCTCTTTAACCATGGAATTCAACTGTTAGAGAGAGATAGACACAGTGGTGGGTTTCATTAGTTAAATTAATGAAACTAACCACTGCATCTATTTGTTTCTAATTACATGAACTGCATGGTCAGAGAGCATCCGAATTAATTTTATGACCGTCACTTGCCGCCAATATTATTATTATTATATGGAGATCCAAAAGCACTGTTATCTGGAGGCCCGCTGAAAGTTGGAGGCACGAGAACCGAAGAAGACACCTTAAACCTCTTGCTCCTCGATCCTTCATCCTGTTCATCGCTTCCATTAATTAAACTGCTCCCATACATATTATGGTTACCATGATCCGGACTATCCACCCACCCCAACAGCTGCTCCAGATTACGCCCTAATTGCTCGCCGTCGGCATCTGAACCTTCCGAGTGCCGGAACCCAACCCACTCGGGGCTGCAATCCGATAAGGTCGAGCTCTCCCAGGAACTAAATGCACCAGGTTGATTCCCCACGGGCGGCACTATTATGCTAGGTTGCACCACTTTCTCCACCATATCACAAGGGATTTGGCCGAACTGATAGTGTCCGTAGTTAGAAGCAGTCCTCCTGTGGAATATGCTGGCGAGGGTGAAATGGTCCGTTACCCTGCTCTTGGATGCCTTACTACTGCTGCGCCGCCATCGCTCGCCCTGGCCATTATGCTCTGAAGATTCTTGCTCAGTTTGGCTTTCAAAGAAGCAAAACTCAGTCCACTTTGCTTCGATAGGTCCTCGTTTGAGGCGGCTGAGACGAAGTTGGTTCTGGCGTTGTCGCCACGAAGGGCCCGGGCCGCCTCGTCATAGGCTTGGGCCGCCTCCTCTGGGGTGTCGTAGGTCCCCAGCCAGAGCCGAACGTGCTGAGAAGAGTCCTTGATCTCGGCGACCCATCGTCCCGACGGCCTCTGGCGAACCCCTATGAAGCGTTTGAGCATCGTGGCCTTGTTGCTGTTATTGGATGACGAAGGACCCGAAGTTGCAGAAGCAGATTTGTCAGTTCCAGCTCCTGCCATGATCAGAGAGATTCAGAATAAGGTTTCGGTGTGGGTTTATTTCAGTGCTGTTTGGCTAGCGTGTGAGAGAGAGAGAGAGAGGGAGAGAGAGAGAGAGAGAGAGAGAGAGAGAGAAGGAACAATATTGTGTGTTTGCTTACGAATGGCGCAAGTACTGATACAGACCTTGTGCTATAAATACGGACTCAGTTTAGATGAGCACCGTGGTGCTCAGCACTAAAACACTGCCGTTTGACACTGTTTTTTTTTTCTTTTGCTTTTTTAAACCACAAATTTATTATAATAATAAATAATTATTATAAAATTATTATTTTAATATTTAATAAATTAATAAATGTTAAAATGTTAAAATTAAACCTGAATAGTTTAAATAAAAATTTTGGTTTTAATATTGAAAACTGTACTAACAAATAAAAAATGATCTGAACCATTTAAAATAAGAGTAGGGTCTGGTAAAATGAGCCAGTTTCTCACACTATAGTAAATTAATATTTGAATTTTTATTAAAAAAATACTTATATTTAATACTTGATTATGCCTTGAATGATATCATCTCTCGTAAATAAACAATTGTGCAAAATCAATAAAATAAAAAAAATATTTATATTTACAGTTTTAATTTTTTTAATACAGTTCTAAACTATTCATATCAAAATTTATATATAAACTGTTCAAGTTAAATTTTAATGAGTTAATCTGTTTATATTTAATTTTGACATCTTAATATTTATTAGTTTATTAAATATTAAAATAATAATTTTATAATATTTATATATTATTGTTATAATAAATTTGTGGTTTAAAATAGTAAAAAAAAAAAAACACTGCCAAACGGCAGTGTTTTGGTGTTTTGGTGTTGAGCACCACCATGGC
The DNA here is from genome assembly GCF_029017545.1 of Prosopis cineraria. NCBI lineage: Eukaryota > Viridiplantae > Streptophyta > Magnoliopsida > Fabales > Fabaceae > Prosopis > Prosopis cineraria. Next base: position 208,286 of record NW_026555344.1, read on the forward strand.
GCTCATCCTAAGATGAGCACCGAAGCTGATTCCCTATAAATACACACGCTGACACAAGCAAGCAAGTAGCAAAGTGACGGGCGTTTGGCTGCAAGTACCCATATTCATTAACATTCTAGTTATTATAAATACTGTCACAGTTATCTTAAAATTTATTACGTCCGCCCTAACGTGGTCTTTTTCTTACAAATTTTAATTTTACACTCCACGGTGCGGTGTATATGAGACACGGTCCTCAAATTAATACGATGGAGATGATTTTTTTTTTTTTTTCTTTTTTTATTGGAGATGCCCCCCACTCCCCAACCCGGGTTATCAAGTGAGAGTATATTATCAGTCTGCTTCATATTGTTTACTTCTATTTTGTTGGCGACGGACGACATTACAGACTTGGCACACCTTGGCTTTTGAAAGATATGCATGAATTTGGCTGGCTAGGCCATGTAATTTAAAAACCTCTACCTGTAAAACTTGGATTTTTTATACATATATGATCGATCTAAAACGGACGGCTCATAATTTTTCAAATAAGAAATATCAACATGATATATACATGATCCAAATCCTTCGAAGAACTTTGATCGGGACCGACATATATCTTTAGTTAAATTGGTAGCTATTGTGCCAGGTGCGGCGTCTGATGATGCTGTATGTGCATGTAAGTGAATATATAAAGGCTAGCTAGCTAGTGGTTATACTGCATATAAAAAAGTAATAACTATCATTACGTTGCGTGTACGTATTAACTATAGCAACTGAAGGTTGAAGTTGTTAACCGTATACAGTGCGTGTGAAGGCTTAGATATTTATCAAACCGGCTCCCAGATAATGCGATAAAAGTAATATGCTAAAATCCAAAGTGAGCCCGGTTCATGACAAGTTGCCATGATATGATCCAAATCACACAAATTAATTAAAATAATGAATTGATTGTCCAAGGAAAACAATTACAATTAGTGATTGCCACTTATCATCATCAAATCAACAACCACGCACGCACGCTCCCTGATTTCTCGAGTGAATACCTAGTGGTGACGGCCTGCGTATGAGTGTGTGCAAGTTGTAACTCTGAACCTCTCTCTTATAATTGAAACATGTAGATTCTTAACGTTCGTCATATACTAGCAGGCACTATTTTAAAACTTTGCTTCTCAGTCGGACAAATCAGCTGATTACCATTATTCTAAATATCTTGCACGAATGGTCCCAAAAAACAGACATATATACTGCATAATCCATACCAATCAAATAATTACCCGCAGTGCAAATATATCGAGAAGCTCCACTTATATGGAGATGAAATTTATCGTCCCTTACAACTAATAGTCTCTTCTCTTATGAAAATTGTAGCGTGGCTTCTGTTGGTTGCATGAAGTTTGAGAGACAGTCACATTATATTGACGCGCCCGATTAATGAAAATTGCAGTTCATTAGAGTATTATATATATGTATGTATGTATGTATATTAAGCTGATGATCCCATACTAAATCATGCACGGCAGCGTCACTTTTGCCGTTTAGTTCTTTTAATTTCAGTTATTCTGGATTGACATGTATAATAAACCGTCCGCTAATTTTGCTGTCAGTTTAAATTCATGGAAACTTTGTACGATCAAATGAATGTTGAAAATGGAGGACGGACGGTTACAGTAGTAAAGAGTAATATTGTGTAATGGTGATGACGAAATTAAATGAGGGGGTATTGAATTAAAAATGAGGTATATGTGTGTGTGCATGCATGTTGTTAATTGTGATTTCAATATTCATTATTTGGAGCCACCAAAGAAAACGGTGGGAGGAAGCCGAGCCGATGATTGGGTGAGGCCGTGATGAGAGTCGGAATAATAAACGTGGAAGTTACAGAAAGGAGGCGACAGAAGAAGGACCTCGATCGGCTTCAGGTGACGGCCGGTCTCCTTGCAGCGTTAAAGAAGGAGCGACGCGCTCGCTGGCGGAATGATTGGTGGGCCCCACCCCATTCCGTACCTTGTCCTTTGCTCTGTCTCCGTCCTCCCATGATGGACTATGGAGCATTATTTTTAAATTACTTGAAGATGGTTATTTCGTTCTTAACCCAAACGACGGCACATGCCTGCCAATCCTCTCCCCTTGAGATGCTCCCGATCTTTCTGTCGTTTTTTGACGAGAAGCACATGCTAGTCTGACCAATTACAACTCAAATTACGAGGAGGCTTTTTGGTAAAAATTAGAGTTTAATATAATTAATTCGTTCAAAGCCCGTCCTTTTTATAATATTCGGGGAAGGATTTTAACACTGCCTGGTTCGGTTCCGGAGAGGATTTAAACGACTATATGAGTATACTCCTCTCCTATATTTAAGGTGTTTGTTTTGCATGCTTTATATGAATATGTTTAATAAGACATACTAGTGAGTGTTTTGAGTTTTGACCGTATAATAATTGGAATTATGGGGACATGTTTTTATTCAACTGGAATTTAATTGAATCAGCCTGGTATTTCATTTTCATGGCACATATATAGGATAGGCGTGCATTGAATTTGGAGAAAATTGAAATTCTGAAATGTGCGTTTGTATCATAATCACCAGAGCTGAAATTAGGCTAGGTATGAGGCCAGAGCGAGCGAGCCAATAACCTCGTGATAATGAATTGTCTAATTTAAGGAGGTTCATTTTGAAATATTAAAATAAATCACAGGCATATTAGTTGGAAGAAAATGAAGGGATTTTAATAATCCTTTAATTTGTCGGCATTGATTGGAAGGGAATTAATGGAGAGAAATTAATTTAAAATATTGTATTATTATTTTACCCTTATGAAGTTTAAATGAATTTTTCTCCCCTTTTTTATTTTATTAGTAATTAAATATGTATGTATGCATGATAACTAATGCTTTTTAATGACAAAAGAGAGATAAGAAATTATTGATGCAAGCATGGAAGGTGGTTTGATGAACGTTGCAACATTGGCAATGTTGGGTGATCCAGAGCAGGGGTTATGGTTGTGTGATTGTGTTGAGAAGAGAATAAGACAATACCGCTTAACCTTCACTATGCATAAACAGTAGAAGGTCTTTCAAAGACACTCTTCCAGTACCCTAGAGGCACTAATTACAAAATGAACAAAGAATACATTAATACACAGCAATAGTATTTAACTCCCTCCTTTACTTTTGACCTCCCTCTTCTTTGTTGCCAAAACTTTAAATTCTGGTGATGTCTGATCTTCTTTGATGGAGTGACAGTGACTCCAAGATTGTCTCCTAAGCTCCAAAATCTCGAGTGATGACGTGGTTTAGTAAGGCAATCTGCAATTTGCAGATTAGATGGAACATACTAAATTGAGAGAGTCTTTGATAGAACTTGATCTCTCACAAAATGGGTTTCTATTTTAATGTGATTGGTTCTAGCATGATGGACTTGATTTGAGGCCACAGTCGCAGCGTTTGTATTATCACACCATATTATTGGACCATGCTTGATTTTGAACTTCAACTTAGATAGTAGTGATTAGATCCAACTTACTTTGGCCACGTTATTAGCAAAAGACCTATGGCCTTGTTTGGTACGCACGCTTGAGTTTGGAGGAATTGGCATTGGCACTAGGATTGAGAGTGGCAATGAGGCTTTAAAATTATGTTGTCATGGAGTAATAATTACAGGGGATACTTTTCTTTATTTTATTTTACAATTAAACATAAATTATGGAAAGACCATAATACCTTGTATAATTAATAAAAAAAATTGTAACTTTAAAAGCCCATCTTCTCTGTTGCGTGCATTGAACCCATCCCTCCCTTCCCCTCGCTCACTCTCGCTCTCTACCCGCCTATCACAATCACTCTCTGCTCCAAAGATGAAGGCTTGCGATGTCGTATGTGTGATAATGGAGATCAACTAATGGAGATGAGCGCTTAAGATGAGATCAATAGAGGAAATGGAGAAGAGCGCTTCGCTCTGCTATAATGATCAATAGAAGAATTGCCATCGATAGAGGAGAAGCAAGGTGGATGGTCGGAGGTCATCGACAGTGGAAAAGGAAGGTGGAGCACTGGAGGTTGTTGATGGTGGAAAAGGAAGGTGTCACGCTGGGGTTCTTTGAGGGAGGAGAAAATCTGGGCATTTTTATAAGGGCATTTCAATCAAGAAAATTTTAATCCCAGTATTTGACTATTCCTACTTAAGTGGGACTGAGCAAGCCTAAAGTTGTTGAATGCTTCATGCCAAACATGTCAAAAGTGATATTACCAAAACCCAATCCTAATCCTAATCCCAGCCCCCTAATACCACTTTCCCAAAAGGGTTTATATACTCAAATTCAATGCTAGACCTAGCTACCACTTTCTATTTCTTAGAGGGCTAGCTAAAGTGAGAGTCCCCTAGAAAAACACAATAACCTCCTATTGAGTGCTTGTCGTTAAGACAAGAGGCCTAATATGCATTTGAAAAAGTAATTATATCTAAAATACTAGAAGGTTTGATGTGAATCCCATAGTTTATAGTCCCTTTCAAATATCTAAGATCTCTCCTTATTACCCATACTAAATTGACAAAAACACAATAATTAGATGTTGGATTTGACAAAATTTGACTCAATTTGCCTATATTAGAGCTTATCATGATTGGTATTGCATAAATATTGTAAAGCACCTACTACACATCTGTATTTATATGAATCATAAAGTAGTTAAATAGAGTGCATTGATAGGGATTTATGAGCAAGCATAGGTGTTTCATAAGGTGATGCAAGACTCATCTCAAATCCTTTCAATAAATTAAAAATGTATTTCCCTTAGCTAAGATATGGTCTTAACTTATCTCTATGAACTTTTATTCCCAAGAAGTAACGCACAAGACCTAAATATTTGGACAGAACATATTATGTAGCTTTTCAGTGAAAACTTTCAAGCTCTAAAGGTCACTCTTCATTATAAGGATATCATTCACATAAATTAGAACAAGTAAGATTTGAGTTTTATTAGTGTATATGAACAAGGAAGTATCTTTTTTGGAGTTTGTAAAACCCAAACTCATTAATGTATTTTGAAGTGTATCAAATCAAGCTTGTGAAACTTGTTTTAAGCCATATAAGGCCTTTGAAAGCTTGTAAACAAAGTGAGGTCTCAAAGGATCCATAAATCCTTCATTGTTCCATGTAAACAAGCTTAGTCAAAGTTCTATTAAGAAAGGTATTATTTATATTGACTAAGGTTGTCACTACCCTAGGAAAATAATATTAAGTTACACTAGTGTAGTGATAGTGTGAACCTAAGTCAATCTCTATAAGGAGGCTTAGTTGGACAAGTTAGAGTGAAGTGTGTTACAAGTTAAAAGATGATTTGGACACATTTGAGTTTTAAACTAAATAAGCTAATAAACCTTATTCTAAGGTGAATAAAGTAGATATGTGAAAACCTATTAGAAGTAGGAACTCCTATATGGAATTGGTTACCTATTCTTATTTGATTACAATTTAGCTAGTTTAGTTTCTTTTCTCTTCTATTTAGTTTTAGTGACTTAATTATATTAACTAAGACTTAATTAATACCTTGACTAGCCGCAATCTAAGATTATGGTCTTCGAATGAGCTAAAGTAAAGCTAGCATTAAGTCTGACTAAAGTGTTACAAACATGAGTCAATTAGGTCAAGCATACATTAATGGAATCAACATGCTCGAGATTATAATACATGAAGATATTTACATTCATTCAAGTTGACAAGATTATGATTAGTAAGAAAATATGTTAAACTCATCAAGCTAACCAAAATTATGAATCATACTTGAAGAGGCCGAATCTATATGCTTGAGTAAGTAAAACTCTAGTTGCAACAATCATCTCTCATTCACATGTATCATCACTTGAAATTACAAAATTAAAGAGTCCTACAAATTTATAATTCTAGAGAGAGAAAAGTAGAGAGAAGAAATTCAAATCCAACTAGAAAGTAATACAAATTCAAAGTTTCCTTCTCCACATAGTAGTTCATTCAAGAATCTAGCCTTACATCTTTAAATGATAAATAAGATGAAGCTCCAAGATTAGGGTCTTCTTCACCATGATTTCACCTATCGAAAGCTTAGTTTGATCTTAACGAAAGTTAGTTTATAGAAAGGAAGATGAAAAGAAGAGAATGAGATTATTTTTGTAGAATTTGGATAGTTAGATTGAGAGATATGGAGGAGAGAGAGTGGGAGTATAGAAAAAGAAGTAATTGAAGATAAAAATCTAAAAGTGTGGGTGAATGACCTGAAAAATAATCATAAGCCTCTTTAAATGTGTTTTAGATGAAAATAATAAGGGTTACCTACTAAACAAGTTGCTACAAAACTCAAAACAAGTCATTAGGTTAAATAAAGTTAAGGGTAGTATAGGTTGCAAGTCAACTTGGGTGATAATTCCAATGTTGCTTTTCCAATCCCATATGTACATGGATGTGATAAGCTCTTATGTTCCCTTAATTTCCTTAGAATTAACTTCTAATGCCATTCAACTTTAGGTATGAAATTTACTTTCCAGCTTCTCAAACACATTACAATTATCTTAAGATTTGACAAGTCAATTTGATCTCTTGTGTGCATGTGTATGGTAAACCTCTTGTGTGTTTCATTAGCCTTAATAAATCACATTATTTTGAAGCCCATTCAAGTCTGAAATCACATGCTCAATAGCTCCCTCATGTGCCAAACCAAATCTTGAACTAAAGCCTTCTTCATGCAAAGTGTCACCTAAGACAACAACATGAAATTTGACTAAATTATTTTTCACATGTGATAATTATGAAAATATTCAAACCCTAATACCTTTTTGCATATATTTTCAAAATTCATTCAAGACTTCACAAACACACATGAGAAAAATAAGGTGGCTATGTATGCATGCATGCAAATTAGGCAAACTAGCCAAATTAACAAGTCACCCAAAATGTTGACTTTTTAACTCTAGGTCCAAATATGACTTTTAAGACCAAATATTTCAACCCTAATAGACTTAATACTAATGCACACATCAAATTATAAATTTACCCTTGAATTTCCAATAAAGTGCTAAATGATCAAAATACTCCTAATATGCACACTTTCTCACTAGGGTTTAAAACCCTAATTTAACACCAAGAATGCACATTCTAAGATTTTTTTACCATAAAATGTGGTTCTAAATGTTTAAGAAAAGTATGTAACAAATATGAACTATCATATATCAATCTGATTGATTTCCCATTTAAAACAAACAACCAAAGACAAGACAATTTTAATAGTTAAGACCATTATAATTGGACTAGAAGTTTCATAAAAATCAATACCTACCATGAAACCCTTTAGCCACCAGTCTTGCCTTTCTTTTAGCAAGAGCACTACTAGAAAAATCCAATTTAATAAGGGACAAATCCTTCGTTAAATATCATTTTTTCCTCACTAAAATGCATTTAGTGAGGGATTGTGGCTCTCGCTTAATTTATCACAAGAAAAAGGCTTGCTAAATTTAACGAGGAATCTCATATCCCTTACTAAACATGCTCAAATACTAATCATTTCAGCGAGGGATATAGCTCAACACTAATTACTTCCTTGCTAAATTTAGCGAGTTGCTTTTTTGCAGCAAATTTAGTGAGGGTCACAACCTCTCACTAAAATGCATTTAGCAAGGAAAAAATGGTATCTAGTTAGGGATTCATCCCTCACTAATGTTTTGATATTTTTTTTTAAAAAAAAATCTTTCGTTAATTTAATTTAACAAATCTCTTACCAATTTGCAAATTTTGAACATTTTAGTTCTTACATAGCCACACAACTAACCATCCATTCAATTTTCTAATCACAATCCACAATCACATTAATTAACATAACAAAAATTCAATATTACATCAATTATAGTTATAAAATTAAAACTAGTTTTAGCAAAAAAATTTGAGCAAAATATAAAGTACACAAAAAAGTTTGAGTATTGCCTAGAGGAATATGAGCTATTAACATTTTGTTGTAGAGTTGAAACTCTTTCACCCAAAGTTTGAATAGCCTTGAATATGTCTTGTATAGAATGTCTCATGTTTGACATCCTTTGATCTAATGCTTGGCTCATCCTTTAATGAGACTAATGCCTTATTTAGTTTAGGGTTTATAGCTTCAAGGTTCTTGCCTTACCATTCTGAAAGTTTAGTCAAAGTAATTTAATACATTTTTAAGTAGTACGGCTATATGCAAGCATAAGAATAACCCAATTATACTAAAAGCATGTGTGAAAGTCACATACCTCAATTTGGGGCACATAACAAGTTTCCTCAATTATAATCCAATTCTATGCCTGTGGTGTACCTTGAAATGAAATGCATTTTTTTGATCATCATGAGAATAAAAAGAACCCCCTTTTTCCAATAGAAAATGTCAAGTAACAAAAAAATAAGCCAAAATGCTCTAAAAGAAGTAGGCATGTGTGTGTGTGTGTGTGTATTATTTTATGAGCAAAACCAACACACTAAAATTTATTATTTTACTGAAAAGAAACTAAATATCAAAGATGTACAAATTTATATTCAAACAGTTAAGAAATATCATACTTTGGCATATGACCTTCATGATCTTTTATTTGCATCAAGACCTAACTTCTTGTAGATCCAAGCTAGCACCAACTTCTCAAGAAAATTGGATTCTCTTTTATAGAAGACTAGATATTTCAGTCACTCATCATATTTATAACTCTAACATGCAATTAGGAACTACTTGTGTTATAAAAAATCACAATCAGTGCATATTAATCCCACCAATAACATAAAGACATTATAGCTTGAGCTAGACATGTGAAGCCCATCTCAACAATATGTCGGTGTTTTCTTTCTATTCTACCATTCTGTGGAGAGGTGTGAGGATAAGAATACCTAAAAATAATCCCACTATAATCAAGCAATGGCTTAAAAGGCCTAAACTCTCCTCCCCAATCACTTTAGATGATTTTGGCCTTTTTATCAAATTGATTTTCGACCATTTTCTTAAAGTGAGTAAAGGCATAAAGAGCTTTAGTTTTCTATTTTAAAGGATATGCACAAGTATAATGACTAAAATCATCTAAAAAAACTAATATAATATATGTGTCCACCAGTAGAAGCAATAAGGGATGGTCCCCAAAGATCAGTATGTATGAGTTCAGGAGGCTTTATGGCACAAGAGGAAGATAAAAGAAAAGGGCAGCTTATAAGATTTCCCCAATTGACATGAGTTACAAAAATGTAAATTTTCATTAGATTGAATAGAAACATTACAATCTTTAAACACTTGGTGCAAAACTTTACTATTAGGATGACCGAATTTTCTATGCCATGAATCCAAAACAAAAATAAAGGCCATAGACTGACATTTTTTTATCTAATTTAAGCTGACATTTTGCAAAAATGAAATTAGCAACAACAAAAGAACTGACAGAACTAGCAAGCAATACTTCATTATCAATCTTGTAAAGCCCTTATGCCTATACTCTATGTAAAAGCACTTCATCCATTCCCTTGTCCTTCACAAAATGCTTTTGTGAGTGAACTTTAGTATAGATATTCTTATTATCATTAGCCAGTTGTAAGGACTAATTAGATTCTTGGTTATCTTTAGCACAACAAGAAAATCAGCTATCAAGTAATTTAGAATTAGAGTCGTATAATGGATCAAAATTCCTAGTCTTAGTTACATTCAAAGCTTTTCCATCACCAATAATAAGAGAATCAATACCTAAGGGGTTACCATTACCATCTAAGGAAACATTTTTAGCATTGCCAATCATATGATTAGTAGTACTGTTGTCTAGATACCATGTCGGATCAATGACACTTATTGACTTAGCTATGTATGTAGAATGTAAAGAAGTCTCATGTTAAGAGCGAGAAGGCCTCATATAATCTATGTTATAGATAGTAATAGTGAATTATAGAGTCATAAGCTCCAAGTTCAACATAAAAATTATAGTCAACCCTTATAATTGTTAGTTGGGTTGTCGATTTCAATTTGCCGAGCACGCGCCATTTTTACCCCTGGCCTAGCTCCAATTAAGTTATTCACTCACTAAAACTTAAAACAATTCATGGTTATTATTATTATAAAAAAAATCATGGTTGGATGTGCCAAATGTCCACATCAGAAGAGTGAGAAGTTAATGAAAGATATAATTTTCCTAAGGAGGTAGGAGTTAAGGGGGTTCATGTGTTCTAGTGCCATTATTTGAATTTACACTCAAGCATATGCAAAGTAAAAAATACATCAATTATTGAGCGCTCCCATTTTCCTAAATCAATCTTTTATGTTATATTATATTATACTCCCTCCATCCTAAATTATAAAATATTTTGAGATAAAATTTTACAGACTAATAAAATTTATTAAATACACTTTATAACATTATTTTTTTGAGACAAAAATATAAACTTTAAAAAATCACATTAATTTAATATTTCATTAATGAAAGAGTATTGAAGAGAGAGAACGTGTGTGAAGAGTAATATTAAAAAAGTGTTATTAATGAAACATTATTTTTATCAAAATATCTTATATTTTGGAATGCTGAATCTTCTCTAAAAGTATCTTGTAATTTAGTAGGGAGTATTATATAAAGCTACCCCCTTCTTTATTATATTCCATTCCCTCGCAGGCATGCTTGTTGCCTTAAATATAATTATGTCATTCTACAAGATTCATCATCCTCAAAAATAATCTAAATCCAACATTTTAGCGTCCAATCTAGGAAAATATTAACAGTTCCCAACCTCAAGAGTAAGGCAAACATTGCAATTTGCATTTGGTGCTTATCGCAAGTGATAAGCATCTCGTGCTTACCAGGGCCAGGAGCAATTATCGTCTTCTGTATAATAAATATAATATTAAAAAGATTAAAATTTAATTTAAATGGATGGCAGGATCAATTTAACTTGAAATGGAGGATTAGGATTGCTCTTCTAGCCTTGATGAGCATTCGATGCTTATCAAATGTAGACTTGTGAACATTGACTATAATAATCAAGCAACTATTTAATGGACCCTATCAATAAGATTTATTGGGCATGACTTCAGTTCTGTTATTCATATTTAAAAATATCTTATAATTTTAAATAGAGCCTGGGAGTGCGATACATGATTCCTTATAAATGCAAATCTTAGCTACTCGAGATCAAACTAAAATATCATCTTGTTCACAAAAAGATGAAGGAAGAAATTTTTTTGCAGATGCTCATAAATAATCTTGACTCCATCATTACTCACATTCTTATACTCTGTGGGCACCCTCCAGCTATTACTTCAGCCATCGATGAATGACCACTGGATCTCCCTGTTAAGCTCCAATCGTAAAAATAAATAATCATTAAAAGTATATATATTTTACATTTAAATTATTGCTATTAAATTTATCTATATCAATAGATTATCATACTCAATACAAAAATTTTTAAAATAAGGGAACTGATTTTTGGTATTTCTTATTTTTTATTAATATTAATATTTTTTTAGTTTTATTTTTCTTTGAATTGGGTCCTGTCACTTTTATAAATTAAGTTCTACACTGTATATATCTAACTCATTCAAACCAGTAAAAAATCAATGACGTTTAACCCAATTTGCATCTTGTTTGATTTTATAAACGAGTTTATATAATTTTGTAAGTTAGAAACTTAAAAATGATAAATGAACTCAAAGAGTCAACTTATAAATTGAGTTTATATCTGAATTTGTGGGTGAATTAATATGATTTTGTGAGCTTAACATATAAAATTAATAAATTCAAATAGTCAATTTGAGAGTTTATCGACAATGAATGATCCCTTTATCATGTGTAAGAATTATTTTGGGTGGCAAGTTTTCTAGCAAATAAGTTTTAAAAAGAAGACTCGTGGAAATAAAATAAAAACTCGTATAATTATATTTATAAACTAAATAAGCTCTAATCTCAAAATTGTATTATTCCAAGTTTACAAAAAATATACTTATCAGTCCAATTAGACATTTAAAATGTAAAATATTCTTATCAACATTCAAGTCAACACAAGAACTATATCGGATGCAATCTTGTGATCTAATTACCCAGCATCCTGTGATCATTTCAATTCAAATTCCTGGTGTGCTTCGAATCATTTTATGTTTCCTATGTTGTCTGATTTTGAGTTTCTTTTGTCGCTTCAACCAACAATAAATGGCAATGACAATAACAGGTTTCAATTACTGGAAACAATGGAAGCAACTTGTTGCGTCCTATTCCTCCCTTAAATTATCCTATTTATTTCACTTCCCCGGCACGGAATATATCACTTGTTAGTTGGAACTTGGAAGAAATTTCTTTTCTTTTATTTTTTTTAACCATTTTGTCCACATAATTAAGACAGAATGCTAATTAGATGCCAAAAGTTAAATTCAATGATAATCAGTTCTCAAATATTTTTTTAAAAAATAAATTACAAATATTCATTTAAATAACTGTAAATTTACAAGTTTTATTGTTTATCAATGAGAAAGTTTCAAATATAATTCTTAATGTATAAATGAAATTCTTATTACAATCGTGTGTATATAGATATTTCCCACTTATTTATTAAAAAATTTTATGAATAAATTAATTATCATTAACTCAATTTCAACACTTAACCGTCATAGTTATAAATTACATGATTGCAGAAAATTTGGATAAATTTTTAATTGCGTTCATAGCGAATTGCAAATACACACCTTTTCTTTTCTTTCTTTTTTTTAATAACCAAAATTTTAATATGTACTCAGTTCACGCCCCACAGGGAAAAATAGAAAAGACAGAAAATAAAAGGAAGAAAAAAGTTGATGGATGCAATTTTTTTATATTATATTTAGCTGAACAAGAAAAGAAGAATAAGAAAAAAAGTTGTTAATTTTATATAAAAAATAATACCCTTATTATTTATAAAAATATTTATATATTGTTAAATTTAATATTTTGACATGTTATATGTATGATAATTTTTATCATATATTATTGATTGAATAAGAATATATTTACAAACTATTTTATCCAATATTGATAACAAATTATTTTATCTAATTTATAATTTTATTTATTAAATTCTTAAATATATAATAATTTTAAAATTTTAAAACTACAACCAAAGATAAGGAAATTAATTAAAAAATTTAGAATTAACATTTTTTTAATAAATTTAAAAATTAAATATATTACTTATTTAACAAAAGTTCATCATCAAAATTTTACTGCACTACAAATATAAAATTTAGAAATTGGTGGATAAATTTAAAAATAATTTTTTTTTCAAAATCTTATCATATTTGGAGAGAAAAATTGGAGGAAAAAACATGTGGGTCTTATATATTATTTTCTTCTCACTTTTCTCTTCCCTCAATTTTCTCTCTGTAGCCAAGTAAAGAAAAATATTTTTTCTTCCTCACTTTTCTCTTTTGCCAGGCATGGGCTAAGTGTGAGATTTAAAACTTGTTAGGATCAGGTCATATTTCAAAATTTAAAAAATGTTTATAGATTATATATCAACAAAATCCTCATATTGATAATAAAATTTAGTCATATAATTTTATAAATTATGAGTTAAATTTTTATTAACTGAGTTAAGATTTATAGAATTTCCATTTTGTTGTTTGTTCCTGCGTGATATTGCAGTAGGCGATTTTATCGTTTAAATAAATGATAAGGCGCATCGGCGAAATATTTTGAGAAAAGTTCCAGAAGGGGCATGATTGTGTTCAGCAAAAACTTATTCAGACATAAAGAAAAAGCCGGAGGCATCAAATTAAAGACGACAGAAAGAGAACATTATTAATTTTGATTAAATCTCAGATTAGATTCTTCTTAATGGAATGACTACTTTAACTAACCTCGAAGTTTTCCCCTCGTTCACCAATACGGATTTACTCTTCACACTCCTCCTATTTTAAATTATAAAATATTTTTAAATAAAATCTCATTTATTAATAAATCTTATTTAATACACATAATCATTTTATCTTTTTAAAATAAAAATAAAATTTTTTTAAAATGTCTCTCATTTAATATATTAAAAAAAGTGATATAAATTAATTATAAAGAGAAAAATGATTAATTTGAAATTGGTACATTTAATAAAATTTTAATATATCCAAAATGTCTTATATTTTAGGACATAAAAATTCTTTTAAAAGTGCCTTATAATTTGGGATGGAGGAAGTATTATTTATTTTATTTTATTTAATAAGTTATTTTTATGAAAAAAAAATCAGGTGAGCTAGGTTTTAGGGAGCATTAGGATTGTATATGTCTCCTGATTTAAATAGCATTTATAATACTTTCTCTATTTTAAATTATAAGATACTTTTAGAAAAAAATCTCATATACCAACAAATTTCATTAAATACACATAACAACTTTATCTTTTCAAAATAAAAATATAAACTTTTTAAAATACCCATCATTTAATACATTGAAAAAAGAAGGAATGTAAATTAATTATAAAGAGAGAAAGGATAATATTAAAATTGGTATATTTAATAAAACCTTAATCTGAACAAAGTGTCTTATATTTTGAGACAAAAAAACTTCTTTAAAAGTGTCTTATAATTTGAGACAGAAGGAGTAGTATTCAAAAATTTCTTATCAATAAAGTTTTCACATTGATAATGAAATTTAATTCCATAATTTTGCAAATTATAAGTTAAATCCTTCCCTAACTTTTGTTAGTTATTTTTTTTATAATGATTAAACATTTCATAATATAAACTGTTTTTAATATAAAAAATGGTTAAGATAAAGATTTAATTTCGAAGTTTCCACATATCTTATATCGTTAAATTTATTGTGTGAAAATTTTGAGGTAAATTTATACATTAACATTATAAAAATAATTTATTAATAAATTATTCTAATATTATCTTTCACTGTTTTACTCTTTAAATATTTTTCTCTTCCCTCCTCTATTATATATATTGTTTTTTAAAATTATATTTCTTTAAAATTAATGTTATAAATAAACCGTATTTAATTCATTTCATTGGCATTTAAATTTTTAAAAAAGTGTAATCAAACAAGGTGGGGAGAGCACTGAATTTTCTTTTAAAAAAGTACTAAAATATTGTAGACGTGTGCTTGAAAAATATCAAAATTGGATACAAACTATATCGAGTATGACTGCTGAAAAAATAATTAAAAATTTTAATTACTGGGCCATAATTTTTTTCAATATAAAATTTATTTCAAGGTTAAAAAAATCAATCTTGTACTCATCCAAAAGGAGGCAAGCACGGGGGTGAGAGGACAGGGCTGTCACTTGCTAGATTCTGTACCTTAAAAATGTCCAGAAAGGAATCTCCCCTTCCCTGATCCGCTAATTCAGGCCTCGTTTGGCTGTTGTTTTTATTTTTTATTTTTAAAAGCTGTTTCATACAACAATTTTAAAAATTGTTTTTGAGAACAAATAAAAAAAAACTTGATTAGTAATAGTAATCAAAAAACTATTTTATAAATATATGAGATGGGTGATTCTTTTTTATCAGGATAACAATACAATGTTTATCATTAACGAGAACAATTCTCATTTTGTGTTTTTCACTTTTTCTCTGTAAAAAAAAAGGAACAAAAACGGTTAAAAATTATTTTAATTTTCTTGTACTTAAAAAAAAATTTAAAACTGTTTTTAAAACAAAAATTAAAAAATCATTAATCAAACAAGATTTTTTGTTTTAAAAATATTAAAATAAAAAAATAATTTTTAAGAATAGTAAACAAACAGGCTTTTATATTTTTAATTTTTTTTCTCTTTTTACTGTTGACATATTTTGCCGCCAAAAGATCACAGCCGCCCTCAACCGTCGATATGGTGGGCCCACCTACCTTCCTATGGGAAATGGGTCCCGCGACTACGATCCTAATCAAGCAAGGAAGCAAGAAAAAATTGATGGAGGCAAGACTTCTTCCACAACCATCCATACCATTATTAACTTTGAGTCAGACCGAAGCGACTCCGATTCCATCTCGAGTTTTTATTCTCTCTTTTCGATTCGTCTCCCTCGCATCAGGAATCGCCATTTCTGGGTGATTTCTCTGATGTGTGTCTCTGTTATTCATTTCTCTCTTTCTCTCCAACTTCTTGTTGGGGGTTCTGGGTTCGCTCCACTTCCGTCTTTTCACTGTGAACTATGAAATGGGTTTCTAGTTTTGGCTTCTTGTTCTGTTCGTGTTTTGGTTTCTGATTTTGTGAAGTGGGGGAATTGGAGATGTTGGGCTCAAACACCAATTTGGTGACCACGGTGATTGGATTTGGTATGAGCGCGACTTTTATTGTGTTTGTCTGTTCAAGAATAATCTGTGGAAGGTTGCGAGGGTCCTCGGAATCTCATAATATGTTTGAATTTGAGCCTAGGATGGATATAGAACGGGTAATTATAACTTCGCCTTTTGCTTGTGAAATTGACTGATTCATGCACTTTTAGTTTTTGTTAAATTGTGTATGGCTATGATTCCTCCATAATGAGCTGATCCTATGATTTACCCCATTGCTATTCTTCAAGTTAGCTTCCAACCTTGATGCAAATGAGAATTGAGACTAGCTGCCAACTTTCTATTGTTTTTTAACTTCTGATTCTGATGCAATTAGGCAAATGTTGCATTCCTTTTTCCTAATAGTAACTACACAATTTCCCTAGAGTAAACATATAGATTTAATCCTGTTTGTCCCTTCGGTAGACCGAATAGTATATATTTATTCTATTTTCAATGACTAATTCATCAACGAGTTCAAACTTTAGTGACTAATTCATAAGAAAAATTTTTGGCCAAAAATAAAAAATTCATATGAAAAGATACTTCAAATTCAACGACTATGTGGCTGGGTTGATTTGAAAAAGAACGAATACCGCTTAAATAAATTCCTGAGTTGAGCCTTGTGGATAGAAAAAATAAGGTTGGGAAAGCTTGCGTAGACCAACTTGGCTTGGTGGTTGTCAAAAGAGGAAAAATTCAAGGATTAGAGTGCAAATAAATGTATTTTCAGCACCAGCTTGTGTGTTTTAATCCTGGCCAAAACTAAACCTGTGATGGATAATAGAATGAAGCTTCTACGATATTTCATCAGACGTTGAAATGGCAATGTGTACTTCGTATTCAATTATACATTCTGCCTATTAATTCATATGTCTTTCTATGATGGATTTGTATGTCCTAATCTTCTGCTTATCAATATCAATGCCTTATGTTTTTGCTGTATCATGGACTTTTGAAAGGGGTAATAAACAGTATCCACACACACACGCCACCCCCTTTTCGTGAACAAGAATGTGTCTCTTTGGTTTGGGTGCTTGGAGTTTTAATTTCTCACTGTTTTTTGATAGCCAGAACATCATGTTAACCATCCAGAACCTGCTCTTGTTACTGCAATTCCCACCATGAAGTTCAACCAAGAGGCTTTCAGTTCTATTGAAGATACACAGTTAAGTTTAACCTCTCATTTGCAGGTCACAGAGAACCTCCTTGTCTATATGTATATAAACTGAGAATAAGTTCATCAAGCGGTAGGAACCAATGAAATTGATGAATAAATGGTCCACTTTTGCCTTTGCAGGTGTGTGATTTGTTTGGCAGAGTACAAAGAAAGAGAGGTATTGCGCATCATGCCAAAATGTGGTCATAGCTTCCATCTTTCCTGCATTGATATATGGTTGAGGAAACAATCCACCTGCCCAGTATGCCGTCTTCCATTGCAGAATTCTTCTGAAACAAAGCATGTGAGACCGGTAACGTTTAGCTTAGGGCAAAGCGAGGCTCAGACTTCTGAAAGTAGGGACAGTGAGAGGAATGCTGAGCCTGTGCCAGGGAATGCCTTGCCCTTACAGTCAGACACTGCAGAAGCAGAAACAAGGCAATGATGTGAGAGAGCCAAGCAAGGGCTCATTGTGCTCAGAACAGAGTAGGTATACTTTTCATTATCCACATGGGAGTGGATTCTTCTGTTTTCTGGGATTCAAATTCTTTGTCTATAAGATGGGATTGAGATTGAATTGGGGATGTAAAAGCAGGTCATATGTCTGTTGAGATCTCTGCAACTTACATGCACATAATATGACTCCTTTAGAAGCAGTTGTTGCTGGCCTGGGTTCTTGCTGAACTGATAGTGAATTTAAGGGTATGTTTGTTTGCATGTTTGGATTGAGGAGAATAAGATTAAGAGATGGAAAGAAATGTATAAATCAAATCTTCCCATCCCTTCCTCCTCTTGGTCTCCTGAATACAAACATATTGGAGTCTCTATTTGATGTGTTCCTAGTGGGAGGTCTTCTGAAAATGGACTTTTGAATTGGATCCCAATTAATAAAATGAAGCAATCAACCCTATAGCGAGCCATTTATAGGTTTGGTTTTTGGAAGCCAAAATTTCAGATATTCTACGTTTAGACAATAGGTTACAAGTTAGTCATTGTCTGGTTGGCTATTCTTTTGGGGTTACAAAAGGGAGGTTATAAACTACAAAGTGAGTGAATGTGATGGCGTGGTTGATAAGGAAATCTGTAAATGTGCTGACGCCTATCCCTTTCAATTCACGAATGGACCATTCAGATTGAAAGTTAATAAAGGTTTGTCATACAAGGGGATGACTATAGTGATTTAAAGCAACTAACAACAAAAATGGTTCTGAAATCAAAATGACCAAAAGATGTTTGTGGAGCGGAAAGTGATAATGAAGTCCGGAGAGCGCTCTGATTTTTTATTTTTTGGGTTCACCAACCAGAAAGCATAATAATGATTGTGATAATAATAATGTATTTTGTGGTGGTTATTCATTTGCAAATTTAAATATCTTTTAACTGGACGGCATCGACAAATGGGCTTTTTACAGGCTAAACCATGAAGATGAAGGAAATCCACGAATCATATTTGAATCCTCATTGCATTTTAGTGATTTTGCTGCCGCTTCGATCTGGCATCAATCTCTCCAGAAGCTTTGACAGCAAGCACGGAACCGCCGAATGAGTTCGCTCTACACGAGTCGCATCAGACTCGTCAATCCTATTCGCTTCGTCCAAATCCTTCCCTATCACTCTGCTAAACAAAATTCCCCGGTCAAACATGCTGAATTCAATTCGAATTCTGCCGCCAAAACCCTAGTTCCTAATCCGAATCCCATAAACCTTGATCCCGCAACTGTTCGCCAAGCTCTTCTTACCTACCGCAATGACTGGCATCGCGCGTTCGACTTCTTCAACTGGGTCCAGAGCGAATACCGCCTCCAGCTCCCCACCGATACCTATAATCTCATGATCGACATTCTCGGTAAGTTCTTGAAGTTTCAGCTATCCTGGGATTTAATTCAACTCATGCGGAAATTCCCCTGTTCGTTCCCGGACCATACAACATTTCGAATCATGTTTAAACATTATGCGTCGGCTCATTTAGTGAAAGAAGCGATCCAGACATATGAAAAGCTAGGGCAGTTTAATTTAAAGGATGAAACTTCGTACTGTAATCTTATCGATGCACTATGTGACTACAATCATGTGCATGAAGCCCAGGAATTGGTTTTTGGGAAGAATGAGAATATAAAATTGGATGGCAATGCGAAGATTTATACCATTGTTCTTCGCGGGTGGTTTAAATTAGGGTGGTGGAGCAAGTGCAGGGAGTTATGGGGAGAGATGGACAGAAGAGGAGTTCAAAAAAATCTGCGTTCGTTTGCGATATATATGGATATATTGTGCAAAAGTGGAAGGCCTGAGAAAGCTGTGAAATTATACAAGCAGATGCAAAGCAAACGGATGAAATTGGATGCGGTAGCCTATAATATTGCTATTCGTGCCATGGGTCTTTCACAAGGGGTTGATTGTTCGATTGAGCTCTTTCGCGAAATGGAATATTTAGGGTTGGAGCCCACTGTTGTAACTTATAACACTGTCATTAAGCTTTTGTGCGATAGTAACAGGTACGAAGAGGCACTAGTAATACTAAATACCATGCGTAAGAATCGATGTCAGCCTAATGCAATTTCATATCATTTCTTTTTTGATTGTATGGAGAAGCCCGGCAAGATACTTGCGTTGTTTGATAGGATGATTGAAAGTGGAGTTCGGCCAAGCATGGACACCTATGTGATGCTTATGAGGAAGTTTGGGGAATGGGGATTTCTTCGACCAGTTTTTGCAGTGTGGAAGAAAATGGAAGAACTTGGATGTCGTCCAGATGCTTCTGCTTACGATGCTATGATTGATGCTCTTGTGAAAAAGGGATTCATGGACATGGCTAGGAAGTATGATCAAGAGATGTTAGCAAAGGGACTTTCATCCAGGCCAAGGAAAGAGGTGGGGTCTGGGGACAGAAATGTCGGTGACAGATGAATCCCTGAACGGCAGCTTCGCTTCAATACAATGTACAAGCTTTCAGGCTTCTCAGGAAGACTATCACTTTCCAGCAAATCATTTTAAGTCTGGCATTGGGAAGTGTACCTGCTGCATCGTCTCCTTCCAAATGCAGCTGCTCTATCACTCTATTTCCCGGAAAACGACATCGCCCCTGGAGTCACACCATCACTAAGAACATTCTAGTGCTTGTCTGCTCTTTCAAAGGACTGTCTTAATGCCTCTGTTTCATTGCTCATAAATTCGATGAAAAAGAACCATGAAATGTCGACATTTCTGCAATTCCACAGTTCAATCCTTATGACTCGGATCACTTCGTAAGTGCTTGCCCTGTTTTTCCTTCTAATTTTGCTTATGCTGGACAAATTTGTCTCCTGGTGATTCTCATATTTGGAATTTGATACTCGTCAATATCGTGCGGTTGATACCAATGGCATTCTGTATTGTTTTGAACTGGTTCATGCATTACGAGACAGGAGTAAAACCATTTCCGCAATACATACATGCGAAGCATTAGTGGAATCCCCCTCCCTTTTTTCCCCCCGTTTTGGAAGGCAAAATTTGCCTTAATTTTTTACCCTGTTATTGTATTATATACTTCACTCAAGCTCTTATGTACTTTTCGGTTGATTTCTCAGGCCAGGGATTTAATATGCTTGAGATGCTCCCAGGTGGAGCTGTGTTGGATGGGACAGGAGATGTTTTAGTCACCTGTTGGTGAAGTGGATGCCACAAGTATGAGTGGTCGACACATAATACTGAGAAGCTACGAAGACTACCCCAGAATCATCATTTTCTTGGCTTTCATTTTAACCAGAAGCCAGTCTCTGAACGTGTTATATCTTAACACTTTCTGTCACATATATAAAAGGATGGTAAAGGATGGCAGTGGATCATTGAGAATGAATAGAATAGATAGAGTCAGGAATGGCTTTACACGACCACTCCATCAACATCAACCCTACCTCAATACTGTAGGATTAGCTTATGACAATAATCTTATTTAGAAAGCCAAGATGATGCCTTACATCTATTTGGATACGTTGAGGGATCGATTTCACCACCTGAATATCCGTAGTGTCTCAAATGGCTTCATTAAAGTTCAACTCGTACAATTTGTTGTAGTCTCACTAGTCCCTGAAAATTGGAGCGCCCAAGTACCGAAGCATTAAACATCTCAATTATAAAAAATAATTGCATAACAAAAAGCAAGTTATTAATATGTTCATGCAACTATACTGAATTTTTATAGTCATTCATAGCTCCATATAAATATTCTTCTAACAATTTAATAAAAGGATTAGCCTGACATATAAAAAAAGTATTAAATGTCGCTTTCCTTTCATTAATAGAGTTAATTAACGTACATTAATTTAGATTTAACATGCCAAGAAAACATACCTATTTTATTTTATTTAACTATATCATGAAGGGAAAAGAAAACTTTGAAACTTAGCCAAAGGACCGAAGCCACTAGTTTGGTAATTTCCATCGGAAGAGAACCCACAAACGATATGATCCCGCAAGTTCTTTATTTCTAACGGTTACTGCCAACGCTCGTCAAACTCTCCACAGAGTAAGG
This sequence comes from Prosopis cineraria, assembly GCF_029017545.1. Taxonomy (NCBI): domain Eukaryota; kingdom Viridiplantae; phylum Streptophyta; class Magnoliopsida; order Fabales; family Fabaceae; genus Prosopis; species Prosopis cineraria. The sequence continues at coordinate 230,180 of NW_026555344.1, forward strand.
GTGGAGGAGCGTAAATAGACGATGATGGCATGATCTTATTCAGATTTGATATTTTGATTTACCTGTTCGTTAAATTTATTTGAAAGAAATATGACTTGGCGGACAGGGTGGAGTGGTTATTGGAAGACAACGAGCCACAGCTGCACACGTTGGATAGAATCATATCCTGTCCGTTCGAGTCACTCATCTCTAAACCCTCTCTCACTTCCCTTTCCCTCCCTCCCTCCCTTTTTCTCTCTATCTGCTGTCTGCTCTTCATCTTACTTCGTATCAGCCTGTTTTGCTTTCGCTTTCGCGGGTTACTGCCAAAAGCTTGAAGCTGGCCCTCTCCGGTTCTGGGATTTTAGGCTTTTTGTTTCTGCTCAAAAGGACCCAGGAGAATCCAATTGTTTTATCGGTTAGAATCCTGAATTTGATTCTTCCTGCCTATTTTGCTGTATTTGGATTTTTATATCTTTCACTACTCACCATGATTCTTGTCAGCTACATTTCGTGGGTTCTGAATTTTTTCTTCTGTGTGTTTTCATCAGTTATGCCTATGATATCATGCGGATACATGAGCAATTTTTGAACCCTTTGCGTGAACTCAATGGAGCTGGCTTCATATTCTTATTATACATTCCAATGCTACTATATATGTTGCTTAACATATTTGAGATTTTCTTCACTCAATATTTTGCAGTAGCTTGTAAAGTAAAGGGATTTGTCTTATTATTATTACTAACTAGATGCGAGCCCCCTGCATTGCATGCACCAAGTCTAAAAAAGAGGCCACACGATACTATTCCAATAACTATGACTTCAATTCTAGTCTGATGGGACAAGCTTTAGTTTCACTTTTCCTCGTTCAGGCATTTTGAGAAGCTGAGAGTTTTTTCATCATGTATCTTTTTCTTTTTTGGTACAAAGATGAGGCTAAAAGCTCAGAAAGATTAATCTTGTATTCTTTAATGTAAAAGAAAAACCAATCGAGCTTGTAGAAATTTTATTGTTCCTTGATCATTCTAAATTATGGAGGGGGAAGTATTGGGTTGCTTGAGTCCAGACTTAAGACTCGATATAGGTTTATCCCTCTTGATTTATAAAAATGGATATCAGTTATGCGTTTTTTTTATTTTGCATCCTTACTTGAAATATGAAGTCTGGCATAAGGGTTGTGGGAATGTATGGAAATGGCAGTATATAAGTTCTTATACTCTTGGTAGTTTTTAAAGTATACTCCCAGTTTTGAGGGTACACATGGCAATAACTCTATATGATACTGGCATACTGCATGGTTACTCAAATGGTTGCTCGTGGTTGGAATTGGGAATTAATTTCTTTATCTCAAGAAAGTCAATGAAGTCTGAGTAGTTTGTTTTACTAGTAATATTTAATTTTTGTTGCCTTCTCTTTTAACACTTTTTCCGTGTCCTATAGGATAAATGTTATGACAAAGTGAGTAAAGTTTTATGTCAGCCAAAGCTAGTGCTTTTAGAGTTTAGTTGAATTGACAGTTTGTGAATTATAATTGTTGTCACGTTCTGTTTGTTTTTAGGGATAATTGGAAGAATTCTGTGTTCAATTACTTTGGGGTCGGGTTAATGGCTGTACACATTGGAGTCATATCCTCTTCTACCTTCTTCCCTTCAGTCCGTTGCTTTCCTCATCATTCTTTAACCAAAACCAAACCTCTTATTTGTAAGTAATGGCACAGGCGAAATCCATCATTTCCAATCATGGAGTCATTGCAAGCATTTTTTTGCTATGCTTTTTTACTTTTTCTTTTTCCTTTTTGGGTATCTAGGTATAAGAAAATTACTTTTTGGAGTTCAATTGAAATTGCTTGTTGGGTTTGAAATAATACTGGTCAATGTTTTCAATGCTTTATAGTTTTCTTTTTTTGAAGTTCTTCTAGACTTGAGGAAATAATTCTGATGGTCTAAGAAACTTTGTGCTTTTCATTTCCTAGGCATGTGATGTTTTGACAGTTTGTGGTCAATTGAAGGTTTTTTGAAGAAAATTGGTTGAGTTGAGGTGGCTTAACCATGTATTGTGTGTGGTAACTGTGCAATTTTAGTCTGAAAAAATAAAGACAAGAGTTTGCTGCATTGCTAAGCAAAGACTTTCTGCTAAACTTGTTCCTGTTTGAGTTATTTGAGATCATAAATGTTTTATTTCTCAGAGGGAAAACTGCAGTTCGTTACTTTATAGTTTTTATTTTCCAGTGGCTAGTATGAGTAATGATCCAATACGTGAGTGGATTCTTTCTGAAGGAAAAGCTACACAAATAACCAGAATCAGTCCTATTGGTGGAGGTTGTATCAATCTCGCTAATCGCTATGACACTGATGCTGGTTCTTTTTTTGTTAAAACAAACAGGTGTAAGACATGCTGACTCCCTCCCTACCTCTCACTCTCTCTCTCTCTCTCTCTCTCATATTATTTTATTTAATTTTATTTTTGCAGTTGATTAATAATTAGTGGTTGTCCTTGGCTTTGAAATTTCATTTACTGTATCCTACGTTTTTTATCCCATCAAGTCTTTAGATCCTCTGCTATATTAAAATTTTGTCTGGTTGGAACACTGTGTAAGGAGTATTGGACCATCAATGTTTGAAGGAGAGGCTCTTGGTTTAGGAGCAATGTATGAAACCAAGACCATTCGTGTGCCTCAGCCATTTAAGGTGTGGAAAATTGAACTTGAATGTGATGGGAGCTGCTTGTTTCCCAAGCTCTTTGATGTCAGCATAAGTCCAATGGTTCAAGGGAACTTAAGTTATCTTTTTATGTATTGTAGGTTGGATCGTTGCCCACTGGTGGTTCTTTCATCATTATGGAATTCATTGAATTTGGAGCTTCTAGAGGAAATCAGGTAAGCTACTTGGAAATTATTTCTGATCAATAGAACCTGTTATCCTAATATCCATTCTTGTTCCCCAGTCTGATCTAGGGAGGAAGCTTGCGGAAATGCATAAAGTAGGAAAATCCAGTAAAGGTTTTGGTTTTGATGTTGATAACACCATTGGCAGGTATACTCTATCTCTGTTATGAAGTCCTCAATTGTCATTATCATGATAATGCTTGCTTGTCATTCAGTGAGTATCTTTCCCATCTGTGTGCAGCATGTTGGGCTTTTGAAAATCCTCAAATGGAGATGATTTTACTATTTGGGTTCTAATGACATATAAATATTATTTGTAGCACCCCACAGAGAAACACCTGGTCATCAGATTGGATTCAGTTTTATGGTGAGAATAGATTGGGTTATCAGCTGAAGTTAGCACTGGACCAGTACGGTGACAGAACCATATATGACAAGGGTAATTTAATTAGAAGTTACTGTTTTTTTCTTCCCAATGATTTGTTTTTTAATCAGAAATCTTATCTAGTATATTCAGATTAATACAAGTTGTAGCAGATTAGTTGAAAATACTTGAACAAATTTAGAAGAACAGAGATATTAATGAATGCCTATTGACGTGAAGTTTATTCACTGGTGCTAAAATTTAATCAAGACCATGGTAGCGGCTTTTTGATTTGGGATTCCTCAGTTTTATCTACCTTCCTGATGGAGTGATCCAGCTGGAAAGAGTTAAGTGCATAGAACATTCACTAAATAATTTCTGTGAAAAAATATTTCAGGTGTTAAAGAATTTAGTATTTACCTTGCTTCCCATAGTGAGAAACTGAGAACTATAGGTGTTCTCATTTTCATAGTACAATGCAGATTTTCTGTCATAACAATTTGGATTCTCTTGAGCTAATGGCATGAACATTTATTTTGAAGAAATTTTCTCTATATGTTATTAACTTTTCATGCTGACAAAATGTAACAGGGCAAAGATTGGTAAAAAGTATGGGACCCCTGTTTGACAATGTGGCAATAGAACCATGCTTGCTACATGGAGACCTCTGGAGTGGAAATATCTGCTGTGACAAGAACGGGGAGCCTGTTATATTGGACCCAGCATGCTATTGTAAGTCATCTTTCGTCTAAAGACAGCATTTGGCCTAAAAGGCAAAGGAGATTATTCAATAAGAAAAAAAAAAGTTATGCTACAGTAAGTCAGTAACACAAGATTTATGTTGGGCTGTAATCGAGTCAAAAGTAGAGAGACTAAATAATTAATTTTTCCAAAATTTTCATCCTTGAAAAAAAATGATAGAAGCCCTGATATTTTAGTTTATTTCTGATTCCGTTTGTCATGCAAAATGAGTTGCCTGCCAACACGCCTGGCTTTAATGAATTTGTGACCTTGGAAACTTTGTAGAAATGACTCCCAGTCTCCCACTATGTTCTTTGTTGCCTTATTTTATAGATGGACACAATGAGGCGGAATTTGGAATGTCCTGGTGTGCTGGCTTCGGAGGATCATTCTATAATGCGTATTTTGAGGTAATGATGCTATCTGCTTTCTGGTGCAAAGGACTAATTGAGCATAGAAATAAAAAGATGCTATCATTCTTACCTGAACTGGTACTCTTCCTCTACTTTATATATATATATATATATATTTCTCTTCTTGATTTTGCGGGTCATACCATCTTATTTACATGGAGTCAGTCAATAATTGGTGAAATAAAAAGACGTTTTCTGTGAGCTGTGAATCAATAAAATACCTCAGCATTGTGTTATTAACGATAATTGGTGGTTTGTAACAAGCCGCATGAGCTCATATGTTTCGTGTGATGAATCTGGATTAGCAAGTGTACAATAGTAATTTCCTTGTGTATTGTGTCCTCAGGTGATGCCTAAGCAGCCAGGATTTGAGAAGAGGAGAGATCTTTACATGCTGTATCACTACTTGAATCATTATAATCTCTTTGGTTCTGGGTACAGATCATCCGCCATGTCCATAATGGATGATTACCTGGCCATGCTGAAAGCTTAGTACATTGTTGATAATAAGCTAGCATGTAGAGGATGAGGTGGTGTTCTGCACTTATTACTATGCGGACTCTGGTTCGGGATATATGATCGCTCTTGTTTTAATCTTCGGTTAACAGTGAAATGCAAAGCCTTCATAATTTCCAGCAACACACAGATTGCAACTTTTCCAACGTTAGATGTAGATGTTTTAAAAGGCAGATATATTTACACACACACACACCCCACGGTCTTTCTACTCGCAAATATGTTGATGAAAATTCAACTTTTGCAAGAATAAGCTCATCTGATTCTGGAGCCAATATACTTGAAGGATTAACTACACTACCACGATGAACCTGCCTCACAGTTCTTGCCATATGGCAAGATGAAGACAAGATTTTCCCTAGATTCCTCCCCGGTGTCACGTGCTCTGGTTAATATTTCCTAATCATACAGATGCAAGTCCCCCCCCCCCCCCAAATAGTGCATGCATGCCCTCCTATTATAAGTAATCATGTTCAAAATATGATCAAATACTAAATATAAGCATATCTTCTAGCAAGAGTCAAATATTGATTAATCATATATAATTTATCCCTTTTGATATTAACTGAAAAAAATATGTAGAATAAAATAAACAAACTGTATATAATCAGATAGACTTTTATGCTCATCATCAGCAATCATTACTCGCAATAACCTGCGGATAATCATTGGACGACGACTAAAAGTTTAAAAGATCGTTTGATGACTAATTAATGATAGAATTCGAGCAGAAAACAAATGATAAAAAAGAATAAATTTATTTGAAATATCTTAACAAAAAAGCTTAGCATGTTTGTCGTTAAAAATTAAAGCATTTTAACGAGAAATAATTCCCTTATAATTTATCCAAAATACAGTTAAGAAAAAATTATATATTTTTGCAGTCACAATTAATTACAATTAGGACCTCAAGTACTATAATGTTAAATTAGAATTTATTAGTTCTCAATTATGAATATGCTTCTCTAAGATTTCATGGTTGTGCATGATTTCAAGCTTTTTTTTTTAATTTATTAATGTGACATTTTATTCATTGTCAACTATGACACTGCAACAATTTCTACTTTTCCTTTTTACTTTGCTTTTCGCGCATGATTTATTTAAGCATGAAATATATAGCCACTTACTATTGTTAAAGCTCCTTAGACATTTGATGAGTTTGATAGAACATTCGAGTACATACAATGATATTGGATACATACCCAAATGATGGATCCAATGTATCAATAGTGATATAGGATATGCGGTAAATTTTTTTACCTTTTTTCCATTAGTACCATCTTTTTCTTTATAAAAAATTGTTATAATATAATGTCTTATTATTTATTTTAGATTGACATAGCAAATGAGTTATATAAACAAACAATTAATTCTCGTTTAGAATGCTCTCATGGTATTGATTATCAAGATAAAGTTGCTTAAGATCAATGCAATATTTTACTTGCAATGAGAGAATAACTATTTAATAAGGACCCTTAACCTATTTCACCAAGAGTTGAGTTGTCTCATCCATAAATGTCTCGAGATAGATGGAGCAAGCAATATGATAGCTACTTGTCTATTCAATTACCAATTGAAAATAAAAATGTAGGGAAAAAAACTTTAAAATTTTAGTTAATCTTATTACATGTTTGCCACCTCATTATCATCACTCCCTTCACTTTTCCCAATGCTATTCAATTTGAGTCTTATTACATGCCACTTTCATCATCATTCCTTTTTAACTCACCAACTCCTACTCAATACAACCCTTGGTTTTGAGTAACTCTATCTCAATAATTAACACCATGAGAGTATTTTGAACAAGAATCAATCGTTAGCTTGTATAACTCATCAGCCATGTTAGCCTAAAATAAACAGTAAAACATTAGATTTTTTGTTAGGGGGCCTAAACAATAAAACATTAGATTATAACACTTTTTTATATAAAGAAAGAAGATGATACTAGTAAAAGAAGATACAAAACTTACCGCATATCTAGTATCATTACTAAAGCATTGGATTTATCATCAGGTATGTTTTCAATACTATTACATATACTTAGATGTTTTATTAAATTTATTAAGTGTTGGAGGAGCATTAGCAATAGTAAATGATCATTTATCTCATGCTTAAATAAATCACCAGAAAAGCAAAGCGAGAAAAGAAAATAGAGATTCTGGCAATTGACAATTAATAAAATGTTATGTCAATTTAAAAAAATTGAAATCATTCACCTAGTGAATGATTTCACTTTTTATTGAATAAAAAAATAATTTTTAATTGTAAAATTATTCTTAGCCTGAATAAGTTTCTCACAACCACAAACTCATTTTTTAATTTGAATGATTTTTGGTATAATATTTAGATAAATACTTTTCACTGTTTAGCATTTTGATAATTTCTTTCATTGTTTATAATATATTAGTAAAAAAGCCCTTTGATCTCTAATATAAATTTCTAATTATCTCACTAAAACAAAGGAAAGATAAGTAAGTTATTAACTTTATCTACTTATATTTAAATGAAAGTTTTTTAGATTTTGATTACATTATTTTTCATAATTAATGAGTTTAAATAAAAATAATATTAAAAAAATATAATTAATACCACACAGTAACAAAAAAATATTTTAAAAAGACGTCTTATACTAAAAAGTGGAAGGAGTACGTGTTTTATGTTTTGTTCATGGATATTTGTATTGTTGATTTTTTTGGCTCAAGTGATTATTATTGTTCATTACTACTCTTTTCGATTCTATTTATAAGATATCTTTTAAAAATAATTTTTGATCTGAAATATAAGACACTTTGTAATAATTAAATTATTTTTTTAAATTTTATCCCTTTTTGATTAGTGTATATCACTTTTTTATGATATCAAGAAAAAAATTAATTATCTTATTAAAAATAGTTAAAAGTATTTTATAATAAGGATGGAAGGGAGTATTACTTTTTCTTTCAATTATTGGGTTTTTGTTTTTTGTTTTTTGAGTTATATATATATATATAGATAGATAGATAGATAGATAGATAAATCGCATGATGGATGGAGTAACGGGTCATTTTTGGCCCCATAAAAAGGGGTCTCTTGAACTTTCATCTACTTTTGGATGAAAGATTTTTTTTTTTTTTTTTTTTATGTTCACTTCTTTCTTAGGACGCAATTCCCCGCGCCCCTCTTTTCTAATTTAAAATCTTACATTAGGATCTATGCATTTAAAATTTTTTATTTTGATAGTATAAATAATTTTAAGTATTAAAAAATATGAGTTGAAATTTAAAATAAAAATAAATTAAAAATAATAACTTTATTTTAAGTTTTTAACCGGCAACAGGCAAAAATGGAAAATGACCTGTTACAAAGATTGATAGTAAAAATTTTAAATGTAGACATTGATAGTAAAAATTGAAGAAAAAGAGAAGGTTTAAATATGTGAAATTTTAGATAATTAAGATATAAAAAAAATTTAAATTATAAAAAAGTTATAATAAAATATGTAGCTGAATTTAATTTAAATTCATAAAATTTTATATATTCAAATAGAGTATTTAATTCAAATCTAAATTTTCATACAACAAAAGAAGTGTACATTTAGCAATCTCTCCTCTAACTAATATAATTTCAATAAACAATTTTTGTCCTGATAAATAATACAGAAATTATTATAAAAAATAAAAAATGGCATAAATAATGTGTCTCCGCGCAACGCACATTGAGCAGCACAATCTCGGCTTGTGTTTTTCCAGCCGAGATTCTCTCTGTTGATGAGGAAAACACTTTGATGAAGGAATCTATGGATTTCACGGCCGAAGCTCCAGCGCTTGCAGACCTCATTGTGTCTCTGGAACAAGCCACTTTCATGTTAAAACAACTCCCTTCCACCACTCACCAAACCCATCTCCTCCAAATCTCCACTTCCCTTCACACTGCCCATCGCAATCTCTCCAATTTCCTCTCCAGAATCGACTTCCCCCTCTCCGCCGTCAACCAAGATGTCGACGGGAATGAGCCGATGGAGGTTGGGGATGACGACGACGAGGCTGAACCAAGCGGAGAGATTGCCGGGGGCACAATTGACAATGTCGAGGACAAGATGCGGGGTTGCTTCATAAAGAACAAGCGGCTCAAGCGGCCGCTTTCGCCATCCACGGCGGCGGTGGCTGAGGAGAGGCGGTTGTCCGACGATGGCTTTGTTGGCAGAGTGAAGGAGTTTGATGCGCATGCGATGAGGTTGAGGGCTTTGGATTTGGTGTACCAGTTTCATGGGTGAAGAGAACAGGGGATTGAAGAAACGTAGACTATTTATTTCTACTCTTCAGCATGAAGGCAGAGGTTTGTTCATCATTTTCTAGTGCTCACGAGGCAGATAGGCTTAATTGACAAGAAGAGCTACTGAGCTAATTTTATTTTGTGAATGTCTTGCTTCATTTATCAATCTTCAACATATTCTTTAATGAAATCCGTAAGTTTTATTAATCGCAAGACATATTTATTTATCTCACTCCTCAATCCACAGAGAAGGGTCTTTAATTTATGTAACTAAGTTCTTTTACTGGTCTGTCCTCGGAAGGAAGACTTAAGGCGATGCTCAAAACCCTCCGGTCCCCTTCTTTAGTACCTCTTAGTTGCTTCAGCTGCCTCGTATTTAAGAACCAAAAAGAAAGCAACTATGCTCGTTTAACACAATATATCAAAACCGATTATCTCATATAAGTAAATTATCTGTTGGCCAAAGAAAAAATATAAGCAAATTATCTGGATGGTTTAACAAGGAAGAAAGGCCGTCATAAAGGGTTCCTTTATGAACAAGATGGACGAAACGAATATTTTCAAGATTTACTAAAATGGGAAGCTCCAGGGTGCAGTCTTTGGCATCAGGATGAATGGATAGGTTGCTCTTCAAATATGTTCAGGTTGATTCCAGCTTCATATATTGCCTGTTTGTTAGCAGTAAATTACAACATTACAAAATGCAAATAGGATGCACTTGATGTACTGACTTGACATTAATTGGGATCTTTTATATCTATACATATATTATGCATTTGGTGAGAGAATGACAAAAAAGAATACGATTAGATATATGGTTTGAAACTGCATTTCTGCTTCAGCTGTGAGCATGCCACTATTATACTTCAAAAAAAAAAAGGGTTCCTTATCTAATTTTCTTATTCATCCCTGAACTGGAGATGTCATTGCGCTCTGTCTCACAGTTCACTACCCGGTTTCAACTTTAAAATATGTTGCAACAAAGTAGCCCTTATTAAGCCACTATATGTAGTGTAGTCTAGAGGTGAAAACCAAGAAGAGTCTACGGTTTACACAAGTTCATGGGCACAAACCTGCACATCTTTGTGGATGAGAAGAGGCCTTACTTATATATGAAACTCTTAGGCCTTCTGCAAGGTTCTTAAAAGCAAATCTAGAATGCTATCCTTTTACAATCAAGTCATGCAACTTCACAAAATCACCCAGTGCGAGTTCTTCAGGTCTTGACTGTAAATAAAGGTACAAGCAAGAAAAGCAGAATCATTAAAAACTATATCAGAACTAATGAGCGTTTTTTAAGAACAATGGAGTTGATCACTCACAGTTGTTGGAAGATCCATCCTTTTCAAAGCTTCTTCGATCTCTGTGGACGTACATATGTGCTGAAGCGATTTCCGCAGCATTTTGCGTTTCCCATTGAATGCTGAGTTAACCTACAAACATACAGAAATTAGTAATGTCATTTAAAAGGTGAAGAAAAGTATATAACAATAACTTGATATGCAGTAGCAGAAGTAGAACATAAGGAGACGAACATTTTGATCTTATCAGCTCAGAATAAGCCTAATAGATTAAGATGAAAATTCATAGAAGCTCAGTGGATGGTTGTTTGTTGAAGAGCTACCATTGAGAAGAAGCTTTTGGTGGAAGAAACTTGGGGATATTCTCTTGCTTGCTTCAGCTTGAATGTGACAATGGCTGCGTCAACCTACTCAAACAAAAAAGGAATGATTCATAGTCCAACCCAGAAATTGTGCTATCAACTTCATAAGGAAATGCAAGTTACACTGCCACTCTGCAACAGCTTCAAATGAACCGCGTTCAGAAACCCTATAAAACAGCAGGCAATTTCTTCCATGATAGACGTCGCCAACGGACAACAGGTTGTTTTAAACTAGTAGTCTCAACAAGGACTAACTCCTACGATCATGATATACTATAGGTTCTGGGTTGACAAAGTATTGTTTAGGTTTTATTTTCTAGCTAGCAATAAACATGGTTTTTACTTTAATCACTAGCAATCACTTTCTTGTAATTTTTTCTCATGACGGCACTTGTTATATCACTTATTTCAAAGAGTATCATACAGACAAGCAAGGGGTCTACTAATATTTGAAGGACTCGCTGAATCAATAAGGAGGACTGGCCGGGTTTGACCAGAAGGAGAAGATCTAAATAAAAAGTCTATTTGCCCGCATGGATTAAGACGATACTGGGCATCAACACCACATAGTAGTCATATTTGTAATTTGTGGACTATAATCACTTGCTTACATTTGGCTGGGGAAAAAAATTTGTCCTGGGGACTTTCAATTTGTATTCTGGGCCTGCAAAGAAAATTGAGAAACAACAGCTTTAGCATCAAATTAATCAAATTCTCACAGTTCAGCTTGACATATAAGCAATCCATGAAGAATTTTGACTGCATGGATGTTTCTAAAACTAGATTAGACGTTGAATCAGAGAAGCTATTAAGCGACAGGTCAATTGGTTCAATTCAATCTGACACTTGATTCAGGTAATATCATAAATATAAATAAATTAATTTTATTTTAATACACACACACACACACACACAAATATATATATATATATATATATTAAATATTACACATTTATACTATAAAAATTGAGTTTAAACTTCAAATGCATGACTTTGAAAATAAGTAATGAAAATTCGTAACACCAGCCAAATGTAAACATAATAGTCATCCTCGACATCACATTTGCTTCGTTCTTTTTTCAAGCTTGGGACATAGTTCCAGCTTGGTTTCTCTCACGGGCACAATGGTAAAGTCCTCACGTTCAGCGATCCACCCCCACTTCTTTTTTTCTCTCAAAAACCGATCACCGGTGATAAATAGACTCTTTGGAGTCATGCAGTCATGCGATCATGCGTTTTCTTTTTTCTTCCTAATGAAATAGAAAAAACTGTAACATTGCATAAAGAAGAAAATGCACAAGGAAAAAACTGACAAATTACACGATTACATGGTTGCATGACTCTAGAAGGTCTACTTTATAACATGAGGTGCACATGACTATTTTGCGTATGAGAGAACCAAAGCTCTCGGGTGCCCAAATAAATGGAGCAGGAATGTAAAAGAGCGGTCCTGTTCTAATAAAAACAAGAAGTCTTATCCTACTAAATGATGTTAGCTAAATAAAATAAACGACCATTAGACTCTATCAACAATTAACCAGTCGAAAATATCATTCATCACATTTGCCCCACCCTAAAACCAATTCCCCCCGCCCCCTTTTTCCCAAAAAAAAAAACCCATTTACTAGCATTTTCTTGATTACAATGCATTGTAGAAGCCAGGGTAATAAATTATAATGCATCTTCAAATTAAACACAAGAATATGCTGGACAGCATAAAACTTACGGTGCTTCATTTTACAAAGATAGAATCTTTTCACCAATACTATAACATAATTTATTTAATTACTACAGACGTACCTGAGTAGAAGTTAACAAAAATATTGATGGGGCGATACTCAGAGGTCCTCAGAGATGATTCTACCAAGCGCAAAGCTGTCTCCTCCTGCATAGATATTCAGTCAAATTGTAATTATATTTATGAGTCCCTTTTTGTTTTTACATTATGGGGGGCTTCCATAATCTAACGCCGTTTGGTTAAATCTTCCCCAAAAAAAGAAAAAGAAAGAAAGAAAAAAATCATTAGATATCTCTAACACCCAGAGTGCTCATATCTAAATTTCTCAAAAATTTAGCTAAAAGAAAAAGACTATGTTCATCACTCTAGTTCCTGCCTGATGTAACTACCTTTTGAGAATGAGTTTGTGAATAACTTTAGGTTTCTGCAATATTTTCCTCCCATTATAATAAGTTAACGATTCTTCAACCTGGCAATAGAATATAAGATATCCTTGAGCTTTGGGATCAAGTCAGGGGTGGCAAGGGCATGGTGAATTGGGATGAGAATATCAGAAAGCAAAGGTTATCGTGGGGGACAGAAGAAAAAAGAATGAAAAATGGAGACAAATGAGAAAATGTATCTTGGAAAGTTAAATTTATTAACATTTTATAGACCAGTTATCCTAAAAATGCAATCCCTTAGTGTCGGTCAAGGAATGATTCTCATATATAGCACATTCCTTCAAACAAAAAAGCTCTTAAGGCTGGAAGTATACACAAAGCACAAGCGTTGTTACTCAGTATTGAGATAAATTGAGTTGTGGCACATGGAGACCAGAAGGAATGAACACTAGTGGTTATGAATGCTTTGATACTTTATCAAAGAGGAACTATAGAAAGGGCTGTTAGATACAGGTCCATGAATAATTTGTATGTCTAATATAACATATCTATAGAAGCACTAGATGAGTAGAAAGACATTTCTGAAATAAAAATTTACAACAAAACATATAAATGAGAAAGCTATCAATGCTAACTTGGAGTAATAGAACCAGTTCTGAGATGATATCACCCATTGGAAGAAGCAGCTTGATCACGTCTGTACTTACATTAAAGGGAAGGTTGGAAACCACCTGCAAGAATACCCATGACAAATTACTGAACAAGTTAGAAAGGAAATAATACATTTTCTCACAGTCCCAGATAGTTTACTGCCAGAGCAAAATGTTGAAGTTTGCAATAAAGGAATTTCTAGCCATCCTAAGGATCACCAATTCAATACATCACTTCATCCAGCTATGATGTATATCATACAGAGAATCACTAATAACAAGCCTATGCAAAATGGAATGACAAAAATGAGTGTCACACTGTAAATCAAATACATATATGGGCAAAAAAGAAAGCATTATGTTTGATCTTCATACTTAATTCAAGCGTACTCCATTTAACTGTAGATAACAAGCCTAAGCAAATTTCTATAATAACATGGTTATAAGTACGGCCAAAAAGGAATATTAAATTTTTTAAATTAAAAGATTGCTCATAGAACATATACAATCTACAAAGCATATTTCTTCTATCACATAGGGCTAGCATGTTCATCGTATTAGAATTTTGGTTAAACTGGATATTTCATCGGACACAATATATTGCCAATAGAAACATTGAAAATGAAGATAACTGCATCAGATCAGATCAGAAATGCTTTGTCCACCATTTCCCAAAACTAGCTCTTCCTCCATTACTAGTACATATACAGTTCTCTGAACAAACTACATTAGCATTTAGCAAAAAGATAGACCACGCATTCCTCTGTTTATGCATTGAGAAGTGTCATCCTTACTTTTGCATGTCTGGTTTCTGGATCCATTTGCCTTATGCTGCCAAACAATGACAGTATATGAGAGCGGACATGGCATTTAACAGCATCCTCTGTCAAAACCTACAGGTATTACTATATCAGCATTATTCAGAATCAATACATCGAACAAGGTTTGGCCAAAAAAAAACCCAACAAGGTCCTTGATGGTTTAAAGTTTAACATAGAAACCATACGCAAGGCAGGCCAGTAGACTGAAAATAAAAAATTGATTTGTATCACATGAAAAAAAAAAAAATAGATTGTTGACATAGAATATAAAATTGAAAGTGTCTCCCTGAGCTGTACCTTCAACTTTTCTGTGCCCGCAAACCTTTTACTCACGAGATCAGCCATGTGTTTATCCTGAATCCCAACAGGAGTACAGAATTATAAATTTTGATCACAAGTAAAATAAAGCAAAAAACGACTTTACCCTAACTTGCTCATAAGTTGGGGAAAAAAAAATGTTATCAGAAAATTTCAATTGCCATTGATGAGAAAGCGTTTAGGAACGAAGAAAAACAGCAAAAGTAAATGTTTCTACGTAGTATGAAGCATAGACATAACCTATGCTGAGACGAATAACATGAACGCAATAAAGATTTATGTAACAAAACAAACACAATCAAAGACATGTTTTTCACGAATGCCTCTCCAAATAGGCACATTATGAAGAAATTAGCAGATTGGAGAAAGGCAGAAAGCGTTTTTGTCTAGAAGAAAAATTCCATAGTGAAAAGCGGAAGCTAACCTTTTCAACAGCAAGCACAAATGCACCAGCGTTTAAAAGAACATTAGTCAAAGAACCCGTTCCTGGCCCAATTTCCAACACCAGGTCGCCTTCTTTAACACCAGCCGCTCTGGCCAGCTGCTCGTTGATATCAGAGTTCAACATGTAATGCTGCGAGGGAAAACAAAGAACAAACTTGAGAAGCCACTTGCAACTAACACCAAGCACCCATCACCATACCTAGCCTGTGTTCGATAAAATACCCGAATGAAGGTCGTCCTCAAACATTTCATGAAACTACGCACATTATTAAGAAAATAAAGCCCGGATAATTCCAAGAAACAAGCAAATTTAGGAATGAGAGAACCTGGCCGAGGGATTTTCTGGGGAAACGACCTTTAGAGTTGAGAGCTCTGAGGGTAGCGTGGTAGTCGTCTGAGCTCGGTCGTGTAGTTTTCCTACTTCTTTCATCAGCAGGCGAAGTTACGCATAGCGTTCGTATCCGTTCACCGGTATTGCTAATACACGCCGGGGGTGGAACTTTCCGGTAGCGGAAAAGGAAACTGGCATGAGATGTTGGCGGGAGAGGTTGAGCGGGGCATATAGGCGGAGGAGACATGATTTTGGTTATCCCTTGTTGGGTTACTTCGAAACTAATCATCACAATATAATATACTGGGAAAATAACAGAAGGCTTTCTTAAAATATGAAAAATGATGATGAAAATTTGTGAAATGTAATAATTTTTTTTAAGTCTTTAAAAATTGTTTGTGAAAAAAATTTTAAAGTAAAAAATTATTGAGAAAATTGGTGAAAAAAACTTGATTGGAAGGAAAATTATGCCTAAAAACCAAATGCAATTGAAGAACCAAACTCATTTTAATATTTAAAAAATGATGAGATGAATGGACCAAAATACTCTTTATTATTGAGAAAATACAATACAATAAATTGAAGACGATTTCCAACCGCTAACGCAAGTTACAACTTGGATCTCTCATCTCTTCACATGCGATTGTGCGTCACCATAAATGTACAACTCTTCTCTTAAAGAACTCTTTTTTGACACTACTATCTAAGCATTATCAGACGTTTGGCATAGCATGAATAGAGATCGAATTAGAGAGACAATCTCTAATTGAAGAACCAAAGAAACGATCAAGGAGGAAAAGTTGAGTGCGACTGTGACGGTATGAGGTTTTCACTCCAGCTCTAAATGTTAGAATGGGAAATAAAGCAACATCGGACTCTAGTTTAGGAGAATAGCTTAGGCTCAGATGGTCTTACGCAAACCAATTCAGATCAGATCAATCGGGTGAAAAAGCTTCTATTCTGGTGGATGTTTGTAGGCATTAAATGGGAGGTTCTTCTTGGGTGGATTCTACTATATAGACAAGCAAGGGAAGATTATCCTCCAAGATGCTGTGGAGCATTGCAACAAACGGTGGTCTTCAACCTTTTCCTTATGTCATTAAGTAGAGTACAAAACTTGAGTTTGTTTTTTAGTTTTTCTCTTGAAACTTATGCATTTCTGACTGTCACACTTATCTAACATTTTGTCTATCTATAATGAATAAAATTAAGTTTGAAAAATCTAAGTGCTTTGTAAAATTGTTTATAATTGTAAAATGAACTCCTCGTGGCATGTCATTAAATCTTCACTGCATGTGAATTGAGTTTTTTATGAACAAATACTCATGGGTTGCGAACATGTAAATATATACAGCATTATTAAAGAAGCTTTCTGTAGCATATATTGACTAACATCTATGTATAAACAAAAACATATGCATGCATCTTAATCAGTGGATCAATTTGTTATCATGTTCCTTGAATATATAATGCAAATGACTTTTTTAAATGGTTGTAGATTCAATTGAGGAATAATGCAATGTCAAACTCCTTTAGATGATAAGAATGCCTCAGATTTTCTACCATTCTAGAGAAGTTGCATCGTAGATGAAGATATACTCTGAATAATAACATCAATAATATGAGCAGGACACTTGAGATGGTCCATGCAGTCAGATAAAAAATCCTAATTAAGTCTATTGTAAGTCTTCTCCAAGTCAATTTTTATAGCTGTAAAGCCATACTTATCCTACATGGATTTCATAGAATGAATAACCTCTCGGACTGCAATAATATTGTCAAAGAGATGCTGTTCCAGAACAAAGTTGCACTGGTTATGAAATATAATACTAGGGAGAAAAGCCTTCATCCTATAAGTAATCACTTTAATAATTGTCTTAAAAATAACATTGCATAAATTTATAGGTCTCAAGTCACGTACCATTGCAAGAGGAGATGTTTTTGGAATAAGAACAATAAAAGTACTATTTATTTCCTGAATTGCCTGGGGATGTCACCTAGTCTCCCACTTGTTCCAATTGACTTTGATACAAGATAGCTCCAAAGCCATAAGGTTCAGGAGATTTCAGCGCTCCCATGCTTTGAATGGCCTCCTTAATTCCATCGTCTTTGATATCACGACCAAAAGCTAGAGAATTTCTTTCAACACGACAACGCATACTTTCATACCATAGCGTTAGATTGTCTATAGTTATTACTCCATCCATTCCAAATAACAGATATACCTTCGTTTAATTATCATTCAAATAATTGTTTCATATTTTGATTTGATTTGAAAATTATATAATAGTAATACATAATTATACATACAATGTCTTTGTTTATTACGTCGGCATAAAATATCAACGTCACCGAAAAAATTACCGCATCAACTTATTATATAAAACATCCATGGAGGAAAACAAATAACTAGTATACAAGGACATGGTTGCTTAATTCGGTGTGCAAAGTCTCACATGATATAAAATTAAACTTAATAATTAATATATAATAAAAAATAACCTATAAATTTGAACCTTAAAATTTTAAATATGGTGTTTTATTATTGTCCTGAACTCATATTTTAGATTTTGAGTAAAGACCTGATGTCTTTTTATCACTTTTTGTCTTTTTGTTTTTTTCCCTTGTTTTTAAATTGACTATCACGGATTATTATTCTCTCTTCAAAAATTGGTTTAATGAGGTATCCAGAGCATCTATTTATATAATTAAAATCCTCCTGAAATTCTTTCAATGTGAGATGTAGCAAGACGCTCCGCATCCCTTACATTACTTACTTTTGAAAGTTCTATTATATTTGTTTAAGATTTTAAAAAAATAATAATCAGAATGTGAAAAAGAATAAAATTTCAATTACTTTAATAAACCACTTTAAATAACATGTTAGATTATGTTAATAAAAATATAGAGATTCTCAAAAGATATCATAAAATTTGAAAATCA
The DNA here is from genome assembly GCF_029017545.1 of Prosopis cineraria. Classification (NCBI taxonomy): domain Eukaryota; kingdom Viridiplantae; phylum Streptophyta; class Magnoliopsida; order Fabales; family Fabaceae; genus Prosopis; species Prosopis cineraria. The sequence goes on from NW_026555344.1 coordinate 248,619, forward strand.
TTAAATAATAAATTATTTTTATGATTAAAGATCTACCAAGATATGATTGTAAATTTATAAACAAAATCCAAAATATTTTTTGCTTCTGTAAAATCTTTGAATTATCTACGGAGCGCTAACTTTTTCAAGCTGAAACGAAAAGAGTGCTAAGTTGTACTGTTTCATAAGCGGTACATGATTCTTAGACTAAGTAAGTTTCATCCTGCACATGAATGAGTTAAAAAATATCTCACGTTTAAAGCATTAGAACATTCTGTCACATTACCTTGTGGAGGGTAGGAAGAGAGACCACCGACATATTACGTGGCTGGCGTCTCTAGGCGCTGGGATGCTCTCGTGTGGTTTTTGGGCTTTTCGGCTGACTCGGCTCTAGTTTTCCGTTTTTCGTAAATAAATAAGTGCATAAATGTATAGAGTGAGGCGCATCATCAAGCTCGCACGGAGCCCACATGATATAACCGCTCTATGGAGCAGTAGCAGTTTCTCCCAAAATTGCAAACTTTCTCGCAAATCCTCTCTCTCCCTACTTACACTCATCATTCGTGAAAATCCGTGCTCCATCGTGAGCTTGCTACTTTCCGTTCCCATCAAATGTTGACCTCTTTTTCTTTCTTCCATTCCTCACATGGCCACGGCTGCCCCGTAGTTTTACAGTTTCCATTCTCCGTTCTGTGAAATTTGGGGTACCAAAGTTTACATGCATATGCCTCAAACTGACCGTCTTCTCGTGGTTTGAGCAATTTTCGAGTTTGAAGGTTTTTATTATTATATATGTTTGCTTCGGGATCGATTCTTGAGGATTGTAAACAAGCAACGGCAGTGAGCGATGAAGAACGACGAGCAAGCTCGTAGTCTGTTTGGAATTTCGCTCTCAGACAGACCCAAATGGCAACAATTTCTCATTTGTTCTTCTGGCTTCTTCTTTGGATACCTTGTCAACGGCATCTGCGAGGTAGATACCATACAAATGTGCTTTGGTTTTTTTAAAATCACAAACTTCAACTTCGGGATTTTCTAGCTTATTCCTTTCTGAAGAAACGGTCAAATTTTATATTTGTTTGCTTATACTTTAAAATTTATCGAACATTCTTCTGCTCTGTTTCCGCAGCATCTGAACAACACTTTCTGAGGAATCAGGTTCTTTATACAGCAATTTTTTGGTCAAGGATTTTTCTGCCTCTGGTCTTCTCTGCTTTTGGATTTTCCGTTAGGAAGTTGGTCTTCGTTTTAACATTTTCTCTGGTGCTCTTTCTTAAAATTGAATAATTGCAATGCCTGCTATATGACACTCCCCTGCTTCATGACTATTTGTATTAAATTAAATTCTTAACTAAATTTTCTGATTTTCAGGAGTATGTGTATAACAGGCTCCTTTTCAGGCAAGCTTGTTCACCTTGTTACATGTTCATTACTTTTTTCTGGAGGACTTGTCAATTGATAATGGAATGTCGACTTCATTTCTTATTCCAGCTACGGATGGTACTTCACGTTTGTTCAAGGATTTGTTTATCTGTTTCTGATTTACCTCCAAGGCTTCACAAGCAAGCACATGGTGAACCCATGGAAAACCTATGTGAAGCTCTCTGCTGTCCTCATGGGTTCACATGGTCTAACAAAGGGATCTTTGGCTTTCCTGAACTACCCTGCACAGATAATGTTCAAATCCACCAAGGTAAGCCCTTTGGAAGCTATTGGTTGTCGTCCAAGCACACCATGAATGTGTTTGATTTTATTCCTTAGTTGCTAGGAATGAGGTTGTCCAGTTTAAATTCTTACTTATGGGCTTAGCGTCTCAAAATTATCTGACCTGCTTAAGATATTCTTGCCCTCAAGTTGAAGCTAACTGAATGTCTGAATGCTTTTTTCTTCTTTTTGGTCACGAGGCTAATTGAGTACTAGAATGCGAAACATTCGAATACAATCAGATTCAATTTTTGTGCATTAGGTGCTGCCGGTGATGATAATGGGTGCCTTCATACCGGGTTTGAGAAGGAAATATCCGTTTCATGAATATGTGTCTGCAGTACTTTTGGTGGTGGGCTTGATTTTATTCACTTTAGCGGATGCACAAACATCACCCAATTTCAGTTTCACTGGTGTTATAATGATATCCGGTGCTTTGGTCATGGATTCCTTTCTGGGAAATCTGCAAGAAGCAATCTTCACAATGAATCCTGAGACCACACAGGTTTTTTTCAAGTCTTTTTTTAATTCTCTACGTGCCTTTCTCTTTCATGAGAAAAGGCATTCATGTCACAAGTTAATGAGTATCACATTCAATGCATGTTTATTCTCAAATCACAGATGGAGATGCTCTTCTGCTCCACTGTAGTGGGTCTACCTTTCTTAATCCCACCCATGCTTTTAACTGGAGAGCTATTCACAGCATGGACTTCATGTTCACAGGTAAATGTGGAGGAGCACTCGCCAAGAAGACTTGCCAATCAGTATTTGCTACATATGATTTGCAATTAATATTTACATTACAGTGAGATAAGGGAAAGAATATTGTGTATTCACGTGGGAGATCTCAATTCTTTACTCATTGCTTTCTAAACAGAATAGGCATTTCCTTTTCTTGCAGCATCCGTACGTGTATGGCGTGTTGGTGTTTGAAGCGATGGCCACTTTTATCGGCCAAGTCTCCGTCCTCTCCCTCATTGCCATTTTTGGCGCAGCCACAACAGCTATGGTAAGTTTCTCTGTCCCAAGCTTCTCCTGCTTCCATGATGTCAGTTTGGACCACAGTTTGAATTCGCGCACCAAACATTCAAGTGTGAAAATGCAAGAGTTAACTTTTTCACTGCAGTAAATCTGAATTTGAATTGAAAGTTGACTTTGTGCGATATAATGCCTCTTTATTTGGGGTTTAATGGCATTAAATGATGAGCGTTCATATTTGAATATGGTGACAGATAACAACAGCAAGAAAGGCAGTGACATTGATGCTGTCATACTTGATATTTACAAAGCCGTTGACGGAACAGCACGGGACTGGACTTCTGCTGATAGGCATGGGAATCATAATGAGGATGTTGCCTGAAAATAAACCCTCCAATACCAGCAAGGCCTCACCCTCTTCTCCTACTGGTGATGATCAAGAGCTCAGGAGTACGATGCCCTCGGTTTAAATCTTTTGAATCTCATTTCTCTCCATCTACTTTTCACCAAGGACCCTCTTAAAGTGAATTTAATGTGCACTTTCGCCTTTTAATGCATACGCTGGAGCATCATGATTCATACCTTCATGAATTCTATTACATATTTGTTGGGGAATATCGTTAAAAGTTTTTTCTTTATATATATATATATATATATATATATTTTATGCATTCCAAGTTTGTCCTCTCTCTCTAGACATTTGCTTGAAACCACGAATTGATGATCATGTTAATTTCAAGTATCTCCATTTAGTTTTTGGAAATTTACGGAAAAAGTGTTTTAATAAACTAATTAATTTTAATACTGCAGATTCCCCATCAATAGCTAGTATTATTTTTATTTTTATTTTATTTTTATTTTATTTTTTTGTTTTTGGAGAAGCAGTGGTTTATTAGTAGGGACATGCGATTCGCCATAGATAGGGGTGATATGCCCAAACGTGCGACACATGTATCAGCATTCTATTCTTGTTACTTTATGAAATCAATCCCTCGTTAAAACCATTAATGAAGGAGGTTCCTACGGCAAATCTATGAAAGACAGAACATCTTTTCTTTTGTCTTTTTATTAATTTGCCACATATGTTTTACTAATGATCAGATACAATTGTAACTAGGAGAGGTTTTTTCTAAAAAAAAAATAAAAAATTTAGAGAGTTAGACACTACAAACTTAAGATTTAGAAGCATTTAGAAGCATAATCGAACCGTAACCTCCCACTTATCAGGAGCTACAATATAGTTATAATTAGAAGAGCTTTTTATATAAAGGATTCAGCCATTTAAAAAGGAAAATGACAATTAGGAATCTTACAAGAATATTAATAATAATTACAGACTCTAAATTATTAGAATTTCAATAACAAATCATAATCCTTACTTATAATTAAAAAATATGAATAGTCAATTGATAAATAATAAAATACACTTGAAATTATTTTTAATGTCAATTGAAAATTTAAAAAAGTCAGTATACAATTAAACCACTTAAAAAATCAAGAAAATATATTTAAAATTATTTATAACGTTAATTGAAAATTTGCGAGCGTTAAACAAATTAATCACTTGAGATTTTTTCTACTATCATATAAATTACTTGAAAAATTCACAAAATAAATTTAGAATTATTTGTAACATCAATTTGAGATTTACAAGAGTTGTAAATCACAAGTTAATTACTCAAAATTTTTTGCTATTGCTTAAAAAATTAATAAAATATATTTGAAAATTATTTTTGTAATATTAGTTAAAAATTTACAAAAGTCTTTTATGAATATTTTCAAGCCAATAAAAAAAATAATTTATTGCAAGTAATAAACATCATCCGTTGTGAAGATTTCAAAAATTTAAAGCATGTACTTGTCACTAATATTCTAATGGGTTTCCAATTGTCATTTTCCCTTTAAAATTTTATATACGGAACTGGGTGAAGGTGGCCATTCCAAATTCAATCAGTGAGGAAGTGGCCACGTGCTGATGCATCTGCATGCAAGGTGACACACAACACACCTCTCCCCCAACCCTGTAAAAAGTGATAAAGTCTTTAGAACAAATTCTTACAGTTTTTTTTTCCCCCACAAAATGGGTGACACGGAGATAGAATGTAGCAGCGGTGCAGGCGGCGCCGCCACAAGGCTCTAATCGGCGGTGATGAGAGACCAAGAGAGATGTGGAGAGGAGAATATGTGAAAAGCATAGTATTTACAATTGCTTCTCTCTCATTTCCTCCATCTCCTCTGGTAATTCTAATTCATCTCCTCCAATTTAAGCCAACCATCCCTCGTTTTTGCTTCCCAAAATTTATAAACAACGTCCAAGGTCTATTATCATATCATTATTATATTTGTCTGTTATATATGAATGAATTCTACGTGACAAAAGAGTCACATTTAGAGTTGAAAATAATGGTCAGATTTAAAAATTTTATTTTAATAAGGGTTTGAGTTTAAAAAATTTAATTTTTTTTAAAGTAATTGAGTTTGAGAACCTAGCCCTAACAAATCCTATGAAAAGGGGCTCAGACTCGAACAGCCTTTCAAGCCTTGATAAGTCGAGTTATATTACACACACATACATATATTTAACTAATAATGATATAATTTGATTAATATTTATTGTAAGTAATGAAGAAGAAATTACAAAAATAATTGACATTAAATCTCTGCCTCCATCTTTAACAAGTAAACCTATATCTGAGGGATCTAATATTTTATTTTTAGATAATAATGATGATGATGATTTAGATTTACATGGACAAATATTTTAATCTTCATTTTAAATTTAAAATTTTAAATCTGTGTCAAAATTTATGTTGAATTGTATGTGAGATTTTAATTTGTTTTCTATTAAATTTTAGAATATTCTGTTTAAATTAAAATGTTAAATGTTTTTAAGAAAGAGGGCTTAAAAGCCTAACCTTAAGCCTTATAAATAAAAGCCGAACCTTAAAATTAGATCAAATTTTGGATAATTAAATTTTAAGACATGAGCTCTTAAAGGTCGGGCTGACAAGAATTGAGTCCATTCTAATTTTCACCTCTAATTACATTGTAAAAATTTAAGCTTAGCTAGCTTTTAAGATAAAAGTACAAGTCTTTTATGTTCAAGACTATGGGAAAAGTTGGACAAAACGTGAGGGATCCACCACTCCACAGAACCACTACCTAGAACCTTAATTTGGATTAGTCGTAGTGGCTCTTGCAGTACGTCCCAGACGTGAAAGGAAGGAAAAAAAAAAATTAGGAAAAAAGACATTATATTTGACAAAATATTCTCACGTGTTCCAACTTGTAAAATTAAATTATAATGGTGTCCTGTTATTACTGAAAAATTGTTAAATTTTCTTGTGCTTTCTGCCATGAATGGTCAGTGAAGCTTAGTGTTAACTTCACATCCAAAGCTGCAATGTTCAGTAGTTCGCGTGGGCGACAAAAGTTCAAATGCGTATTTCTCGTTTTTGATACAAAAATGCATATTTCTTTGTTTCCAGTACAAAATCCAAGCACAAGCCCAATAAAGTTTTGGGCTGATACAAGCCCAATACATTGTCAATTCACATTTCCTCAATTAGTTCCTACCTGTACATACGTTGTGCTCTTATCTAAAATGAAGGCTCACGCAAATTTCTTGTAGATTATCTAGATCATCCTAATTTGTGCACTTTATATCTCATCATTCTCATTAAATTTTCTTTTTTTTTTTCTTAAATTATCAATGTATACAAGAACAACGGATCAAATAAAATAAATAAATGAACAACAATAATCACTTTTCAGGATTATCCCTCTTTTCAAGATTCTTCGCCAGCCTAACAAGTGATATCAAAATTAGATTTAACAAAATGATGATGGGAAGCCTGAATTAAAAGAGCTAAATTTTATTTATCTGCATTTTGGTTTTCATGCCAAGAAATACAACACATTTCTATCAAGTTGCAATAAAAAATTTGCAGCTCATCCTTTGCAAATTTGATCAATTTACTAACTTCAGTGCTGTAATAATGTATTCACAGTGGATGTGCTAGTTCTGGGGTTTGCAAAACTTGTAGCAGATGCAATATCAATGGGTCTTTGGGGACTTCTTGTCAAGCAAGGCCGAGCAAGACGTGTTTTTCGAAAAAAGGCAAGCGACAAAGTGGGATGTCATGAGCCAGAGAAGTGAAGAGCAAAAGGAGTTAATCAGACCCCATGAAGCTCTTGGGATGGAAAGTAGCGATGCAACCATGGTATGTTCGAGAGAAAATTTACCATTTTATCCAGTCCGTATAGCATTTTTGACAGATAAATCTAGGTTAAATCAAAATTGATTTGATTCTTATGGTTCACTTGAAGAGTGTCATTCAATACTCTTAGGATTTGCTTTGTCACCACTCATTTGCTTTAATCTATTATATGTACATATAAATTTTGACAAAAATGTAAATGCATGCCAAAATGATGAACTATTTTGTGCTAAAACTTTGTTTGAGTAATGATTTGATCAATTCTATTATGTTTTAATGCAACTGTTAGGAAAAAGTTGACGTTTTAAACTGAATGTGTCTGTAGGATCTACGCAATGAAATTGTCCACAGTTACAAGAGAAGTATATCCTTAAGTACTATGAAATGGTTCATCATTGTAACATTGGTTGGCTGCTTATTTGAACAAAATAGTTGGGGATCAACTTACCGAACTTGATCTCTTGTCGGAAGGTTGTGAACTTGTTTGCAAAATATAAGAACATCTCGGTGGACCAGAGAATGGAAACTAACAAAGAAATGCTACCAGCAGATGGAGAAGTTCAGCAATGGAAGAATGGCCTCGACCTTTGTTTCATTCATGGCGTTCGGCGCTGCTTCTCTGCTCTCTGTCGTCGTTTTCATACCATTCACAGACAATGATTCTGTGAAGTTCATGGGATCTTGCATTGTCACTGCACCAGTTCTTGATCTTTTGGGGTTAGCAAAGGCAAGGAATGCAAGAACTATGTCTCCTCTGTTGCTATCACTCTCTTCAATGGATCCATAGCCGCAGCTGCTTCTTACTCTCTCGGATGGTCCCTTCAGCATGTGACAAGCATAGATGGGATGTATGCTAATTTTTGACAACGTATGTGTATGTTGAAACAGGGATGTGTGCTAATTTTTCAAACTATGTTTCAGCACAAATAGGGAAAGAAATGAATGTCACGTTTAAATTTTATTAAATTTTGGCTGTTTCTAACTTTTCTACTGTTACTTGTGATGATGATTGATGGGATGAAATATGTTCCATTTCCCCAAATTTGATGTTCATTTGGAAGCAAGACTCGAGCAAAACATATGGATGTGGCGATATATATATATTGGTCCAAGGACTCTAGACAAACCCTGTTGACCAAATTCCCCCCTCTTTTCATTATACGCATGCTGCTATTAGAGTATAGGTGCAATGGCTTGACCCATTTGTTTGGATTGAGATATTCGGATTGAACCAGATTTCGTCCCCATTGAGCTGCTAAAGCCGAAATACAGAGACAAAAGCCCCCAAAAAATAGAAATGGCAAAGGAACCATGAAACGCCAGAAAATGGAGATGGGAAAGCCAAAACATCAGATGCAAGTTAACAAGGAATGCTTAACTTTTTTTTTTTTTAATCAAAAGACAAGCATTCTTTTTTTTAATTTAAAGGAATGTTTAACTTATTGATCTCGCCCAGTAAGAGTCAGACCTCAGTCTCCCAAAGTGACAAATGTTAAAAGGGAAAAAGGACACCACAACAGGCTTATCTATCTATCTTCTTCATCTAGGGATAATTGCAGAGCGTGTTCTGCTTCCTTCAAGAATAAGCGAGTTGCTTGCTTTTGCCCTCGTCGATATACTATAGAAGACCATTTGTTTCTACTCATGAACTTGTGCTCCTCAGTCTCATCGGTGTTGCTGCAGGTTTAAAAGACATTTTAGAAAGAGAACGATGACATGGAAGAAGAAAACTAACAACATATTAAGTGACAAAAAAGAGTAAATATAGTAGATTCAAGATACTAAACTACCGTAAACTCCCCTCTTTGAATGCGCTAAATGAAGATCAGCGGTGCATAAGATTGATGATTGATAAAATGTTTTATAGGTTAAAAGAAAGACACAGTGTTAACAAGGAATACGGTTATAGAAACTCAGGTGCTCTAGTGGCGAGGCCCTCGCCGTATATCCTAGCCCCTTCTCTCATTTCGCTAATGCTGCTGTCTGTGAAAGGATGTGCAATGCAATGGATTCATGACATATACCAAAATTTATCTTTTTTCTTCTACCTAGCAATTCATAGGTACAAGTCAAAATACTACAAGCAAGGAAATTAATTTCTACCATGAACTGTTCCTCAACTGTTGGTTATCATACCGGCTATCAATAATAAGGGCCTTGTTCAGCAAATTTGTGTCGCTTTCCTCCGTTCCAGAGCCCTCTTCAAGATCCATTAACCTACATGCAGTGAAATTAGTTAAGGTATTACTCACAGGATATACCTTAAAGTCCAAACTAAGCGAGATCCATTTTTCACAATATGGGACATGCCACATAGCACAATGAGCACAATTCATTTGCAAAATGCAAGTTTCAAGAAACATCAGTATATCGGTTATACTTCAGGAAAATCTGTCAAAAATTATTAACTATTTCCTGGCACTTACTTAACTCGAAGAAGATCAACAAGCAACTGGAAGGCTCCAGAATCACCACAGACCTCCCATACTGCGGATTGAACATCCGTATCCGATAGTTGTCTCTCCCCTCCAGATCCAAGAAGCTTTAGGGAAAAAAATTAAGTTAAAACGTTGGATTCAGATATAAATAAATAATTGAATAGAATGCTTATATATTTGCCTCAAAAGGAGGGAATATAGTGTTTTGAATCCCAGATATGAATACATTTAGCTCAGACCTAGAAATTTAGCCTGCATATGTGTTGCCACTTTCATTAAGACTGGAAATGGAAGAAAATGAATCAGGTTGGTTTGCTTCTCCCCGTTCTATCTTTATTCTTTCTATTTATTTCATTATCTTTATTCTTTCTACTTCTCCTATGATTTTTAAAAAAAAAAGAAAAGAAAAAAAAACCTCCCTTTCTATTCCTTCTCTTTAAAATGTGACAAAACCTTTAAAAATTTCAAAATTTTGATTTGATATTGTGGAATTTTCAGAGAGAAAAAATTTTATTATCTCATACCTTTTCTAATGTGTACAAACTGATCCTATACATATGCATCAAGAGAGATAAAAGCTAATAAATACTAATAAAGCCTAATTAATGATCCTAATAAATGCTAATTATTCACAATAATGACATAATATTCCCACACTCCCCCTCAAGTTGGATCATAGATGCTAATCATGTTCAACTTGCTTATACAACTCTCAAATGTAGGCTTGGGTAGTCCCTTGGTTAGTACATCTGCAGCTTGTAACTTTGTAGGTAGGTATGTCAAACATACAATGCCTCCTTCTACTTTTTCTCTAATGAAATGTCTACCCACTTCAACATGTTTAGATCTCTCATGCTGTACAGGATTCAATGCCATGCTTATAGCAGCCTTATTATCACAATACAATTTCATTTCATTAGTGGATCAACTCTGACTTGTATTTCTTCCATGACCCTTCTTATCCATAGTTCTTCTATAATTCCTTGAGCTAATACTCTCAATTTTGATTCAACACTGCTTCTGGATACAACTCTTTGCTTTTGACTTTTCCAAGTTACTAAGTTTCCCCACACAAATGAACAATAACCAGAGGTGGATCTTCTGTCTCCATAGGTCCCCCCCAGTCTGCATCGGTGTAAATCTCAATTATCCTTTGATCATGCTTCTTGAATAACAATCCCTTACCAAGTATGCCCTTAAGGTATCTAAGAATCCTACAGCTTCCAGGTGTCTCTTCCTTGGATCACACATGCATTGACTCACTACACTGACAGCAAAAGCAATATCTGGCCTCGTATGGGATAAATAAATCAGCTTCCCAACCAATCTCTAATATCTATCTTTATCAATGGTTTCTTCTTTCTCCTTGTCTTCTTCTTCTTCAACTTCATTATCAGAGTTGTCTTCTCCTTCTAACTCCTCAGTGCCACTTTTCTTAGGTGGCTTCTTCTTTTTCAAGACCACAATAGGAGTTTCCTCAGGTTTACAACCCAACATGCCAGTTTCCCTGAGAAGATCAAGTATATACTTCCTCTAAGATACATATATTCCTCGTTTTGACCTAGCAACTTCCATCCCGAGAAAATATTTCAAGTTTTCAAAATCCTTAACTTCAAATTCCTTACCAAGGACAGTTTTTATCCTTGTTATTTCATCAACATGATCTCCTATAAGGATTATATCATCAGTGTACACAATGAGGATGTACTTCTTAGCTCCCTCAGCCTTAACAAACATCGTATGATCTGACAATCCTTGCTTATAGCCTTCTAACTTCAGGACCTTTGAGAATCTGTTAAACCATGCCCTAGGTGACTATTTCCAGCCATACAGTGATTTTTTCAGCCAGCATACTTTGTCATTTCTGCCTCTATCAAACCCAGGAGGTAAAGTCATGTAGGCTTCTTCCTTCAATTCTCCATTTAGAAAAGCATTTTTGATATCTAGTTGATGAAGATGCCATTCAAGGTTGGCTGCCATTGACAATAGAATTCTTATAGTGTTCAGTTTTCCCACTGGCGCAAACGTCTCTTTGTAGTCTATACTATAAGTCTGGGTGAAACCTCTTGCTACTAACCGTGCTTTCAACTTGTCAAGTGTGCTATCAGCCTTATACTTTGGGATAAAGACCCACTTGCAACTAACCAGTTTCTTACCTCTAAGTCTTTCAACAATCTCCCATGTTTCATTTTTCTCCAAAGCTCTCATTTCCTTCATAACTGCATTTCTCCATTTTGGTATTTCCGATGCCTCTTGGATGTTGTTAGGAATAATAACTTCATCCAAATTAGTGATGAAGGCTCAGTAACTAGGACAGAGTGCCTTGTAGGACACATGCTTCAGAATCGGATGCAAAGTACAAGACCGAGGTTGTTTCCGAAGGGCAATAGGTAAATCAAGATAAGTAGATTCACTTCTTTGTTCTAAGTCATCTGGCTTACTAGATGGATCAATCCTTGGTATGTCAGCTTCAGGGACTACCTCTGGTTCTGACTCTCTTGGTGCCTCAAGTACAAGTTGCTCACTATCTTTTGTTTTCTTCTTTTGAGAGTGTAAACTAACAACTCCCCCTTTTGTGGTTTTTCCATATCTTCCTCTGTTTTCTTGTTTTCCTCAAACTTTGGCATAAAAGAAGAGGTTGGTGAAGGTGGGATGTTGGACAAAGGTAAGGGTGATAGTTCTGGTAAAGGAGACACGGACTCAAGAAGTATATATTCAGCGTTAGGTTCTAGTTCCCAAATCTGAGATTCACCTATATTCTCCCCCTAAATTGAGGAATTGGAATAAAAAGGAGTGTCTTCATGGAAAGTAACATCGAGGCTTACAAGGATGCGTTTAGAAACAGGATCAAAGCATTTATATCCTCTTTGAGTAGGAGAATAGTCAAGGAAGATACACTTGATAGCTCAAGGTTCAAGTTTACTACTTTGGTGGATATGAACAAAGGTTGTGCACCCAAACACACGAAGCGGAAGTTTGGTTTCAATGTGAGATGTAGGAAAAACACTCGGCAATTTTTGGAGAGGAGTTTCAAAGGCTAATATTCGACTAAGCCTTCGGTTGATGAGATAGGTTGCGGTTAAAATGGCATCTCCCCAATAAAACTTTGGCACGTTGCAAGTGAACATGAGTGCTCTTGCAACTTCAAGGATATGTCTATTTTTTCTTTCCGTGACCCCATTTTGTTGGGGTGCATGGGCACACGTACTGATATGGACAATCCCATGCATTTGAAGAAAATTACTCAAAAGATTAGTTTAAGTATTCAATGCCATTATTGGTGTGTAAAACTCGAATGCTAGTGTTGAATTGGTTTTTGATCATGGTGAAAAAACTCATGAATGTGGATGTAGCCTCGGACTTGTTTTTCAAAAGGTAAACCCAACAAATACGAGTATGGTCATCAATGAAGGAGATGAACCATTTTGTTTGAGTGCGGTTTGAAATGCGAGATGGTCCCCACAAATCACTGTGGATGGTTGTGAAAGATTTGGTAGGTGTGTATTTCGCTCTAGAAAAGGAAGTTCGATGGTGTTTGGCAAGTTTACATACCTCACATTGGATTTCACCATAATTCAAGGTCAGGCATAAGGTTGGAAACAACCGCTAAAGGTAATAAAAATTAGGGTGAGCCATTCTCTTATGCCATAACATAAAATCATGAACTTTAGAGGTAGATGCAAAATTACCAACAACAGGTGGGTTATCCAATCGAGTGACGACCTCTAAATAGTAGAGCCCCTCATATTCTTTGACATTGTCGATTGTCACACCAAATGATAGATCCTGAAACACACAATGTGACGGGAGAAATTTAGCAAAACAATTTGAGTGCCTGGTCAATTGACTGATTGAAAGTAAATTATAGTCAAGTTTTAGCCCGTGAAGGACAGATTCCAAAATAATAGAATCTGATATACGGATACTCCCTTTTCCGGCCACCGGTGCTAAGGAGCTGTTTGCAATTTTCACTTTAATATTTCCAGCACATGGGGTGTAAGTGGTGAACAATTGATGACAATTAGTCATATGATCAGATGCCCCGGAATCCACGATCCAGACCATTGCACTTCAAGTCGTCTTTAAGCCTAAAGAAAAGACCCTCTTTTTGCCACTAATGCCATGGGTGCAGAACTGGAATTATGTACAACACTACATAAAAGTAGCCACAACACCACTCCTAGCACTTCAAATGAGGGAAAAACTTTTTGGTAAACTGAAAATAGAAGCCAAGAGAAGTGCACATGGTTTTTATTGATTTGGAAAAAGCTTATGACCGTATACCAAGAGAAGTGCTTTGGAAAGCGTTGGAAAAAAAGGGAGTACAGATTGCTTATATTAAAGCCATACAAGATTTGTATGAGGGGGTAAAAACTAGTATAAGAACGCCTAGTGGTCAAACAAAGGATTTTCCTATAAAGATTGGGCTACATCAGGGATCATCTCTGAGTCCTTATTTGTTCAACTTGATTTTAAATGTTTTGACGGAACATATTCAAGAGGAAATCCCGAAATGTATGCTCTTCGCGGATGATATAGTTCTTATAGCAGAGACAAGAGAAGAGGTTAATTGCAAACTTGAGTTATGGAGGAGGACATTGGAGTCGAAAGGTTTTCGTCTGAGTAGAAGTAAGACGGAATATTTATATTGTAAATTTGGTAAAGGACTATTCGAAAATAATTTGGAAGTGAAATTGGGAGATCAAATTATACCTCAAGTGGAAAAGTTTAGATATTTGGGAGCCATTATTCAAAATGATGGCGAAATCAGTGGAGATATTTCACATAGAATTCAAGCTGGGTGGTTTAATTGGAGAAAAGCTAAAGGAGTTATTTGTGACCGTAAGGTGCCTAATAAACTTAAAGGAAAGTTTTATCGTACTGCTATCAGACCGGCAATGTTATATAGTAGTGAATGCTGGGCTCTAACGGGACAGCAAGAGCATAAAGTTGGAGTAGCAGAGATGAGAATGTTACGATGGATGTGCGGACATACACGTAAAGATAAAATTCGAAATGAGCACATACGTGAAAAAGTGAGGGTGGCACCTATTGAGGAAAAAATGGTAGAAAATCGGTTGAGATGGTTTGGGCATGTACAAAGAAGACCAAGGGAGGCACCAGTGAGAAGAGTGGAACATATAACTTTGAGTCCGATTAAGAGAGTTAGAGGAAGGCCTAAGAGAACACTCTTGGAAGTTGTTGAACGTGATCTCTTAATTAATAATATTTCTAAAAGCTTAATAAATGATAGAGCACAATGGCGTCTTGCAATCCATGTAGCCGACCCCACCTAGTGGGATAAAGGCTTGTTGTTGTTGTTGTTGAAAATAGAAGCCACAACCCAATATAACTCCAAACCCAACAAAACAGGGCACTAACAACACCATACGACCTGATATGGCTCGAAGATGATGTGCCCATACACTGGATTGTGCTGGATCTGGCCGGAGAGAGTGCGTCGTTGCTGTCTGAGAAGATTGCATCCTTAACGGAGCCGCCCTTCGCCATCGCCGTCCTGGGTTTTGCCGTTCGGAGCCTCTTGAGTATGTCTAGGGTGGCGGTGAGATTCAAAACTCACTCCACCATTATCCACACAAACACCGTCACATACTGTTCAGGCGGCCTCATTCTAACCATTCCAAAACTAATTTAATTTGATATTTTGAGCCTAATGCTCTAATACCATGTGGAATTTTCAGAGAGGAAAAATTATATTATCTCATACCTTTTCTAATGTACAAACTGGTCCTATATATATACATCAAGAGAGATAAAAGCTAATAAATACTAATAAAGCCTAATTAATGATCCTAATAAATGCTAATTATTCACAATAATGACATAATATTCCCACAGATATGGTCCTGTGTTAAGTCTTGATGACAAAATAGGAAAGTTAATCTTTATCTAAATCTGGACAAGGATCTTGTTCAAATTAGACAAAGCCAAGAGGGAGAATCTCCAAACAAAGAGTCAGAAATCATCCTTATACATTCCTCAATTAACTTACAATTAAATAACACCATGAAGTGGCAGTTACAACCGTAACTTGACAGCACACACAAACTGACATCCTAAAACTTGACAACTCAGCATTCTTAAGATAAGAAACATGAACCGCAATATTAAAATCCTGACAGCACATAAGAAGTAGTTATTCAGCATGAATAACTCCCTTATCAACTATTAAAATACTGACAGCACATAAGTAGTTATTCAGCATGAATAACTCCCTTATTGACTAACTTCAATGCTGTATTTTGACTTAAATCCTTCTTCCATCTTTTATATACCAATAATGAACTTCTATCATCCTGTCAATCCACAAGGGAAGCATGCAAGTATTGTTATTCACTCACTATCTGATTCTTTTATCACGCACAACAATACATAATTCAACTGTTGATGTGTTGAAGGACAAAAGGGAACTACTTTCTAATTGATCAAGATTTTATTTTTTGCAATCTCTCGCTCAAGAAAATACATTCAATCATATACTTGCTACCTTATAAACACTGCATGATCATAGCGTCATTTATAGATGCATGCCTTCTGATCATTTTTTGTCAGCCCCTCAGAGAGGGTAATACACCCTTAACACTCTTCATGGCCAAACAAGAAAAACAATACAATTATTATATGTATTGTTTGCTCTCAGCTATGCGATCAAAAGGCAGTTACAGAAACTGAAAATCGTAGCTGCATTAGAGATCCCCAATTCTCTGGTGAGCCCAATAGGCTGGTGGGCCATGTTTATATGAAAAAAGGCCCAGGAACTCTAATGACAGGAAACAGGGAAGGCATGTCAAAGAAAGGGCCAAAGTGGCCCCATCAGATGTGTATTAAATAAGTGTGCAGCGCCTCAAATCTGAAGGTTGCTGTGCAGTGTGCAGTGCACCACACAACCTGAGGCTTGGTTTGGATAGAGGGAAAAGTGGGAAGAAAATAGGAATGAGAACTTTCCAAAATTAGCCAAAAAAAAATATTTACTATTTTTAGGAGAACACCCCCCCCCCAAAAAATGTTTTTCTCATTCCCTATTTTTCTTCTCATTCAAACGAAGGGTTAGAGTCCAGAGCCCTTTTCGCAATAGTGTGCTACCGTTAATGATCATGCGCCAAGCAAATTAAAAGAAGAGTTTTGATCACAAAGAAAAATGCACCTCTTCCAGCAGCAAGGAAACTTTAAAGATCTCATCCTCCTGCATGGCAATGGTCCTCAAGGCTGTAATAAACTTCTCAGGAAAAACCAGCTTCTTTGCATAAGATGGTGTCCTCCGTTGACCACTCCAACTATAATTGCAAACTTGGTCCACCTTGCACTCGTCATTTTCCCCACCTTTTCTGGTGCCTACTGGAAAAAACCCATGATCCAGCAAAGTCTTGGGTAAAAGACATCTCATCTCAGCCTTCTGTAAATATAAACAAGAGACAGCAATCAATTTACAATAGCAAAATAACACACCCGGAATGATAATTACTAGAACTCTGCCAAACTTAAAAAGGTATTCTTCTGACAGAAATAACAAGTCGTCCAGAGGATATATTACTAGCATACCTGTGCTTCAAGAAGCTGACTTTTGGATTCTGAGCAAGATATAGAACCAATTGCTTCTGCTGGATAGTGGACCTAAACGGACCCAACATCTTTGATGAGCTATGATATATATCAGACCATATTAACTGTGATCAAGTGAAAGTTCAATCACGGATTGTGGTAGAGCAAATAACAGAAGAACAACCAGAGACAATATTAAGGGCTAGGGGCAAATTCGAAATGCAGTTATAGTTGCTGAACTGCCTACTGGATTGAGTTATGATCTACTATAGTTGCAGAACGGCTTAAGATGAAATCTTACAGTACTTGATAAAATCCAGGCAGCAGAAATATGTGCACATTTTCGATTTCAAAAGTATATTTGAAACTGCAATAAAAATTAAAACTTTTCTTGCAGCACATCACTTCAACATGATTGCATTTATATGTTTCCTTGTTGTAAAGATAAGTGGGTGAATTGTGTATTTTCATTGCGCAAGCACATGCAGCAGGGGCCTCTAGTCTTAATTAAAGCGA
Organism: Prosopis cineraria; assembly: GCF_029017545.1. Lineage (NCBI taxonomy): Eukaryota > Viridiplantae > Streptophyta > Magnoliopsida > Fabales > Fabaceae > Prosopis > Prosopis cineraria. The sequence continues at coordinate 266,014 of NW_026555344.1, forward strand.
TTCTATCATAACGGTTCATTATAACACTAAACCCTATTGATTAAGCTAATTATGATTACACAATATCTACAATAAAGAATATTTCCAAATCCCTAACACTTCCAACATTAAAATTTGCTCTAGTTTAACTACAATCCCCCCCCCAAAAAAAAAAAAAAAAAGCAGACAATATTTGATACTTGGTTTTAGGAAGTCTTTTTATGTGGTTGAACGTTTATGATTTATGTCATTTATGTGATGCTTGTCTTTCTGGGTATGTGTATTGGCTGATTAGTAGCATTGTAGCAAGCTGCCAAGTCAGCTTTAGATCAGAGCAGGACCATATGCATGTCAGGGTAGTGGAGCAACCGCCATGCAGCAGAGTAACAAACTGTGGTTCTGCTGAGGTCCTCAAGCATATTAGGCAGTACAGTCATGTTTTGTAATCAGACTTGGAGAAATTAGAAATGCTTTTGGCCTTCGCACCAACATTGCCACAATACTAGCACCAAAAGTCCTTTTCAGTCAATTTTCAGGCATTGAGAGAACATTATGACAACCTAGATTTCATCATAACAAATATTTATATAAAATGAAATAAAAAAATTCAACATCAGAATAGTCCTTACTGAACCCCCCCCCCCCCCAAAAAAAAAAGACAGAATGATGTTTTTCATCGCTTGTATATTGATACGGAAGAATAATACGGGAAGGAGAGAGAAATAGAGAAAAGAGAGAAGGAACAAAGAGATAGGAGGGAAAGAGAGATGAGAGATTCTGAGTTATATGAACAATCCATTGGAAAAGCGAAAAGCATAAGGATTACAAAGGTATCTCTAGTATTTAAGGGCTCCTAACCCTTATAACTTCCCAAGGGTTATTTCCCTTAACTAACTCTAATTAACTAACAGTAACTAACCTTTTAATATTACAATTACATAACATATAGTTTGCCTAATCAATGCGCACTCAATTCTACCTTAGAATTTTACTAAATATTGGCAATTACAATATGTTTTTTTTTTTTAGTTCAAAACTCCAACTAACTAAAAATATTTTTGGCCAAAAAAAAAATCAATAAAGATATTTATCACGTATCATTATGAAGATGAAGGCGGAAAAGTTACTTTCAGTTGCAAATGATATATTATGCCATAGGCAACGATAAAGAAGGGGAATAATGTGCTAAAGAGAAATTTTGCTAAGGGTGTACAAGGTACATGCCAAGTGGAAGCTGTTACCATGAGATAGTCATCTGGGTTATCATTGATGACGAAACCATACAGATAGAGAAGTTCCTTCATCAAATAGAAGAAATTAAAACCATTCAGCGGTTGAAATGAACTTAAGAGTAAAGTATAATCAGCATTAAACTGAAAAGAAGGTCCCCTAACTAAATCCATACAGCATATCTGCAAATATATCACTAATTGTAAGTAAAAGAGTGATTTGCAAATGGAAAATGTGGATTCAAATAAAAGAAAAAGTCTTAGGAGAAGCTTTTTACTAAAATCTGGAAGGTCTTTCGGCCTCAATCATTGAACACTAAAGCCCAATAAAAGGAATGGTTAAAGAAGATAATACAAACATGTAAAAAAGATGTCATGCAGTATTACATAATTTAGGCTAAAGGGAGAAGGAACATTTAGATTTGGTCACGTATGGAGAAAAGCAGCAAGTCTTTTATGGATAAAGGATGTTGTGACAATACATACAAAACTTCATCATATACAGGACAAAGGTAATATTTCAAATCTAAATAATAATGCATGAAACTCCGCCTATGTTTATAGCCGGTCCCAAGCCCGGGTAAAGGAGGAGGGTTGTGTTAGGCCATCAACAGCCAATGTAAAAATTTGTTGAATCTATCATGAACATGGACAATAGACGTTATAATGTTAATGCTAGGTCGTTGCCCGTAAGTAACGCGCTGCATGGCTCGAGTACAGTGATAAGTGAGTTAGAGCCGCTGCATCGGCGCCCGGATGTAGTGTTAAATGAGCAAGGGCTACCGCGTCATTCTGGACGCACGCGGCTAAAGAAGTTAGTCCATAAGAGCAAAATTAGATTTGGTACTTGGAATGTTGGGACATTAAATTGTAAATCTGTAGAGGTTGTAGGGGTTATGATTCAAAGGAAAATCAATATCCTTTGCTTGCAAGAAACAAAATGGCGTGGAGAAGAAGCTAAGGATATTCAAGGTTTCAAACTTTGGTATACAGGAAAAGTAAGTGCACGCAATGGAGTAGGCATCATTATAGATAAGGAGTGGAAGAAGAACGTTGTAGAAGTTAGCAGAATTGGAGACAGAATTATTTCTTTAAAAATGATAATTGGACGTGAGACTGTTAATATTGTTAGCGCTTATGCGCCGCAAGTCGGGATAGAAGCCAGTCTTAAGGAATTATTTTGGGAGGATCTGGAGGGGTTGATTCGACACATACCACAGAGTGAAAAGATTTTTATTGGAGGAGACTTTAATGGGCATGTCGGGAGGGAAGCTGGTCAGTATGCGAGGGTGCATGGTGGTTTTGGTTTTGGAGAGCTAAACAATGAAGGGCAAACTCTTCTTGATTTCTCATTGGCGTATGATTTTAAGATTGCCAACACTTGTTTCAAGAAGAGAGATGAGCATCTCATCACCTACAAAAGTGGAGCCTCAAGGTCGCAGATTGATTTTTTTTGGTTAGGAACACAGATAGAAAACTTTGTAAAAATTGTAAGGTGATCCCTGGAGATGCTGTAACGACACAACATAGGGTCCTAGTCCTTGATGTGTGTATTATGAGTAAAATCCAAAAACGTCGACAAGTAGTAACACCAAGGATTAGGTGGTGGCAATTAAAAGGTGAGAAGCAAGATATTTTCAAGCGAAATCTTTTGGATAAAGGAATTTGGGATTCTCAGGGAAGTGCTAACATCATATGGGAGGATATGGCTAAAAAGATACGGGAGGTTGCAAAAGTAGTTTTGGGAGAATCGAAAGGTCCTGGTCCGAGAGATAAGGAGTCTTGGTGGTGGAATAATAGTGTACAGGACAAAATCAAGTATAAGAAGAACTGTTTTAAAGCCATACATTTGTGTAACAATGAGGAAAATTGGGAGAGGTACCGTATGGCTAAGAAGGAAACTAAGAGAGCTGTGGGTGAAGCTCGTTCTAAAGCTTTTGAAGAATTTTATAAGAACCTTGAGACGAAGGAAGGAGAGCAAAATATTTATAAGATTGCCAAGAGTAGGGAAAGAAAATCAAGAGATCTAGAACAGGTAAGGTGTATTAAGGATGAAGAGGGAAGAATTTTAGTTACAGATGATGAAATTAAAAATAGATGGGAGACTTATTTTTCTAAACTTTTCAATGATGGAGAGGATTCATCTAGTAACTTGGAGGATTTAGTAACTGGTGAAGGAGAACAAAATTTGTCATTCTATCGAAAAATACGTGATAAGGAGGTAAAGGAAGCTCTTAAGAAAATGGCAAATGGTAGAGCTAACGGACCTGATTGTATATCTATCGAAGCGTGGAAATGTTTAGGTGAAGAAGGGGTGAGATGGTTAACTAAGTTATTTAATGTGATTTTACGGTCCAAGAAAATGCCTGATGAGTGGAGGAGAAGTACATTAATTCCTATTTATAAAAATAAAGGAGATATTCAGAATTGTACTAACTATAGAGGGATTAAACTCATGAGCCACACAATGAAATTGTGGGAGAAAGTAATTGAGCACAGGTTGAGATTGGAGACAAGTATTTCTGAGAATCAATTTGGTTTTATGCCAGGTAGATCAACTACAGAGGCGATTTATCTACTAAGGGGATTAATGGAAAAGTATCGTTGTAAAAATAAAGATCTACACATGGTTTTTATTGATTTGGAAAAAGCTTATGACCGTATACCAAGAGAAGTGCTTTGGAAAGCGTTGGAAAAAAAGGGAGTACGGATTGCTTATATTAAAGCCATACAAGATATGTATGAGGGGGTAAAAACTAGTATAAGAACGCCTAGTGGTCAAACAAAGGATTTTCCTATAAAGATTGGGCTACATCAGGGATCATCTCTGAGTCCTTATTTGTTCAACTTGATTTTAAATGTTTTGACGGAACATATTCAAGAGGAAATCCCGAAATGTATGCTCTTCGCGGATGATATAGTTCTTATAGCAGAGACAAGAGAAGAGGTTAATTGCAAACTTGAGTTATGGAGGAGGACATTGGAGTCGAAAGGTTTTCGTCTGAGTAGAAGTAAGACGGAATATTTATATTGTAAATTTGATAAAGGACTATTCGAAAATAATTTGGAAGTGAAATTGGGAGATCAAATTATACCTCAAGTGGAAAAGTTTAGATATTTGGGAGCCATTATCCAAAATGATGGCGAAATCAGTGGAGATATTTCACATAGAATTCAAGCTGGGTGGTTTAATTGGAGAAAAGCTAAAGGAGTTATTTGTGACCGTAAGGTGCCTAATAAACTTAAAGGAAAGTTTTATCGTACTGCTATCAGACCGGCAATGTTATATAGTAGTGAATGTTGGGCTCTAACGGGACAGCAAGAGCATAAAGTTGGAGTAGCAGAGATGAGAATGTTACGATGGATGTGCGGACATACACGTAAAGATAAAATTCGAAATGAGCACATACGTGAAAAAGTGAGGGTGGCACCTATTGAGGAAAAAATGGTAGAAAATCGGTTGAGATGGTTTGGGCATGTACAAAGAAGACCAAGGGAGGCACCAGTGAGAAGAGTGGAACATATAACTTTGAGTCCGATTAAGAGAGGTAGAGGAAGGCCTAAGAGAACACTCTTGGAAGTTGTTGAACGTGATCTCTTAATTAATAATATTTCTAAAAGCTTAATAAATGATAGAGCACAATGGCGTCTTGCAATCCATGTAGCCGACCCCACCTAGTGGGATAAAGGCTTGTTGTTGTTGTTGTTGTAAATAATAATGCATGAAATTGAAACCATATTTTTTTTCTTCTAGTTTTTAACCTTGGGATGGGGCAATAATACCTCATTTCCTTTGTTGCCATAACTAATGGTAATTTCTCGACCAATCTCCAAGGGATTTTGTGCAGCTTAACAGTTGAGAAAAAAATGATTAAATATAAGTAATCTTGTTGAATGATGAAGCCACTCAAATGGAGTGGCAGAGAAGAAAAAGGAACATTATTGATAACTATTGAAATGGAATATGTCACAAACAAGAAAAAGCAAAATTCAGAAGTTAACAAGGGCATAGTTGCCGTACTGAAAACGCAATACAACAACATTACCAGAGAGAAGGTACATGGAAGAAGGAACATGAGTGATTGATCCAATTCCGTCAACTTCCCAAGTAGCTATTGGCTTCAGATCTGAAAGGCCAATCAAGGTAATTCACGTGAGACATTTGAACTCCATTTACAGTTTTAAAAGTTTCCAAAGTATCTTGTATTTACCACTATAAGTTAAACCATGCTGCAAATTGCAGATACAATCTTTTTTAGCTATAATGTCAGACAGAAGGAATAAACATTTATTTGACATCTTTCTAATTGTCAACCGTCCTTCTGGATCAGGATCCAGCAGATAATATATGACACCATTATTACTATTAAAATAAAGGGATCAGAGAAAGTAGAGAAAGAAAAACAGCAAAGGCTCCTTGTTTTGGTGCATAATAAATGTAGTAAATAAGTCTTCTCCATGAAAATTGCACCAGTTTACAGATGTTCATCAGGAAGCCAATCAACAACCTAAGAAAATGAAAGAGGTCTAAGAATGACTTTCGTCTCTGAGACTGGAATTTTCTTCTTCTAGCTATATCTAAACCCTAAATTCAAAAGGGGGAAATCAGAAAATGGATAAACAAAAAGAAAGGGACTTAAAAACCATAAAGTGAATTGAAATGTATAGGTTTCATTTAACAGCCTACCATGGTTGCAAAAGTCAATGCCTGGGACAAGACCCTCCACCCAAACTGGGTCTCCTCGCATGGTGTTACATGCCATCTCATCAACTTCATCATCAGATTTTTTAACCTGGCTTCCTGAGAAAACTTTCCAATATTACCATGATTATTGGCTTATAATCAGCAAAGGCTAAAAGAGGATCAATCAAATTAATTGAATATAAATCAGAATATAATTAAAGAAAGAGAGAAAATGATAGACTTGTATTTTCACCATATTCACCATTAAGTAAAGTCTTGACACGTCCATTGACTGAAATGAAACTCTCAGGTGCTTGCATTTTTGGAAATACAAAAGAATGAGGAAAAGGGATGTTCAAAGCACGACTCCAGAATACTGAATTTGCCCTAGAATTAAAGTGAATCTGCTATCAGCCTCCAAGGGTTGAAGTTCTGAGAGTTGACATAAATCTATAAAGATTAATTATTTAACGTAATAATACAGGTTCATGAGAAGTACATACCAAAGGAAATCTTCAAAGCACACCTCACTAGTGAAACAGATTAGACAGAAAAGAAGCAGTGTTAGTAAATGATTATAATTTACCTAAGAAATGACTATTTGCAAACATACTCCTCCTGCCCTCTTTATGCAAAAACAAAAAACAAAAAAACAAGGAATAAAAGTGTATAGAATTCCAAATATGCCCCTACATAACAAATTTAAAAAGTAATGTTATGTTACTTGTTCTCTCTCATAAAGGGTAATTTTGAAAATATCTTTCAAATACTACCTAAAAAACTGCACTATGACTTATAAATGGGACTAAATAGACCTTTTAGAAGGTGCCTTATAAATGAAATCAGAGGGAGTATTTTACTCAGTGCTAAGCAGTTCCATGGTTCTCATATCAGTTAAATTATGAAAAAAATAAATCAAATAAAACATTGCAGAACAATAGGAATGTCAAAATCATAGTCCCCAGAACAAAAATAATATTATAAATAAAAAGCCAATACTTACTCTCCACAGATTATAATACTTCACATTTCAACAAGTATCCAATTATGTCAAATGTAAATAACCCATTAAAAAGAAAGACAAGATGAAGTCAACCATTACATACGTCTCTGAATCCCCATTAAGGGTCAAGATCTTCTTCACCAAAGCCTTTACTTTGGTATCGTACAATGACAGCAGGTTTTTCTTCTGCAAGACGAGACAATTTTCAAAAATGCTATTAACTGAGATAGGAAAAGGCTGGCAATAGAATTGACATCTGATTCTTTCCCAGACGACACCAAACAAACTAAATCTGAATCAGCCAAAATTTTAACCATACAGATCTCCTTCACATCACAGAAATCAGCAATAGAAAACTAGGTTTGGTATTTGGGATTGGGTAACGATCATATTGGTTCTCGTATCAGTACTACAATTATGTTCTACTACTTAAGTTCAGGACTTCATAAAGACCCTTGGAATCCTTCGTTTATCACCCATTATTCCATCATTTTGTGTTTTTATTTGCCTTTATGGAGTAGATGTCAATGCTGACTTCTTCTTTGTTCTTTGTTTTTAGTAGGCGTTTATTTTGTTGTCTTCAGCTCCTTAGTTTCGTGGAGTGATTAGCTGATTGTTGTAGCCTACTCTCCTTATTAATATGTAATCCCATTTTTTAATAGTATGAATTCAAACACTCCGTAGTCTGAAAATCTTCATGGCATAAGATCCACACAGCGGCCTGATTCATACCTACATGCTAAGCAAAAATAGCACAAAAAATCCAAATTTTGGCATCAATATTCTGGTATGATGGAAGGCACCACACACCCCTTCACTGCTCTCAAAAGGCCTTGACAGGCCAAAACCAGCTGCTACGCATCTAGAAATGGCCAACTCCAGCACCTCTGTTGATTTGCAGCATCTGTTTGTCTCTCTTGTGACCATAGATGTCATAATTTCTGTCAAGCCTCTTCCATCGTGATCAAAATTTCTGCCAACCCGTTAAGATTGCAACACAAATGGAGTTTCTTCAAAGGCGACTTCAGGTAATTAAACCTAGTCCTTCTGCAAATGGTGTGATAGGATAGCAACTATGGTCCACTTATATTATGTTTTTGTCTGCCTTTGTGAAGCAAATTGAATGCTGATTTCTTCCTCTCTCTTTTTTTTTATTTTCCTACTTTATTAGATTTCATTAGGCACTCATTTCCTTTGCCTCTTGCTCCCTACTTCTGTGAAGTCATTGACAGGTTCTTATATAGCCCAATCTGTATGTTATCCTTTTCTGCAGTAAGTATGAATAATAATGCCAACATAGAAATTAACTACAGATTCCCCCAGTGCCATTCAACTATTCAAGTGACTAGCAAAAAGCAGACTCTAATTTGTTGCTCAGCACAAAAAGAACAACCTACTTTATGAAATTTGAAATTTAAACATAGACATGAAAGGCCTCCTGCCTATTTGCCAAAAATTCATGAGTTCTAAATCACGATATGTCCTTAAATTGGCAAGAGAAGCATACGTTTTGTTGAAATGGTTAGTTGTTATCAAATGATCGATCAGAAGATAAACCACCTGCAATTCAGTAGCACGGAACAAAGTTGTTCCCCTCAGCTCTTGAAGATCGTCATCACTAAACCAAAGTGGATTTCCAAAATTCGCTGGAAGCATATCAAGGTACCTGATCTCATTTTCCGCAAGTAAAACTCACAACAAAGAGTAAAGCAAAATTATCAACAAAAAGTCAAACACAATCAACCAAACATACGGCTTCCATGAAGAATTATGACGCAAGCGTTCCACAGTCAGGAATAAAATCATCAAGAATCTGTCATCTACTTCTCCATCTTCAAACATTGCCCTGCATTCTGGGCCAAGAAGAGGATCTTGCAACACTCTCATTGGAGTTATTGCTAAATCTAGCGGAACAACCAATAGAACCCCTGCTTCAGATTATTCAACATTAATTTCTCTAATTTCATGAGCTTATTGAGAGGAGATATATTTGAGGGGGAAACGTACTTGTGAACTTTTATTTAAGAAGCCTTTTTCTTTTCTTTTTTTCTTTTTTTATGTCTTAGGATAGACCTTAAAAATAAAACACTGAGTTCTGAATGGTAGCATTAAACTAAATGCCTTTAACAGGTATTACTTGACTCTGAGATCGTTGAATTTAAATATATCATTTTCTAGTTAAACTCATTGGATCATGTTTCAAGCAAATATCACAAGGAAAAGTATTTCAAATTTCCTGTAGTTGCTTAATTTATTGCTTATTTTTGCTCCAAAAGCAGGGCGTGTGCATTCAAAATTCCAAAACAGACACACTAACAGAATTCCACATCCAGTGGTACATTTTCTGGGTTTAGCTAGCAATGACAAAGTTACGAGTTTAGAACTCAACTCCTTCAATCAACGCTCAACCTGCGTTTTCTCAGCTACTGTTGGAAGAACAAGCAAAGCAATCGTAAGATGACCCGTGCCAAACATACGTAAAATGATCTCTAAATATACTTGATTGAAGTGTTTGGAAGATTCAGATTACCATCAGAAACATCTTTAGTTGAAAAGATGCCAAACCCTTTTCGGGAATCACAATACTTGATGTCGCAACCTTGTAGTTGAACCCCATTCGCCTAAATTCATAACCCAGAAAATTTAAACTAAAAATGTTACAGACGCAACAAAATATATGTTTCTATTGCTCATTGAAACCGTGTCAAGCAACCTGTAGCCACTGGAGGAACCGTTCGAGCCTGGCTCCTTCTGCCATGGTGCCCGAAAGTGGGTATCTAGGTTTGTTACGTTAGCTTCAAACTTCGCCACTTGGGAAGGTTTGGTATGTTTGGTTTATTTTCTACCTGATGTTGGGAGAGCCCAAACCTTGGATAGAAAGTAAACAATCTATTGCGAGATATAAAATTATGTTTGGATAAAAAAATGTTAAAAGAGCTTTTGAATCTGATGAACGTTTTTGGGTCCGTTTGGATTTCAGTTGGATATAATAGATTATGAAAATAATTGATTAAGTGGTAGATTTTAATCATAATTGATTATATTATAACGTAATTTGTTTGGATATTATTTTTTTAAAATTAATTTTAACTTAATATATGTTAACAACTTTTTTAAAGATTTAAAATTTGAATTTTACTAAGAAAAAAAAAGAGAAGAGAAGGGAGTTTGATTTTTTTTTTTATAAAATTTTGTGCTTTTTTATAATTTTTTTGGACCTTTTTATGTAATTTCTCCAGTTTTTTTTTATCAGCGTTTCTAAAAAGCTCAAAATATTAGCTTTTGAAAAAAATCGATTTTAAGGGTTGGAATCGATTTTTTGCTTTTTCAGATGTTTGGCTAATAAACTAAATAATCGATTTTTTTGAGAATAAAATCGATTAAAAACGTATCCAAACGGGCACTTTAAAGAAGCTGTCTCAAGGAGCTTCTTTACAGATGCAACATTGGGAGGCTTTAAAATAATTAAAATTAAAATAATTACTATCAGTTTTTCTTTCGTTATTTTCTTGCCTTGTCCTGTCACGTCTGCTTTACTCTGCCTTCTCCACATTTATTCAAATTTTATGTTTGTCTGTTAGTACACCTTTATTTTTAATCTACTCTTTTAAAAAAAAATTATTTAACTTTAAGTTTAATATTTAAAAAAATATCAAATTAATCATAATATATATATATATATAAGAAAATTTATGCACATTTTTATCATTATATATTTCAACTTCTTTTTGAATAAAATTTTTAAATAAAATATTTTTAACTATTTTTTAATGTTCAAAAATTTTAACAAGTAAATGATTGACAAGAAAGTACCAAACTGGATGCAGAAAAATAGTCTTCTTTTTTTTGGGAAATAGCTTATATTTAGAAAATATCAAAACAAGCTTGATGAAAATATAGATTCTTTTTTAAAAGGTTATAATTTAAAGTTCAATCATAAACTCATGTTCATTTTAATTATTATACATCTCAATTAGCTTTTAAATCAAATTATCAAAACAAAATTCAATTGATCCAACATATTTCTAAAAAAAAGTATTCAAATATAAATCACTACATCCATTGACTTTTCTCTTAACCTTAGTTGAATCCTAACCTCAATTGTAAATTTTTTAATCCAAATAATCTAAAAAAAAAAGAGAAACATAATTTTAGATCCCTGCTTTTTGCTCGTGTTTTGTTATTTGTCCCTACATTTTTTCTAAAACCCATGCACTTTTATTTTTTAATGTTTTTAAAAGGACCTAAAAAAACTTAAAGGTGATTGCAAACTTATTTGAGAAAATAATCTACAAGATTAGAAACTGAAATGCAATTAAGATTAAAAAAATTGTACATAAATCTCGCTCAATACAATTAAATACTCACATATTCATTAATAATTGAGTTTAAGAGAATAACAACACATTCAATATAATTCTCTCATTAAAATTTAATGCACAAAGATAAAACTACACATCACTTTTTTTTAAGGATAAATGTACAAATTTGGCTACCAATTATTTTTACAAGAGCACTAAGTAGTCTATACTATTAAGCGGTGCAAAATAAATCCTCAACTTTTAAAAATGGAGCATCTAGTAGCCTACCATTAATTTCACTCGACGAACGTTATGTGAGAATCACAAATGACATGTAACACTCTGCATAAGCATGTGTAAATGTACAAATTTAGCTACGAACTATTTTTTAAGGAGCACTGGGTAACCTCTACTATAAAAAAATAGATCATCCAACACATTCTCATCAATTTTAATTGAATATCATTTATTTTAGACTTATGAGATCCATAACACATCAAATTTTTTCTATCTTCTTACCTTTATTTTCAATCTTAGCTAGAAAAGAAGAGGTTCAAAAAATTTTTATTTGAAGACATTCACGAGAACGATGCTAATGAAGTATAAGCTTGATTTTACTACACGTGGCAGAAGCTTGATTTTAACTTAATTTAACCACGAATTATTTCTTTTACTTCATTAGTGTCTTTTTCATGAATGTCTTCAAATAAGAATTCTTTGAACCTATTTTTCTTGAGTTGAGACTAAGAACAGAGGTAAGAAGATTGAAGAGAATGACATGTTTTGGATCTCATAAGTTACAGAATAAATAGTGTTTAATTAAAATTAATGAAAAAGTATTGGATAGTCTGTTTTTCACAGTAAAGGCTATTTAGTACTTTTTAAAAAATAGTTCATCACTAAATTTTCACATTTATACATGTTGAGGTAGAGTGTCACGTGTCATTTATGGGTCCCACATAACATTCGTTAAGTGAAATTAATGATGAGCTATTGGATGCTCAATTTTTAAAAATTAAAGCTTTTAAATCACTTATACATTATAATATAATGATGTGTTATAAATTCTTGAATGGCACTTGTTTTTTTTTTTACTAATGTTACTTATTAATCTTGACACAGTTAATTACAAATTGAAAGCTTTAAAAATTCATGTATTTTACAATTTCTCATTTGTTAATTGATATTTAAATGTCATTAAAATAATATGTTTATGTAGATAATAAACATAGTTCCAAACTACTTGTTTCTTATAATATAACGATGTGTTGTTAATTCTAAATTTAATTTTCCTATCTTGTTAAAGTCTAAGTGGATTGTTGTTAATTACAAAAAGATTGTTGTCAAAACTCAAATGACTTGTTATTTATGCACGATGAACACTTATTTCATTAGCCCTATGCTCAATTTTTCTAACTTGTTAAAATTCGAATGGATTATTGTTAATTTCAAAGAAGTTGTTGTCAAGACGTAAATAAATACTTGTTAATGAAGGACCAACACTTGTACAATTAATTTCACCCCGTTATTTTTTCTAACTTATTAAATCATAAATGGGTTGTTGTTAATTTCGAAGGAACTATTGTCAAAACTCAAATGAATAATTATTGTTGATAATTGACAGCACAGATCTAATTGAACAAGTGTTCATCCTATATAAATAGCAAGTCATTCAGATTCTATGAATAATCCATTTGTGATTAACAAATAATAACAGAAGTAAATTAGTAAAATAATAAGTGCCACCCAGGAATTAACAAGTGCCATTCGTATTTTGACAATAACCCATTCATGATTAACAATAGTTTATTCGAGTTTTAACAAGATTAAAAACTAAATTTGGAACTAACAATAAACTGTTTTGTTATAAGAAATAAGTAGTTCGAAACTAAATTTATTACCTATATAAACATGTTATTTTTAATGACATTTAAATGTCAATTGACAAATGAGAATTTGTAAAATGCTTGCATTTTTAAAGCTCTTAATTTGTAATTAACCATGTCAGATTAACAGTTAATATTAGTAAAAGAACAAGCTTCATTCAAGAAATAATAACACACTATTATATTATAACATGGAAGTAATTTAAAAGTTTGGATTACTATACTCTTTTTTTTTTGCCATATAAGATTAAATGGGATTGCTGGCAAAAGGGGGTTTGAATTAATTGTCAACTCAAGAGGGCTCTAACGAAAGGTAATAATGGGATTTTTTAAAAAAAAATAAAATCTGTGAGGGGCAATTTTATCTTTTCACTATAAATTTGCATTTCAATTCTCTAGTTTTATAGTGATATTTCAAAATATTTTGGCCCTTCATTGATATTAAATCTCCTCAGTGATTCTTGAATGATATTTTTTCTTATTTTTATCTTTACATTTTTTTCCTAGCTAGAATTATTTTAGGAAGAATGACAACTAAGTCCTAAAGAAACTAATCAATTTAACCTAAATCTCAATTAATTTCAAAATATCAATAAAGTCCTATGCATTTTTTTAGAAAAGGTGCAAAATTGGTCATCAATTATTTTTTTAAAAGTACCAGGTAGTCTACACTATAAGGTAGTGCGAAATAAATTTTTAACTTTAAAAAAGAGATTATCCAATAACTTGTGTTAATTTTTATTCGACGGACATCAACTTATCATGTAGGGCCTATAATTTTTTAATTGAAAATGATATGTGGCATTCCACCCCAACAAATAACTATTTTTAAGGTAAAGGTGCAAATTTAGCTACGAGCTTTATTTCAAAGAGTATTAGATAGCCTCTACTATCGGGCAGTGCAAAGAAAATTATCAACTATAAAAAATAGATCATCTAACACCTTCTCGTCAATTTTGACAAATGCCATTTATTTTCAATCTTGTGGGACCCACAATGCATTAATCTTTCTAATTTTCTTGCCTTTAATCTTAGTCTCAACTCGAAAAGAGTAGCTCAAAAAGTTCTTATCTAAAGATATTCACGAGAATGATACCAATGAAGTAAACAAAGAAGAAAAAGAAAATAAGGTTTTGTTTAAATCTTTATGACAATTCAAGTGAAATAGTGATTTGAATTGTGATGCTGCTATGCATGTGTTGCACTCCTTAAGTGCACGGGCCGTAATGAATAATAAAGTGTGAATAAAATATCATTCCCACAAAAATTTGTTTAAAACAGTTATTAAGCAAAAAGCTAAGTAAATTCAATCAAGTTGAACAAAATATAATTAAGTGAAGATGATTTTGCAAACTAAATCAACACTAGAAATAAAGAAAAACAAATGATTCAAGAGTTTTTAAAAGTAATTAAGCCTAGTATTAGTTATTCTCCTTTATACTTCAAGAATATTTAATCAACCCCTAACATATTTTGCTCTTAATAATGATTTGTGCTAGTTAAGGATACTAAATTACCCATAAGTGCTCTCTCAAATTTCCAAGTAGGTGTATAGTTTAATTAATCCTTTAATCTCTTGATTAACTAATTAAACTTCAATTTGAAAATCTTATGTGACTATTTGAGGTTAATGAGCGTATCTCTACCTCACTAACAAAATCATCCATTCAACTTATAAACTTAAAGATTTCACAAAATTTAACTCAAGTTCTACACTCAATTTAGCTTTCTTAAGTATTCATCAAGTGAAGCCAACAACCTAATTGATGGCCAATCAACTAGAAGCATTAAGTACGAAATAAAATCAATATAATTACATCATTAATCACAAATACAAAAGGGGAATGAGTATTTAATTCATATACATGGTTCAAAATAATCATAAAATCAAGGGTTTAGTTACAAATTTTCATAAAACACATGAGAAAATACAGATATATAAGCACAAACATTGAACAAAAGGAAAGGAAGGAGAATAAAGAAGAACTAAGATATGAAGTCAAAATCTTTTCTATTCTTCAAACTCAAGCTCAATCTCCAGCAAAATTCGTGCCCTAACACACCCAAAACTCTCAAATACTTCTAAAAAGTCCAAAATGTTAGCCAAAATTGAGAATGGGTCAAATATAGTCCAAAAGCCTAACTTTATCAGATAAATAGAACGTTTCATTTTGCTATTGTGTCAAAAGTTGGCTTTAGGATGACTTTGCTCTGTTTTGCACTATTCTCTCTATTAATGAAATTTATCTTCTTTACACTTAATTTCTTCATCTAAAAATCTTTCAAAAGCATTATTAAGAGTTTAGAAATGCATTCAACTAAAACGTAAACTAAAATATCAATAAATTAGTTTCAAAATATTAAAACGGAGCCATGGTTTGAATTTTCAAAATAATATGCACATTTTTCTAACTTGAGTATTCAAAATATTTACAATTGTGCCAAAATATATTTAAAATCCAAGGAAAATGTGCTCATATGACATGAAAATTCTAGAAGTTAACAGCGTGGAAGAAGCTTGATTCAAGTTTAATTTAGCCATGAATTATTTTTACACCTATAGTAACATTGCAAATTTAGCCATGATTTATTTTTATAGAAAATGAAGCGATCGAATCAAACTTCTCCTATGTGTAGTAACATTAAAATTCAAACTACCATTTCGCTTGAATTGTCACAAAGATGTAAACATAACCTTCTCTTCTTCCTCTTCTTCTTCTACTTCATTGGCATTGTCCTTGTGGTTGCCTTCAAATAAAAACTCTTTAAGCTTTTTATTTTTAAGCTAAGACTGAGAACAAAGGTAAGAAGATCAGAGAGATTGACAAGTTGTGGTTCCCTTAAGTCTGAAAATAAATAGTGTTTGGTCAAAATTAATGAAAAGGTGTTGGATGGTCTATTTTTTGTAATTGATAAGCTTTTTTGCACCACTTAATAGTAAAGGCTACTCAATGCTTCTCGAAAAATAATTTATGGCTAGATTTTCTCCTTTACCCTAAAAGATATAGTTATTTGCTAAGATAGAGTGTCATGTGTCATTTTCAGTTAAAATTTTATGAGCCCAACATGAGAAGTTAAAGTCCGTTAAATGAAAATTAACGGAGGTCATAGGATGCTATATTTTTTAAAGTTGACAATTTATTTCGCATTACCTCATAATATATGCTATCCAGTGTTATTGAAAAAAATAGTTAATGGCCAAATCTATACCTTTATCCTTTTTTTTTTGGCAAATCTAGTTATAAATTAAATACGCTTAGGTTAAATATATGATTAAAATTTGGAAAATAAATTATAAATTTATTATTTTTCAGAGTTACAAAATTGGGAGCCAAACTTGCAAATCTCTAAAGTTATTAACATGATGATTGTAACATCCTGATTTTTATATAATAAAAAAATTGTAGAATTTAGGTTTTGAGGATAAAAAAATGATAATAATAGGAATTTATATTATTTGAGGTTATTTAGAAATAATATTATGGTTAGGTATTTAATTATGAATTAAAAATTTAAATTTAAAACTACATAAGCAATATTTAGTTAAGATATAATATATAAATAATTTTTTTATGTATGTGTTAAAAAAAAGAGAGAGAAGGTGGAAGGAACAAAAAAAAAGGGGTGGAAGGTTGTTGTTTCTAAGTCTCACATTGATTAGATGTGGGAAGAGAAAAGATGCCTTCATGTATAAAAAGAAAAGGGTATGTGCATTAGGAAGCATGAAGGGCTAAGATGCAATTTAGAGAAAATTGTAACTTTTGGCCTAAGAGTTTGAATAATTAAATTCAAACCAATAGTTTTTTTTATAATTGTGGGACCCACAATTTCATTTTTATATTATTTTTCTCTCTTCCTCTCACGTTGCTCGGCGTGTTCTCGCAAGGGGGGTTATTTTCTTTTTTTTTTTAAGTATGCTCCAACTTTCTTATTTAAATTAGTATTTAAAAAATTATTTAATTACAAAATTAATTTTATAGTTATTTTTTAAATAGTATTAGCTTTCTAGTGATATGATTATTTTATAAAATAGAGCAAATATTTTGATTAGAATTTTCTATAGGATAGTTAATCTGATGATATGATAGATTAAAAATATAGTTTGAAGTTCTTAAGGATATAATAAATATTATAGAATATTTTTTTGAGGTTAAAACTTATGTTTAAGAATTTTTGAGTTAAACTCTAGATCTATATGGTTAAATTTATGTTGAATCTGAGATGTAGGGATGAATCTCTGATTATTAAATATTTATTTAAGTATGAATAGGTATTTTTTAGGTTATAGAAAGGTGATTTAAGGCTTCAAGATAATTCTGAAATTTTTAATTTATTTTTGGACGAATTTTTAGCATATAAAAGGATGAAATTGTGATATTAGAAGTGATTTGAGGCTTAAAAATAGTTTATTAGGGTACGAAAATTTTAGAAGAGAATTTGGAAAGTTAAATGAGGCATAAATCTTAAATTAGTGTTAATATGTGTAACATCCTAAAAATTTTAAGACTCAAATTTATTAAAAAAAATAAATAAAAATAAAATAAAATATCTATAATTAAATTAAAATTTAGAATAATTTAATAGAGGCCCAGAGTTTGAATTTTACTAAGAAAAAGTTTGGTTTTATTTGATTTATAACTATGGGAAAAATTACCAAAGTTGACCCGGGCTTTTGTGCAATAATAAAAAATGTTGGGCCCTTTCTTGTAATTTTCCCCAAACTTTTTGACCAGTAATTTAAAAACCAAAATTGATGTAGAAACACAGAAATTGAGTTGGAAAGGAAAGGAAAGGAAACGTATGAGAGGGAGAGAGGAAGAAGAGAAGAGAAAGGGAGGGAGTTAAGCTTGGATCTAGGAGTCTTTGCGACCGTTGCGAGCTCGGCTACACGATAGGTAAACTTCCTACTTCAATCCTCTTCTCTTTCTCTTGATTTTCTTCAATTTTTGAAAGAGAAAATTTTTGGATTTTGATCTCAAAGGCTTTATTCTTGTAAGCTTTTGTTTCTTTGGATTCTAGGGAGCATGTTTTGAGTTTCTATATAGTGATCTAATGTTTTGAGTGAATAATTGGATGAAAAGAGGTGTTTTGGGCACAAAATAAACCTTGAGGAATTGGGTTTTTGCTCCTCAATGGTTTAAGCCTATTGATTTAGTTATAATTTTGCTATTTGAGCCCAATAAGATTTAAATTAAGGTTTGGTTTTCATTATAAGGGCTAATGGTGAAAGTTGGTGGCACTAAGTAAAGGTTTTTAATTGATTAAAAAATTATATAAATTAAAAATTAGCCTAGTGATGGCTAATAAATGGTTTTGGTGGTTAAGTGATACTATGTGAATGGTTGGTTTAATATATGGACCATTAGGGTGGAGTATGACTCATTGACCTAAGTTGTATGGTATAAGTTATAGTCTTCATTAATGCTATTTGTCATGATAAGTGATGTGGATCACTTATATGTTGTAGAAAATTGTTGGTGGAACTTATTGAGAAGTAAGGAACAAGCCGAGCCCTATTTTGTACAAAGGGAACCCTTTTAGTACCAAAGGGTTGAGGTAACAGGGGAATTTATATTTCTTATTACTTTGTTTTAGCTATGTTTGAATAAATATTACTAGTTATCATGCATTACATGTTTTAAAAGATTAAATGTGCTTTATAAGGGGTTATGGAGTACTACTTTGATTATAGTGCAAATATGTTTTCTAATTGTTTAATAACAATGTTTTTATGGAAATGAGATTTATAAATATTATACTACTTTAGAGTGTTGAATGGTCAATACTCAGGAAAGGTAGACAAGAGTAAAAGGCATGATCTCGGTGGGAGTTCACTAATGAGAAGGTGTGGATTTTTGATATTCTATGGCACACTGTCAGTACTCAGTGTTGTCTTACGTATTGTGGGCTCAATGCACTAAAGTGGTTAGTGTATTGAGTGTTCGACACCTCTCAGTGGGGGAGGGAATCCGATATATGAAGTGTGAGGTTGAGTGCCTAGGCCAAGGTAGCCCTCACATGGAGAGTAAGTCGGGCTGGCTCTGGGAGGGAGTTAGTTTTGACTGCTCAGGATTCACGTCGAAGGGGCATAGGCGGTTCGGTGGATTAGATCATGCCTTAGATTATGTTTTGTGCCTGTGAAGGTACAAGTAGGTATAAGGTTTACCTGCGAGTTAAAGAGTGCCAGGGGGCATTCTGTTGGTCATGAAAGGCCATACCGGCCTAGGTCATGCATTCATGCATTTTAAATGGCTAAATTATATACTATGTTGAATTTATTATTCGTTTATTTGATTATGGCTTACTTTGTAATAATCAATGTAAATTTCGCTGTTACTGAGATTGTGGTTGTCTCACCCCTTTCTTTTCAATATTCTAGGTCCAGGCGAAGGATCCAGTGGTGGACGGGGAAAGGAGCAAAGCTAGGGGTTTGCTTGTGATTTGTAAAGAACTGCAACCCCTTTCTTTTGAGCAAATATATTGTAATGTATTTAAGATTAGGGTGCCAGTAGGATATGATTACGTGTGTGTGTGAATATGTGTGGATTGTGTGCTTGTGTATGAATTTTTGTCTGTTTGCAGACTTGTGGCTAGGAAACTTGGTTATGGTGTGTGGTTTTGATGGATTTACTTAGTAGACCAAGTTTCTATTACAAGAAGATCTTTGTTTTGATATATATGTGATTTTATAAGCAAATGCAAAGTGGTTGCATTGCAAATGGTGTGCTATGGGCAAACATACACCTTGGATAGAGAGAGTAGGTGCGTGGGCCCCACAAGGAGCTCTGAGCCAAGTGAAAATGTTTAGCATATGTATTTATATAAATACATGGTATTTGGATTGATTTGTGACCACTCTTGTATGATTTGTGCATTTTGGGGGTTTAGGGTCCATTTTGGAAAATGGCACCCGGGTGGTCAAATTTTGATGTATGGGGGTTTTCCATCATTTGAATGTTCTATCAAGTGTTTTTAATCTTATTTGACGTGTCCAAAGTGTTTCAACAGGTTTGTGACCATTAGGATGAGATTTGGACAATTTTGAAAATGGTTTTTACCAAAAAGCTGCACTTTTGCATCCGGGTGTCCAAATCTTAATCCGACCGTTGGATTTCTCTAAAATTTGGGTCACAAGTAAAACCTTTTATAAGCTTCGTGTGGACTTTGGAATCACGTCGATCGGATATCGGACAGAGAAACGACGCGCTCCGGAATTTGGTCTGGAGGTGCTGTCATGACAGCATTAAATTGCTGTCATGACAGCTACAGTATTGATTTTATAACCTGCATAAAATTCAATCTGTCCGTTGGATCTTTTCAAAATTTAGTATGCTAATAGTATTATTTAAAAGTGACATGTGGGCTTTGGAATCACTCCGATCGGAGGTCAAATGATGAAATGGTGCACTCCGGAAGTTGGTCCAGAAGTGCTGTCATGACAGCTTTTTAGCTGTTATGACAGCAAAAATAATCAAATTTTTAACATGTCTAATTTTAAATCCGACCGTTGGATCTTTTTGAAATTTGGTATACTTATAGTACCCTTTGAATGTGATGTGTGAGCTTTAAAATCACTTTGATCGGAGGTCGGATGGCGGAACGACGCCTCCCAGAAGTTGATTCGGGAGGGTTGTCATGACAGCAATTTAAATGCTGTCATGACAGTATCTTTTTATTTCTCTTTCGTCTAACTTGCTTCTGTACGCTATAGTTAGAACCTATAATTTTTTTTAAGGTTTTAAATGTTTACTTTGCAATCGTATATTTGCTTAGTGATTTAAATGGTTTGTTTCCTAAGTTGGTTTTAGGATTAACTCCTTAACCACACTTAGTTTATTTGAATTGTGTAATTTTTGGATAACACTCGGGGCAAGTGTTACAATATGGATTATAGATCTAAAACTTTCTAACTCTTTAAATTAAAGTTATTTATTTTAATATAAAATTAATATATAGTATTATGAAATAACCATGTAGATTGTGTTGACAAAGATAATGGTGAAAGAAGAGTTGTGAAGGGGAACTTGTTATTCAAGACATAAGGTAACCATTATTAATGTGTTGTGATGATTGTGTTTTGTGAATGGTTATGTGTTGTTTTGTTGTTTGGAAAAATTATGAATTATTGAAAATAAATACTATTATATACTTGTTTGAAATTATTGCCAAGTGGGTCAAAAATTTATTTTTGTTTATCATGATGAGATATTATTGTTCGGATATATTCTTGTTTGGATATTTGAATAATGCATGACTTGTCAGGGTATCTTAATATATGGTGTTAATGGAAATTTTTGTTCGGTTAATTATTACCATGTGGTAAGCCCTCATTGGACCCAACGAGTGGTGTGTCGCTTGGTCCAACTCACCTTTGGCCGGGTTATTTGGCGTCCGAGTATGGCAAAAGGAGGATATAAGGTGCAGTCATGCAATTAAATACTTGTTCGATTTGTTTGAAAATATTGTTCGGTTAAATGTTTTGTGTGCCTACTTAGTAATCGCATGATTAGTTACATCCGCATGCATCATTACATATTAATTTTTGGTTACTGGGACTTTTAAGTCTCATTCCCTGTGGTTAACATTTTTACAGGAGCGAGTTCGGTCGAGAAAACACCAGAGGAGTAACTTTGGTGTATGAGACACCATCTTTTACGTTGCCTCTCATTTTGTATTATGCAATGTATCTTGTGCCAACCTAGGACATATCTTATTTTGACAACATGTAAACTCTAATCCTTTTTATTAAATACATTTATATGACTAAGATGATTATGTTTGTCCCTCTTGATTCATGACCTGATTTGAATATCATGCCATGAGGATCCTGTCTGTCCTTCATGGTTCCAATTGCTTTTTGAGATATTTTAAGACCTGTGGTATATTGTCTTGGATGTATTATGGTAGAAATTTTTCTACCCTGATAAGAGTATGATAAGGGGTCAATAAAAAAAATGATTTGTTGAATTAATAATTTGTGAAAAATCGGTTTGTAAATTTTAGGGTGTTACAATGATTTTGTTACTTTTTAACTTTAAGTATTTATATTTGTATTTCCTTTTAAAATTTTAAAAATAAATTGTAAATTCATTTATTTAAAGTTATAAAATTAAGAGTCAAACTTACAAATTTTTAGAATTGTTAAAATAATAACCTTAATACTTCCCAACATTAAATATTAACATCTGTATTTCTTTTTAAAATTTAAAAATTAAGTTACAAATTCATCAATTGAAAATTGTAAACTTGGGAGATAAACTTACAAATTGTGTTCCAAATTAAAATTGAGAAAATAAATTATAAATTCATTATAATAAAATTATAAAATTGAAAAAAATTTCACCTAAGGTGCCAATGTTGCTTTAAACCTTTTTTAATACATCAAAATGTCACTTAAAGACCAATGAATCTATTTGAAATTCTGACACCACTTAGTACTTGGGTTGAATAAATTAGTTCCTTTCAAACTTAGTTGTCATTCTTCGATTATTTTATAACATTTATTCTTTATTTTTTTGGGCAATAATTTAGCTATTTTATCCTTGCCTAAGTGTCATTCTCCAACAACACATTGCCATGTTATGGATTCCACAGTTTTATGGGATAATAACATTTAAAGTCCTCTCAAATACACAATAAGAGTATATTAGTTTTACATCATATATTAATTTTTAAAAACATATGTATATTATTATTAAAAATTAAACCTTAATTTATATTTTTTGTTAGAATTTTTTCCAAAAATTTAACAAGTTAAAATTTAATTTTTAATAATATATATCTATTTTTTATACAACAGTATTTGATGCAAAATTAATAAATTTTTGTTGTAATAACTGTGTTTTTGTGAGAGTCTTAAATGGCATTCGCCCTGATTTTCCTCCTATTTTCGGGTCTTCTAGGTCCTAGCCATTCCCTCCCTATGCCCTGGGAAGTAGGAAGTGAAGATGACGGGCAAAGTAATCTCACCGCAGTAAAACGTGAATGTTCCAATTCCTGCGAAGCTCTGGACCATGGTGATTCTTCTTTAACACAAACGACGGCGAAGCGGGTAACTAATTTAAGGAGCGGGTAACTAATTTGAGTCTTCTTCGAACCACAATTTTCTCGTTAACGACAATGCAAGCAACATGCTTTGTCATTAACGTTACCTTTGACATTCCCTCCTTCTAGTAATATCATGAAGCCTCCTTCGCGCCCAACTAAATTCCCATAATTCTGGTCTCAGATCTGACTTGAGGAGCAGGACACAGCAAATACTCACATGTCTCCAATCATTTGAGCGCACCAAGTGGTGATCGATCTGAACTTTAGCTTCATTGCTTCCTCTTGTGGGAGTTGATCCTTGGTAACTTATCTTTTCCTGGATTGTTCTTGATGCACTGTGCTTGCCTGTCAGCTGTCAGTTGTTGATATTTCAAGAGATGATAGAGCTATTTGCATGTTGGGTGATTGAAAAATTTGGATCTTGATGCCTTCTGATCTGATACATGGGCTCTTATGTTTCTGTTGTTGTTCCTTGTGCCGGAATTGTGTTGGCTGAATTTTTTTTTTTCATTTACATGTGGATTTATTTTCTGTGAAGCTTAAATTTTTGAAGAATTGGCAATAAAGTTGCTCCAATTATGTGACGTGGCATTTCAAAATTTCAACTTTTTTCGGGTTTTACATTCTGTTGAGGGAACACAAAATGGGTTGAGGTTGTTGGATTTTACTTAAGGGGTCCTCTGTTTCCATTCTTTTGAGTTCTGGACTTCTAGGAAATGTAAAGTAAAGCAACTCGCTTGATGAAGTTATATGAAGGGAATCTTCACCTTTTTCTATGTTCAGAAGTTCGAGCCATCTTGATTTCTTTGTATCTCTCAACTTGTTGTGCCGAGCAGCAACAAAAGAATCATAAAGATCCCTCCTTAGTCCTAGAACTCTGTGAGGTTTAGTTTGGAAATTGAACAATTTCGTTCCTTACCCATTTGGGAAGCCAGCATTCTTGAATTCACTAGTTTTTGTCTTCTCAGTGAGTACAACTTTGAGTTCACAGATTGTCTTGTAGCGCATCAGTCTCCATATTAACTTCCACTCATATGTATTGTAATCCTTGCCTCTTTGCCCTCAAGGAGAACAGCCAATGATTTTGAGTGTAACATTTAAAGGAAGATTTTGGTAAGTTTCATTGGTCTACTTCAAGTTTAGCTAAAAAACGTGAGCTTTTCTTGTGATTGTTCTTGTGCTATATTTATGGGCACAATATAATCCTTCATGCTTGTCAATCATTTGGTATTCAAACAATCTTTGATGAGCTTTAAAGCATTTCAATTTCTGTTCATTTTGTTTCAGAAACAAGCAAGCTCAACAAATTTGTCTAATAAGACTGTCGAAAAACAGAGTTCTCACAGAATGAAGGGTTTAATCTCACCAATTGAAAGTGCCATGCCATCTCCTCTTTTTCTATGGAGGTTTAAGGTTTGTTAATGTACTCATTAATTTGTCTGCCTTTTGTTCAAGCCTTATATACCAAGAACTTTCTGCATTATATTTAATCTCCAAATTTGCATTTGTTGCAACCTCTATACTTGACTCCAGTGTTCCTTGGTCATGTTAGATGGGCTCAATCTCAACCTTATGGAAGAGAAGTATAACCAACTCACTTTTGGACTAATATTAATTTGTTGACTTTTTTTGGTCAAATTGATTTTATTTACTTGTATGTTGATATTGGATACCTTGCTTTAAAAAAATTGTAGTTTTCTAACTCCTATGGTTTCTAAACCTTGCTGATTGATTTTCTCAGGTGCTACTCTTTCTAATGTGGGGCTTTATTTGTTGCAAGGTTAGAGTATGCCTTTTTGCTTTTGTAATATTATTGGTCTCCATGGATGCCAATGATTTGCTCTTGTGAAAAATTCCACTATTACTACTATACTTATTTATGGCCTAATACTTATCTAGTTTCTACCTTTGCATCAGGTTGGATGGGATTCTGTCATGAGAATGGATACAAATTTGCAAAATCTTTTTATATATGAGGCATTTTTGTATTATAACCCCCTTCTTCTTGTGGTGAGTTGAAATTTATTGTCCTGTATATGTTGTTTATTCAAAATATTGGACCTGATAAATTTAGTTGTTATTATTACAGACTATGATGGTCTGGCTTTGGGGAGTGAACTTGTGGATTTTTTCACAGTCCAGTGTAACCTATGCAAAAGTTTTTGATCTTGATCAAAACCATCTTACTCACAACGAAATATGGAAGGTACTCACAACCATCTTACTCACTTGTGAATATATTATATCAATGCAAGGCCAAATACTTTAAGAAATCAGATAATTCTTCTCTTAAGTTCCATTTTCACCATAGCATATGCATTTACCTTGTGAATTGTGACACATACTGATTGCTCAATCTTATATCTTCTTTAAAATAATAGTAAAGGCATCCTTTTTCATAACAAGATGCTAAGCCAATCCTATATCATATAGATTGATGTTGCCTCATGGTTATGTGTGTATAAATGGGATAGTACAGCCTTAAATTTATTCTTTGCATGTTCGTTCTGCTCTCTTTTCATTCATATGCCAACGTTTGGTTTTTATCTTAATTTGTTTAATACATAGTCCATATAATGCTTGTCTCTAGGTTTAGCAATAAGCAATATTTTTTTAGCTATCATTTGACAATATTGTTTTGGCCGCTTCTTAAAAGTTATTTCATGCTGATTGCTTTAAAACTATGATTAAGGAGTTATTAACATTATAGAAGTAACATACTTGAAATGAATTTCAAACGGCAGTGATATCTTTATTTGAAATATTGTTAGTAAAAGGAGAAAACATAATCTTTGATCCCTATAGTTTTATCGGGTATTGCTTTTAGTCCCTGTAGTTTTTTTCTACTATTTTCAGTCCTTATAAGAACTAAAAATGGTGAAAAAACTGAAACTATAAGGACCTGAAAAACAAACATTACTCAATCTTTCTGAAATTATAGGGACTAAAAACATTGAAAAAAAAACTATAAGGATTAAAAGTAAAACTTGATAAAACTATAGGGATTGATGATTGTGTTTTAAAATGAGAGAGAGAGAGAGATAACTAAAATTCTGATGTTATGCCAATAGTATGATTTATTTTTAACCCCGTTAGAATGCTAGTGCTATGGAAATATTATCTTGTTTCGACATTTGCTGTTACTCTTTATGTTACTTGCAGTGTAGTACATGGATGACAATCATTGTCCCGACTAGCATGACTGCTTATCTCTATCTATATTCTCATGGGGAAGTATCATTGGCTGCTTCACAACCAGTGTAATATCTGCTCTGTCTTTTGTTTTGCTTGTATCTTTCTCTCTTTTACTCCCTCAGCAAATTGAATTAGATTTTTACTTAGATATTGCATTTATTTGCCTGTTTCAGTCAGTCAGTCTGCATTTTCTTTCTTTCTCATAGATGATAAGATATAAATGCTTTTTTTTTTCCTTTACTTTTATATTGATTTTGGGCACTTATTAGTTATTATTTTGAAAAAAATCAAACGTGTTAGTTAATTTTTGAAGTAGCAAGAAGTAATTTTCCTATGATATGTTCTGACTTTCTTATACACATTTGCAGGTGCTTCTTTACATCTTTGTTGCAATAGTGTTGATCTTTCCCTTTGATATTTTTTATTTGTCATCTCGTTTCTTCTTCTTAAGGACAATGTGGCGGATTGCTTTCCCTCTACAGGCAAGCTTTTGTATTAATTTTTACTTCTACAGTTAGGTTCTTAGATTGTGTTACAGCCTACCTGTCAAATAAGTAACAAACTTTCATGGTCGGTCGTTGCATTTGCCCATGTTGGTAGAATACAGAATTTTGAGTGTTTATCTACTCTTTGTTCCTCTTATAAAGCGTCTGCGAGATCCCTTGCTGGATTTCTGATTTCTTAGTTTCTTAATGTGAAGTTCTCATTCAAATGACCCATACATTGTTTAATGGGTTTGATATCTTACATTGTAATTAATTTTATGTATTCTTTATTTCATTTTTGTAATGCATATCTTTACAGATAATGATCTTTTCAATTTCTCCATGCAGCCAATAACATTTCCTGACTTTTTCTTGGCTGATATTTTCACTTCCATGGCAAAGGTATAATAAATAACATATTAGTTACTTTCTTGGTGCTTTTCCCTTTTCAGTTCACAATGTGTGCTATATCTCAAATGTCACCATACTTCAATTTTAAGTGCTTAGAGATTGTAAATTTACTTTCTTTCTTTTTTTTTGGTCTCTCCTGATGCCTTTTATGTTAATGAATGGGAGGAAAACCTTATTTTCTTACAGGTATTTTCAGATTTGGAGCGCTCATTTTGTAGAATGGTTAACAAACAGGTAATTAATATATGCTTTAAACTGAATAAGTTATTTTATGTTTGTTCTTGTGGTCTCTTGAGTTGAATCTGTCTTTTAGGTTGATTTACTGTTGTTAGTCCCAGTATCCATTCCACATGTGTGACACATCATCTATGATATATCCACCATTTTATTTGATTGCAGTAGTCTGAAATTTGAACACAACTAATTACATCATTTTCAAGCAAAAATGCACATTTTACATGTGTGTTTTTTATTTATCATTTATCCTCCCTCTCTTCGTACTGGCATTTATAACTCTGATATAATCAGTGGCAAGCTGAGTGATATATAATTATTAGTTGTCAACCATACTGTTGATGAAAAACCTATTTCAACTCAAAAGCTTAAGCTATTTAGTGAAGGCCTTTAGATGGTTTTATTATAATATCAAACACAGTGCACTAGCTCAATGGAGAGCTTTTTGAACTGAAAGTGTGGTTAACCACTATCGTAGCATGAAACTCCTGAGTGCTATGGGCCTAATGCAAATTAGCCGATAAGAGTGGTCGGAAATTTTGGAAGGTACACTAATTGTGGAGTTTGAAAGTTAAAAATTGATTTATTTATTTTTTAATTCTTCTCGCTGGTTGTGATCTTCATTTGCTTTCAGCAATCTATACAAAATATAGTGTTTGCTAATGACACACAATTTCTTTCTAGATGTTAGCATTATTGAAATCGTACTGTTTATGGGATGTTATTTCTACCCTAAAGAAGAACTTGATTCCTCGAATTTGAACTTTTTTTATTGATGTTCAGGTGGCTACAATTGCATGGCTTGAAGCTGATTCTGTTTGTGGTAGCCATTCAATTGCTATACCGATGGTACTTGTGCTCCCTTATCTCTGGCGTTTATTGCAATGTCTTCGACAGTTCAAAGATACCAAGGAAAGAACATGCCTTTTTAATGGTAATAGCTCTTGATCACCTTTTCCCTTGTGCCCATAACTCGTTAGCATAATATTTCCTGGCTATGCTTTCTTCCCTTCTTCTTTCTTCTATCAATTTACCTTGGATTTTTTTAAAGCTATAAAGATTTGGTTCAAAGCAAGAGTAAAGACTTCCTTGGCTTTTAAAACTCTATGTTTTCCGAGATGAAATAAAAATTTTCATTGGTGCGTATACTAGCTTTTAATGGAACATTTTTGGCTTCCCCTTATCCTTTTGGCTCCTTGTATATTTTGTATTCACTTCTGCGTTTAATGCTGATTTTTTATGGATATCATCTTGCCAAGTCTTCCGGACAAGGAACTTTATTTTATATTCATTGAGTGAGGTATTTTTCTCGTTTATAAGATTCTCTACTGTTTTGTGTATAGAATTTTATTATTACTTGCACATTTTTATCTATTTCTGCAATAATAGCACATAGTTCGATCTTGAATCTTTTGGTTTCCATTTAGAACAATGGTTGTAACTTTGGTGTTTCCATCATACTATTCTTCTAACTCCCACAAAATGTGTTTTCAGCATTGAAATATTCAACAGCATTCCCAGTGATTTTTCTTTCAGCCCTTAAATATCATGTGTTCCCTGAGAAGTGGGCATCTCTTTATCGGCCGCTTTGGCTTCTCTCGAGTGTTGTTAATTCGCTCTATTCATTCTACTGGGATATCACTCGAGATTGGGATTTAAGGTACCTCACATATAATCTTTACTTTCAGACTAAGAGGCTAAGAGCAGCAAACCTTGCAATTCTCGAAGATTTATAAACGGCACACCTAATAAACAAATTCAATTTCCTTGACTTTCAAGATAACACGTGTTCACCAATAAAGCTGACTAAAAGATTTAAAAATGCCACACCTAACAAACAAATTCAATTTTCTTGACTTTCAAGATAACACGTGTGTTAGCCAATGAAGCTGATGGTTAGGTGCCCAGCCCCCTGTTTGTAAACCCTTGCTTTGAATTAATTTGCTTAATTTTTCCTGTTCTTGTTTCTCTACTCCTCAAGTCTTTGAATTTTTTCTCTTGGTATATCTAGAGAGTGGGTTGTTAGTAGAGCACATTAACATTGTGTAACTGACCTCAACTACTGGGATAAGACTTCTTGTTGTTATTGTTGTTTCTGTCTTAGTTTTCAATCTACGTTTAACTTACATTGAGGAAGTGAAGGGTGGCTTATCCAAGCTATATGCCGGAAGTTGGTTTGAAAAATATGGTATAAGATTTAGATTAAGTTCTTTTAATACTTGATATTAAGTTCTTTTTTTTTTAAATGTAAAATACATTCATGTTTTATGTTTAGGTGTGCCCTATTGATTCCTTGAACAAGGTTTTGCCACGTGCCATGATTCCATTGACGAACTAGTGGCTAGATTGCAATCACTTGAAAATTGCCCCTGAATATATCACATTTCATTTCATGTTAAAATTCACTCTGGTTCACAAGCTATATTGAGAGAGTATTTTCCTTGTTTTACAGTAACTTTTCTCGCATATTCAAGTTCAACAAACCAAGTCTGGTTTCCAACCTGTTTTATGGGAGAAAATGGGTAAGAATCAGATCCATTTAGTTTCGACGGATTAGAAGGTCATGAGTGTATTTGGCCCAACTTGGCTTGAACCCGCCTATGGACCCTCTCAATTTTAGGTGGGAAAATCATTATTATCATTTTGGGTATATTTTGACCGTCATGTTGATCTGGGATCTTGATATCTATTTGGAATAATTTTTATTTTAAATGGAAGAAGAAATTTAGTCCATTTGCATTGGCTAGTATGGTAGGACCAAGAATTGGATAAAAGAGTCATGTTAGATGAAGAGAATCTGAACTCCTTAACTCCTTAACTAAGAGTCATATCAAAAGTTTGGTAGGGTTTGACCTGGCTTGCAATCTGGTATGGCTAGGAGACACCCTCTCATTCTCGCAGGTCTTTTTTCAAACTTGCAGATATACTTTTGGGTAATTGGAAGCAACTTCCTCCTGCGCTGCTCCTGGACATATAAACTGTCTGCCCATCTCCGCCACAACTACCTGACAGTGTTTACAGTTACTGCTCTGGAGATGTTCCGGCGATTCCAATGGGTGTTTTTCCGTGTTGAAAATGAGTGGAATAAGATGACTCGATCCGGTGTTCAACTTACGGAAATCCCAAGGGAAGAGGAGAAGTTGCTCGGCTCTGACAATCATCAAGTATAGGCTCCACGTTTTGTCTGCATTTTCATGGTAACATTTTCCTTAGATACAGCACCACCCCATTTTTTCCTTCTAGGCTCCAGCGTTTGAGGCTCCCATGATTTGATGAGTAGAGATATAATGTGTTTGCATTAAAAAAATTATAATTGAAGTTAGGATTCAACTAAGGTTAACAAATTGAAGTTAGAAAAAAAATCAGTTAATGTAATATGATTTATGTTTGGATGTTTTTTTTTTTCAAAAGTCAGTTAAATAAACTGAAATTCATTTGGATGATTTAATTCAAAAGCCAATTGAGATGTTTAATGGCAGAAATAAGCACGAATTTTTTTATCTTAAATATTAAATCTTGGATAAGCCTATTTATATTTTTTGACTAACTAATAAGTAAAAAATATTAAACTTAAAATCACAACTAATAAGTAAAATATCTTAAATATTCAATCATGAAAACATAAAATAAATTTATATTTAATTGATATGATTTACAAGTTAATCTCTAATTATATCACAAAAATACTGCATCTGTCTTGACGATTTGGGTAGATTTGACAAGGCTACCTCACCAATATTAGTATCTTCTTGAATGTCAAAGTTAATTTACTTGCAAATCTCAGGCCTTTATATTTAAATTTTTCATAGAGGGAATTTTCTTTTAAGGAGGCAAATATGTTTATAATTTGCCTCCTTATATCTACAAGATCAAACCAGACTAACATTAAAAAACAGATTTTGGAATCCTTAAACTTTAAAAGAATAAATTAAAAAAATAAATATCTAATACAGTACATTAAAAACATGACATGCCTATGCCCATCCACGTCTTTCTCTTATACTTAAAATACGCAGCTGGAATTATAGAGACACGAGCTTGATCACATGCTTCTATCACAAGTTATCACAAGGATGAAACTACCAGTTTTTTTGCCCAATTATATTTTTTAATATATTGTGAGAAGATTTCCTTTTTAAAAAAAAAAATTGTTCGGCTAAGATCATATTATTTGATTGTACTTGAAAACAAAATGAGATATTAAGGCAGGCCCTGCAACATCAAAAAAAGGAGCAGGTGGCAATCCTACTGAGCGCTCTGGATTCAAAATCACTGAGCTTGATGAGGCAAAAAGAGGATGATCTGATGCAGGCGAAAAAGAAAACTAGAGAGCTAGAGGATTGCTTGAGAAAAGCAGAGATGGAAAGCGAAGCATGGCAGAGACTAGCCAAGGAAAAGGAGGCCATGGTGGTAAGGCTGATGAATAGGGGATGGAAAGTAAAAAATATAACAAGCAGGATAGTAAACAAATGTACATGCATTATATCTTCCTCTAGTCTAAAATAAACAAACAGGGGATGGCAAGTGAAGAGAATAACAAGCACATATCACCAATTATTCAAGTCAAGGAAGAAATAATCTTCAAAGAAGGAACAACAGAGCAGGGACGCGATGGAAACTAGAAAGGATAGTAGAGAGCAAGAGATTGGCCGGAGGTTACTTGGTGCTTCAATACGGTGGAGATTGGTTGCTAGACATCGTCGCCTATGACTAATGAAAGGAAGCAAATCTGAGGTGTGGAGAGTTATGCGCAACACAGATTGGGAGTTGTGTGTTTCGATCTGAGGTGTGTGTTTTGAACTAGATTGGGAGGTCATGGGATAATAAAAGCAACATGCACAAGAAGCAAGCATAGCTCAGGTAGATAGAAGACAAGAGAGAGAAAGCATCAAAATTTAAAATGAATTTAATGCTTCCAATGGGCAGTAACATTAACGCTAAGGAGAGAAAAGCCGAATTAGTGGGCTTCTTAATTAACTCGCATTTACATGCTAACTGAGGTTGAAAAATTATGCTAATTCAAATAAGATTTTTTTTTTTTAATATTTTGCATCTTAACCTCAGTTTCACCCATTCTAACTGAGGTTAGAATGTAATTCAAACATACACATAATATATGTAGGCTCGTTATCATAAATTAGATATCAATTTTGTTGCCAGTGAGCGTTACTTTGGTGAAAATATATTTTTAATTTCAATTTTAGTATATGAAGTTTAAATCATCCAAAATACTAGCAGGTTGTATTTTTTGACATCTTGTATGTAATAAACTTGCATTGTGTAATCTATATAACCGACCTCACTTAGTAAAATAAAGCTTATTATTGTTGTTGTTGTATGCAATAAACTTGTATTACAGAGGCTGGCTCTAAAAACTTGTGTTATAAAGATTAATATTTGGTTTATTCAAGAACTCGTAAGCTCATATTAATATCCTTAATATGTGATCAACTCCAGTGGCCTCTTGATCCAGTGGCACATGTATTTGCAGGTTCTAACCATTTAAGCGTATGATGTAACTAGGTGATGCGTTAAAATATCTCAGGAAATCTCCCATAATATCTTCATATTTGAGCTGATTTGATGAGATTTTATAATGAAGGCCACTAGTCCACTTACATGCTATTTGAATGGATGCCTCGAGAGTAAATCTCTTGGGAACAAATCAGACTTTTCATTGTTTAAACTTCAAACACAACCAGCAGTGAAAGTTAGGCCTGAAAGTTCGTCTTATTTTGTCTTCTTCTTGGCAAATATTAGGCCTTAATTTAGGTTCCAATTGAGGACCTTCCTACTTCCAGAGTCACGTTTAAACATTACTCTAATGCTATGGTTGGGTTCCACCGAGTAAAGGAGACTCAGCGTGTTTTTAGAGTAATAAGCAAAACGTTCCAAAATAAATAAAGCAAGGGTAGGTTCAAATTTTTATCCTTCGTCATACTTAACGTTTATGTGCCAAATGGTCTAAAGTAGGTATTTTAAGATAAGAAAATACAGTAAATTTAATATACATAAATAGATGGGACTTTCACTTTCCAATTTACCTTTTTTTTTGCGAATTAATTTCTTAATTGAAATTTTTATATTTGTTAATATCTTCCCCGTATTAATTATGTATTTATTTTTAATGAACTTAACAATCAAATAATTATATTTATTTATCACGATCTTCATTTTGAGTTTAAATTTGATAAGCCCCATTTGAATCATGCGCAGGAAACTTTCATAGAGTTCAAGTCAATTCTTCATCATATTACATTTTTATTGGTAAAAATGGATCAATTAACAACAAAATGATTATTTTGAATAAATCTTGAAATTTTTCGGAGATTCATTATCAATTTTTACATATTTAAAAAGATTGCTTGCGCATAACATAACCAGAAATTCAAAAGGTTAAGTGCGACTTGGCGGAAAATGAAATCGAAGAGTACAATCCAACTTTCTGAACACAATTGGATTACATCTTATTTTTTCTTTCTGGTGACACTTTTTCGTTCACTAATCTCGTCGAAGCAGCATGACTCCGCTTAGTGGCCATATATATATATATATATATATATAACACTTCCAAAGATTATTTGAACAATCTAAATCGTGGGAAAAAGTGTGACCATTTGCATTTTAATTATTTATTAATTCAGATTCGGATAACTTCGCCTAGAAAGTTGAATATTTGATGTGGACAGATAAGGGTGTTAATAATGACAAGTTACTTCAAACAACCCGTTCATGCCCAATACTATTTCAGTGTCAGGCCTAAAAAACAGGAGATTTTTTTTTTAATAAAAAGGTTTTTAGACCCGATTTTATAATTCTTTTTAAGACAGGTCTAAGCTTGGGTTAACATTTTTAGACTCTATATTTTTCCTTTTTTTTCAGTTAACATGTGATTGAAATTGTTAAAAAGTTGATTTGATACAACTGCTAATATTATATATTGCAAAACAATATGTTTGATTTTTTTATTTTAATTTTTGAATTAATATATGAAAATGATATAATTTGTTAAATTGTGTGTTTCTACCTGTAATTAGAAATTTAAATGAAAAATAAAAAACTATGCAAACTTAAGCCAAAATATAAGTCCTATCAAATGAGGCCCAAATTTTAAAAATATTATCAATTTAAAATATATGCGCTCATGACTTAAGTCTTTAATGAGTGAGTTCTTAATGGTCATGATCTCAAATTATCTAAAGTCAAGAATAAAAGTCAAGCTTGAGATCTTATTTAAATAAAGATTCAAATTTAAAAAATGAGGAATTTTTAGGTAATAAGACTTTTGGACTCGAACCTTGATAAGCCTTGAAAAAAAGCTCGGATTTGGGTGGCCTTCCAAGCTATGTTCTATTTTTTTTTATTTTACCTTGAAACACACCATTTGTCAAATATGAAAAAAACCCTAGCATTCGACCATTCTAAATTTCTAGCTCTCTTTGTCTCTTGGCTCAACTTTTCACTATCACCTTTGTCTTTCCTTTAGTCATCTCACCTCTTCCTCTCACCACTATGTTCACCCTCTGGTTCTCTTTGTCCCATAACTCATCTCTTGACTTAGTTTCTCAACTTAGTGTTTTATTATTGTGACATTTTAGTTCTCTTTCTATCATATAATTCCTCTTTTGACATAGACTTTTTTTTTTTAGGCTATGAATTTTTGAGATTTTAATTTAATTTGAAAATTTTGATTCTCATTTTATTTCGTAAGGCTTATATCGATATCCTTTCTATATTTTGTTTTTAAAACTTTGTTGTGAATTTTAATAACATCAACTAACATGTAGTTAGACTTTTGAATATTTTACTTATTTTTTAGATGACTTTAGATCTTAATTTATTTTATGTTAAGTTTTAAAATTACATTATAATGCTAAATTACATTATTTTCTAAAAAATAATATTAAATTTTTTAAAATTAAGTTTTTAAGTTCGACCTCAAAAAAGGTATCGAGTTTTTAAAATTTGGTCAAAAATTGAAAATCAGGATTTTAGGACCCGCGCCCACTCTCCCAAGGGCTATCTATCATTAACAACTCTAGTTATAATAGGTAGTGAAGGGGGGACAGTTATTTGGTGTGCGGCCCGACACAGATATTTTAAAGATCAGATTGAAAATTAGTGTTTAAAAATGATAAATAGCGATTACAAACTCAAGCTTTTATGGGTTAGGCGTATTAAAGTTTAATTTTGAAAGGCTAGGATAAGCCGCCTTTTTTCCCATGTTAATGCTAAATAAATTCAATTTTTCGAAAAAAAAATTAAAGTCTATAGTATAAATTTATAACTCAGACGGTAGATTCGTCATGTTGTTTGAGAATAAATTTTATTTATTCAATTTACCAAAAAAATTATTTATTTAATATAATTATGTTTTTTCATTGTTTATATGCTGAAAAAAATTTGAATTATTTATCTTTTAAAGAATTACAACTTGGACTTTAAATTATGATAAGTTACATATTACTCTTTGATTCTATTTATAAAACACTTTCTTAAAGTAATTTTTAATTTAAAATATATGACACTTTATAATAATTAAATTACTTTTTTAAATTTTATCTTTTTTTGATTAGTATGAATGTATTTAATGTAGTTATATCATTATTTAAAATTAAAAGTAAAAAATAAAATTACACATAATTTTTTTATGATATAAAAAATTAACTTTTTTTAATGTGTTTGTAAAGTATCTTATAATAAAGACAGAGAGAGTATATTTGTACGTTTATTAATTTTATATTTAAAAAGTTGGAAAAAAAATGTAGGATCACGAGCCAACCTTAAACGCTGAAAAGCGAAACTTCCAAAAATCGTCAATTGTCATGAATAAAGTAGACCAGGCAAAAAGTATAATCATTTTATGGATAGATGAAAATGGATCTTGCTGCTTTTAGTAAATCAGAATTAGAATCCTTTAAAGAAAGTGTCCTCTCACGTGTTGACACCGAAATGTTTACTTTTGGCACTTTTCATTCGCGTTGGATCATTACGCTCAAGTGAAAACTGAAAAAATGTTGGTACTTTATATAAAATAAAATAAAATAAAATAATTAAATTTTGAGATTCTTTATTTTGCACAAAACTTAATACACAAATTATAAAGCCACAATATTCCCAACTTTTAAAAGGGAAATTTGAATTCTTTAGGCAATAAAAAGAATAAATTAACATCTTAAAATATCAAAAAGGTCAAGGTGCACTTTGGCTCAAGTATTTTTGGAGCAGTTGAGTCTCCTAACAAAATTCATGGTAAAATGCTACCCAGCAATATTTTTAAAAGTGGTGCAGTGTTACCTCTTTTTAATAGTAAGTGTTAAATCGATTATTTATTATATAGGTCAAGAATTTTTTTTTAATTACCTAACTTTGACTATTAAATTAGGACACCATTGCACTTGTTTTGAAAGATTAAGAGCTATATTAATCTATAATTTTTTAAAGTAATCAGCTTCTTTGAAAATACTCCTAGACCAAAAATATATTTAATTCAAGAAGTTCTTACTGATATAAAAATATCACAAACAATAATTAAACTATCCTAATTTCGATATATTTATTGGTGCAAACTTTAAAAACAAAAGCTACAACTTTTAAGAAAAAGCCCCATGGTGGATAAGAAAGATCACACGGGACTAATTCAGATAATAGAAATGTGAATAGACTATAGAGGTTAAACTTTCAATCAATTTCAAAATAAAAATCATAGAGCACATGAAAAGATACCTGCAACAATGCATAAGATTTTGGCACTAGCTTATCGCCTTCTACATCATTGTCTATGAAACCTAGCCTCCAGAGATAGCTAGGCATGCTGATTCATCATAATTGGTGTCCTCTGTAGATTACTATATTCTTTCTTCCTTCCTTTCTTTTTTTTTTTTTAAATTAAAGTTTAGCTAAATTGAGTTTAAAGTTTACTAAAATTATGTTTAAAAAAATACTTACAAAAATATTTATAAATTATTCATTTATAAATTTTTTGGATCAATAATAGATTTTAATCTTATAACTTTATCAATTATAATCTAAATATTTATTAATTAGATCAAGTTTTATTACTGATGTATAAAAAAAAAAAGTTTTGTTACTGATTATATTCTCTTTGAGACAAGGAATATGCCACTCTTGAAATTTTCAGCAAATTTTAATTTTGAGACAAATCATTAACAAGAAAGAATCGCAATCTCTTCTTGGTTTTTCCGTTTTTAGAGCTTGGGCAGCAACTGTGTTGATTCGATGTTCATTCTTCATTGTAATCAGTAATCACGGCGACGTTGTACGATGTTTTTATTTGAGATAAGATGTGAATCTTCTAATTCTATTCATCTTGAGATATAATTCCTCTATTTCTAAAAAAAAATTATATCATACGATTTAAAAAAATTAATTAATCATAATAATTATATTTAAAAATAAAAAAATTAAGCTAAAATATTTTATATTAATCAATATAAATGTGCATTAATTATTTCTCGTTAATATAAATTATAAGAAATAATTTAAAAAATATGTAATAAATATTTATTAAAATATATGATTTTACTTATATAAAAAACAAGTAATAAGTGATAGTTTTTTTTATAAATAAAAATGAAGTAGTAACATTTGTTGACATGCAAAAGCAAACATTAGATATTTGGAAGTAGAGCCGGTAATTTGGGCCGAGCCCGACGGGCCAGCCCGAATCCGCCCAAAAATTTCGGGCCAAGCCCAAAAAAATTATTTTTTATTGTTCGGGCCTATTCGGGCCGCCTGAATAGGCCCGAGGAAATTCGGGCCAAGCCCGATTGGGTTCGGGCTTGGCTTGAATACCCGAATAAAAAAATAATTTTTTAAAAAAACATATAAAATATGATAAATATTAATTAATTTTTTAAATTTTATATCATTTTATACCAAAATACTATATATATAAATGTTTTAATGTAGTTATTTTTTTAAAAAAAATTAAAATAGTTATATTTCATATTTTTATTATTTTTAATCAATAAAATATCTCAAAATAATATTTAAAATATATTTTAACATTGATTTTAATATTTTAAGACCCAATTTTTGTTAAAAAAAATTTTGAGTCCTATAAATCATTTGCATGTAAAAAAATAATTTTATATTTTTTATAAATTAAGAGAATTAATTTTAAAGTAAAAATAAAATTGAAAATAATTTTAAAAATAAAATTTAGGCATGTACAAATTTCTGACTCTACTACTAGATAAACATAATAAATAGAATAATATTCTTGAATAATTACTTGGTTATTGTCCATGCTAAATTTGGTTAAAAATTAAGAGTAAACTAGAGTAAGAATCCCTTTTATATAAGAGTTAAACAATATAAAAAGTTAAAGAAAAATAATTTTAAAAAAAATAATATTTTACTCATAATTAAATAATTTTTTATATAATATAATGATGACAATTTTTTTATATTCATAAAAATGAAAAGTATAATTTACCTAAAAGTTATTTAAAACTTTGAACTAATTGAAATAATAATTTTAAGTTAGTAGTCTAACTGTGATTGAATTGGGATCAGCTTAATCATAATTAAAATAATATAATTTAATTAAAATATATAAAATATTTATATATGACTATGATAAGAGTAATATTTAAACAATTAAGACATTAATTTACAAGTAAAGGAAACATTTATAAATAAATTATACATAATACAACGAAATAATAACAGAGCTACTTAAATACAAATTGATAAATTATTTTTTATTTTATTCTTTTAAAATTAAGATAATATTTTACGATTAATAGAATTATTTAAAAATTAAAATTGGTTCAAAAAATACAGAAAAAATATTTTTAAAAAATTTCGGGTATTCGGGCCAGCTCGAAGCCCGAAGGTGTTAGGGCCGGGCTTGACTATATGGGCTTTTTAGAAGGGGTAGGATGCTTTAAGCCCGATCCGAATAAGCTCGGCCCACTCGAATTACCGGCTCTATTTGGAAGATAAATGGGAGGCTGGAATTCTTAAAATATTTTAACTTTCATTAAAAATATGTGATGCAAGAAAATTATAGGTGCGAATCTAGAAATCCTCATACTAGGGCCATAATTAGAATTTTATTTAAAAGTAGGGGGCTAAATGTGATTCAGCATTTTTTATCAACCAAAATTTACCTACTCCCAAAAGAAACTTTGTAATATGGGAGGTGATAGTTCCTGTGCAGCCTTGGTTGGATTAATCATTGATTATATATATATATATATATGCCTGCACAACGATTTGATGCTTTAATTTATGGGAAACATTTTAATAACAACTAGGAAGTAGGGCTACATAAAGAATGAATAAGAAATTATTCTAATTTGATTCAAAATTTAATCTTTTTCATAGAAAGAACTAGCTTACATAACTTGTAATATAGTCTTGTCCAAGTTTTGTCCAAAGTTGAACAAAATCAAACTTTGTCTACAAGATCGGAAGACTAATCATGGTAGTCCATCACCTCCCTATCTCTCTCTCTTTTTCCTTTTGCCTTTATAAGAAATAACAATTTATTTCAACTTGATAAACTCAATTAAGATAATAAAAATATTTATAACTATATAAAATTCATCACAACATTAAAAGTTAATAATAATAAATCCACAACAATATTTCACAATAACACCAAATAATTTAATTACAATCCATGACAATATTCAACAAACTTGAACATGTCTAAACTATATTACAACAATAAGTCAATAACAAACTTCAATCAATTTTTATGTAATCATCTTCTCTAACATCAATATCACTTATTATATCCGTAAAAAAATAAATTATATACACACATATAAAGTGAATGAAGAGAAGAGAGGTAGGAAATAAGGTAATGAACTATGTTCAACAATGTGGTCTCAAGCTTCACATTCAGCTATATTAAAAAATAAAAATAATTATAGTTGTATTTAAACAATTTTATAGGACCAGATTACACCAAGGGGTTTGAACGCTCAATGTAATATCTCAAGAATTAAAGAATTAGACTAAGTTAAGTAAAAGAGAGTAATTAAGTAAATTAGAGTAGTGTATGGCTAGAGAGATCTAATGAGTATGTTTGGTTTTGGTTTTAGCCCTAAATTCGGGCTTGAAGATGAGTCTGGTCACCCGAGCATTAAAAAGGGAGAAAATATGAAGGGAGTGGTTTTATGCTGCAGCATGCAGCACATCTACCATAGCGCACATGTAACCTTCAACGAAGGAGAGGCGTCTCTGTGGTGCCTGATCAAAAATTTATAGAAATAAGTTTGCATCAGTTTGCAATATCAAAAGGAAATGAAGGAGAAAATAAAGAGCATTCACTAAGATCTGCTAGGGTTCAAGTTTAAGGATCTTTGGGGACGTTTTGGAGCCTTTAAATACTAAGAATAAGTCTCCTATGTTTTCTTCCTTCATTCTTCTTCATTTTCTTGAAGAGTTGGGTTAATGTTTGAGTTGAAATAGTGATTTTCAATCTACAATAGCTATGAGTCTGAATCTATTGATTTAAATAGAGTTAATATGAGTTGTTTAGGCTATTTAAATCTAATATTAATGGTTTTACAACTATTTGATTGGTAAGGGCCATTAATGTTTGAAAATTGATTATAATGAAGGTTGTTGGAGGTGTTTAACGATAACCAATGACAGTTTAATGTCTCATTAATGACAATGTGAATTAAGGGAACCTAATGGACTCAATGGTTATGTTTGATAGTGAGAGGTTGTGACTTTAGGTGAGCAGAACAATGAGATAAAGTGTTGAAATTTATCCAAATAAAGATATTAATGATTATCCTTGTAGTTAAATTGTAGGTTAACTAAGTTTAGCACCATTCAAGCTAATTGAAGCTTTGAAAGTTTGTATTTTAAGGGGTAAACCTTTGACCTTTTAAATGTCTAAGATAACTGAAGGAAAGTTTGGTTTATGCTTTTGTGTGTTAATTAATTATTTGTTAAACTGAATTGTCTGAAATTTATTAGGTGTTTGTAAACTCATTGATGAAAATTTTGCATGTTATGTGATGGGTGAAATGCTTGAAACATACAAATGAAATGTATATTAAACATGTATGATGAGGCTTGAGGAAGCATGTATGTGTACTTGAAAATTGATCGAGATGTGTGGATTATGATAGAGATGATTTGTGAAAAATATGATATGATGTAATAGTTGTCATTAGTTTTATATACTATGTGTCAATATATGCATGGCATGATCATTTTTTGTGAGAGTTCACCTAGGGAGAGGAGTAGGGTTAAATCCACATGGTAATGGGCGGCTTACGGTTAAAATTGAAAGCTACCCAAACTATCAATCATTAGAATTGAAAGCTATCCAAACTGTCAATCGTTAGAATTGAGAGGTAGTCATTGTTCATTAGTTTACTAGGGACTGTCCTATTTATTCTTCGAGGGACTTAAATATAATTAGCCTCCACTGGTTCATAAGGAAGCTAGATTAGGGGTATGACACTCCATAATTGTTAGTTTTAGAGAAAATTGCATATCACAAGTAAGGTAACTTTGACCAAGTAGCTCCTCACGAGCGAAAGGCTTGGTTAGTTCAAATTTTTAGACGTAGCCCTTAGATAGCCATAGATTTCATGTCAGAAGTATTAAGAGGGATTGATTGTGCATTTTATATTTATCGGCCACATGGTTATTATTATTATGGTTTGATGTGATTTGATAGGGGCATATGGTTGCTAGTATTATGACTCCATATGTGTTTTATTGTTCATGCATGGTGTGAGATGATTTAAGCTTACGTCTAGTCATATGGTTGTTAGTATTATGGTCGTGATAATCTTTGAAAAGAAAATAAAATTTTTAAAAGAATTTTCATTGTCATTTACATTTATAATTAATTAATATACAATTGTATAACCTAGATTGATCTTGGTTACTAAATGGTTGTACTTATCCCCCATTCTTCAATATTTTAGGGCCTAGCTCATCGGATCAGGAATGAGAAAAATGACCAGAGGCTTACAATTTAGAGAAAATCCTACTAGGCCTCATAGTTATATTTATGTGTATTTGTATCGATAATTTTCCAACTAGGATTTTCATATGATTTTTAACTACTTGTACTTGTAAAATTTGATTTGATCGTGTATTTTATGCCATGGGCTATATGTTATATGATTATAAAGTTTAAATTGGGCTAAAATACTAGTACATATAGGGAATTATGTAAACAAATGAATATGGTAATTTATATGTTGATTTATGAGAATTTGGCTCCGTTTTATATTTTTGTGATTTAAAGGATTGCGTGTTGAAAATGTGAATTACATGTGATTGAATGCCTATGGTGTGTTGCATGAGTCTATGATAGCCTATTAAATGTGGTCTAAGGGTTGGTGTGGGCTTTTGATACCTATATTATGAAATGGACTCCCTAATTATGTATTGTTATGATAAAGAAGTAAGTTTTGAAATGGGCATCAAACTTTTGATTGAAAAATAATTTGGTTATGAAATCAATGTCATTAGCTAAATCTAGGAGAAAGCTTTTTATAAACACTTAGATAACCTTAATTGGACATCGGATAGAGAAATGAGGCACATCGAAAGTTTACCTTTAGGTTATCTTATGACAGCAAAGATGTTGTCAAATTTGTGCAATGCGCTGCGATGTGTAACATCCTTGGCTTTTAACTTTAAATCTTTAGTGTCTAATAAGGGGTAAATTAATAAATGTGATCAGCTCAGTGGTACCAATACTGCCTACTTCTTCACTTTGTAAGAGAGGTTATGGGATCAAACCAGGCGAGTGGGCGATATGCCATGCCCTTAGGTAATTCGATCATTGGGAAGGCTTTTGGATGGTTGTACTACCAGTGTATCCTGTCCTGAGTAAATTGGGCTTGAAAGGGTTTTACTCTCCACTTTACCAAGGACACTTAGGGGGTAAACTCTGAGAAGAGGGAGGGCGAACAATAAAATTGATGGACTAATGAATTAATAATATTTTAAGACCATTAATGAGGTTTTTGAGTCATCGGACAACTTTAGAAGATGGCTAGTTTGGAGTTTGTGTGGATTGGCACTAAGAAAGGCCCGAAATCATTTTGAGCCTTACTGTGTCATCTGCCATGGTGAACATGCAAAAAATTGCCTTATTGGTTTTACACACACTAGAAACCAGAAGGATACAAAGAAAGAAAATGGAAAAGGCAATGGAGGAGACTTATGGCTCTGCTAGGGCTTTGTTATCTGGGCTTTTTTGGGCAATACAAGCTAGAGACATCATTGGGTAAGCTTCATTTCCCCCTCTTTCCTTATATTCAAATTTTTAAGGTTGTAGGTTAGGTTTAGACGTTATTTTCTTCTTCCCTTGGCTTTTGACTGAATCCATTAGCTTAGTTAGAGCCTTTGAGAGTTAAATCAAACTTCTAAACTTAGGTTTATGGATTTTATAGTGATTTAGAATTTTTAGTTACGGTTTAAATGAACCTTAAGTGAGAATTGGAAGTAATGTGGGTGAAGAATTGATGTTATCTAAGTATTCAAATATTGAATGGAATTATTAAAGTGTATTAAAAGTGTTAATGGTGTAAAAGGGAGAATTTGAATATAGTGGGTACCCAAGATTAGGCTAAAAAGGAGTTTAATTAGAGTTATAATTGATTATTAATGTTTAATCTTGTAGATTAAACATTGATTGAGCCTTGTTGAGCTAGTAGATTATTGTAGAGTAATCAAATTGCCATGGTAACTTTGTTTATGACAAAAGAGTTAAGGTAATCGGATAATCTAATCCTTTTACTTGTGTATTTGAATTTCTATGAAATTTGTGAAAGTGTATATGTCTATATATATATATATATTATTATGAAAATTATGATTTATATTTGCATGGTTAATATTTTAGAAATTCATATGATATGGTACTGAATTAAATAATTGCCTATGCTTAAAAACTCGTTCTTATGTTATTTACGAAAGATTGTAAAAGTGGATACAATGTGAAATATAAGTACTTGATATATGAGTATGCTTCATGAGTGATATGTATATGACAAAGATGTTATGAGCATAATCATTATAAAAGAATGGGAGTTTACCCCAGAGTTATCGGGGGAATATTTGTTTGGAATCCATATGGTATATTGGCATCGTAGAGGCCCTGATGCTTAGTCTTCTTCTTGTTTAAAAGTCTAAGTACTATATGAGAAAAATTAGGCATATGAAACTTTAGGTATTTGAGGACAGAGGGAATCTGTGGTCCATAATAGGTGAAGGTGCCTTTAGCCAAGGCTGCATCCCATGATTAGT
The DNA here is from genome assembly GCF_029017545.1 of Prosopis cineraria. Classification (NCBI taxonomy): domain Eukaryota; kingdom Viridiplantae; phylum Streptophyta; class Magnoliopsida; order Fabales; family Fabaceae; genus Prosopis; species Prosopis cineraria. Next base: position 310,742 of record NW_026555344.1, read on the forward strand.
GAGCTTGGGCCGGTCTAGTCACATGGAGTACTTGGTTATAAGGTGAAGAATATTGATCATGCATTGTATGTGTTGTAATATGATATCATGTGTTTGATATGTATTCGATAAATGTTTTATTTGCTACTTTACACTCTCATATGCTATTCTTATGTACTTGTGGATAGATTATATTATTTAGTTACTGAATTATTGACCAATCCTCATGGTTATATTTTATAGATGAAGGCTTCAATAGAGACAAAGAGAATGAAGACATTATCGAGAACTAAAGAAATTGGATTTGTATAGCTCATTTCCTTTTGGTGCATGGTATAATGAACTATTTATAATTATGCCAACTTAAAATTATGCATCGTTTTGGTACACTTATATGAATTTGTGATTTGTGGGTATCTCAGCCTAAGAAGAATGCAATTGTAATGAAATTATTGTAAGAGGTCAAGATATAATTGCAAGTGTGTTATTGTGGTGCTTGTGTGCTTTAATGGCCAAGAGATTGTTATATTTGAATTATTGCCACCCCTTAAATTATTGAGAAATCGAGGTTTTAATGGTCATATTGTGCTTAGATTGTGTGTAATGTTGTATATTTGCTTTATTAGGTGCATTATGATCCAATTGAGCTGGTTTAAGTGGTCTTAAAGTCATTGGCACTTGGTTGGTGAATTTGAACACCCTTGAGCTTGTTTTGAAAAAGAAAAGGGCAATTTTGGGGTTGGGTATCCAACTTTTAAATGATAAAGTGTTTGGTTGTGAAATCGATACCAATAGTTAAGTGGCTTAAAGAGTTACGTGTGGACACTTAAATTACTCAAATCAAACATTGAATGGTAAAACATTGCTCTCTAGAAGTTAGACCTAGAATGCTGTCATGACAGCAAGGTTACACTGTAGCACATTACGCAGTGAGGAACTGATCCCTTCGTGCCCAAATTACCCTCTTTTGATCATTTTATGACTTAATTTATGCTTCTATGCTTCTGTTACTTCATTTTATGTGTTTTAGATTTCAGCTTGAGCTCAACCATCTTTTCAAAAAGGGTTTTCTTGGAATTTCAACTTTTAAACTGTAGTAACGGAATTTAAACATCTTGCTAAAAATGAGCTCATGCTATTAAACATCTTGCTGACGTTTATGAGCTCAACCATCTTCACGTAAGCCACGGCGCATCATGCTATTTTGCTAAAAATGATGTTTTCCAAACTTTTTTTTTTCAAATGCTACGAAACTATTTAGATTCCCATGCTTTCGTGAAGATTTTTTACTCTAATTTTTGATAAATATGTCTATAATTGGAATGTTTTGAATTGTGAAAACTTGGGATCTCGCTCTTAAAATTTTACAAACTTGGTAATTTTTTTGGGAATAATCCCTTGATGATTACCTATAACATGAAATTGATTGTAGTTTAGTGAGGGAGACCTTACACTTAGTCCCTTATCTAGTCCAACCCAAGGATGGAATCTGATCTTTTTAGTCCTTTCAATCCTTTGGGTCAATTTTTCCACATGGTCGAATCGAATTGAGTTTGCTTGAGTTGGATAGGACTACCAAACTTTTCCACAGCCTTACTAAGAAGACACTTCGAAACGTATACATTTACCAAAATGAGATATTTTAACTTCAAAAAAAAAACTATAATGCTGAAAATACAAGAGTTAATTTATTTCACACTCATAATAAAAATAAATCACAAATTTTTTTCAAAATGGCCTTGAAAGTACAAAATAATTTTCGTATCTTTACTTTGAAAATAAGTAAAAAAAGAAGTACATAAATGATTACATAATAGTCATAGATCTAAAATAGACATAGTGGATAAAAAAATTCCCTTGCTTTGTCGAGCCTTAATTTGGTGCTATACTTGCGGATGCACCATTCAGATAAAATATAGACATTTTAGATTGTATTATTTATTCTGTGAATTCTTGAGTTAGCTAATTATTTATTTTATAATTAAGTTAAGTAGTTAGAAGATTGATATATATAAATGTGCAATAATTTTGCATCTTGCGTGCTTCGTGGAAGATGAATGAAATAAAAATGTGCACAGTATTCATTTTGGATATATATATAGCACATCCAAATTGCGTTGGATCAAACTAGACAAACCAAGGTCGCCACTTCCCAAAAAGGTTTAGTGTTTCCATAAAGAAATGATGAAGGTGTTTACCATGACATTGTTATCATTAGAAATAAAATTATGGTTTTTGGATATGGGTGTGTGTGTGTGTGTGTGGCCTTTTCTCGTTTTAAAAGCCAAGGAACTGTTAATCTGACCTCTACATCACTTATTTTGCTCTCAAGTTTGTGATGTGAAGAATTAGTGATCCTTACTATGTCGCTCATCCATAAACACAAATGCGTATATTATGATCTCTTCCAAAGTGAGTCAAACAAAAAAATGTCTCCATCATTGCAATTCACAGCAAATTGGCTATTTCTTTGTTTGTATTCAAAATTTCAAATCAACGGATACCCGCCACTCATATATCACTTCTTCATGCTAATATTTATCAGAATGTCTAACCCCCTGTGTGGTTCAAAATTATAAGATATTTTTAGGGAGATACTATATTTGCAAATATAAGACATTTTTAAAATTTTTTTAATGAATATTTAAAATTAATGGGATTTTCATACTTACTCACTATGTTTCATTATGTTTATTTTTTAGAAAAATGTTTTATATTACATGTCTTTTCTGAATTTCAAAAGATTAAGTGGGATTTCTCAGCGTGGAATTTGATAGCTAAGATATTATAAATTATAAATATAAAATTTATAATAAAACATAGTTTTCATAAATTATAAATAATATAATTCATTCAGATCCAATTACAAAGGAAGAAAGTGTTTAACTTTTTTCTTGGTCTAAAGCATCCACGTAAGTATTTTTTTTACATCTCATTCTATTATTTCTTTTAGTTTCTTTAACTATATTATATGATTATTGTGAGATATATATAAATATATATTTGCATGATCCAATTCTTGAGTGAGAGTTTAGTTGCCAAGCGAACTCAAGGCATTAATTCAGATTCAAAATTATAATAGAGGCATCTAGTATTTACATATTGCCTATTATCAACAAGGTTTTCATGTTTATCATTTGAACCAACTTTTATCAGTTTGCATGAATCAATTCTAATCTGATAGTAATAATTATGCGCGACATTATGAGGACTCAAGTTTATTGAAAATGGTGACTGTACAAAGACAGAGCATAACGGCAGGGAATTGTCCGGAGGGACGGGGGTGCGCGCGCGGCAACTTACGAAGCCATCCGTGCATCACGTGCCAGTTGCCCTTTTATATACCCTCCTTGCGCCTTGTTCTTCCGCTTCCACCACTCTCACTCCTCTTCTCCTCTCATTAAAACATTGAGACCAATGCCATTATTCACCTTTAATTAGTTTCTCATGCCATGCCACCACTCTTCTCTTTTCTTCTCTGCATCTTCATCAGCTCTGATGCTCTTCCTGCTTCACAAACATCACCAATCAACACCCGTATAGCCCTCTTCTTTCAATCTCATTCTCTGTCTTATATATTGTAGAGAATCCCCTTTTCATTTGTATCTATATATTGCATTTACTACAAAACCGGTATTTGCTTCTGGATTTGCTCTTGCTATTCTAGTGGTTTCTGTATTGCTCTCTCTCCCCCCTCGCCCTGATTTCTCGATTTGCCTTGTCCTTTCATGGCGTTGAGCTAGTCTGTGAAGAGTTTGAGTTTCTTTTTTTGGAGCTAGAGTTGTTTAAGTTCTTATGTTTGGAAGTTCATGCCGTCGTCTTGAGAATGTTGAAAAAAATCATGTTTTATAAATATACACGGGGACGATGAGCTTGAACTCTCTGCAACTTCCACCACCCTATTATATGTTTCTTACTCACGATGATGACTATATCATTTGTTCGTGGACATAAGCGATTTGGCTGTAAGTTTTACGTGACATTATGACTGCCGTTTTGGGAATGTATTAAACATAGACGCGTACGTGTTTTACACGCTTCGTACCAATTACTTCTTTGCTTTTTCTCCATCCTGAATAAGCGAAACATGGCAGGTTTCGAGGAAAATAAAACATTACTCTACAAAAATAAAGACTTGGTAGTATATGTGTTCTTCAGCGGTCTTCTTTTCGTTTCTCATTTTTCAGCTCGTTGTTGTCATTTTTTGGCACCAAAAACTAGATAAAAAATACAGTGCTTTTTGTTCATTGTTACAGATATCCTAACTGAGATCAATCTTCTGGTTTCAGCTGTAATCCATGATATTGTTGCGTTGAAAATCTTCGTTCCTTTTCTGGCCAGCCGATTGAAGCATTGACTTCAAAGAAGAGTAAACGGCCATCGTTACCTGCAGGTTTGTCGTTCTGTTTTAACAAACATGTAAAGCTTCATTAATAGTTTGAGGTAGTTGTCGGTAACTTTTCTGCAAACCTCTTCCCTTTCTTTTTTCACTTTGATACAGAGCATCTTTCGGAATATGGTTGCCTTCGGGAAGAAGCTGAGGGAATCACAAATTCAAGAATGGAAGGGGTATACATATAAGACAAGCAATTAGAATACCCTGAATAGTGTGTATTATTTTTCTACTTCATTCCATGGCTCCAGGAGTTTAAACATATTGACGGCATTCCTTATCCCAATAAGTTTCATTTTCTTCTCTTTTGCTAGGAAGACCACATGCTGAGTTCATGAGAACTGTCATGTCAATTTACACTCTCTTGGTCTTGCTTTTAAAATGTCAACGTGGTCCTTCTAGGGTTGTCAACTTGACTGGATTCATTGTCAAAAATTTTCAATGCGATAAGAATATTGGCTTGAAAACATACTATCAATTACTTTTGTCTGAGAGATTCTTATCTTTTAGCCAGTGACTTTTGGAACGAATAAACTCGTAATTCTTCTAACATCAGTTTGGTCCAGATTAACAGAATTTATTGGTGATATATATATTCGAAAATACCGACTTGTCTGAACCCTTAAAAGAAGGATTACGCATAGAATTGGTGCCACTATTGATTTTTCTATATTTTATAAATATATGAAACTCTTGATCTTAATGACCTTTATTTCTTTGTAGCGTGTTGTTGTTTTTACAGTTTGTCTATTGTTAATATAGTAGCAGTTTTTATACCAAGCTGAAAATTATTTTCTAATAAGATGCTTCCAACTATTTTCAGACATTATATCAACTATAAGTTGATGAAGAAGAAAGTCAATGGATACGTGGAGCAAATTGAGGCTGGGGCACAAAATCGCCATCATGTTCTGAGAGACTTCTCAAGGATGCTAGACACTCAGGCAACTATTCTGGGTTAACAGCACTCTCATTTGCAGGACTAGTGTGTGGAAAACTGGAAATAGATCTTAGCTTAGAGAAAACACAATAATCAATCTCTATTGTTTCATTAAGTTTTGCTTTTAGTCATTGTAATTTTTGTCAATATTTTCGATATCTATAATTTTAGTAAGATTAAGTGAAGTTTGTTGTTCAGGTCTTAGAGTTTTAGTGTTTTCAATCTGAGGGACTGAAAATATTGGGGAAAAAACTACAAGAATTAAGAGCAAAATCCGATAACATTATAGAAACCAATGATTGTGTTTTCCCTGTGTAGAATTTGAGGTGCACAGTCATTATTCTCATCACAAAGTAGATGCTTTTTTTTTTTGGCCTTTTTTTGGTAATTGTCAGTTTGTCACAAAAGACATAAGATGAACTTCAGGTGATTCTTCACTGCACATTGGCTACTTATGGTGATGTAGAGTAAGCAAGCATGCCATTTCTTGTTATCATTCTTATATAACATGGAAAATAATGCAATATATCCATTAATATATGCTGTACCTATTCTGATATCACTAAACTCCACCGTGATTCTATAATAAGCCAGGGAAGAGACAGTGTTTTTATGATGGGTCAAGGAAAGCTTATCAAAACCAAAGTGTGTTCTTCAAAATTCCCTTTTCAGAATAACAACTAATTTTGAGTCATCTTTCGTTGTTCTTAAATTTCAGATAGAAGAAATAGTTCTATTTCTGCTTGAACAACAGGGCCTACTTGCGCATAGGCTGTCTGATATTGCACAGCAGCATCACGCTCTTCTACAGCCGCAAAATAATTTGAACACATATCACCTCCAAGAATTGTACAGAGAGGTTGGACGGGATCTTTTAAAGCTTCTCTTCTTCGTGGAAATGAATGCTATCGGCTTGAGAAAGATCTTAAAAAAATTTGATAAGCGGTTTGGCTATAAATTCACTGACTATTATGTCAAGACACGTGCAAATCATCCTTACTCTCAACTACGACAGGTTTTCAGGCATGTGGTAATGATCTTAACTCTTAAAATATATATTTTCTAAGTTTAATTCAGTGTGGTTAATGTTGTTCCATTTTCTCCACTCCATTTTGTGTCAAAATAAGTGAAAAAGAACCTTTATTTTTTTCCTTTTGCTTCACTTTCATTCATGTAATAGCTTCTCTGCAGGGTATGGGGGCTGTAGTTGGAGTCTTATCCCACAATCTTGCAGACCTTCGGGACTTACAACAATGTCAAGGACGCTACATATCAATATATGATCAGCCTTCTTATTCTCACCCGGTTTTCTCTCATGTCTATTACATGCATTTTATTGTTAACTATGAAATACTGAAGAATCTATCCTTTGAATCATAACATCCTTTTGAATTCTGTAGGATCCTGTTCTTGATTCTATAAAAGTGGCTGTAGAAAGATTATCAAACTCAACAACTTTCCTTCAGTTTTTGGGAAGACATGCTTTTATCATGCAAGAGGAGCTACCATCACCATATGAAGAACATGTGGAAGATGAGAGTCAAAGATATCACTTCATGTCGCTGCTTCTAAACTTGGTGAACACATTTTTGTATATGGTCAACACATACATAATTGTCCCTACAGCAGACAACTACTCATTGAGCCTTGGAGCTGCAGCAACCGTCTGTGGTATTGTCATTGGGTCAATGGCTATGGCACAGATGTTTTCTTCTGTTTATTTCAGTGCGTGGTCTAACAGATCATATCGGAGACCACTCTTGATAAGTAGCATTGTTCTTCTATTGGGAAACATCTTGTATGCATTGGCTTATGATCTTAATTCAATATCAGTTCTTCTGATTGGACGTCTTTTCTGTGGGTAAGCTATTTTCTATCACTAAATATTTCAAAACCTGCAATGTATAAAATTTCCTTGAAGCATTGGGCAGTTGAGATTCTGTTTTGTTTTGTTTTTGTTTTTGTTTTTTGTTTTTTTTGTTTTTTTATCATTGCTTAACCATGGCGTAGACTTAAAAAATTCATTCCTCTAGTTCACCTTAAAATTATTCTCTTCAATAACAAAGTAGTTCTTTGAAGCAAGACCCCTTGTATATTTGAAATTAATATTATGAGTATGAGCAGAATCGTTTCCATCTATGCTTATGCGACCTTTGTAGCTAAATCCTAGATCGGAAGCACAGACGCACAGTGCATAGCAAGCAGACTCTCTTGATTAATAGGCTCTAAAATGCACCTAGCTAAACGCGGGAAGCAGTTCTTCATTTAAACAGATTTCTCTTACCACAATATATCGTTTTGAAAACGGCAAGGTTCTTGATTTTGGACCCATGCATTTGTAGCAAAATAAATGTAGATGCATATTATAGGTTTTTGAACATGACTTGATAAAAATTTTTGGTCTCAGCATATCAATGTGGTTAACATATTGACATCTCAGGTTAGGTTCTGCAAGAGCTGTTAACAGGCGCTATATCAGTGATTGTGTACCATCGAAACTTAGGATGCCGGCATCTGCAGGTTTTGTTAGTGCAAGTGCTCTAGGAATGGCATGTGGTCCAGCTCTTGCCTCTTTATTACAGACTAATTTTAGCGTTTACAAGTTCACAATGAACGAAGAGACTCTACCTGGATGGGTTATGGCTCTTGCATGGCTTGTCTATCTACTGTGGTTGTGGATTTGTTTCAGGGAACCTCCTCACCATGAGAAAGGCAACCTTGAGCCATATCAAGCAAATACTGGTATTTCAGTTTCTTTGTTATATTCTTCGTTGTTATTTCGAAATCAATGCAGTGTGCAAAACGGATATCTTAAAGTATCATTTTGGTGAAATTTCTGAAGTGCTGTTGTTTGTATGAAAAATGAAGTGCTTGTATTATTTAAGAAAATCAATTAAGAAAAATAATTCTGTTATGTGAGATATATACTTCAGGAAACTTCAGCAATAGAAAGATTCAGGGGATCCTCATTTGTGTAACTGTTATGTTTGCTAGCTTCATGTTGATACTTGACAATCTTATCATTTTGGTCATTTTTTGCCCCTGCATGATCGGTTACATTGGAAAATATGCAGCTATTTCTGAGTATTGAAAGGTTGATCTTGCCAGCGGCCAACATTAGTTAAATACATCAATGAAAGTGCTCGTGTTTTATATTATTTTATCTTTCATTATTCATGAAATGGTTCTACGCTATTCTTTCTATTGGCCCGGTTCCAGTAGTACATGTTGCAGTTGATACACAGCCATTAATAACGAATTCAGAAATTACGGAGCAAGATGAAGTCAGAGAAGAAGAAGATGGTGATAATTCTGAAGTCCAGAAACCCGTCACTTCTATTGTGGCGGCGTATAGGTTACTCACACCATCAGTTAAGGTGAGGAGCCAATGATGACCTCCGTTGCCATGAAATAACTTCTATCGTGTCATTCTTACATATGCTTTTTAATTTATTTTACTAGGCCTAATCACTAAGCATGACAGTGTTTTTTTTTTTTTTAAGGAAATCCTAATAGATTCTACTTTCGTATTTGCTTATTGTAAAGTTGCTTAAAATTATCACGACTCCTTTCATCTTGAAATAGAGTCTGCATTTGACTTTTATATGCCCTAAGAATTCTATAGTATGGTTCGCTTGTACATGATGTCCTTCCAGCTACGACTTTAAAATAGATTGCTTAGACTTAATGCTCATAAATCATAGTTAAAATTCCAAGTATTCCACAAAGAAGTGTGAACCAATTATTCAAGCAGATAAAATGCAAATTAAACGAGCTTGGGTTCTAGTACATGCCTCTTTCAGTGACGTATACACTCCAGTAACTTGTCCAGATATGTCTAAATCGTTCTGGTGATAGAAGAAAATTTAATTATAATGTGTCTTTTCACTTGTATTCTTCCACTTTTTATCTTGTTCCCAAATGTTGTTCATCTCAGCTATATCAAAATGAACTCAGACAATTTGTCTTTTTCCCCAACTGTGAAATTTATTATCAGGTTCAACTATTTGTCTATTTTATGCTCAAATATGCAATGGAGATAGTACTAGCTGAATCAAGCGTTATCACGGGTTACTACTTCCTTTGGTCAACCAGCAGTGTTGCCATTTTCCTTGCATGCCTTGGTCTTACTGTACTTCCCGTAAATATAGTTGTTGGAAGCTACATCAGCAATATATTTGAAGAAAGGTGACCCTTCAGTTGTCATAGTGTTCTGTAACGATGCATTTGAAGGCTGCTATCTCAATCTGAAGAATCTTCCCTCCTTTCTTTAATTTTTCCTTTTCTGGTTGGCTTTTACTTGCAGGCAAGTTCTACTGGCATCAGAAATTATGGTTTGCATTGGACTGCTCCTAAGCTTCCATATTTTCATCCCTTACTCAGTGCTGCAATATGTTGGCTCAGCCCTTGTTACGTTTGTATCTGCTGAAGTTCTTGAAGGTAATTCGCTTTCATTCCATGCGACCAAAACGTTTGTAGTTTAGAAAGAACTAAAGTCACACGTAAATTGACTGAAAGTTTGCCTCATCAGATTCTGATTGCCCCTGCTTGGACTATTGGTGACTGATTTTGTTTTATTCCTTTCCAAATCTGATTATAGGCAAGTACAAAATCCATATGAATTGTGTGACTGCCTTAAAATTCAGGGCGGAGCTTTCATTTCCCATTATAAATGTTCTTGATGCATTTGTTTGCCACCTTTTGGTCCTGATTGCGAAGTATGGAAATTGAGTCCTGCAAATCAAGATATTCCACGTTCACTTTTGTGAATATGAATAATGCATGCGAAAAGAGATTAAGAGAAAATATATGATGATAGATATGGATCCCACAAAATCACATTCTATGGTGGCATGTATATATATGTCAATGTAGATTATCCGATTTCAAACTGAGATTGAACTTGAGGATATTTTTTACCTTAATGAGCTAGCTCTTGGATATAATTATCCAAAAGGTCACATCATATTCTTTGTTAGATAACAAGCTGGTTGGGATGACATGACATTTATGTTACGTCACATCTCATGCCTGCTTCAGAAGTTGAAATTTGTGCCTTGAACGTGGCTTATATCCTTTTAACATGATCAAGTTCAGGAGTGAACCTCACACTTCTATCAAGGATGATGTCATCGAGGCTTTCGAGGGGAACATTCAACGGTGGATTGCTATCAACCGAAGCTGGAACTCTAGCCCGAGTAGTTGCAGATGCAACAATAACAATGTCAGGGTATTTGGGTGAGAGCAATCTCTTGAACGCAACCTTACTTCCAGCTCTCCTCATCTGCAGCTCATCCATTGTTGCAACCTGCTACACCTACAACTCAATGTACTAGTTAGTCTGTAGACTTTTCTCTGGTTCCCTCCCCACAATAGGGGCTGTGTATGCGCGTATAAACTTGTATTTAATCAGTAGAAAAAAGACCTGCATTAGCCAGTTTCCTCTGTAGAGATGTGAATATTAGGTGGCCTGGCAACCTGAAGTTTTGATGTTTCGGACAAAATGGTTCATTCTCAGACAGGCCTCTTTTCCTCGTTTCTTGTGCCGTTTTAATCCCAAAAAATGCAACCCCTTAATGTCAAAATTCAAAAGAAACATGATCCAGAACTTGTCATAAGAACCTCCGAGGGCCAACAGGAACAGAACATGCCACGTTGTCAACACAGGTAAAGTCAGAAAATTGACCTAAAAGATCCAAACAGTATCAAATGTTTGTCATAAACAACAATATCAAATGTTAGATCCATTACTCAGTCGCTAATAATGTACTTTTTATGTTGAAAACTTTGATGAACTTCATAGGGAAGAAGAGGCAAACAGACTGCTTGGATAAATCATGAATAACAATTTTGTCATGGAACCTAGGAAAAAAAATGGACAAATTGTACTAAGTTTCAATTCCAATATGACCAATAAGTTATAATGAAAGGAGTTAATCCTTCACCACATAGTGAATCAAGATTTAAATTTATGTCAATATTAGGCATATGTTTGGATAAAAAAAACTTATTAAGTATCTAGTTTTTTCCTCTCACTTCAACTCGCAAAACATAATCAAAAACTTCCTCTTATCTCATTGTTAATTTTCTTAACAAAAAATGCTCACACGGAATTAAATAAATCCATCTATAATTAATGTAATAAAATATTTTCGTAATTCCATATATACACTTTTTTATTATTTATAGGTATCATTCTATTGAAAATAATTTGATTTGAGGCACAATCGAGTAATAAATATAAGCACCACTTTCAATGAGAATTCAAACCTCATGTGTGCATTTTTTGTCTAATAGACTAATGGTGTTAGGAAAGAAGAACTTTCTAATTATATTTTTTAAAATAAAAGATTGAAAATAAATTTAATAAAAAGGAATAGATTGAGAGACTTAAATGGAACAATTTAAGATAATTATAAGAAATTTTTAAATACTGAAGAGTAAGCATAGAAGAATAAACAATATAAAATATAAACATTTAAGAAATTAATATGCAAGTTCTATTTATAAAGTATTTTATAAAAGTAAAAAAGTTATCTTCATTATAAAGTGCTAAACAAAAAATAAAATATTTTTTCAATTTTATTCTTTAACTTGAGTGAACATTTACAGAAATAACAAGAAACCACATAAATGTAGAGAAGATCATTAAAACGAATTATATATTTTGCCTATCTAAGTCTAAAATTTGCTTATTTAGTGTGCAAGAATCCAATGCCACAAAAAATTATGAAACTTATTGTTGGATTGGGGGCATAGCAGAAGAATAAAATTTTAAATAAACCCTCAACCACAATTGCAAACTGATCGAACTCATTTAAATCAAGGTGGATAGAAGAGTTACCTTTTTATTTAGAACTTCTCACGCGTTATTTTTTAAAAATTGGATCTTAGGAGCTAACTCCCTCTATTAATATCCACAAGAATAAATCTCTAACTTGAATGGCGTGCTAGAGCTTGAAACGTCCGTCCATTTTCTTAAATGTCGAACGTTACTTTTCTCTAAGGTGTTTTCATGGCTTTCACTATGTTTTGCTGTTAAAACTTTTTTTTTTAACACTCAAAAACTAATGAAGCATGTCGCCATTCTATAACATACATAGATTAGGGTTTTTGACTTTCTCTTAAAGAGCCAATGAAAATTTAGATTAAATTTATCTTATAAATAAAATATATAATATCATATTTAATTTAAATTTATCTTATAAATTCAAATTATTGAACTCATATGATATTCTATCATATCATGTTAGTTATTAAATTTAATCTATTATATAAAATTAAATTTAAAACTAACATAATATATAAGATATACATATTATATAAATATGTATGTACACGAACATATATATATATATATATATATATTTCGAATATATATATATATATTGAATTTTATATATCATATATATATATATATTAGTATATATACACACACATGAATATATAAATAATTATATTTTATATTTTATATTTTATAATATTTAAATACACACACACACACAATTCATTCACCTTAGATAAAGCATTAAATTTCTGGACACATTTTAAATTCAATAAACTTGAACATTTTAACTCGAGTTGGGCCGTCTTTGCATATGACTCCGTAGGGCCCATAGGAAGTTGGTAGTAGGTTAATTACCCTACTAACACAAGTCACAAGTGACCTCTAGCAAGGCATTGCAACTATCCAATTCATATAGAATCAATGATCGATATAACCTATCACATAACTGTGTCACATCCCTTTTGTAATATGATATTTTGGTCAAGCGTGAAATATGAAATTGTTATTTTCCTTTGCCTGACCATTACTTTTTAAATTTTTGAGCAGACTAACCATAATAATATAAAAAAAATCCTTTTCATTGTAATATGGCCATACATTTTTTCAATCTTATTCATCAAGGGCCCAATAATATCTCTCAATTAACATGAGGGACAAATTCCATTTAACCACTCATATTTCTCTACATGAATATACTAAACTTAATAAAAGTCTTTATAATTACCTGGTCAAAGTAACTTTTGACTAGACCAAAGTTTAGTGGTCATCATGTAAGAATCCATGACAATTTCATGTCAAAAGGTTTAATGATATTGTTACATATGAAATAAGCTTATGACTAGTACTATACAGCTTTTTCATAGCAGGTTGGTCTAGCAACTTGAACCCTTTCAAGTGCCTATGCCTTTAATTTATATATCTATAATTAATTAAAATTATACTAATCTTGTTTTATCTATGATCTCTCATAAATGACTGATCAGGGACATTTAAGATAATTACTATAGTTTGTCTAAGGATACATTTATCATAATAAACATATAATTAATATGATAATAAAAAAGAAATTCATTAAATAAAAATGTTTATAATATAATGATTAGTTTTAAGATGCAATTTCCAACTCTTATTTCTATCATAGTCTCATGAGAGCTCAATTCCATCCTTCTTGCTTATAAAAATTTTATCTCACTTTTATCACCATATTAGACAATTTTTTTTATATCACTTTCACTTTTTCTTTTCACTTTTACTTTTATCAAGAACTCTTCTCTTAGACTAAGTGGGTGTGACACAAATGATAGTGATTTAGGCCCTTAAGGATTAGTTCAGAGTATAATTCTTAAAAATACGCACCCCTTACATAAAGCTAAAATTCCTCGAGGTAATAGTCTCCTAGTTGCTGGCAGCGGGGATACATTTGGGGGAAAGACAACCCTTTCCTTATATCTTTTTTTTTTTTTTTTGAGCAAAAGAGTCCATATTATTAATCACCAAAAAAGAGTATTACACACACTAAAACACTTGTAAGCCAAAACAAACAATAAAGTCAGATCAAACAAATAACCTACCCAACCCAAGATTTAAAGAATTAACCAATACCAACACGCACCAATCCACATAAAGCCAAATCACAATCATCATGCCTTAAACCATAAAGATCCTTCGACAGAGACAGCAACAGAGAGGGTGGTGGCTCTAAAAGCCATCCTTCCGATACCACACCCCTCATAACCAAAGCTGCCAAACAATCTGCAGCATTATTACCCTTACATTTCACCAAGGATAGATCACAGTCATTAAAGGATCTCCAAAGCAAAAGGCATTTCTGCATAATATCAACGCAACCCCACTCACACCCTTTAATCTCTTGATTCACCATTCCATTGAATAAAACTTGGCAATCTGTTTCAAAAATCAATCCTGTTCCAGCAAACTTATCCCTTACTTCCAAAGCTTTCCACAATCCCATACATTTAGCCATAAATGGTGACTCAGCAGTAACAAAACATCCTAAACCACTAACAAAATTTCCATTCCCATCCCTCACAATCACCCCAACAGAAGCACGATTATTACTGTAACAAAATGCATCATCAAAATTAATTTTCAACTTACCAATAGCAGGTGCCAACCAGATGTCAGAGATCAGTATCTGCTGTCTAGACTTCGACATTGGCTTTATCAAATTTGCATCCTTAAAATCACGAACCAGTCGGATTGCTTTTGCTAGATAGTCCACAGCATCAACATCCCTCCCCTCCACCACAAAACAAGTTCCACAGATTCAACTTGCACTTTACAAATCTCACGCTTTGGGTCCGAGGCACATTTGTGTTTGAATAATGCCTCTCTTGTTGCCAAAGCATTATTTATAGCCCTCCACATAAACTGATTCACCTTAGGAGGACATTTAATTTTCCAAACTTCATTCCAGAATTTATTTGAAGCTTTATAAGATCCGCTAGGTACAGCTTGCTTCTGTTTTTCCTCATACTCCCCAGCGGCCTTGTACCCCAATTTGACAGTGAATATACCATCCCTGCTCTTCATCCATACCAACCTAGCATCCCCTTCTACCACTGGCAACCTCACTTTCAAAATCAACTCCTTATCTATGTCAATGAGTAAACCAGGAATCATTCCAAAGTCCCACCTCCCCTCATTAATGATGTCACACACTTTCAAACTCCTCATTTCTTCATTTACAGCACGCCTCTGTAATGAAAAATCAACCCCTTCAGGTAACCATCTCCCCTCAAACAAACTCACCTTATCCCCCTTATTAATCCTCCAGCAAAGATCTCTTAACAAGAGATCCCTTCCTTCTAATATACTTGACCATCCCCAAGAGCATTTACTACCTCTTTTAGCATTAAAAAAATCTTCTTTAGGAAAATATAACCCCTTCAAAATCCTACACCAAGTATCATCAGGACTTTAAAACATTCTCCAAGCTGTCTTAGCTAGCAATGCCCTATTAAATCTTTTAAAATCACGAAACCCTTTCCTTATATCAAATGGGTAAAATAAACGTAAAAAATAAACATCTAAGTGGTTGCAGTAAGTTTAGTTAGCATATTGATTAGAAATATGTTCAAATTTGGCATGCCATTTTTTTTTTAAGGGTAAAGATTTTGACATTCCAATTGAAGGCTCTGCATTGTTTTGGGCCAGCGATTGAAGGCTCTGCGCTGTGTTCTTGAAAACAAGCCCGCCAACATTTGTCTCTTAATACTCCCACTCTTTATTTACTAATCACTTTTAATGCGTTTTACTTCAACAACAAAAAAAACTAAAATTCATTAATTTTGTTTAGAAGTTTTACAAATTCTCAACTATAATCTTATCAAATATATATGTATGTATACACACACACACACATTAATAATTAATAATATATTTTTCTTCTTCAATATTTAATGGAGGTAAAAAGAAAAATTTGTTGTAAGAATTTAATAATGTAATTTATAAATATAATAAAAAAATTTCTCTTTTTATTCTATAAATAAGACCTCATTTCTACTAAGTCCTTGACAAATATCATATCATTAAATTTTCTATGAACTTATTATCGATGTAAGTATATCAATCATCAATTATTAATTAATTTTAATAATTTTGATGTTTATAATATTTTTTAAAATATACAGAAAATTTTTAACTTATTCATCTGATCTTATTTATAAGGTAGAGAGAGTTTGTTTATATTAATCTTATTTATAGATCACTTTAAATCATTATTATATTTATTTTTACTATTTTGTCCTTGTTAAAGTTAGGAAGCTCATTAAATATTGGAGCATTTTATTTTTAAAATAGGTATATTTAATAAAGGTAAAATTAAAAATTTATTAATTTTTTAAATAGAGTAAATTAAATTAAATTTTTATTCTAATAAAAATATTAAAAATAATTTATAAATAAAATAAAAAAATTATATAAATTATGGATTATGGATGGTATGGTTCCCGGCCTTCGGATAGTTAAAATTATAAAATATTGACAAAATTGCCTCAAGTTTCAACCTAACAAAACATTTCACGATATCTTTTTTTTTTTTTTTTTCTCGTTTATTCATTTCCAGCTATCGTAGGGAAAACGGTCTTCTGATTCTCTCCGTCATTCTGGACTCGCGAGTCACCGGGTCGATTGACAATCCAAGCAGAGGAGAGAGAAAGATAGGGGGGGAGAG
The DNA here is from genome assembly GCF_029017545.1 of Prosopis cineraria. Lineage (NCBI taxonomy): Eukaryota > Viridiplantae > Streptophyta > Magnoliopsida > Fabales > Fabaceae > Prosopis > Prosopis cineraria. Next base: position 327,537 of record NW_026555344.1, read on the forward strand.
AAAGAGACTGTGGCCATGGCGGATCAACAAGACTTGCCTGAGGGAACGGTGCAGAACTTATTGGATCAAGAGTCTCTGAAGTGGGTCTTCGTTGGGGGCAAAGGCGGTGTTGGGAAGACCACATGCAGTTCCATTCTTTCGATCCTTCTCTCCAGGGTTCGAAGCTCTGTTCTAATCATCTCCACCGACCCCGCTCACAATCTCAGTGATGCTTTTCAGCAACGCTTCACTAAGACCCCCACTTTGGTTAATGGCTTTACAAATCTTTATGCCATGGTAAAATTTCATTTCCTGGATTTTCATTTGTCTTTTTTGTTGTCCTTATCGTTTTCCCTCTTGGAAGAGGCTTGTGTTTCAGATTTGTAATTATGTTTCTATGAAGAATCTGAGCATCATCATGTTCTCAATTGTCATGCTCTATGGTCAACAGCGACGGAAAACGTTGATGCTCTATGAGTATTAGAATCTCAGTTTGCTGCGCGCGCGCGCGCACACACATTTTCAGTTTTTATATTGCCAGGACGCTTTTTGAGGAATTGGTATTGGCTTACATGAGTGCAAGATTTATCTGGAACCATCTATATGTGTTGACTTCATTTCAATTGTTTACATAAAAAAAAATAGGTTTTAAAACTTTCTAGCATTGGTTGTTGCATCTATTTCTGCAGAGCTATTTCCTGTGTCCTTCACATTTCAATTATCTTCATAGTAGTTTGTAGTCTAGGTCCAGTTTTTGTTTTAATGTACATAGTTTGCGCTGTATTTGTCCTCAATTTATATTATAATGCTTAACAGGAGGTGGATCCTACTGTTGAACGTGAAGATATCAGTGGTACCGATGGAATGGATAGTATGTTTTCAGAACTAGCTGGTGCTATACCTGGGATTGATGAGGCAATGAGCTTTGCTGAGATGCTGAAGTAAGGGGGGAAAAAAATGTCCTTGTGATTCAACAGTGACTTGAAATTTTGCTGAATATTTTTTTACCTATGTTTTGAAGTAGTTTGAGGACTGTTACGTTTATAACTTTAGTTGGACTTCACTTTCTTGGATAAAAAATATTAAATTGGGTAAAATTTTGGGTGAAAAGAAGAAAGGTGATAATGGAAAGTAAATCATGTAAGGAATTTCTCGCACCCAAATGTTTGTTTTCAACTTATCTTTATCCAATGTGGGACTCCATTATGTCACTGCTGTTGAAGAGCCTATGACCTTTGTGGCTTTACTCTATGGTGATCACTAGGTTGCGCCGTCCAGAGGTGGTGGGTTCTGTGGGGTTGTCAATGTGGTCTCTGGCACTCTCCCAGATGTTCATTTGAGATTCATCTCTTAACCTTGAACAAATTAGCAGTTAAAACATTACAGACTAGACTGATTTCAACTTTCAGGGTTTATGAGAACAGGAGTCCTTCAAATGTCCAGCTGAAGGAAGAGAAGAAAATTCAATGTGTTTGATGTAAACATTATGCAGGAATTTTGGAAATCTTAAAATGTTTTTGAAGAAAAGTATATCTGGGAAATTAATACTATTGGAAATAAGATTACCATGTTTGGTATGTGACCTATAATGCACCAGAATATATTTTCACCCATGTGAGACTTCAATGCTACTTGGACACGTTGCCTATCTGTTTAACATGTCTTCAGACCTGTTGGACCAATAGAGAAGATCAGTTTTTCGGTTTAGACAAGTGCTGGACTAGGCTCATATACACTAACCAAATCTGTTTATGATGATTTCGAAATCTGAATTTGGATGCATGTTTTGCAATTTATTCATTTCTATAGTGATGTGAGGGCATGTGGAAGTTGTTTTTCCATTCCAAGTCTTTGATCTGCAGAATTTATTCTTGATAAATTCATCTAAAATATGTGAACTGATTTTTGGTTTAATTTGACAATTTCTACAGATTGGTGCAAACAATGGATTATTCTATTATAGTATTTGATACTGCTCCAACTGGTCATACACTCAGACTTCTGCAATTTCCATCAATTTTAGAGAAGGGTCTTGCAAAAGTGATGTCTTTGAAAAATAAATTCGGTGGTTTGTTTAATCAGGTATACTTTCTTTCTTAGTTTGTAAGTGAAAGAGGCTCACTGTTTTGAATAATTATTATATTGCAATGTTTAAAAAATCCATAATCCTTATTTTACATATCTTCCTCATAGAGGATATGAGATCAATGCAATTGAGCATGTTTTTCTTTGTCACAGGACAGGATGTATGCTGTTCTCTGCAGTGTGTTGATCCTACTCTTAAAATATTACATATCCGTGCATTATGCTTTTCAAGATGGAATGCTTGCATGAATCTGTGATGTTTAATCATTTTAGAGTTGAATCGCAGAACATCTTTGTGGTGTGCCGAAATATGGGTGTCTTCATGATGTTTGCATTAAAGTAGCATACTTTGATGGCTTCTAAACTACATTGTGTGTTACTATTCATCACACATCTTTCTAAATACATTTTTGGGAAATCAGAACCATATCTTCCCTGTGCAATTTTCTTGCAGTTTTGTTTAATCTATTTCCTTGCTCTCAAACTTAATTGATCAGGTGATGTGTGTTTGCTTCATTATCTGTGGTGTAATGTAATAGGAAAAAGTTTTCTACTCTCATTGCAGATGTCAAGTATGTTTGGCATGGGTGATGATTTTGGTGAGGATGCATTACTTGGGAGGCTTGAAGGCATGAAAGATGTAATTGAAAGAGTTAACATGCAATTCAAGGATCCAGTAAGCCAAGAAGCTTTCTTAATTTCTTTTCCGTTTAGTTTTGAAGCTGTCAATTGATTGTCATCTTCCTCTGAATTATAACTTGTGTTCTTAGATATTATAAAATCTGGATAATTAAACCCAGATCAAGCATTGGATTTTTGAGGCACTGGTTCAAGGTTCATTGGTTGAATTAGGGTCAAACCATGGTGGAATTAGTTGAAATTAAATTACTATATTATTATATAAAAATAATTATCATATAAAATTTTAAGTAAAAATAATAAAATTCTATAATAATTAATTCCATAAGTTAATATTCAAATCCAAAGAAGATTGGGTTTTGATAATATCATGAGAAAAGGCATGGAAAGAATTGAAGAAACGAATGGCTATTATGCTAGAAGATTAGATTATGATATGATTAGTGGGCAAGTTTTTAACTACATCAGAAATGACAATGATCAAAAGTCGGCAGGCCAACAGAAAGCATGAGGGAAAAAAAAGGAAATTGAAGCCATAACAAGAATCCCAATTTGAATTTCAGATGTAATGTGACACTGGCTATTCAATTATCTCTAAAGCAAATTATAGAGAAATGAAGTATTATCCATTAGTCGTGAGTTTTGAATTACTGAGGAACAAATAGAACCTAAAAGAACAGAACAAAGAGTGAGTGTCACAGAGGTGGATAGAAATCAGATTCGTACAGTTGCTATAGCAGCGTCAGTTGCAGAGGATGGCGAGAAGGACAGCAGTAGTCCTTCATCATTTCACTGTGCAAATATTTTTCTCTCCCCAATATTGATAGAAGAACAGTTTTGAAATGTCAACATTATTTTTGAAAAAAAATTAAGACATTTAACAAACATTAACAAACTTTCTTAATTTATAAAAAGGAATGGAAGGAGTATATGGGTGTGCAGGCTCGAGTAAAGTAAATATATAATCATCCCACAGGGTTAATCACTTGTCTGCTAGATGTTTCTAAGTTGGAATTTTTTTGTGGAGATTCCTAAATTGTATTGATATTCTCAATTTGTCATCTCTTTCTACATGCCTTATCTTTTTATGCTCTAAACCATATCCTATGCTTCAGATGTTAACTATTTGATGATTTTCCCTTAAGATTGAAACTTTCGTCATGTATGTGTTTTGTTACAGTTTTTACTCCATTTAAATTGTTAGATGGAAGTTATAGCCGACTTTTTGAACTAGAAGTTAAATTGATTTTTAGTAGCCTATCATCAGTTGTGAGCCTGAAGTTTTGAATCTGAACAGAATATCTGCGACGGATATTTATGGACTAGTTTCTTTTAATATTCATGATTTGTGTCTCCTTGATTCAAATAGTTTTGTGGATTGATAAAATGAAGATGAGCTGTGTCGCGCCCGTATCATGATCTCCCAAGAAAAGAAGATCAATAAATGTAGGAGTTGCCATCAAAATTTTAAAAGGATAATTTTGAAAACCTTTTAAAAAATAAAAATGTTCTATAATAATCAGAATAGGGTTCAGCAGTCAGTTGTGCATGGGGAAGGTGTTAGGCACCTCATATCACCCGTCCGTAAGAACGGTTACCCTAAGTTGACTAAACAAAATTAATATGAGCTTAAATTACCCTTAATTAATGAAAAAGGAAAAAAGAAGAAAATTATAATTAAAAAATATTTATTTATAAGTTGGATTTGACCTAGGATAAAACCCTAGGGCCTACGTATCCTTTAGAGGGATCAAAGCCCACGAAGTTCAAGGGTAAAAATACGTGTCAGTTTGTTAATATTTCTTTAGAAAAATAATTTTTCATCTTAAAAAAATTTTAATTAGATTGGTATCTTTTAATTAAAGAAAAAAAAATTATTCCCTTATTTGATAAAGGATTTTTTTTTATAAATAAAATAGATTGAAATTCCTACGAAGATTCACAAAAATCTCAAATGGAAATTAATTTATTTTATGCCTACGGAGATTTTAAGATCTCACACGGCATAGAAATTATGTTTCGACCTATCTATACTTATGGAAAAAGAAAGGCTCTTTTTTTGTTTTAAAGAAAGAGAAGAAAACAAATCAATTGAGAATCATGATTAGTGTGCCTGTGATGGCCCATTGCCACACATGACATACTAATAAACTAGTTACTTGCGAAAACTCTAAAAATCTCACACGGTATATATAAATTAAAAAAATACAATACAAACACAAAAGTCTCAAATCATATGGTGTAGTGTGTGCTAGAGAATGGTATAATAATATAAATGGCTTGTAAAAAAAACCAAATAAGAGATCAAACCTTTGGGGCTTTACCACTTGTTGCAACTTAGATGATTAGAATAATCATCTCTATCTTATAACAAAAGAAATAACCAACCAACACATATGCTTGTGTGTATGTGCTCATGTATGCTTGTTAGAACAAAATCACACACATACACACACTACCTACACAAAGAAAGCCATGTTGACTTAAATTTGAAAGGAGAGAGGAATGGACAACATACACATGTACACACATCTAGGGAAAGAAGCATGCACGTACAGGAGCATAAAACCAAAAAAAAAAAAAAAAGATATCCTTGTGAAATCACATTCAGATTGAGACGGGGAGGAACAAAACAAATTTAAAAAAAAAAACAAGCGATAGGGGAAATGAACCCGTCAGACACATCACGTCCATAAAAGCGCGCATGCGCGCAGCACACAAGAATTTTCGAGAAGGGAGAAGTGGAAATCAAAAGGATGATCTAAATCAATATATAATCATACACCCTTCAGTCTTTAACATTTTTAAAGATTATACATGTAATCTCAAATGAGAGGATTGGCTTTTCTTAGGGTATTAGAATATTGAGCAATTGGTATTATCTTATCTCGAACATCCCTACCCAATCCTAATATCATGTTATAATGAGTGGAGATGATGCAAGAGAACAAATATTCTCTACCTTTTCAACAAACTCTCTCAAGCTCCTTTATTTGTTGCCTGCTCTTTTTTCCTCCTCCCCTTTTGCCTTGATCACCACCCTTTTATAGAAGAAAATTAGGACTTCCCACTGTAATGGTTGAATCCCATCAAATCACAATTTGTGATTAATTTTATTTGATTTTATTTTAAATCAAGGCACAATTTTGGTCCATTTGACTTTCCCTAATTGAAGACTCATATTAAGGCACAAATTTGAGAATTTTTCATTTAATTCTTATTTATTAATTTCGTTTTTTATCATTTTATTAAAAAAAAGCTCTTCAATTTTTTATTTTATTCCTTTATTTTTGTGGGGGCCTGGACAAAATGGGGTGTTCACAAGCTGGAAACTCTGTTAAATTTGTTGGTATGATGGCAATCAGAATTAACTGAAAATTGAGAAGGATTTGTTTTAACCAGTAGAAACAATTTGAATGTTATAATTTCTACATTGAATTATCCTAGAAGACCGTTTACTCAGTCATTAATCCTTGCTATGATTTGGTTACCTTAGCTGATGCTCGGGTGGTTAAATTATGCCAATTTCCTTTTAGTCACTTAAATGTGCTTGGGTACCTTCGTTTTCAGGACATGACTACTTTTGTCTGTGTCTGCATTCCGGAGTTCCTCTCTCTATATGAAACAGAGAGATTGGTTCAGGAACTGACAAAATTTGAGATTGACACGCATAATATCATCATCAATCAAGTTCTCTATGATGATGAAGGTAGCATGTCTATCATGTCCTTTATATTACACACACAACACACATTGTTTTTCCTTGTCTTATCAATGTTATTTATTGATCTACTAATACTTACAGATGTCGAATCCAAGTTACTTAAAGCAAGAATGAAAATGCAACAGAAGTACCTAGACCAGTTTTACATGCTGTATGATGACTTCAACATTACCAAGCTGCCATTGCTCCCAGAAGAGGTAAGCTATTGCATTTGAAACCACAAACTATAAATCATATCATAACGTATTGATGAATAATCGCTTAAAAATAGAGCAAAATACTCCATAGTATATTGTATCACAAACTTTAACCAGCTGCCTCTGCATTTTCCTGATTTTCATGCACAACTTCTCAATATTTTGAAAACATATATGACCTTCCAGTAAAACGTTAAAAAACCCTGCACGGACTCATGAAATGCTGCATGCACCTCCCTTGAATTTTTACGAGTTTTTGATTGGAACATGTGCAGATTTTTGTGTAGGATCTGAAAAGCTGAGAGTTCTGTAACTTTAACAATACTGAAGTCACATCATGCCTTTCTACTATAACACTGTACATTATTATATTATATGGGATCTTCAAATGATGCAAAAGGCATCTGTATATGCATGATTTTGCATTTTCTTGCACCAAGCCTTCCATCTTCCTCCAGAATTATTTTGCAGATGGATATATGTTGTGGTTGATTGCTTTTTCCTAACGATCCTCATGAATTTGTATATCTCTGCTATACCAGTATATTGCCAGTCACCAATTGAACCTAATATCGCTTGAACTATCAACACCTGTCACCCCTGGATTGTATCTTTTGGTTTCCTAAATTGGAAGAGTTTGTTGATGGTTCTGAAATTTTGGCTTTTTGGCTTGGTTTGCACTATAGGCATGACTGCTTTGCCGTTGGTGTTAGCGGCTTCAGATCTTTGTTTGAATTGTGATTCATCCAGAAGGGATTGAAAATCAATGGTTCCGGCAATTCCAGCTGGGATCTTCCCCTATTCTTACGTTGAACCATTGGATCTAGTTGTTCCTGGTTTTCTTTCTAACATGGTTGCCAATTTATTGGCCTCAACACCAAAAATAAAAATCTGCATTCTTGCACCAAAGTGATTTTAAAAAGAAAAAAATTATCAGTTATTATTATTTGCTTATTTTTTAGCCATCGCAAATATGATAGGTTACTGGGGTTGAAGCTCTGAAAGCATTTTCATCCCATTTCTTGACACCATATCAACCTGCATCAAGTGGAGACCCAGTAGAACGGCTAGAGCGCAGAATATCAACATTGAGGCAGCAGTTAAATGAGGCTGAAGCAGAACTGGAGAGACTCAAAGCTAGCTGATTGTGCTTTGGTCGATATTGCCATTTTTGGTTCCCATTTTTTCCAATTTATTATCAGATAAAGCATATATTCTGGATTGGGCTGCCAATGTAAGGTTAATCCTCTTTTTTGCCTCTTTATTTTAAATCGGGTTCCCTCTCCACAAAAGAAAAAAGAAAAGGAGCAAGTCCAAATGGAAAATGTTGAGGTTAGCCTAATTTGTTTTTTTGTTTTGGGGAGTATTCGTAGTTTCGTGACCTTGTAATTTCCAGATTACAATGAATGGGATAACTTGCTTTTTCCAAGATGGTAGAACACATCTTAATATGCTAATTGAGGATTTATTCTTAGATACTCCCAAGTCTATTATGAATAAGCATAATGTATGCTTGCTTGGTAAATCCACGACTCTGTTCTATTTATCTCCTGTAAGTTGAATCTACGTGAGAGTTTCTGATTTATCGAGTGCAATGTCTGATGACAGTTCTATTTATCTTCTATAAGTTGAATCTACATGAGTTTCTGATTTTCATATATTCGGTGACTTGGGAATGTTTGAATTCTTGGAAGGATAAACCCTTGTGCGATGGATTTTCACTGTTCATCATTACATGATTACTTTTCAAAAGAGGTTTTCTATATGTTGTATTATGATTTTTTTTTATTTTTTGATAATCTATGTTGTGTTATAACTCCGCCTATGTTTATAGCCGGTCCCAAGCCCGGGTAAAGGAGGAGGGTTGTGTTAGGCCATCAACAGCCAATGTAAAAATTTGTTGAATCTATCATGAACATGGACAATAGACGTTATAATGTTAATGCTAGGTCGTTGCCCGTAAGTAACGCGCTGCATGGCTCGAGTACAGTGATAAGTGAGTTAGAGCCGCTGCATCGGCGCCCGGATGTAGTGTTAAATGAGCAAGGGCTACCGCGTCATTTTGGACGCACGCGGCTAAAGAAGTTAGTCCATAAGAGCAAAATTAGATTTGGTACTTGGAATGTTGGGACATTAAATTGTAAATCTGTAGAGGTTGTAGGGGTTATGATTCAAAGGAAAATCAATATCCTTTGCTTGCAAGAAACAAAATGGCGTGGAGAAGAAGCTAAGGATATTCAAGGTTTCAAACTTTGGTATACAGGAAAAGTAAGTGCACGCAATGGAGTAGGCATCATTATAGATAAGGAGTGGAAGAAGAACGTTGTAGAAGTTAGCAGAATTGGAGACAGAATTATTTCTTTAAAAATGATAATTGGACGTGAGACTGTTAATATTGTTAGCGCTTATGCGCCGCAAGTCGGGATAGAAGCCAGTCTTAAGGAATTATTTTGGGAGGATCTGGAGGGGTTGATTCGACACATACCACAGAGTGAAAAGATTTTTATTGGAGGAGACTTTAATGGGCATGTCGGGAGGGAAGCTGGTCAGTATGCGAGGGTGCATGGTGGTTTTGGTTTTGGAGAGCTAAACAATGAAGGGCAAACTCTTCTTGATTTCTCATTGGCGTATGATTTTAAGATTGCCAACACTTGTTTCAAGAAGAGAGATGAGCATCTCATCACCTACAAAAGTGGAGCCTCAAGGTCGCAGATTGATTTTCTTTTGGTTAGGAACACAGATAGAAAACTTTGTAAAAATTGTAAGGTGATCCCTGGAGATGCTGTAACGACACAACATAGGGTCCTAGTCCTTGATGTGTGTATTATGAGTAAAATCCAAAAACGTCGACAAGTAGTAACACCAAGGATTAGGTGGTGGCAATTAAAAGGTGAGAAGCAAGATATTTTCAAGCGAAATCTTTTGGATAAAGGAATTTGGGATTCTCAGGGAAGTGCTAACATCATATGGGAAGATATGGCTAAAAAGATACGGGAGGTTGCAAAAGTAGTTTTGGGAGAATCGAAAGGTCCTGGTCCGAGAGATAAGGAGTCTTGGTGGTGGAATAATAGTGTACAGGACAAAATCAAGTATAAGAAGAACTGTTTTAAAGCCATACATTTGTGTAACAATGAGGAAAATTGGGAGAGGTACCGTATGGCTAAGAAGGAAACTAAGAGAGCTGTGGGTGAAGCTCGTTCTAAAGCTTTTGAAGAATTTTATAAGAACCTTGAGACGAAGGAAGGAGAGCAAAATATTTATAAGATTGCCAAGAGTAGGGAAAGAAAATCAAGAGATCTAGAACAGGTAAGGTGTATTAAGGATGAAGAGGGAAGAATTTTAGTTACAGATGATGAAATTAAAAATAGATGGGAGACTTATTTTTCTAAACTTTTCAATAATGGAGAGGATTCATCTAGTAACTTGGAGGATTTAGTAACTGGTGAAGGAGAACAAAATTTGTCATTCTATCGAAAAATACGTGATAAGGAGGTAAAGGAAGCTCTTAAGAAAATGGCAAATGGTAGAGCTAACGGACCTGATTGTATATCTATCGAAGCGTGGAAATGTTTAGGTGAAGAAGGGGTGAGATGGTTAACTAAGTTATTTAATGTGATTTTACGGTCCAAGAAAATGCCTGATGAGTGGAGGAGAAGTACATTAATTCCTATTTATAAAAATAAAGGAGATATTCAGAATTGTACTAACTATAGAGGGATTAAACTCATGAGCCACACAATGAAATTGTGGGAGAAAGTAATTGAGCACAGGTTGAGATTGGAGACAAGTATTTCTGAGAATCAATTTGGTTTTATGCCAGGTAGATCAACTACAGAGGCGATTTATCTACTAAGGGGATTAATGGAAAAGTATCGTTGTAAAAATAAAGATCTACACATGGTTTTTATTGATTTGGAAAAAGCTTATGACCGTATACCAAGAGAAGTGCTTTGGAAAGCGTTGGAAAAAAAGGGAGTACGGATTGCTTATATTAAAGCCATACAAGATATGTATGAGGGGGTAAAAACTAGTATAAGAACGCCTAGTGGTCAAACAAAGGATTTTCCTATAAAGATTGGGCTACATCAGGGATCATCTCTGAGTCCTTATTTGTTCAACTTGATTTTAAATGTTTTGACGGAACATATTCAAGAGGAAATCCCGAAATGTATGCTCTTCGCGGATGATATAGTTCTTATAGCAGAGACAAGAGAAGAGGTTAATTGCAAACTTGAGTTATGGAGGAGGACATTGGAGTCGAAAGGTTTTCGTCTGAGTAGAAGTAAGACGGAATATTTATATTGTAAATTTGATAAAGGACTATTCGAAAATAATTTGGAAGTGAAATTGGGAGATCAAATTATACCTCAAGTGGAAAAGTTTAGATATTTGGGAGCCATTATCCAAAATGATGGCGAAATCAGTGGAGATATTTCACATAGAATTCAAGCTGGGTGGTTTAATTGGAGAAAAGCTAAAGGAGTTATTTGTGACCGTAAGGTGCCTAATAAACTTAAAGGAAAGTTTTATCGTACTGCTATCAGACCGGCAATGTTATATAGTAGTGAATGTTGGGCTCTAACGGGACAGCAAGAGCATAAAGTTGGAGTAGCAGAGATGAGAATGTTACGATGGATGTGCGGACATACACGTAAAGATAAAATTCGAAATGAGCACATACGTGAAAAAGTGAGGGTGGCACCTATTGAGGAAAAAATGGTAGAAAATCGGTTGAGATGGTTTGGGCATGTACAAAGAAGACCAAGGGAGGCACCGGTGAGAAGAGTGGAACATATAACTTTGAGTCCGATTAAGAGAGGTAGAGGAAGGCCTAAGAGAACACTCTTGGAAGTTGTTGAACGTGATCTCTTAATTAATAATATTTCTAAAAGCTTAATAAATGATAGAGCACAATGGCGTCTTGCAATCCAGGTAGCCGACCCCACCTAGTGGGATAAAGGCTTGTTGTTGTTGTTGTTGTTGTTGTAATCTATGTTGTGTTATGCTTTTATTGGGAATTTCCATGAGCCATTGATTTTCACTTGGGAGAATGATAGTTAAAGACCTTGTAAAAGCATTTATTATAATTAGATTCATCAAATTATTGAAATTTTAATAAAAAAATTGTAATCCTTAACTGAACTAAAAAAAATTCCCTTTACCAAAAATAGCTTGAGAGTTAAGAGCCACCCGCTGGCCGCCCAAAAACCTGTCAGCACCTAAGATGGTTGTGAAATTTCTTAACCTCTAATATTTAAAAACCTTGGCTGAGAATTGAATTATTTTATAAAATATTAATCATTTAATCTTTAGATTTTTAATTAATTCAATCTTTTAAATTTTAATTCATTGTGATTCGGTCTTTATAGTTTTAACTCAATTTTAATTTAATTTTGTAAACTTTGACTCTTGTAACTCAATTTTTATATGTTTAATCATTTAAATATTGATCCTTATATTTTAAAAAATAAAATTGTAAAAGGTGAAAACTATTTATAGTTTTAACCTTTATAATCTTCATAAAGATAAAAAGGGTTTAGTGATTTAAAATATTAGTTCTACATTTTAAAATGATTTTAATCGTTATAATTTTATATTTTAAAATATAGGGATCAATATTTAAATAGTTAAAAATATAGAAGTTGAGTTGTAAGAATTAAAGTTTAAGTATTAAGTTGCAACTAAATTAAAACTATAAGAATCAAATTATAATGAGTTAAAGTTTAGATATTAAGTTATAATTTGGTCAAATTAGACCAAATAATTAATTTTTCTTATTTTATATTTGTATTAAATTTTTGGTAACTAAAAATCTGATTATTGAGAATGCTTAAAATTAGTATGAATATGAGTGTTTATAATTTCTCAATTGAAAAGTTCTAACCTCATTTAAAAATTGACTTATAACTATAAAACTATTGACCTATTTCTAAGTGAGGTTAGAACTTTTCAATAATAAAGTAATATTATGTTTGAATGAATTTGAATTTGAACCAAATTCATTATTTGGATCTATGAGAATTTATAGATTTAGGTTTGGTCCAAATCCAAATCTATACTTAAATATAATTTCTTTATAATTTCAAATTTTTTCTATAAACTAAAAATTTTAAATTTCAACTCACTTTCAAATACCCTTCGTGACCACCCAGTGTCGATCTGCCGCTTACCATCCATGATTGAACTATCATAGTTGATCAAGAACAAACTACTAAAGTTGAATGTGATTGGATCTCCACTAACAGCACCGACAGTATTTAGCGATCGAGACCCCTCTTGTATGTTGTTTAAAACCAAACTGCTGACTCATATCAAGACCAAACCGTTGACTTTGATTAGGATCAAATTGCTATTGCCAACTAGGACCAAGGTTGCTAGCTTCGATCGGGACTGAACTACATGTGTCAACTAGGACTGAACTACAGACTTCATATTTTATATTACAAAATTAGAATGTGAAGGCTCATTCCTTTTTAAAAAGATGAGCTACTTAGCAACATACAGTATGTCAATTCAAAACAGGTCATATTGATGGTGAATCAAAATTGATACAAGATCAATTCAATTATTAGATTAATTGGTTAACAAGTTTATTTATTTAGAAGGGTAAGACTTAGTATATACTTAATATATTTATATCCAATTAAATCATGACAAATGAATTTTAATATGTTAATAATATTAATAATAATAATAATTTATTATAGAATAAATAGTATGTAAAAAATTTATATGTCTATTGTTATTATTAGTAGTAGTAGATATGTGTTGGGGATATTTGTTGGGTGCTTATTCCTAATAATATATACGTAAAACTGCTGTCTCACCATTGTTGAGATGGCCGAATTGGTCTAAGGTGCCAGATTAAGGATCTGGTCCGAAACGGCGTGGGTTCAAAACCAATCTCAACAAGATGTTTTAATTTTGATATTGTTTTTATTTTTTTATGGCATCCATCAAATCAAGCTTCGTAAGCCCAATCCAACGACACGCTTGGGGCTCCTAACGTTGTCAGACGTGATTGCCATTTGCTGACATACAGCCCCAAAACAAAACATGCATGGCAGTATTTTTTGGAAAGAAAATAACTTTTTTTTAATCTAGATGAATCGGTAATGCCACTAGAAGAAATTATTTTTAGTTTAAGACGCCTTTTTTTTTTTTTTAAAATCAGCGACGCTAACACAAGAATGAGGAAGGAAATGAGAACAAAGCTTTTTTTGATAATGAAAATTTCCTCATCCAATGCATGCTTAGTATTGAATTATAGATGAAAAACGATAAAGGTAATCACCAAAGAAAAAGGAAATATAAAAAAAATAGTAAAATGACACTAACGTCCCTCCAAAGTATGACGCAATCTGCATATCCCGTGGTGACGGAATCCAAGAGATGCATTGCTTTTCCGAGTATCTATGTTCGCACAACCGTTGATCGGAACGGACCTGTTTCGCAATGGAGTGGTGCCGGTTTCCACATTTTTGATTTATGTCTTTTTGAGACATACAAGTGCACAGGGCTTACTTGAGGTTATCAAACCATAGTAATCACCACATAATTACCCAATAAGGCAGTCGCCCTTTGTTGTTAGTTACTTGGAAATTTTATCAAGACTCAAGAGCCATACTTCGTCTATCGTCCTTTAATTTCCTTTCTTTAGTCTCCATGACGCCTTCTATCTGGGCGAGCATGTTGAAGTTCCCTTGGACTAATAAGAGTGTAATTGGAAATATGTTTTGGAACAAATACAACAATTTATCAGCTTTTCATAATCCATCTGATCAACAAACTAAAGCCAATCCCCTCTGACTTGTCAAGCCAAGCCGAGCCTTGTACAACAGCCATGAATGATACATAATTTTAATACCAGCCATAGCGCACATTGTCAACATTGATTCTTCAATGTAATAGAGCACTCATAATCAATCTACAAGTCATATTTGTTCCAACTACAAACTAACCACCATGCAACGTTGAAATAAAAACCACCACATCCTTCTCTTCTAATGATGTGTTCAGTTGGCCACTCAGCTCCCAATCACAATCATTCACAAGGACTAGAACCCCAGGTCTCCTGCAACACAAACCATGAGAAACCAAACAACTAGTGCACATTATGATGAGATGACTCTTCCTGCATTCTACTTTCAGCTTAAGCCTCAATCCCATGTCCCTTACCTAGTTATCCATCATCCCACAGAGTAACTTTTAGTTGTTGAAAAACCTGACTTATAATAGCCATTACAAAATCCAGAAGTAGTATTTGCCTCTCATATTCAAGCTTAAGTTGAAAAGATCAACAACACAACTTACACAGTGTCCCCCTTCATGAACATTTCAGGCCTCTCCCTGATCAAGTTTGTCCGCACCCAAGAAAGCAAATCTTTCATAATTAACTGAGAAGCAAGATGAAAATATTGCGAGATTGTTAGGCATAACAAAAGAATGATCAAATTCAATAAATTTTTAAGTCATAGACTACCTTATCCGATCCATTTTGTGGCTCAAGATTGACATTATGAATTTTCTTGGACTCACAAAGAAGCTCCAATCCCCCACTGCGTTGAACCATCAACATTCCAGCCGTTATAACAAGCACTTATAAAGCCATACAAGATTATAGGGTTCTCAGTTCTAACCAGAAGCCACAAGTGTAACATTAGAAAATTCAGAACAACTTGCGGCAAGAAAATTGAAAACAACACAACTGCCAATATCTTGAGCATCAATTAGGGACCAATAGAGATGCCTGATAGAACCTCACTTCAGAGTTCAGAGCTTTCCATTACAAATTTCCAAATGCTAATATTGGACATCAAGATAAACTAGAATAGCATATTTCCGGAGTTCCTTTCAGTATTCAGCTTGTTCTGTGTTTCATGAACTCAAACATCCTACAAAATTGTTTATGTGACTCGATACTGGTGGCAATTTATTCTTCTGGCTTCCCAAGAAAAAGCTCCGAACCTTGAAGGGATATGCCAATTACAATAAAGCTCCCAACCATACACCAACCAAGAAACTAACTTCCAAAAGAGAATGCTGTTCAACACAGCGTTTGTATGAAATAGGAGAAGAGAATTCTTCAGATTCCAAAAGAAAATTCAAACACGGTAGACTTCATCCTGTATAATTGGTTGTATTCATGGTTGGATTATAAAGAGGGTTTTGTACAGTTTGAGGGTTTCTTGTGAGTTCGTAATTGTTCACAAAACTTCAGGATGAACTTCTAAAAATGTTTAACTACAACAAATTACCCATAATTTCTTACCAAATAGCCTTAACAGTTCATAACAATTCAAACGCAGCAAGAGAAGAAGACAACATAAGGGGAACAAACTGGTTCATGAGGACTTTAGATTCTACGGTAAGAGGAAATCAACCAAACAGTATTCACAGTTTTTACAAACGAACAAACAACTACAGCGAGAAACCATGACGATCAAAGAAATTGATTGAGAATTTAGAAGGATAACGTAAACATACCCGAATTCTAATGTCAGCTGCATTATATTGCTTTCTCAGAAGCCCAAAACACTGGAGAGAGACAATCTAACTAGAAGAGAGACTGGGAAAAAACAAAACAGCTTCAAATTTTATTCCTATGCGCTACATCGGCGTTCATTTTCCCTTAAAAGAAACCCGAATAATATGCATCTTTCTTTCTTTATTTCTTTTTTAAAAAATAACCACAGGGATATGCTATCCCTTTCTTTAAAAAATAAGTAATCTAAGAAAGTACCAAATTCTTGACCTTTAAAAATATGTCACCGTGATAAACAATAAATAAATATCGTCACTAGTTAAGAATCCCTCTCTTTCCCTAATTTACAATAAATAAAGCCAATCCGAACCAGAGTTGATAGCCGATACATTTCACTAGTTAAGAAACTGAAAGCTGGGTTTAATATTAAACAAAACCACTCCATCAAATAGCCGAAAGGAAACGACGGATGCTTACACCGGCGATGAACGACGGCGATCTTCAAGACGTCGGTTTGGAGCTTGCACCGGGCACGAGGAGTCAAGCTTCACAGTTCGAGAGCCAGAGAGGCTATGCAAAGGGCGAGGAGGGGTTAAATCGCAACGCAGAGGCGATGGTAGCACTTTATTCTAAAATAAAATAATAACTGAAGGACCGGGCCAATCCGGGTTTTCTGGACGATTACGGGCCGGGTTTTCCTACCGTTTCCCCGCTCCAGTTATTGCGATCATTCGGGTTCCTGAGCATCCCTTGTGTAAACTTGGGTCTGCATTAACCAGACCAGACATATTTCATTGTCTAATGTAATCGTAAACGGTAAACACGCTGTAAAACTAAAATTACATCCAGAGGTCCCACCCCGGCACTCCCGTCAATCCGCTGCTTAAACAGTTAAACTGGTCTAGCTTGAGGTAAAGTAACCGACGATCGGGATCAGATCCGTCATTTACGAAACGACAATGGCCACACCTCATCACTCCACTGATCTTGCTTTCCACTTTCCAGTTTCCACTGTCATATTGTAAATTACGCAATTTGTCTCCAAATTTGCGTTCCTCCCATCTGGGGTCGTCTGCAATAGGCACAGCTCAAACATTGGATATGAAGTTAGGGTTTTTGTAGGAGTAGGTGCTTGACGAAGGCGAATCACTGAAGCTATGGAGGCTTACAAAAGATGGGTCAGGCAAAACAAAGAGTTTGTGCACTCTTTGGAGTCTTTGGCCAATGTAAGCTATCATTTGGTTACAAATTTGTCTTTTCATCATGCCGCCCTTACAAATTCATCCATTAATGTAACTTTCTGAGGTAATCATGCAATGAAATTGGCTCAAAATGGGTGAGATTGATATGATATGAGGTTTGATGCTATAACTTGCGGTTGTTAGACTACAGGTTTATGGCTCTTCTTCATTATTTATTCTTTGGGTTGGGAAAGGGAGAGGAAGGGATTCTATGGTTGATAATTTACTTTAAACTGCTCTATGTTTTGATGCTCTTGTTTTTGGAAGTTTCAAGTCTATTCACTTTCTAAATGTACAAAACGTACATGCTGTTATCCATTCGATATATTTGAGCAGTATTTGGGCTTAGCTACGGGGTACAATTCAAACAAGGATATTGTGTTGAAAGAGTATCGTTTCTTTATTGTGGTCAGGGGATGACGTGGCTTCTTCCGGAACGGTTCTCGGATTCAGAGATTGGACCAGAAGCAGGTTTTGTGAAATTTTGGTAACATTTGGCTACTTTTGAGTGTCTGATTATATGTGATTCTTTCTCTCTCACTTCAAGGACGTAAATGCTCTGCAGACGGCATATTTGAAACAAATAAGTTTAGGCAAAAAGTAGAAGCTTCTATCTCCTATAGCATATATATATATATATATTCATGTCTTGTGGATTCTGAAAATTCTTGGAGTCACATTAATTTTATGTAGCTACATTCGTTTTCTTTGAATTTGAAAGGTTTCTGATTTGCTCTTTATTTTCTTTATTGTTGTTGTTGTTGTTGTTATTTTGCCTGCTTTGTTTCTATCATGTTTAGTTGTAACGAGACCTTTTAGTTAATAATATTCCTAAAAACTTAATCGATGATAGAGGACAATGACATCATGTAATCCATATAAATTACCCCACCTAATGGGATAAGGCATCTTCTTCTTCTTGTTGCATATGCTGTAGTAACTTACTGTCGAATCTTTAACTATATGCAGTAACAACCATTTTGGGAATCATCACAGCTATAAACGAACACATAATTGATACAGAACGTACCCAAACTATTACAGGCTCAGTTGAGCCTAATTCATTTCCTTATCCTTTATGCTTATCTGCAATAAAGGATTTGGAAACACTAGTTGAAGTTGTGGCACAACAATACTATGGTGACGATAAGAAATGGAATTTCCTTGCTTTTACAGAAGCAACCAAGTAAGCACATAGTGTATTATAGTACATGTGCTTTCACATTATCCATAGCCTGGCATAGCTAGTTAACCATTGATCCATGTTCTTACCTTGCATCAATCCAACTCAGAGTGCTGGTCCGGTTAACTTTGTTTCGGAAGAGTGGATATAAGATGCTGCTACAGGGAGGGGAGACGCCTAATGATGAGAAGAATTCAGATTATTTGACTTCTCAACATCAAGTAGGCCGTTTGCCGCAACCTAGAGGGCATGTAGGGTCTGGTTACATGAATAACAATCTTATTCAAAGCCCATGGAATATTGAAGGAAAAGCACTCTCTGCTTTAAGTAGATTTGGAGAAAATGCTAGGGTGTTGTCAGATCCAGCATCGCTGCATCATGTTAAACACCAGCATGAAATTATGAAGCCTCCAGGTAATCTGTCTTAGTTACTTCTAGCAATACTTTAATTGATTATCATTCGCTACTGAATGAGCTCATACTTGCCACTGTTTCTTTTACATGTTCAGTTGTAGAGAGACCTACCCTTCTAACTGTAATGTCCAAGAAGGGTCTTCGGGGGGTTATGTTTCTAGTCGGAGAAGTTTTATTTATCACTAGACCTCTTATTTATGTTCTATGTGTTCGGAAGTATGGTATTCGATCATGGACCCCTTGGTTCATGTCATTAGCTATTGACTGCATAGGGACGATTATCCTTTCACTAGTCACTACATCCGTGGTTGGAGGGAAGGACCATGCGTTTCATCTTTCAGCCTCTGAGAAGGATGAGGTTAGAGTTTCTTTATAGATATGTGAAGTTGACATGTACGGTGCATTGGGCATATCATTCTTCAGTCTTCACTCCTTTGCATGAGTCTTTAAGTTCATTATAAGTGTCTTACATGCCAGTAATATCGGTTAAGATATAAAAAATCATTGATGCTGGGATAGCTATACTTCAGGCTAGAAGACGTAAGCTGTTGTTTGCTCTTTACCTGATGAGAGATCCATTCTTCAGCAAGTATACCAGGTAGAATTGATTTCACATTTTCTTTTCTCATGTCTTCGGTTTAAAATATTTTGCAATTTTCTTACTTTCCTTATCTCAGGCGAAAACTGGAGAGCACTGAGAAAATCCTGGAACCAATACCCATTATCGGATTTCTTACAGGTATGCTTGATGGTTTTTCGTTTTTCTCCTTGATTCCCCTCTTTCTGTTTCAAGATGTCTTAACATCATCAAACTCCTAATACTCCTGCAAAGTGCAAGCATCTGATCCTTTGGTTCTTTATATGCTCTCAGAAAAAGTCGTTGAACTTATGATTGGAGCTCAAACACGACACACTTACACATCAGGGTCATGAAGTTGTGGCCAAAAGTTAAAGTTCCTATCTTCGAAGGTTCAGATGTCTATTCCAGACTCCTTGTTCCAAACTTATACGGAGGAGATGTATTGATTTCATATATTGAATATCAATAAACCGAAAGTTTCAGCTCCTCCACCACCCCCCCTTTTTTTGAGCTCAGCAGACCCGGACATGGAAGTCGTGAATCAGGTGTGGGATTTTTTTTTTTGGGTCAATGGATGTCTCTTGAGAGCTATTGTTCCTAGCCACTACATCTGTGGTTGGAGGTAGAATTACACATGTAGTTCTGACTTCTGAGTGTCATGTTGTGATTCTTTAGCTCAAAATACTGTATCTCAGAAAATACGAATGCTATAGAATAGGAAGGAATCTTAATGCTTTAAAAGTGATTTGTGGCTACACCTTTCACATTTTTACTTTGGCTTCCAATCGGTAGTGTTCATAGGTTCAGTTTTGCTTTAGCTTTTTTTTTCCTTTCCCCCCTTTTGGGGTCAAAGAGTTATGCTTCAGTTTAATTTGGCGGAAGTCAATGGGAAAATTATTTCTTGGTCCTCAAATGTAACAAACTTTTCATGTGAATTTTTATCATTTGTTCTTAACCATAAATCAGATCAAGAAAGATCTAATCGCTATGATTAGCCTGACATTTGGGGGGGGGGGGGAATTGGTTTGACTAAACTTGATGCGATCGAGTTGGCTGAGTTATTTGCTGCGTTTTCACTTGTGCTTTCAATTATATTCACCCTACTTGTATCATAAAAAATGTTTCTTGAGATACGATAGTTAATTAAATACGTAAATACTTACAAGCAAGCTTTAATGTTCAATCACACAAAGTTGCTTATGAAAGAGTTCAAGTGGAAGAATAATCAATGTAACTGAAGCACACGATTAGATGAATTTGGAATATATTTTATCTTAATTCTTATTTGGCTAATCTTTTTCCAATTAAACGAAGACACTAAATTGAGGATGATGAAATCATGTTCATGCCACTCGATGTTTTCTGGGCAAAAACCAAAATGAAAATCAAATATAACAGAAGACCATGAGAGGCTCAAGAAAGAAGACAATCTCAAACTATGACTGGAATTACAAAAGCTTCTGCCCGTCAACCTCCTAACAAAGCACGAAAAGTACGTGGTTAGATAGTTTTTAAATAAACGATGCGTCTATGCTGGGGCCTGGCGCTGTGACTATGAGGCACCACCGTGAAAGTGCATGTCTATGTGGTAAGGGTAATGCATGGCCCATCTTTTGATATTGATATGAAAAGTAGTAGATATGAGCAACTATTGCTTCTTGTTTAATAACAATAGAAATTTATAATAAATAGTTTAGATGTCTATTTTTATGCAAGAAAAAGAGAATATGTTTCCCTTAATTGTTGTATTAAATAATGAAAAAGCTATATTGCCTTTCAGTAAAAAAACGAAAAACAAAGAAAAAAAAAACTCCGGCAGATTTTGGCCAAATATAAAGTTCCATAACCTTGTGTGTTTGGAAACAAACCATATTTTAGGTATGGACACATTTATTTCAAAAGTATTTTTAAAAAAAAAAACCTTGACATTATTTGGATATTATTTGTCAAAATTACTGAGTTTTTAATAACCTAGTCCAGTTAATCGGCATTATTTCATTTGATTATTTATAAATGTAATTTAGTAAATTATATAATTTTTCTTGTTACAAAACATACACTTTGTTTTGATTCTTAAACCGAAGCGCGTGACCAAATAAAAAAAAAATGAATATTACAACTTGCTCCCCGTCGTAATTCAAATAAATCATAACATAGCTCCAATCAAACAGGATGTCTTCGAATTGGCTATAAAGTAACAAATGTTATGCAAACGTATAAGAAAAAAAAAATTGAAAGAATTATATTAAAATTTCATACAAGAAAATTAATTACTACAAGATTCATTAATAACTGAATTTGTTAATACAATTTAATTCAGTTATCAATAGAATTTATAATAATTAATTTTTTTATGTAAGATCTGATTGTAATTCTCCTTTAAAAATAACCTCCAATACTGAGACATATTAAAACAAATATAACCTAACATAACTAGATCAGAACGAGTTGCGTTTACAGTTTCCAGGCTCTTCTAACTCTTTATAAAACATTCAATCCAAGGCCTTGTTAGAACCAATTCATCTCACAATGTGTATTTCACCTTTTAGCTACTGGCAAAAAAAAAAACTTTTAGCATATATATATATATATATATATATATATATGTTGAAATCGATTGGTTACTGGATAATGGTAATGGTAGTGATAGTGTAGGTCCTCAGTCAAATCCAAGCCAATAATTTTATGTTTCTTATATCGTGCTTTCTTTTACCTTGTTATATCATACCTTTGCGTTGACCGTTAATTCCTCAACCTGAACGTAATCCGCAGACGAAGAACACTTGGACTAAGAACATCTGATGCAAGGGATTCCTAAATTTTCGGGTGTAGTTGGGTAAATAACATTTTACATTCTTAACTTCTAAAATGAAAAAAGTTATTTGGGTATCAAATGGGTGGGAAAATATACTTCTAAAAAGTGCTTCTTAGAGTGATTTAGATGTAAGGTGTCTTTGGGTAAATCACATTTCACATGATCTAATCATTGTTGTGCTCTACAAGTATATGGGTCATAATAAGTAATACAGAGCAAGTAGAACATCATTCACATAGAAATTTGTTTAAAAACATGGTCCAATAAAAGATATTATAAATTTAATTAAGTTGAGCAAAACATAATTAGATAAAGTTAATTTTACAAACTAAATTAACACTAGAAAATAAAAGAAAAGAGAATGATTCAAAACTTTTTGAAAGTAATTAAGCCTAGGATTATTTATCCTCCTTTATGCTTCAAGAATATTCAATCAACTCCCAATATAATTTATTCTTAATGATGAATTATGCTAATCAAAAATACTAAATAACTCACAAGTGCTCTCTCAAATCTCCAAATAGGTATTTAGTTTAATTAATCTCTTAATATCTTGATTAACTAATTAAACTTCAATTTTCCTTTCAAATTTTATGTGACTATGTAAGATTGATGAGTGTATCTCTATTTCATTAACAAAATCATCCATTCAACTTGTAAATTTCAAGTTGTCATACAATTTAACTCTCTCAAGTATCAATCAAATGAACCGAACAATTTAATTGATAGTCAATTAACTAGAAGCATTAAGTATAAAGTAAAATCAACATAACCACATCATTAATCACAAATACAAAGAAAAAATGAGTATTTAATCCATACAAAGGATTTAAAATAATCTAAAATCAAGAGTTTAACTACTAATGTTCATAAAAATTATGAAAAAATACAAATATATCAACATAAACATTGAACCAAAGGAAAGGAAGAGGAATGGAGAAGAACAATGAAGATATGAAGCTAAAATTTCTTTCAATTTTTAAATCTAAGCTCAATCTCCATCAAAATTCATGCCTTAACGCGCCTAAAACTCCCAAAGACTTTAAAAAGTCCAAAATATCGGCCAAAATTGAGACTTTAAAAAATATTGTTGTAGCATCTTAAACTTAAATCATGATATTTAAGTTTTACAACCCAAATTAACAAAGCTAATATCACATTAAGCCATCCAATAATCGTTGCAGCATCTTAAACTTAAATGATAAATCCAGCAAAGTCAAGTCCAATTATACTCCTAGAAAACTATTTCCAGCAATGGGGATCTACCATCAACAAGAAATCACAAGCCATTAGAAAAGTTTTGATTCTTCTTCCTATTAAAATAGTGATCAAATTACAATAGATGAAGAAAAAAAATCAAAAGTCTTAATGAGATTAGCCCAACACGAAATCAAGTTAAAATGGGAGGAACCATGGAATTTCACTCGTTCTGTATTGTCGCTGAAGTCCATGGACAAATTCATAGTCGGCACCGTCATCCACCATTCACCTACCATCTTTAACCCCTATCGACCACTGAGCAATGGCAATTTTTGATTCTCGGCCTTGACTCCAATATAGCCACTGCTTCAAGGTCCCAATCTTTCATGCTTTGCAGATGAAAGATTGCCAAAGAGAGAAGAAAAATAAACAAATACCTTTTGTTGTTGTGCGTGGATCGGCGAAGAGACAAAGGGAGATTGCAGCCAAAGAGATACGGAAATCATATTTCAAGAAGGAGATGATTGCTAGCGAAGGCTAAAGAGAGACGAAGAGAAACGCATGCTCCAGGATGTAGAAGAGATCTAACTACGTTTTCCGATGCTGGTTTTTTTCTTTTTTTTTCAAAAAAAAAAAAAAAGGATTAGGCAGCAAATTTTTAATGCAAGTGTCTACTGACCTGGCCTCTGTTAAAACACGTAATCTAAATTTTAGCAGTGTCATGTCATCTGGGGGGAATTGACGGTTTAAGGACTAATGCTTTTAATTATTGTAATTATAAGGAGTGAATGAAAAAATCAAGTGCGTCTATGGTTTTTTGTCAGCCGAAAAGTTAGTTTGTTAAAAATTAATTTGACAAAAGTTAATTTAATAAAAATTAATTATTATAATAAAATTTATATTTAGATATATATTTTTAAAAGTCAATTTGATAAATTAAAAATTATTTAAATTATATATAGTGATATATGCTTTTGAATATATAATTATAAAAAAATATTTATTTATAATAATTTATAATTTTTGTTATATAGATGCAAATTAATAAAAATATTTAAAAATGCATGATAAAAATTCTAAATAATATAAAATTTGATAGGTTAAATAATTTATAAAATAAAAGGATGCATAAATAATATAATTTTTTTGTTGAATAATATATATAATAAAAATAGTATAAGTAACATGGTAAGTAAATTATTCTGAATGGAGAGGCTTTTATGGTACCTAGAGAGAGGAGGGCATCATGGTATAGAAAAAATTATTTAAAATACTGTAAGTTCTAATTGACTTCTTCAAATACAAAAGCTACTCCCATTTACGTTGAGAAAATGGATTTTTAAAAGCTTTTTAAATCGACTTTTGAAATGTGCTTTGAAAAAAAAAAATCAAAACACCAAACAACTTTGACTTCCCAATATTTATGAAAGTCCTTTTCAAATATTAAAAGTTGAAAAACCCAACGGACCCTAAAATCCTAAGGATCAAATTGACAAAGAACTGAAACTATTAGGATTAAAAGTTTGTTTTTCTCTTTAAGTACTAATAATTATTGGAGAATAAATTTTTAGCATTATAAATTTAATAATTAATCATATTGATTTTTAACATTGATGTATATTCAACTACTCATATAATTTTTGTCCAATATATCAAATTTTATCTTATTTATAATTTTTATTAATAAAAAAGATTTGTCTAGTTGATTAAATTTTTTTAATAAAAAATTTACCATATATATTTTTTTGAATCATGTGAATTTTAAATATTAATATATATTGAACTATTTGTTATATATTTTTTTTAATACATCAAATTTTATATTTTATATTCTTATTATTAAACATATCAAAATTTATGTTATTTAAAATTTTTATCATATTTTTTAAACATTTTAAATATATTACATTTGTATAATAAAAATTATAAATAATTAAAAATCAATATTTTTTTGGTAAATGTACATTTAAAAATATATTTCATTATCATAATTCAAATAAATTTTAATTTACTAAAATGACTTTTAAAAAAATATATCCAATGTGGAGAAAATGCCTTGTGGGTCAAATGTTTAAAAATGAAATACTGATGTGGAGAAAATGCTACACCTTCTATTGTGAGAAAGAGGAATTCTTCTTTAGTTTAGAGGGCTATCACAAGAAAAATTTACCAGTGGTTCGGGGAAAAGGTGAATAATGGAAATACTACTAGATTTTGGTGGGACAAATGGACCTCCTTTGACCAATCTGTTATTCTTCTTGCTGAGAGGAACATAGATCTGATTAATCACCAAAATATGGTTAAGGATTTTGTCTTGGCGAATGGAGGGTGGAATTTAGCTGCATGGAACAGTTTTTTCCCATCACAAGTAGTTGACTTGTTAAAAAAAAAATCAAGACATCTACTAATGGGCGAGATGATACTTGGATTTGGAGACCATCATCAAATAGTTACTTTTCGGTCAAAGTTGCCTATAAGTTCCTAACTTAACCAGATAACCATCATTCTATTAGTATTTAGAACCAAATCTAGAAGTGAAAAGTGCCTGAAAAAGTAAAGATGTTCATGTGACAAGTCAACCATAAAAGATAAGTCACAAATTCACTTAGAACTAAAAGAAGATTGTCCATGAACAGTTATTGTCCTTTTGAGTGCCAGTATGAGGAGAGTATCTTACATATCCTTCCTGAGTGCAAAATAGCAAGAGAAGTGTGGAAAAGCATGTTGGAACCTAATGCTTTTGATTGTTTTTCTCTTTAAATTTACAAGATTGGCTTTTATGGAATTCCAAGCGTAACCCGAGAAGACGTTTCTTGAGAAAGTGGCCATGGACAAAGATTTTTAGTTATGGTTGCCAGCTGATATGGACGCTAGATGCCGACAGCTCTTTGAAGGGTATAGCAAGTCGACCGAGGAGATTAGCCATTGCTGTTTGCATCATCTTTCTAAAGACCTTGCAATGACACGCGGAAACACAATCTCTCCTCGCCAGGTACTGTCAGAATCGATGTGGATGGATCTGTTTGGCAACAAGGACAAGCAGCTTACAGAGGACTTTTTAGGAATACGCACGGAGATTGGCTCATGGGTTTTATGAAAAATCTGGGATGCCAAGGATCAACTGCCGCTAAACTCCTAGCTATTTGAACAGGTCTGGAAGTACGTAAAAACATGGAATTTCCTCAGACACAATTACATACCGATTCACTAGATGCTATTAACCTGTTAATGAGGGATACTCCAGATGATCACCCACTGAAAGAGGATATTTCCATGATAAGAGAAGTGTTGTATAATCATTGGGAGATTTAGATTTTATATCCTGCGAGACAGGAGATTCAATGTGTTAATTATTTAGCTCGTGCAGCTCACGAAAGCGTTCAAGGACTATGCGTGCTCCTGATAATTCCACCTGCCTATGCCCCACTCCTTTGGAATGATAGGACGATCATGTATTAAGTTTATGTTTTGTTTTTAGCTCATTCGTGTATCTTCCTTCCCTAGCTATTGATTGCCTTTTCATTGAGGGGGGGGGGGGGGGGATACACACACACACATCCAAATATAAAGTTGAATTACAATAACTCACCTTCACTAAATTAACTTTTATCAAATTAATTTTTAATAAATTGACTTTAGAATAACAAAAAACCAAAAACGCACTTAGAAGTTGGGCAAAGTCAAATGACCAAAATTTCAATTAGAACGTCAAATGTGATGGTAAAAAAAAAAAAAGGAACGTGAAATGCCCACGGCACCAAGCCCCCTAATCCCTATATGCCACAGTGGTCAAAAACGATACCCAAATCACGCCATTCGACTAATTCTCTTTCTTCCTAAGACTGACCTTGGGAAACGGAAGGACGGTAAGTACCGCCGAGAACAAAGACACAAATACATAAACGACAATCCATGAACCCTATCAGAAATAGAGACATAAGCCTGTCAAACAAAAAAAAGGCTTAAATGATACATCACAGGTTGAGCCTTGTGAAATTCATTTATCATCACACAACTAATGATAAGCCCAGAAATATATTCCAAAATTCTAAAATCACAATTACAAGAGCTGGAAGAAGCACCCGAAAAGAATCTTCGGCTCCCCCATTCTCTCTTAACAGTTATGTTTTACTCAAGTTTTTCCAGCTCCCCCATTCTCTCAATGATTGCCTGCAAGCACAAAAATAGGTACAAATTTACACCGAGGTAAAGGATTGTTATTGCACCACAAGTTGCTAGAAGAACTGGAGCAGCTAAAGGCTTGAAATCATTTGGTAGCTCATGGCTTAAAGTACATAACAGATAGCATGCAACCAAGTTTGGATATGATATCATAAAAAGCAATTCCAAAAGAAAACTTACCCTCTTGCTTGTTTCTTGCAGTTCACCCGCTAGAATGAATTCGTCAAGTATAAGATAGACCTTAAAGACAGATAAGCAAATATATATAAGAACGTAATAAAAACTGATCTTAAGGATACATTCAACACTGATGAGTAATAATAGCTAAACATCTCAGCCACAAAACTAACCAAGTAGATTCGGTCACAACGAGAATTGGCATTAAAAAAAAATACATGCACGGGTGGATGTTTAATTCATATCTTATAAACATGAATACAAGTACAGCTGGACGTTTTAAGTATACTATGCAGGCCGGATACTATTAAAGAAAGTCCGGAAACAAAGCTAACAAATTAATCACATTGAGATTGGCATTAAATACCACCAGGATGTTATAGCAAAATAAATGACATACCAATTTGATCATTCAGGGCAACACGTCTAGCCAATATTATGATATTTTCACACAAGTTCAAAAGCAAATGCTGCACAATCCAAATCCAAAATTTTGAAAACTATAATAAACAGAGACTTCGCAAATACAGATATCTACATCCACAATCAAAGGCCATCATTTTAGTCATAAAGATTTGCATAAACATAAGCATAGCTTTCCTTGTTGCTTGGTGCCAACCAAAGTTATACAGAAGAGGAGGAGGAGGAGGAGGATGACAAAGAACAAATATCACCACCAACATAGATCTCCTTCATGAAAGAAGGTATACATTTATTGTATTGGAGAAAATATGGTAAATAAACAGACCTTGTGGAAGTTAAAAACCAAATCCAGTTCACAAACATTGCTGAAAAAATGATCCAGTATTTCCACAAATAAATGAATGCACTCTAAGTATGCCAGCTCATTATCAGTGATGTCCACACAGAGTGAGAAAAAGAGTCCAGCATATCGCCTGTAGATTATTTTGTGTGTACGAAACTGAAAGAAATGTTACGAGCACATAGTCAGAAGATAATCAGCATATACCAGAAGTTATAACTAGTCTTGAACAAATTAATAGTCAGGCAGACAGTTAAAGTCAGAAGGGGAAAAACACCTGCCTGCCAGTAAAGTTAAAAATGAAAAACCATCAAAATCTCATTTCAGTATAACTCAATTCTCAGAAAATTTTCCAGATGCGTTTTAACATAATAATATCCCATTAAAAGATAAAGAAATGGAAAGCCAAAAAACCATAATCTATTTTGTACGAAAAAATAATTATCTCATCACCATGAATTGTTCAGACTAGAGATGTGGCGCAGAACATTTATGGAGAATAAACACAATATGATTTTTCCTCATATATTGACTCAGAACACGAAGTTCAAAAAGTAGATACAAGACAACCGTCTAGGAAGATTTTACCTCAACGAAATTCGTAAATTTGGGGTCTCTGTTTACCACCAGTCGATGAACCTGCAAAATGACCATATACAAACCATAAAACAAGATCCGAGGAAGACCCAAAAACAAAAGTCTGCCTAGCGACAATTTTAGTCTTTGAGGAAACTTAAAAATGATCCCACCTCGTATTCAACTTTGTGCTTCTCCGACTCCTCGAGAGGAACATAGTATTTAGCCAGACGGGTCTTCCCCTGTCTGTTCTGCAAGAGTATGAACCGGATCTGGAAATTCGAAGTTTACAAAAAACATATAAAACACGAAATCTTGGAATCTAAAAATATATATATATATATATAATATATATAGTGTTAAATAATATGGATTGATCACCATTTCCAGCGAAATACAGCCCACAAATCGATTTACCAATCGTAGTTTGAATCCAGCGATCACTGAAAAACTTTAAAGAAAAGAACGTGTCAAATTATATGGAGCCATCATTTGAACAAAAAACGAACAGAATGAACTCAAAAATTCCATCGAAACCGAAAGGGGTCAAAAGCACCAGGGCTGACGAGCATATTCATCATAACGAAAATCAGAAACTACACATAACATATTCGGACCGAAATCAACAAGTTAGGGAAAGGGAATGGAAAGGAGGAATTGACCAGCGAAGCCACCTTTCCTGAACGCAAAACGGAGTACCAGCAAGGCAGGATTCAAGATACACCTCTTTCGCTGGACCCAAAAATCAAACTCCCCCCTCACTTTTCCTGCAATTCTCTTGTTCCCAAATATTTTGATTTTGCCTACAACTGACCATTGAATCCAAATTCGAATAATCTTAATATTGCCAAAATGTTAAGTTTTTTTTAATTTAAATTTAAAAAATTAAATATTTATTTTGTTATTTTATTAAGAAAAATAAATTATAAGTCATAATAATTCTTATAATTATACTCACTTTAATTTATAATGTGAGTTATTTGTTAAAGAAAAGATAAGTACATCTTATTATTTTTCTACATACTTAATTTAAAGTATAATTGAATATTAAATATGAACACATTTTTTAAAAGAAATTTAAACTTTATTTTATGAACTTTTTTCAATAGAGTTAGAAATAAGAGACAAATTTAAAAATTTTATTTAAATAAGGGTTTATGATTAAAAATTTTGGATTTTTAAGGAAATTATGTTTTGAGACCCGATCCTAATGGGCCTTTAAAAAGAAGTTGGACATGCGGCTCTCCAAGCCATATTCTTTAAAAGATTGATGTGGGTTTAAGTATTGTGTTATCAAAATAATTGATGTTGATTTTTTTATCATTTATTTTAATACAATGTTGACAGATTTTTTACCAATTTCCTAAACACAATTATTTTAAAAGGTCTATTTTTTTGTTTCGATGATACAAAAGTTTTTGTATTTATCAAATTTGATAAGATTGATTTGTATTGAAAATTTTTATTTTTAACTTAAAGCTTGATCAAGATTTTATATTTAAATTCGTATTTATTTATTTTATTATTATTTATTTTTAAAATTTTTTTAATAAATAAAATAGACTTACTGGCCTAATTCTAAACCTTTTAAATAAAGGTCTAACTTCAAAAACCAATCATTTTTTAAAAAATTGAGTTCAAAAACCTGAGTCCTTAAATAAAGGTGGACAATGGGCAAGCTTGACCCATATAGATTCAAGCTTTAAGTTCAGTTTTTTTAAACATGGCTAATTTCTAACTTGACTCTTATTTAAATAGTTTAGAGCCAAACCCATATGCTCATTATTATTATTATTATTTTTATTTGGATTTTTTAAAATTAAAAAATTTAATTATAATATTTCATATTTTTAAAATCAAAATTACAATGTTAAAAAATAAAAATAAATAATAAAAAATTTAATTTTAAAATATGAACATATATTTTAATGTTTTAATTAATTTAAAATTAAAAATATTTTATTTTTAAGAGATAAAATAAAAAAAAGTTTAAAAGGGCTACCCATATCCAAGCCCCTTTTTCTAGATCTATCAGGGTTGGGTTTCAAATTTTAGTTTTTCTAAAAAATGTTATTTTTTTCAAACATCAATTTTTATGAAAATAGGTTTAAACAGGCGGCCCAACAAGCCTAAACCTTATTCCTATCTCCACCCTTAAGAGTTAGAGCCTGCTTATATCTCATATATAATTTTTAACCACTTCAAGAAGATATAGAAAATTCATATCTTTAAAACCTTTTTATTTTAAATATATCATTTATTAAATACTATTGATTTTTTAATGTCTAATTTCGCTACAAAAAATATTTCAAGTAATTTTTTTTAATTGTGAGGAGTATTTTTAAATGAAAGCACTAATTACTTATCAACTTCTACAAAATAACATATACACCCACCTCTTTTTATTGCAAGACACATTTATTTACTTTAATACCATTGAAAAGATAATTAATTATTAATTTATCTAAAAATATAATAAGTTTTCAATCTCACCCTATTTAAATGAAAAAAATTAAATTTACATTACATTTTCTTTTATATTTGATGAGTTTAAATAGGAATAATATCGAGAAAAAAATTAATATTCCATCAAGTGTCTTCTATTAATGATTAAAAAATCTTTCTATAATGCGCCCTATATGAAGATCGGAAGGAGTAATTTAAAATACTTATATGCTTAGTCTTATATATTTAATAAAATTTATCTAATCAAATTAAAATAAGTAAACTTTAATATGTTAATAATATCAATAATAATAGTGTATTGTTAAGTGAATAACTTATAGAAGATCACATGTCTTGACTTAATTAAAAATAAATACTTTAAGGTAATGATAGGATTGATGGATTTGGATTTGGAATCTCACATTTAAAATCTATATATTTAAAAAAATTTATTTTGAAAGTTTAAAAAATTTCAAATGAAGAAGATAAATAAACTAAGATTCAAAATGAAAATATAAAATTTGGTCAAAAAAATGAAAATATAAAATTGAAAATGATGATTTTATTTGTATTTTTTTAGCCAACAATAGATAAAAAAATATGAGACTCATTTGAAGTTATTAAAATTTCAAATGATTACTAAATAAATGAAAATTAAAATTACAAAAAAATTATAATTTTAATTTTTAAGTGGATTTGGATTAACTAAATCTAAATTCATAAGTTTTTGTATATCCAAACAAAAAATTTAGTTCAAATTCAAGTTTTTATTAATCTAAATATTATAAGTATATAAGATTAAGTATATAAGTTTTTCTTAATTCAAAATATCAAATGCTTATTAAAGCACAACCATTTTTAATTTACTCTGTAAACACAAATGACTATTGGGATAATGTTTTTTCTTTATGTTTAAATTAATGGTTTTTCATGTTTTAATTAGTATGTTTCTTTTTTAATTACTATTACTATTTTTTAAATGACTTGTAAAATATAAAAAAATTAATCTTGAAATTTCTCTCATGCAGTTTTAAATGGTATCAATGTTTTGATTAGTTTAGGAAAGTATACGTACACAAGTGAAGTTCTATATCAATCAAATAGAAAACTAACCTCAATCCTTTTCATTCCTCTTTAAACCATTACAAATAGTAAAGGAATAGAAATGTCATTTAACCCTTAAGTTGGAAAAGCCTTTCCATCCCTCTTTATATACTACCCCCCTCCTAAAAAAAAATTAACCCCCCAAATATTACAATCTTGAGGTTTGGTCCAGGTGAATGAAAACAATTGAAAAAATCACAATAAAGTTTCCTGTAAGCATTTTCATTACTCAATAATTCCCACTAAAAGCATAAATAACTATAGGTCCATTGTCTAAGGATTTACTTGTAAATAAACTTTTTTTTGTGAATTTACCCAAACGCACATGCTCACTCACTCTTCCATTTTTAGAGGTAGGAATATGGGCTAACCTGACTTATATGGGTTGAGAAAAATATAGGTCATGTTGGGTTCGATTGATTTTTATATGAGTTGAAAAAATTTCAACCCAACCCAACCCAATTTTAGAGGGTTGGCGGATTAAATGGGCCAACTCACCAACCCATTTTTTATTTTTTATTTTTTATAAATTTTTTAAAGTATGCATAAATAATAATTTGAATTTGATATTTTTCATAATTCATTCTAAATACACCAAAATATTAATTTATAATATTTGTACAAAATATATAAATTGATACAACTAAATAAATCATGCATAATATAGTTTATATCTACAAAATTTTCTCCTTTTTTCAATTTTTAAACTTTTTTAACAAATAATTGGGGCTAAACAGGCCAATTCTAACTTATTAAGGTTAACTCACATGATTCACAAGTTATATAATCCGAGTCAGAAAAAACTTGTTTTTATTTGGGTTAATTTTTTTTCAACCCGACCCGACCCTTATAACTAATTATTCAAGCTAACTCATATAATCTAATCCATATTTTTGGTTCTACCCATTCCCTTCCTCCTCCTAATATGAGAGAAGGCACAGCCTCAACTAACTCTCATTGTCATTCGCCTTTCTTTCCCAACGTTAGGGAGTGCATGATGGCATTAAAAATAGAGAAGGGGAAGACATGAGAAATGGGGAATGAAGTAGAAGAGAGCTTTGCCATTTTATGGAAGAAAGAAACTTGAACTATGCAGTCTATTCCTTGTTACATTATTTTTCTTGACGTCATTATCCCTCTTTGCAATTTCAACACTTGCACCATCACTCAATTCTGATGATACCTTAGAATTAAGACCATATACCTAAAACCCAATTAATCTTTAGTTGTCTCCTCACATCTCAAACACATCTCATTGGTATCTAATATCAAGTTCTAGAGTTCTCTCCTGGAAAGCCCCTTTTTCTCATTTAGCCTAGCTATGATCCCTCTCTTCTCTTTAGTTCCCACCTTGACTCCATCTCCATTGAGATGTCCAAGTGGATCCACCTGTCGTTCCATGCTGTCCATGTGCCCGACATGAGAATCTATACATGTGAAGTTTATGACGATAAATGCATTAGGATGCAATATTTAGAGGCAATTTAAAATCTCAAATATGCCTACCTACACGACTCACATGCCCTACGTTTCGGACGAGGAGATTGGTATGTTTGATAGGGCTGCCAAGTT
The DNA here is from genome assembly GCF_029017545.1 of Prosopis cineraria. Classification (NCBI taxonomy): domain Eukaryota; kingdom Viridiplantae; phylum Streptophyta; class Magnoliopsida; order Fabales; family Fabaceae; genus Prosopis; species Prosopis cineraria. The sequence continues at coordinate 361,897 of NW_026555344.1, forward strand.
TATGGGTTTAAAGGAGCTTGAGAACTTAAATGTTAGGTTCATGTTGGATAAAGGACAGGCCTCACCTAGGGATGAGTTTAGGTGTTCTATGTGGATAGGTCATCATAAGAATTTTATGAAGACCTGTGAGCTTCTAAGCAAGTTTAGGGAGAGTCAATCTGATGTTATCAAGTCTGATAAAGCTGGATTAGAGAATTTTGGGCATAGGTCAAGGATAGGGAAGGTCTTAAAAGGAGTGAGGAAGGGAATCGGAAAGGGGGTCTTTAGGGGAATCAGATTGTAATATTAAATTTTATTCTTATATTTATAAGAATAAATATACTCTTTTTTTACCCTTTTCATATCTTTTTAATAATTTTTTCTCAAATTTATGCTGAAATTACCACAAATACTGATACTCACGTTACATGCTTCTTCCGCCTCTTCAACTGGTTTATGAATGCTATTTCAGGCCATTTCTCCCCAGTTCTCTTACTTCAACCACCTTTCAGAAATTCATATCCATCTTCTAGAAATGTCCATTATTTTTTCATTGTTACATTGAATGACAATCATATATAATCCTTCCAATTACAAGAAAGAAACAACTTCTTATCCTTTTCTTTTGAATTTAATGCAAGCTTGATCGCCATGGTTCTTCTTCAACTAAATTCATTTCAATATTTAAGGCATGTTAACATACTAGACTTGAAGGATTAATCGTGAAAGGCTGGAAATTCTTCTAAGTTTCTATATGGATAACTATGTCTCTTTAACTTCCTGTCGATATTCCAACCATTCTCCATACCCTTTATACCACCCACGTCTAGGCTCATATCTGTATCCACATCCTCTTTGGTATGCATATCCATTCAATCTTCCCTCATAACCTTTTGGTTGTGCCTACCGTCACCGCCCTCCTCCTCATTCCCTTAATGCTCCCTATTCACCACAACCATCGTCTCCTCCTTCTAGTTTGGTAGACTATATTCGACTATCACCTCCAATCAGCTATTATGGTCTTCCTCCTCACCCTTACCCTCACTATCAAGTTATTCAAATTGCCTATAATATCTCAATCTAGTTCTGTTTTTCCTCCTAGTAATTTACCTAGTTACTATTATTTTCCTATAGTTGAAGTACATTCACCTCTTGAAGAAGAGATTAAAAGTCATTCACGAGCCCACTCCTACTTTGGTCCGTATGAGTTATCATACAAGAGCTTTCCAGGACGTGGGGTATCATCTTTGCAAACTAATGATTCTTCCAATAATTCTTTTAAGTCAGTATACCCACCATCTATAGATGGTATCATGATCAATGCTCGATTTCCTAATAATAGGCAATCTTCTTATATCAAATCCTCTGTCCAGCTGCCATTCAGACATTCAAACTCAATTTCAATTCAAAAGCTTGAAGGGGAGTTTTTTAGCCATAATCTGACATTCTCAAGCTGGGGATCTAACCATGGCAATCGGTTGGATTCTCATTCTTCTAAATTTTAAGATCATTTTGGGTCGTCACTTGAAATTATGCAGACTCAAAATCTTGATGATGTTCTTGCCTCAACTTTAGGGCCCTTGAAAATCTTGCTATATGGGAATTTGGATATATGGGTTTATGAAGTGAGGCGTCTTCTAAATATGGATTACTTCTATAAGACATTTACAGGGATGTTATCTAACTTCCCTGGGAATGTAGAGGGAAAGATTACTAGTGATCCTTACGTGATAATTTCGATATCAAATACAATAATTGGAAGGACATTTGTGATTAACAACTGTGAAAATCTTATTTGGATGCAACATTTTAATGTACTCGTTGCACATTATGCTGTTAAAGTACACTTTCTTATTAAAGATAGTTGTATTATAGGCTCGCAAATTATAAGTGATATGGCAATTCCAGTGGAACAAATTTACTCAGGTGCAAAAGTAGAAGGTACTTACCTTATCCTAAATTCTTATGGAAGGCCTTACAAGCAGGGTACTACCTTGACCCTATCCATTCAGTACATTTCAATTAAGGAACTAAGCCATCAATATCAAGGAGTTGTTGTAGAGTCTGACTATACTAGAGTTCCTGGTACATATTTCCCTCTTAGGAAAGGTGGATGCATTAATTTATACCAAGATGCCCATGTTCCAAATAGTTTACTACCTTTTATAATGCTTAATCGGGGCAAGTATCATGTTCATGGAAAATTTGGGTTCATATCTTTAACACCATACAGTAAGCCTGACGTTTGATTTATATTACAGGGTGATCAGTTTGGCATAAAGTTAGATTAGTAAGGGATGCCGCTTATCAATCAGATTACACCCTGGGTGATCTTCTGAGGTCAAAGTCACAGGAAGGAGTGAGAGTGCTTCTTCTTATTTGGGATGACCTTACGTCAAGGAAAATTTTAAGATATAAAACGGTGGGTGATACTACTTTTGCTACTAGTGTTTGTCATGGCAAGTAAAGCTTCCCTTACAATTGTCTACATGCTTACATTGTAGCTGTGTTGTTGTCATCATTATGCCTAAAATTATGGAACCTCATTAAATTAATTTTGTCTACTTTTGAACCATGAAAATGAGAAATATTAGATGTCGTCTTCTGCATAAGTTGTAAATATTCAGAACTCACATGACATTCATGCAAGGACAATGAGAAAGTAGGCGGTGTAACAAGGGATGGACCTTAGGAAATAGGAGATCAAAATTTCTTCACATATATAGTTTCTGGATTTCTTGTTGCATGCTATAGGTTTAAATTTGATTATGCAGTAGTAGCCTAAATATTTAGCAACTAAAATCAAATTTGCCTTTGTTGAAAACTAGCACATGGGCATTTTATTTATTAACTATGTGACATCTCATAATTAGGATTCTCTGCTAGAAACTTTCAAGGCAAGTAAACACGTCAGCTTAATTTGCTATTTTTTTGGTCTACATGGCAAAGCAAACAACACATGTGACCTAGCAAAACTATTTTTTGTCATGTATTTTACTTTATTTCAAGAAATATTAAGATTTTTGAATCGGTGCTTGTATGTCTGATTATCTCGTTTAGTTTTAGTTATTTAAGGATATTCTTTTTGACATTCAGGATGCTATAATGGCAACGCATGGTGAGGAAACTCATAGATTTTTCACAAACTCTTCTATAAAAGTGTTGCTTTGTCCTCGTATTACAAGAAAACAGCATAGCTAAGACAAGCAAAATGTTAGTTTTAAAGGAAAACGACTTGCTACAATTTTAAATTAGCATCAATATATCCTCAAATGCCATTATATTGGGTAACCTCTTGTGAAATCTGGTATTTTATCCTACTTCTTAAGAACCCCAGGGTCCCTTTGCATGAAGTTTCAATTTCATGTTGGTCTGTGTTAGTTACTGCTTTATTAGGGGCTTTATTGTCTTTATGTGTTATGCTGTTATTGTCTTCTTTATGTTGTTGAATTCTAGGTAGTTATTGATAATGTAGGACCTTACCTCTTATTGCACATGGTTTCATGGTATATGCCTTACCCAACCTCCTTAGGAAGTTTTTGTGAAATGAATTAGTCTCTTCTCATCTATCTTCTTTTTCTCTCTTAACAGTGTGGATTCTTGAAAAGTTTCAATTTTAGTATCTTATAATTGTCTACTTTTCTTGGTAATACATTATTATAATTTACTTTTACAATTTAGTTTCTGATTCGCACATTAAAATTCTTATACTGATTTATTAGGAAGTTAGAACCATATACACACATCATCAAAAAACTATTGTTGTGGATTTTGATGTGGGAAATAACAAGAAAAACTTATAGCATTCGTTAGTGGGCTTGATTTGTGTGACGAGCAATATGATTCCCCCCACCATCCCCTCTTTAGGACTCGTTATTCACTGCATAAGGATGACTATCAAACCCCACTTTTATGATAATCTCTTGTCTCTACCACCCTAATGGTCACAGGATTAACATATGACATTCAAGATTGGGCATACATGCGTGAGTTTTTAGTGCAACATCCTCTAAACTGCAATAAGGTTTGGCAATTAACACTGATTAGCTAAACCTATATTGATGTGTAGTGAAAACTAGCAAGAGTATCAGTTCTAGTCTTGCTTCCTCCTATTTGGCCTTTGAATATGTGGAATTTATCATTTCTGAAACAGTTTGTGAAGGAGAATAGGATGATAACGTCTTAGGCTAGATATAATTAAAGATAACTATAATTTTGAGGATATAAAATGACTCGTGTGGCATTACTTGAAAAAATAATAAAAATATAATTTGATTTTTAAGATTTCTCGCTTCAAATTTAGGTTCTCCTATTCCGTTCATGTTTTTGTCACTAAAAGTTTATTGGAATTTTGCAAAAAACTATCTTTGCTCAGATGAGTCCTAGTCCTATCTATTCCAAGAAATGCATCCAGACACAAAATTAACCAAATGACATCACCATTAAAAGTATGTCATCAGAATTAGCGTCTCCCTAAAAATTGTCTGTAGAGGCATCTTCATGCACCCGACAATCTAATATATGAGCTTTATATGTACCAAAGTTCATTTTTCATCCTGTTTTTCATTGCATTCAACTTGATTAAGATAATCATCATTCAAGAGTATTTTAGGGTCATTTCTTCAAATTGGTTCACTAAATTGATATGGTAAAAATCTTTCTAGAAAACCTTATTGTTTTGGATCTTGTAGTGGAGTTAAATATTCAAAATATCCATAATAGCCTGAACAGCCTCAAAGAAGGGTGTAGAGTAGATAGAAAAAATGTTGACCACCAGTTTAAGGAAATCATGTAATGGCCAAAAAGTTGAAAGATTTAGTTAGATTTCAAGTTACTGAAGAAAAAGGTCTAAAGATCATGACATGAAAGATGAAGCTAGCACAGCAATATACATAAATATCTGACTATCATATCATGATGATATTTTTTTATAATAGATCATAGTGATATTTTAATTCTATATATTTTTTGACTATTTGTATTTCTTATTGTACTATCTATTTTCTTTTCTTATATATTGGGCTCCCTATAAATAGCTTAAAAGCAATATATATTAATTTCTCATTTAATTCCAGTTGAATATTAGCTATTTGTATCATTTTTTCTTGCATTTTCCTCTTCCCTCCTTTCATTACCATTCTATTCTTAAGGTTTTTCAGTGAAACCCATGCATTTATGTTGGATATGTTTTTTATTCAAGTTTTTGGTGTCAGCAATTTAAAATCATGGTGAAGTTTCTAGCAATGAAAGAGGAAGCTAAAATTGAATAATAGTAACATATGATTGTAGTAGACAATTTATTCCTATGACATGAGTTGTCACATGATAGGGTAACACTGGTGGTTGTCCACGGGAGCCATGGCATGACTTGCATTCTGAAATTGATGGTCTAGCGGCTTATAATGTTCTGACCAACTTTGAGGAGCGGTGGTTAAAAGCTACAAAACCTCAAGGGATTAAAAAGTTAAAAGTTTCTTATGATAATGCTTTGCTTAAGCTGGAAAGACTTCCAGACATTGTTAGCCTGGCTGATATGATTGTATATGATAATGATCCCGATGCTTGGCATGTTCAGGCAATCAGCTAGTCAATATTTAATATATTTATGTTTAATCAAACCCACATAAAGGAAACTATTCATTCTATTTACTTTGGGGTGCAGATATCTTGGTCAATTGATTCAAATTCTATTAAGGGATTTCCAAAAGATCCAAAAAATGCAATAAAGAAGGTGAATGCTAGTTTTGTCATTTTTTTAATTTTTTATGCTTCATTTCAATTCATCAACTAAAACCATGTTTCGTGGGACAACATAAAGCTTGAATTTTACTATGACATAAAGCTTGAATTTTACTATGACTTCTACAAGACCTGGTATGTGGAAAGAATGTATTGATTGACATGAGCATACATATAGCATATGCGAAGGCCATTCGCATTGCACAGCATTACATTTATATAGAGAATCAATATTTCATTAGGTCTTTGTACAATTAGATTCAATATAAAGACCTAGTTATGGGGAACTCCTTTTTACGTAGCGATCTTCAAGAATTTCATCATATGAGTATTTGATAGCATCTTTTAGGATTTGCAAGAACATAAATGAACAAGATGTATTAGAAAAGCTTTTGTAGGCATAAAACATGGAGAATCCATGTCCAACTAATTTGATTGAGTAAATGCTACCATGATCTATCAGATAAGTTAAAACTTACTTTCCTTGACTCTATAGGTGTTAATAACTTAATTCTAATGGAAATTGCCCTTAATATTGCTGCAAAGATAAAGGCAAATGAGAGATTTGTAGTGTATATTATTATACCAATGTGGCCAAAAGGTGTTCCTTCTGGGGCTACCACTTAGAGGATTCTATTTTGGCAGGTATACTTAAAGACAAAGAGGACAAATATTGTATTCATATAGTATATGATTACTTGTTCAAATGTTTCTGATGGGAATTCTGCTTGATAACTAGACTTTGGAAATAAATTAAAAGTTAGACTTCTGTTAGCTATTTGTATTGCTAAGTAATTAAGTCAGCTAGTGAGATGTATTTACCTTCAAAATTATTTGTGGACTTTAAGAGTCAACGACAATGCTCTGACTAGAATTTATTAGAGGAGAAAGCTTATGCATATAAGAGTGGGAAATGAGACAAATGTCTCAATCAAATTCCATATAACCAATAAAATTCAAAAGATGAATATTTAGAGAAAATGAATATTAATTCTTCAACTTTATTCATATACAAAGGAGGACAATTTATAAGGACCATAGCCATGAAGAAACAACTAGAATCTTGAGATGCAGGAAGCCTTAAAAGGAAAGAAAATAAAGGGAAAATAAAAGGCAATAAAGCAAGTCATTGAAAAAAGTTTATAAAGTATAAACCCAAGTCCATAGGATTTTGGATTAAAGGTCACTTGCATAATCATATATAGTAAGAGTAGAATCTAGGTTAATCCTAATAGCCTGAAAATTTTCAACAACTAGAACAGCTAATGAGTAATGACCAATACTCCCTTTCATTTTGGGGTGTATATATTAATCATCTCTACTTGACTTCAATGTTATGCAAATTGGATTGGCCATTAAGTTAATTGAATCTCAGGTTCATCCTCAATTCACTAATTAACTCTTTAATAATAAACCTTCATAAATTCATTGAGGCAAAGTCTTTTTAGAATTGTTCTTCTTAACACCAAGTACTGATTCTTGCTCATTCTTTTTTTTAAAGGCCAACTATTCTTGCTCATTTGAGTTACTTGATTTTCAAGATATAAGTACAATAACACTAAGTGAACCTTTTAACATCAACTCATTTTCAACATTCAAAACCTTGGCAATTATCAGCATCTCTATTTGCCTCACCAAAGACATTTTATAGCAATTTTCAATCATTGCTACTCAAAAATTCTCTTAGCAAGCATTAATCTGGAGTTTAAAGGGTAAGGATTTCATTTGTTTCCTCTAGGTCAACCTATGAGGTTCTCATTCCCCACTTGTCTTAATATTCAAGTGAAAGTGCATAATGCTTCCATTCCAAGAACTCAAGATGGATTCATTCCTTAATAGATGTTTCAGCTCTAGCATCCAATATTACAACCCTTATTTATTGGCTTACCTCACATACCTTTCAGCTATAGGAAGAGTGACTTGTTTTGTTAACAAGATCATAATTTATAGTTTCTAGGACATATTAAAGCAAAAAAGAATAGGAAAATAAAAATATAACCAAATTTTATTCTTCCAATTCAAATGATATACTTTAACAATAATTTTTTCTGCAACTATTACCAAGGCCATGATATTGGCCTTTCCTTCTCACATGCTAGAGCTCAATCACCTTTTTTTATTTTCATGCATGTTTGAGAACTTTAAAGTCTGTTATATACTTCGGTTTAAAAAATTGACTGTTGGAATATATTCTACTGCACTTTTAATTTTCCTTAGAAAGCTACTATTATGGCACTTTTCATGTGAGAAATGTCTAGGATTACGATAATTATGATTAAGTGAAAGGAAAAAATAAATTTTTTATTGGTTAATTATTTTGACTATTGAATTTTGGTGGCAAAATGAGTAGCAACTATTCTCTGGCCTAGGAAAAAAAACAGTAACAGCTATGTAAGAATTCTCTAACTTAAGACCAAAATAGCCTGCCAAAAGGGTTAAATGTTTAGAACTCCTAGTTTCTATATGAGTATATGTCAAGAAAAAAGTTAGTACACCTATCTGCACTTAGTTATGGAATTTGTTAATCTGGATTTTTTTATTTGATTAGCGCAGCAAAAAATAATGCAAATGATGTATGACAGTTTCAAAGGCTTTAGTTGAGGTTGGGCTAGAAGCAGCATTCTCCTCGCTGGATTATTTAAACTTTTTTGTCTTAGAAATCACGAAATCATAGACATGTATGATTATAGTAGTATGCTTGGAACTCCTCCTCTAGTAAATAGTCCTCAAGTATCATTCTCTCTTTCCTCCTCTTCCCTCTCCTGCCTCTCAGATACATCATTCTGTCATAAATTTTAGAAACAAAATTCAATTTACAATCACATTCTCCAATAAATTAACATAAACTGTTTACACTAAAAAATGCGGAGCAACATTTTAAAGAGAGTCAACTGTGTAAGGTTGGGTTACGGAAATTCTTTATGGTATATTTTTATTGGACAACCTGATTGCAAACATCTAAGGTACTTGATTTGTGTTTTGTCCAAACATTATTGTTAATTTTAAAGAACCTGCTAATGCAAAGGTAATTGTCAAAATCCAGAATTATAATATCAATGGTAGAAAAGAAATGTTTGCTAGTTGATGTTTCTCTTGTTAGTAAGTAAATTTTGCATTCATCGAATATCAAATTGTTATAATCTGATAATACTCTATCCTTGTTGTCATATTTTAATAGTTATCTTGCGTTTTTTAATTCCTTCAACCTATGCCAAAAGACTTGAATAAGAGTTTTAGCACTTAACAATGTTATAATGTTCTTAATGGCATGCAATCACCATGAACATGCACATTTCTTGTCTATTAGTATTATATTCACAGGCATTTAGTCACAATAGCCATCATTTCATGATTTATGCCCATTCAAAAGGCATGATAGTCGATGATGAATATGTAATATTAGGGTCTGCAAACATCAATCAACGCTCTATGGAAGGAACAAGGGACACTGAGATTGCAATGGGAGCCTCCTAACCTCATTATACCTGGGCAAGGCAACGTTCTTATCCACGTGGCGAGGTAAGGTTTCCTTGTCATCGCAGGTCAAGGACCACTTAGAAATTTAAGTTATTGTACTTAGAAATGCTTATTCGCATAGTATACACCTATCACAAGACCATCATGTACAAATTTTTTAACATAATTCCTAGGGTATTTGGTAAAATTGGGCTAAATAACTAGACAAATTTTAAGGATATATTGGTGTAGTTTTCTTATTATTTGACCTATATTTACGTTTGCAAAACTATGCTCTGTAGGTCCATGGATATAGGATGTCATTTGGGGTGAACATACAGGAAAACTTGAAGACTGCTTCTTAAGGCCAAAGAGCCTTGGATGTGTAAGAAGGATTAGAACAATGGGTGAAATTAACTAGATGCAATTCGCAGCAAATGAAATTACATAGATGAGAGGGCACCTTCTCAAATACCCAGTTGATGTTGATTGAAATGGTAAGGTTAGACCCCTTCCGGGTCATAAAGAATTCCCTGATGTGGGAGGGAGAATAGTTGGATCATTCCTTGCCATTCAAGAGAATCTAATCATTTGACTGATTACAAAGAATCTAAAGAGTAATAAACCATACTGCATGTAAATAGACAGTTTGTAATGAATTTTATTTTTACACTCACATTGATATTGAAATATTTGTTCATTGCATGCACTTTTTGTTTCGTCCTTTAGGATAAGATGCACGTACATTATTCTGTAGAAGGGTTACAATTTTGAAATGGACTATACTAAAAGAAACACAATGCAATGTGCAGTCATAGTCTCTTTGGTTGTTTTATTTTTTGAACTAATAAATCATGGGATTTGGGAGCAACAACGAGCATTTCCAATTTGGATTATTCATATTAGATAAAATTTTATTCATATTTTTAATAAGTACAGAATTTAAAATAAAAATAATTTTTTAAATGTCACTTTGACCCAAAAAATTATAGGTTAAAAATTCTAAATATAAACTATTAAAATTAGTTTTGGATGATTCAGATTTCATCAGTGATAAGTACTATAATGCACAACCAAACCCTTTTCTAATAATGTTTTCCAGTAACACGTGAAAATAAATTGAGTACTGTTTTAGACGGAATATGAATTGAGTAGTGGGCAAAAAATATATACGTATGAATTGATTTTTTTTTTTTTTGACAATGTCTGCTCGTGTCCTCACTGCTCCTTATCCGTGCAACACACCATTTCATTAATGCACTCAAATCTGAACCGTTCAATGTTGTTAGCTAATCTCAACCGTCCAATGCCTTCTAACCCCAAAATCCCTCGTCCCTTCCGGCCTCCAGGTCCATGTCTTCGATGGCTTGGCCGTTTGTGTCACTTCTGAACGAGAAAAGGCATGCGGCGCTGCGGGGGCGCGGCGGCTGCGACGTTAGAGCCAAATCTGGTTCAATATTTCCCTCTAATACAACCAACTTAAACCCTAATGTCCCTCATAGCCCCACTCACCCGCCAAAATTCATCTACCTTGTCGCTTGTATTCACGCTCCTCGCGCGCCACCTGTCCTCGGCCAACCCGTCCACCACCCCTTCCCCCACTCCTTCCAAACTCCATGATCGCTACTCATTTGAACCTCCTGCATCGCTTTTCCCCGCATCCCAAAACCCCCCTGATACAATCGTCAAACCGAAGAAAAAACAAAAACCCCAATACCGCCCCCCTTCATCGCTTGATCGAACTGGGCGAAAGCCAGTACAGTCTGATTTGCCCTTTGATTTCCGATACAGCTACACGGAAAGCAGCCCACAGTGAGGCCGATTGGGCTTAGAGAACCCAAGTACTCGCCGTTTGGACCTGGCAGGCTTGATCGGCTATGGACAGGTGTTTGTGCTCCGGCGGTGGACCCAATGTTGAAGAACTTGGAGGGAGAGGAGGATCCGAACTTGATGGAACAGAGGATGAAAAAGAGAGAGTTAATTCAAGGTAAGCCACTTAGTGCAGCTGAGAGGAAGGTACTGGTTTTGAAGTGTGAAAGGAGCAAAACTAAGAGGCAAATCAACTTGGGTAAGTGCTGGTTTTGGTTTTTTTCCTTTTGGCGTTCGTGGTTTTGTTATAGTTTTTGAAGGTAATGTAATTGCTATAGCGTGGATTATAGTTTCTGTCTGGTGACAAGTCGGGAGTTCTTCACATTGCTGAGCAACAGATCATAAATTGAATTTCAGTTTTGTATTATAAACTAGAAATTCTAGTGGGGTTGAGTATGAAGCTTTAGTTATGTGCCCTTAAAATTGTGGGTCTGTAGTTCCTTGATTAGAAATGAACAATGGTAGATTAAAACTAAGCCATATTATAAATAAAAAAGATAAACGGGGAGGGGGAAGAGAGAGAGAGAGAGAGAGAGAGAGAGCACAGAGACGATATTGAATAATAATAAATATGGATGTCTCGTCCAATGGGGATTTGAACTATGTTTAATTGCCCATTTTTTCCATGTTAGTAGAATGTTACAGGAGACTATTTAAATTATTTTATTTTATTTTGGCCAAAAGACAATAGCTAAATAAATTAAACAACACTTTGAACTCTATTTTGCGCTCTTTTATCTCTTTCTCTGTCAGTTCAATAACCTCTGCATGTGCTTTTGTTTCTTTTTGGGTTGCAGGGAGGGATGGTTTAACTCACAATATGTTGAACGATATTCATAATCATTGGAAGCATGCAGAAGCAGTTAGGATTAAATGTATGGGTGTACCTACTGTGGACATGAAAAATGTTTGCACCCAGCTGGAGGTATACATCTCTTTAAAGAAATTTGTATTCTTGTTCTAGTAATGTTGCATGTGGGATTTTTTAATTCTGATGAAGGTTGTAATTGAAATTGAATATATCCTCTTCTGTTCAGCTTGAAGCTTCTATGATGCTTTGTTGTTTCTGACTTCTGAGGGATTATTATATTCCCGGGCTTTTATTTTGGTGGCAGAAGTGTATGTTAGATACTGTTATAATTCTTATCTTCTAATTCAGCTGATTATGCAAATTGAAGCGAATTTCATTTTCTTTTCACAGGATAAAACATTCGGAAAGATTATTCATAGGCATGGGGGTACCCTTGTATTATATAGAGGCAGGAATTATAATCCCAAAAAGAGGCCTGTAATACCTCTCATGTTGTGGAGACCCCATGAACCCGTCTATCCAAGACTGATCAAGACAACAATTGAAGGCTTAAGTATTGAGGAGACAAAGGAAATGAGGAAGAAAGGATTAGCTGTCCCTGCTTTAACAAAGCTTGGTATGTTCTAGTTGTATTTTCTATTTTGCAGTTGCTGATTTGTGCTCGCACAGTTTGCTGACTCTGAAGTTAATTGCAGCCAAAAATGGTTATTATGGTAGTTTGATACCCATGGTGAGAGATGCTTTTCTCTCATGTGAGTTGGTTCGGATAGACTGCCAAGGCCTTGAGAAGAGTGATTACAAGAAAATTGGCTGCAAACTTCGGGTAAAGACAAGTTATTTTTAGTGTTCTATTTTAGGTGAGCTATATGTGATGTTCTCTTTTTGATATTTCTTATCTTGTGTTAGCTTGTCAATGGCATAGGGCACTAAATAGCAGTAAGCCAAAATTCACCTTGCCACCATAGTGGATGATGTGGCTGCCTCCATGTATGAACGCGGCAACCTTTTAAAAAAATTATTATATAATAATGAGTGGAAATAGAATTGAAGATCTGAGGAAAACAGTCATTGTAAGAAATTTTTTGACCAAATATGTCATCACTTGAACTAAGAAGCCATACCAATAAGCAACCTATATTCAGGCTTGGGAAGACCAACAGTTACTTGATAGAAACCATTAGTCCTGTGTTAAATTTCTATATTCCACCATGTTGGACCTCATCCATGGAGATCACTATTCTGAAGTAAATACCATGTGAAGTTGCTCATCATGAAAGTACCTTGTGTTTTCTTTAAATTTCATCCATGCATCAATGCTATGGCAGAGTGGAGCCATGGTGGATTTTGTTGGCAACCATGTCTTGTGCTGCATGACTGAAATACAAAACTTTTTTGAGCTTAGATTAATCTTCAGGAGTTTGGGATTTAATATACTAATATTACTAAATTATTCAATTGCCTAAAAATGTGGACAACACCAAGTTTTTCTTATTTACATTTGATCACCATACCTTGCAACGACAGTCTTCTTTTGAAGTGTATAAAACCAGGCGGTGATGTCACCACTATCATTGTTAACATATATATACTTTTTTGGAACACTACTTGGAGGGAAGCTTTTATATTAACAAATTCCTTCCACAATATATGCACTGGTTGCTTGCTTTAACCTGGTTAATATGGATATCTGGTCAGTTTGTGGAATTTTTTAACCACCGGAAAGCATGGAATAAGTTTTTTTAGGCCAAAAACGAAATAAGTTGTTCAAGAGGCTAGATTCTCCTCACTATGGTTGTTCTTCCTTGCCTTCTACCATGTGACCCACCCTCTATATTCCAATGGTCCTCTCAATCACTTCCTTTTCTATCTCCTCTAACTACCTGAGGTAGCTTGATGACCTCATTATCTCATTTGCCTCCATTTGTCCTAGCTGGAGAATCACTGGGTTGTTAATATGGACCATTGTCCCATATTCCTTTGCTGCTTCTTACGTTCATAAGTTACTACGGGTCTGTGCCCGTTAAACTTCATTCCAGGCTCTTTGCTATTGGGAATAAATGCAGGAGAGGAAGGTTTTGATGAATACATTCCTTACAACAGCAACAACAAGTCTTATCTTACTAAGTGGGGTTGGCTATATGGATTGTACGATGTCATTGTACTTTATCATTTATCAAGCTTTTAGAAATATTGTTAACTAAGTAGTCTCAGTCAACTTCTTCAATGAATATATTCCTTAAATGGGAGTTTTTTTTTTTTTAGTTTTTTCTTTATTTTCCAGAGGGTGAAGTCATTTAATTATTTAATTACAGTAACAGCTTCTTTCCCCTGCGTTTCAAACTGTTTGCATAGAAGATTTACTTTCCGGCTGTCAAGTTTCGTTCCCTTGAGCTCTGGGTGTTAAGTTGTTCATTGTCGAGTATCTTATGTTATAAATGCAGGACCTGGTGCCTTGTATTCTGGTGACATTTGACAAAGAACAGATTGTGGTTTGGAGGGGAGCCGATTACAAACACCCTGAGGATGGATACTCATTTTCGCATCGAGAATTGTTTAATGATTCTGACGATAACTTAGTCTCTGGAGAGGATGCGCATGATAAGTTTGATGATAGCAGCAGCTTATGAGATTAATACTGATGTTTGCATTGGTGATGAGGTTCCATTTTCTTGATGCAAATAGCAGCCGTGAATGAGAAGTTCCTTTAAGATTGGATTGGAGTATTATCGAAAAGAAAAAAGTCAGAGAGAGAGAGAGAGAGAGAGAGAGGAACTTCCAAGAAAGCTGCGTTGATGCTTCTATTTGCCCAAACTTGTATTTCTGCTCCTGATCGATTTGGTCCTTCCTGCTAGTGGTTGACATGCAATCTGGAAGATACTATAAAGCAGTAAATTAGCTACAGCTGACATTCGGATTATTCTACAGATGCTCTGGAATATGCTCTTCTTCTTGTGGTGGTGGTGTATTATTTTGACAAGTCTTGGTGTATTATTTTATGATATGCAAAGTCGCATGATGTGGAGAGCTACACTTTCTACGGAAAGAGCTGAAATTGTTATCAAGTGTGTTTGTGGTCCTGCAGGAATTTGGATCCTAACTAAGAGGTTGAACGGTCTAGCTTACACCGTGATTCTCAGCGACGAAAGAGTACGTATTGTTATCAAGAACAAAAGAAAGGGAGCTTAAAATTCGAAGGGTATATTCCTTGATGTGGTTCTGAGTGCTCGTCCTTACCAAACATGTTGGCATTCCACGCGCCTCAAATCTCCATGGACCATTTGTGATTTATTACTCTAGTCAATTCCTCCTGCTGGGCATGCTGCTATAGTATTCAGATTTAAATTTGAACAATTATGGTTTTCTCTTTATTTTTTATTTTA
Source organism: Prosopis cineraria (assembly GCF_029017545.1). NCBI lineage: Eukaryota > Viridiplantae > Streptophyta > Magnoliopsida > Fabales > Fabaceae > Prosopis > Prosopis cineraria. The sequence continues at coordinate 377,131 of NW_026555344.1, forward strand.
TTCCAAAGTATTTTTTTTAAAAAAATATTTTTCTTCTGTGTCATGTTTTTTCTGGAGTAGAAATATTAAAATTAAAATTCAAAATACTCTAAAATTTTCATATCTAAACTAGTCTAAATTTATTGTTTTGCACTAGCATTTTCGGATTATTGCAGCGAAGTAGCTGGAAAATGGAATCTGAATTCTATCGTCTCGTCAAAATAATTTTCATCTGTGAGACTTGGACAGAAGGTGATATTTCACATTTTTTCCCCATCATTTAATTTAATTAACATTTTGCAAAACTTGTTTTGGACAAAATATTTTACCAAATTGAATGTTTTATATATGTAATTTGTTCGTTACGAAGGTAAAGTAATTTTCTATTATTTATGATTTTGAGGACAAATATTTTTTATTCTTTAGCGGGCTGTGCTATCTATCTGTAGTCATGAATCCTGTGACCTTTTTGGGGGTAATGAATTTTTCATTCCTTTGGTGTGTTTTTTGACATATTTTAGCTGAATTTTTAATGAGCCGGATTTAAAGTTGTCATCATGTGACGTCAGGGTCATGAACGCTGGCACACGGTAGTTACTAATTAGTTTTAGTTATCTCATGACTTGTAAATTCATGTTGCTTCCATCAAAGCCACATGCCCCGGCATCAGGTTCTCTTCTCATCCACCCAAACTGTAATTTCATATTATCTACTCTCATCTTAGTAATTTCATATTATCTCCAACTCTCTAGCTTTCCTTTCAAATTTCAATCCTTGAACATTTCATAGTTATCCTCCAAAAACAAAACAAAACAAAAAACAGAAACTGAACCATTTCTTGAGCTATGCATGTCATCACTGGATGGAGGCATGCTAATTTTCTCCGTATTGTCTTCATACTCGTTTGACAATCCAAATATGCATTATCCATCTTGTGTATATATATCTACTGCAAGCTAATCCGCGTTGTTATTCCTTCTAAAATTCTAATTGTATATTCTGCAGAAAGGTCCAGATCTACAAATCATACTAATTAAACTTATCTTCTGAAAACCCACTAAACAACAATCTCATATCAATCAATTTCTGTTTAAATATCGTGATGTCCTTGATCACAATCCTCCTTTGCATCACCACAAGCACGCTACCGGATTCCTTTGATTGAATATAATTTCCCATTTTCTCCCAAAAAAAAAAAGTTACTCTCACCGGTGAGACCAAATCAAAATAATAACGTTAGGGGCATAAATTTATAGAGTTGAATTTGAATGTGAGTATTACTCTAGGCGCATTTGGTTCTTAGAAAGAATTGGAGTGAGTTGCAGATAATAAAATAAATTAAATTGGGGTCTTGAATTGATAGAGGGATAGAAATTATAATAAGAGAAGAGTTATTGTATGATCCATGGATGAAAGTGGGAATTAATGACCTCATTTGTATCAATTCCTATCCCCATTTTTCTATTATTCAATGGCTCTCCTCTTTGTATATTCCATCCCTCTATCAATTAATGATTTTAATTTACTTTATTTTTTATCAATTCATTCCATTCTATTTTTTTTTAATAACTAAATAGGTATTTAAAGTGATTCAAATAATGTCAAATGAGAGGAAATAATTTTGTCATTTAAATTCTTTAAGGCCATTTTGTGTGTGTGGGGATATTAATATTGAATATGTTTCATTAAACATCAAATCAGGGTCAACAATTTTGTAAGATCTTGACCCAATCGTATTAGGGTCTTGTTCCATTTTAAAACAAATAAATCAAAGATACAAATCAAGGGGCAAAAAAAAAAGTGACCAAACAAGTGGGCAGGCTCCATCTGGAGCACGTGGCTGGCAACTTTATGATGTTTAATTAATGATATAACCCATCGTGCGACAAGCGGCGGAAAAAGGGATCATACGCGGAAAATAAATGAACTGCTTTTCTTTCTTGAAAATGTACACATCAAGTTTTCACATGAAGTATATTCTCTCCAATTTTTATTATAAAAAATTTTCAATCATTTATATATTTTAAAAATAGTTAGTATTTTTATATTATAAAAATAAAATATATTTTATTTTTATCTTTAATCTTAAATAATAATAAAATTATATTAAATATTTTTATGTTAATTAAGAAATAATAAAATTAAAAAGTCATTTAATTATTATTTTTTTATTAAAAAATATAAAACATTTTTAACTGAATTTCACTCTCCAATAAAATAGTTGTCTACTTTCAAATTAACCCTATATTTTATATTTACTCTTAATAAATATCTAATAATAAATATAAAATCACTATCAATAGAGACACTTTTAAAAAAAAGTAATGATTATACCTTAAAAAACTAAAAATGTCTTGTATTTTTTAACATTCAACTCTTTAAAAAATATCTTATATTTTTTAATAGAGGGAGTACAATATATTCTACATCTTGAACTAAAATTTATTTTTAAAAAGTACCCTATAAATAAAATCAAAAAGAGTATACTATAATATCTCATTTTTTTGTTGATAATTTCATTTAAAGGATCACCAATGTGATTTATTTACAAATGAGATTCAAAAACAATCTAGAACATCACTACAAGATTTTGGATCTAAATTGAAATTAAATTGTACAGCCAAATGACTACAATATCATTCTTGAGTTTAATTGAACAAGACAAATGATGGATTTAACAAATAATGACAAATGATTAACAAGTAATATTATGAGTTTGAGAAGTCAATTACATTAAATAAAAAATAAATTAAGAAGTAATGATTTATCATTGGTTAGATGTTCAAAATAATATTATTTGTTAAGTTCATTATGTTACTTGTTTAACATCTAGCCTATAATAAATACATTACTTAAGTTACTTATTCCATAATGTTTAACTTATTAGACACATAATGTACTCATTAATTCCCTATCATTGCTTGTTAAATCCATTATATTACATGTTAAATATCTAACATATAATAAATCATTATTTGTCAAGTTATTTTTTAAGTAACTAATTAACTAGTTAGACTCACAACATTACTTGTTAATTTTATTCACGTGCCTTATTCTAATTGAAGAAGGTTATTTTGATCATTTTAATTTATAATTTAATCTCAATTAAGGCAAAAATTTTACAGTGATATTTCATATTATTTTCATTTCAATGATCCTTTAATGAAATTCTTCCTATTTTTATTCTAAAGACTTTCCTAAACTAAAGAATCTAATTTTTAATAATAAACAATAAATAAATTACCATGTGCAATATTGTAAAAAAGTTACTCCCTCCGTTTAAAAGTGTAACATATTTTTAATCAAATCTCACCCTCAATAAAATAATTAATTATCTTCAAGTTAACCCTATATTTTTATATTTACCTCTATTCAATAAGGTATTTCACCTTTAAAATAAATATAAAGTAATTTATTTAATAAAGATACTTTAAAATAATAATTATACCTTAAAAGACTAAAATGTCTTACACGTTTTAACATCTAACTTTTTAAAAAATTGCATTATATTTTTTACAGGAGGGAGTATATTAAAGAATAAAAAAATAAAATAAAAAATAAAATTCATGTCTTAAAATTCTATATTTTAGTTAATAAAGAGTCTTATTAACATTCTGAAATTTTGAAAATAAAAATAACAACAATAAGCTATGGTTTTGTTTGGCTTCTATTCTCATTTTGTTTGTTTTTAAAAACTATTTTGTAATATAGTTTTTAAAATTATTTTCCAAAAAAAACAAAATAAAAATTTGTTTGGTTATGTTAATTTTAAAAAATTAAAATTAAAAAATAAATTAATAGTGATGGTTATAAGCAAGTAATAGTGGCTCTTTGTGATAGAAATTTGTCAAGATAAATGTAATTTTCAATAATCAAAAGTAATACATTTTAAAAATAAAAAGTAAAAAAATATTTTAAAGTTATTTCTATTTTTTTCTTTTGAAAACAAAAAAAGGAATTATTTTTGAAAACAATTAAATTCAAAATATTTAGAAAAAGGAATTTTTAAATTTTTGTGTTTTTAAAAATAAAAAAAGTTTTAAAAATAGAAAACAAACAACCCTATGTGACTCAAACCAAAAATTCACAATCCAATTCCTTTAAATGGCATTATGTATAAAATAAAATTTTTTCATACAAAATGTACTTCCCTTCCCCCATGGTAGGATATTACACATATAAATTTATGAGAATGTAAAAAGAGTAAAATACAATTAAAATCCTTCCATTTTAATTAAATTAAAAATACCCCTCATCTATTTTTAAAACTTACTCCCTCCATTCAAAAAAGTAATGTATTTTTTGAGGAGTTGAATATTAAAAAATATAAGACATTTTTAGTCTTTTGAGGTATAATCATTTTTTTAAAGTACTCTAATTGATAATAATTTATATTTATTATATAGTATTTAATAGAGGTAAATATGAAAAGATAAGGTTAGTTTAAAAATAAGTAACTACTTTATTAGGGGCTAGATTCAGTTAAAAATGCCTTATATTTCTTAACAGAGGGAGTACACTTTAATCCAATTTTTTATACTATCACATTCCATTAAGGATTCTAAAATATTTTTATTTTTATTTTCATTTTTAATTGTGCTACAAAACTTAAATTTATTAATTTGTTTTCAAAATTTAATTGTCCGCCACCTCTCCTCTCAATTTAAGGAAATTTAAATAATTAAGTATCAATATTTAAATAAATAATTTAAAAATATTTTGCACAAATTAATAATAAAATATAAACATACATTATATTGACTAATTATTTGTTATTATATATTACATCCCTATTTTATTAATTTTTTTTATAGTGTAGAGAGTAGACTCCTCTAATAGTAGAGATTATTTCCTCAAAGATATTGAAAGAAAAATGCCAGACCTCCTCTTATTGTATAGAAACCTGGACTGAATCGGGCAGTTCAATTTGTCAACCAGTGATTCAATTTCTTTTTTGGCCTAGGTTTCTACCTAAACTAGTCAGCCACTGACCCGATGTAACCTAAGGTCAACCCAAATAATCCGGCTAACTTGATTGGGTTCTTAGATTAGCCAGTTTACTTTTTTTGTTTTTTTAATTGTAAAAACTAAATAAAAAATAAAAAATTCAGCTTTAAAATTAAAAAAGCAAGGCAACAGAGGGCAAGACAATTAAACTACATTTTATCATCTTGGTTCAAATTTTAAATAGAGAGCCTTAATTGTAAGTTTGAACTTAAAAGTTTCAGTATTCTTCTAAGTTAATTGTGTCTTAGTTGTTTTAATCTTTCATTATTTGTTGTTGTTCATTTGTCTAATTGTTGCTCAGTATTTATGAATTATGATTATCATTGTTGATAATTTTAGTGTTAGTGATTATTAGTTTTAGACTTTTTGATAATTGAAGGGTTGTAAATTGTAATTGTAAGAACGAATATTTAAAAAGTTGTATTTTTTTTATTATTATTAGAGTTTTGTGTGGTTATAATTTTATAATTATTGCTCTATTTGCATCTTGTATTAGAGATTAATATTGAATTTGATTGAATGTTTTCATGATTGATGTCTTTTTATTTAACTTATATTATTTTAATCACGATCGATTTTTCCTCTGAGTTGACCCTCGATTCAATCTTGGTTGAACCACTAACCCGTAACCCGTTGGTTTGATTGATTCAATGATCAGTTTGATTTTGAATACCTTATCTCTTCCAACTAAATCACTACATGCACAAGGGTTGAGATTCAAACTCCTACTTGCTTGTTTAAGTTTTAAAAGTTTTTATCACCCATGATAACTTTAGTTAGTTTTATTAACATTTTTCTTTGTATACACATGTTTGAATCATTATTTATTTATTTCAGACAACTTATATATTTATATATTTTTAAAAATTAATAACTAAATAAATTTGCAAAATTAAAAGTTTAAAATATAATTAAAAAAATCTAAAATATATATACATTAAATTTTTTCTGGTATCTTGAATGATTTTTAGACAATATTTATATTTAAAGAAAAAAACTTGAATTCAATACACATGATTTAACAATCAATTACAAATTGAATAAATAGAAATAAAGTTTTAAAAAATAAATAGGAGGTTTGTGTTTTAAGAAGTTTAATCTTAGAAGAGCATATAGATTTAAAAATTAGAATGGCTATTGTTATTTAAAATAAATTAGTTTAAATTTTTTTGAACTTATTAATGCCTGTCATCTCACTTGGTCCAATTACCGGCCTAGAAGACAAGGCATTACACCTTTTCTCCTGAAACAGGTTTATGATAAAAGCGACTAGGAACTCTTATATGATGTAATCTGTTTTGATTTGTCATTTGCATAATCCCTTTTAATTAAAAAAAAATTAAAAAGGACAAGGCATTCGTAATGTTTTGACTTCTTTTCCCCAAACTAAGCAGTGGTACGATACTATATATGCATGTGTTGGTGTCATTATCTTGTTCCGCGGTAATATTGGATTTCCAGTTTCCACCTACCTTTCCCTTCTCTGGTTTTCCCCTTTGTATAGCAGCTTCTTGCTGCTTCTGCGTCTTCCTCTCTTCCTACCGTTCTCATAGAAACTAACAATGGTGGACCATGGCATTACCTCCCCTCTCCTTCCTTCCCAACCCTCCGATCAGGTGGTTTTGACGATGCGCGATGATGACTCTGAACGCTCATCGACTCAATCCCACAGTGGAAGTGACAACAGCAATTTCCAGCATCGTCACGACCATCGGTCGAACGGCGAAACCGTAGTGGCTTCTTGCAATCCGTTTCGATCTCTCGGGTGCGAGGACTTGTACGTGTCTCTGCCAACTACAGTGGATCCGTTCCGCAACAACACGCCGCACATTGAGGGCGTCTACGAGTGGTTGAAGATCGTCGTTTGTTTGCCGATTGCCTTGGTCCGTCTCGTTCTCTTTGGACTCGCTTTGTCGATCGGGTATGTCGCCACGAGATTGGCCCTTGAGGGATGGAAGGATAAGCAGAATCCGATGCCGAGATGGAGATGCAGGCTTATGTGGGTCACCAGAATGTGCAGCCGCTGCATACTTTTTTCTTTTGGGTATGTTGGATTTTGCCAATATTTTTTTTCTCAAGCAAAATTAGCTAGTGAGGATGCGAATTCACTTATTTAATTCATCTAGCCTGGGCTGAAAAGCGTTGAAGTTATTGAGTGGAGAGAAAAGCGTAAGGACATGACTTATTGCTTGCGAAAATGAAGCATGTAACTTTCTTGTTATTTCAAACTGCAATGTTATGCTAAAAATCTGATTTACTGATCCATCAAAATTTTTACTTTTCAATTTTTTGGTTTACTTATCATACGGGAATTACGATTATAGAAAAGAAAGACCTCATACAGTCATACGTAAATTCTTAATGGAGCCTCATTTTTGAATATGAAATATAGTAGCCTCCTCAATTTCACTGGCGTTCAACTAATCATACAAGTTACACATCATCATATAATAGCCTCCCGCATTTACAGGCTTTCAACTTCACTTTTCCGTATGAAATATATACGCCGTAAATAAATTGAGGAAGTGTGGAGTATATGAACTTTTAATTGACTGACTGCCCACTAACTACAACTTGCCCACTAATTAGGTTCTGCGTTCTAGAACTAAACCTTCTCTGATGTTGCATTCTTTTGTCCATTGCAGTTATCATTGGATAAGACGGAAGGGAAGACCTGCACCAAGGGAAACTGCTCCAATAATTGTATCTAATCATGTATCTTACATTGAGCCCATCTTTTTCTTCTATGAATTATTTCCTACCATTGTGGCATCAGAGTCCCATGACTCTATACCTTTTGTTGGCACCATTATTAGAGCAATGCAGGTAATTTGTTTTTCTATCTACATTTTGTGTGCTCTGTTTCATATTTAAGATAACATGCAGTGGTTTGCATTTTTCTATTCTTTTGAGAATTGACTGTTCAAACTGGGAATGGGTTTGCTGTTAGCCTGTCACATGGTTTGTCCTTCAAAATCAATTTAGAGAAAAACTGTACGTGTATATAGACTACACAGATAGAGAGAGAGAGAGACCCGTTTTGAGCATTGTTGAACTATGAAACCTTAAAACCCACCTTCCACTTGGTATGATGACAAGTGCAATTTTATGAAATTTGATATTTCCTCTCCCTTTCATGTTTTTAGGTAGTATATGTCAATAGGTTCTCACCGTCATCAAGGAAGCAGGCTGTCCAAGAAATAAAGGTAGAAGTTTTCTATTAGTTTCCTTGTCCTCATTTGATCAGTAATCCTTTAAAAAGAAAAAAATTCTCTGTATTTTTATTATTGTCACTGCTGTGTTTTCAGAGGCTCGGTATCAGTTGATGCAAGAAAATGATACTGATTTTGCAATTTAAAGGATAGTGTGCCACATTAAAGTTCAATTAAGAATAATGCATGCTGTTCAACTTCAAAAGTTTCAGATTTTCAAAGTTTGGAACTCAACAGAAAGATGAATGAATCCTTAGAACTTGTAAAGACCAAGTAATAGATTAGTTTGGGTTGTAGTTAGTAAATTGTTATTGCGCATATCATGAATTTGGAAGCTTATTTCTGAATCTGAATTGTAAAAACCTTTTGAATCTTGGTTTAGCAGCAAGTAAAATATAGCTTGAATTATAAAATATTGCATATTGATATCCATACGGTATGTGTAGAGGTATAACAAATCTGTTTCCATAGTGAAGAAAGTACTTAAATCTAAGCTGATAACTGAGAAGCTCATTAATCATAAATTTGTAAGTAACTAATTTTTTTTGAAATAATTTCGGTTGATGTCTTTGTTTTTTATTAAAGGCACAGACAACATTGAACAACAATACAGCACTGTGTGGACTTATAAACTATCTTTGTGACTCATTGAAAGCTGTAAGATTCACATTGTGAATCATATAATTTGATTACTATGTTTTGTGTATGATTTTGTTTCATATATGTTATCATGTTATCAATTTATAAGCTATCTGATACAGAAATCTGCTTTCAAGGATGTGAATAACAGAGAAGGGCTTCTAGCGATAGATTTCCTCGAGTACTTTTGTTTCCAGAGGGAACCACAACTAATGGCCGAAATCTTATTTCCTTTCAACTTGGTGCATTTATTCCTGGTTACCCAATTCAGCCTGCAATAGTTCGCTATCCTCATGTACACTTTGACCAGTCATGGTAGGAAATTCTTTATGATTATACCATCATTTTGTTGTTTCAACTGGTGTCTGATCACTTTTTTTTTTTGGCACGCAATTTTTCATAGGGGTAATGTTTCTTTAGCAAGGCTCATGTTCAGGATGTTCACTCAGTTCCATAATTTTTTTGAGGTATACTCCCCTGAGGATTTGTTTCTTTGGAGGTGGTTTTCTTCCCCCCCCCCCTCCTCGCTTTCTCTCTGTTTTTTAACTGGGCCTGCAGCTTGGGTTGTGTGCTGCCTAGTTTGGTACGCTTGTTCCCAAAGTAATTTAAAACATTCTTAAATGACACAGGTAGAGTACCTTCCAGTCATTTCAGCTCTGGATGATAAAAAGGAGACCGCTTCACAATTTGCTGAGCGGGTGAGTTTATCCCCCTGCACCATTCAATTCTTGTTTCCCCCTTTTTTTGTTTTGAAACTTATTCTTTGGCTGCATAATTTAGAAAACAATCACGAGATGAGAACTTCTATGCTTTAAACTTTCTTAATCTGATTATTTTATAATTAGAATTGAGTTGAGGAAGAGAAAGCTTGTTTTTGAAAAACAATTATTCTCTAAATTCAAGCATGTTCTCGTTTAAGAATGAATTTTATTTACTTTTATCCATTGCATCACGCCTTTCATGGTGCATAACTTATAAATTCATTTATTTTACATTTTTTTAAAATTATGTTATCTCTTCTGAGTTTGGATTGGACTATTATTGTGTTCACTTTGATGTCTGAATTTAGGTTATTTCTCATGCTGTTTTTCCATCTTTCATAACTTGTGTGGGTAATTGATAACTAATAAACATGGACATGTGCAGACCAGTCGTGTTATGGCAAATTCATTAAATACTGTGCAAACAGGACATTCTTTTGGGGACTTGATGCTTTTTATGAAAGCACAGGAGGCGAAACAGGTGCATTTCTTAATACTTCTTTCAGCAATTTATCTTCAGCCTAGTTGCTTGAGATCTTAAAATTTGTTTTGTACATTTTTATAAATGACTCTTTATTCTCTTTGATAGTGCATTATGTTAATCTGCATTAATCTTATCACTTGTTGCATTTTATGTTATTAGCCATTAGCAAATAATTTTTTTTATCATTACCCATAAACTCAAATCTAAAATCAATATATTTTTTCTTCAGGCCAAAAAAAATTACAATAAGTTCTATTTGTGCACCTTCTACAAAGTTGAAGGTATAGCATATAGGGAGGGCTACACGAATCATTGAGAAACCACCAAGGTGGAGCAGTTGACAATATAGCAAATGTGCCTTTTTTGGGTTTTCTATTCAAGTTACATGTCCATTTTTTGGGGGAAATAAAAGAATCCGAAACTTGAGCCATTACCCTAAAATGACCTTTGATATTCCAAAGTTAACATCAAAATCCCAAAACGCTATTCTAATCATATCTTACTCTTTGAAACCCTAAATCCACTTCTAAATCCTCAATCTGTATCATGGGTAAAGATTTTAATTTATTATTCACTTTCCCAATGCAAATTCTACTCCTATCTTCATATTCCTTTTTTTTAAAATATTTTTCTGAATGAAATTGATAAAGTATTTTTTTCTTGAAAACAACGCACTGGAAATAGTGTTGCAATGATCAAGTGGTCATCTTAGGATATAGAGTAGTGTTAAATATTTCCTCATCATAGCATGAAGTTTCTTTTTAGCAAGTGAAGTGCTACACTTGTTATTTGTGCACCTTTACAATCCTGTCTTTTCTGCTTATATTTCACCTTGTTGGACTTTTCAGGAGAACCCTTCAGTTTATATGGTTGAATTGGCTAGAATGGAATCAGTGAGTCCTTAAAAATTAATGCACTTTAATTGTTTATGCCAAAATAGAACCATCTTCTGTTCTTATATTCTGTTCTTTGATGATGTGGTCATGTTACCTGGTAAATTATTTCTTTCAGCCAGTAACAGATTTATAGGCGTCTAAACAAAATCCTGCCTTTCTCTTTTCCCTTTCAAATTGCATGTCCAACAGTATTACTCAGTTTACGGCTGTATGCAACTCATGCAATTGACATTTGACCCTCATGGGCCCACAAATTGAAGGGCATCTTAAATTTAATTGTTCCCAGGAGCAATCCTCTGTAGTTGCTTGATGAATTTGGAAATAACATTGCTCTCCCTTTGTTTTTTGTTTCTTTCTGTCATTATTTCTTTTCCTTTTCTTGTTTGTTGTGTTATATTGCTTTCTTGTCCTCTGTTTAGGTTTTTCTTATTCTCTCTCTTCTCATCAATAATTTATTTTTTGTCAAGAAAAGGTAAAATGTTATAGATTATTTCATTATTAAACAATTAGTACCAATAAACTTAAAGGAAAATTTGGTTATTAGATTATACCTCAAGTGAAAAAATTTAGATATTTGAGAGCTATTATTCAACTTAATGGGAAATTGATGGAGTTATTTGTAATATTAACATACCTAATAAACTTAAAGGGAAGTTTTATTGAATTGCTATAAGACCAATAATATTATATGGTAGTGAATGTTTTGTTTTAACGAGATAGTAAGAGTATAAAGTTGGAGTAGTAGAGATGAGAATGTTGAGATGGATGTGCGGACATACACGTAAAGATAAAATCCGAAATAACCATATACAAGAAAAAAGTAGCATCATACTTATTGAAGGAAAATGGGCGGAAAATTATTTGAGATGGTTTGGAGTTTGGACATGCACAAAAAAGACCACGAGAGGCATTTGTGAGGACAGTGGAACAGATAACTTTAAGTCCTATCAAAAGGGTAGAGGAAAGTCAAAGAGAACACTTTTGGAAGTTGTGGATCAAGCCCTCTTAATTAACAATATTTTTAAAAGTTTGATAACGATAGAGTATAATAGCATCTTGCAATCCATATAGCCGATCCCACTTAGTGAAATAAGACTTGTTGTTATTGTTGTAAACAACTAGTACCAACATCTCCATGACCAAGTGGTTGCTGATTAGAAATCTGATATTTGCAGTCTCATCGCGAGTACTGCAGTGCTTTGCTCACACCTGAACTCAAAGGGCTTTCATAAGGAAGGATGTATCAGAGATTATGATTTTATTAATGATCCTTTACTTAATACTTAATAGTTTAATCTGTTGAGTTGAGGTGGTCCTTCATAATGACAAGTTTGATTACTCTTTCAATATGTAGTACTGAAAATATGCAACAAGCCAAATTCTTGTTCATTTTTTCCGTCAGTGATATGGGCCTGTATGACACCTATGTGTCTTTGATCACCACCCACCTATATCTTCGTATTTGTAGTCTGAGATTCTCAAACTTTGGTTGTTTCCCATACTCCAGTTTGATTTAAGATAATCTAGTCTGTATTTTTTAAATTAGACCATATTACTTGCTGCATTTGTTTGAAAGATAAAGTAAAGTTGTGTTTCTTTACAGTTCATCCGTGTAAGTAGCATGGAAGCTGTGGAATTCCTGGATAAATTCCTTTCCATGAATCCTGATCCCAGGTACTATTAGAGCATACTTGTAATCAACACGTAAAACTTTTCTTGTACGTGTACGAGGGAAACAATATTTGTTAATAATTGATTCTGTATTTTGATGGTAAGCAATTGACTATTCAGTCATTATAGACACTCATTATTTTCTTTTTAGGGAAAAATAAATTCTGCAGTAAAGCTCTGTTTATTGGTAATAGTTGGTATCTTTTTCTCAGTTGAATCTGTTAATAAATTTGGGTTCTTTTTTGTGTTTTCTTTTTGGGGTTTTGGTTGGGGGGGGGGGTGTGTGAAAGATTGAAGTATTTCATAATTGTATGAAAGATTTCTCTTGGGTGGTCAACATATTAATATTTCTGCCCCTTGACCTGAAGTTTTTAAGCCTAACTAGTTCTGGAATATAATTATTTCCTTTTGGAATTTTTTCCCTTAACCTGAAGCTTCGAGGATTGAGGATCTAAGCTTTAAGCATAGCATCAATGGAACTTTTATACTGGCATGAAATTCTTCCATTGATCTGATATGAGACGTGGTAGAGTGAATTGAACCCCTGTCCATATACGTATTGTGGGTGATAATACAGTATATATGATTTTATATAATTTCTGTGCTACTCTAGTTCACTTGTTTTCACATTACGCACGCACTCCATATGATCATAGCATCCCTGTTAGTGTTCCTTCGTGCTCTGTCCCCTCTTTTAGGTACTTATCAGTGATCTACATGAAGTCATATGTTGGTGGAACTGTTCCATGCATTTATGGGTTTAATGATAAAATTTTTATTCTACTTGCAGTGGTCGTGTTCAGTATCCTGACTTCTTGAGGGTTTTAGGACTTAAAGCTTGCCTTCTAGCCGATGAGGTTAGTTAACAAATGACTGCTTTCTTTCTCAACAATACTAGTTGTTTGGATCCATTATAGTTTTGTTGTGTGTTGTTATGCCTTGTAAAGTAGGGATAGAATGTTTTAAACCAGCAACATAGCAGCTCTTTGCTTTATGTGGTTAGGCATTTTGCTATTATGTTATCAAAGCTATTACTTGATTAAGTGCAATCTCCTTTTTAATTCCAAAGTAGAAACCCATCCTAAGCAATTATTACTTTTAATCCCTCAGCCCCTTCTCCCTTGTTACTTCTCTTCTTTTCCTCATTTTTATCCCACAATCCATTCACTGTTCCATGGAACTATTTGTCACATTGCTTATGTTAAGTTCTGATCAATATGTTTCAAGTCCACAAGAGCTTCATAAAATCCAAGATAAGAAGTATGGTGAACAGGGCTTGCACTAATGGAATTCACTTGTGGCATGTCCTCTTTTTCTTTACGACACTCTGAAGATAGAAATAATCTTGTGTTTGCTCAAACCTCAATATTCTCAAAAATATTTTGACATTCTGTAGTGAATTAGCAGTCTACTTCTGAATGATTTTGTGATGCCGTAATGTATTACTTTATTATAGAAACATTTAAATAAATAGATTCAAGAAACCCTCAATCAATAGAGAGGATTTGGCTGAGATTCTAGGGATTAGATGAAACAGAAAATTAAAAATCAAATCTGATCCCTATAGACTCATAGATGGCGCTAATTCCTAGGTTAATTAACCTAGTTATTGATTCAGGGTTTTAGGCCCAAGGCCCAATAGGTGTGCCACACTAACACTCCCCCTCAAGCTGGCAAGTAGATATCTTCCATGCCTAGCCTGCTTCTAAAGTATTCGAATTTGCCTCTGTCTAATGGTTTGGTAAGAACATCAGCAACTTGACAGCTAGAACGTATTTGGGACAAGTCAATCACCCTTGATTCCATCTTTTCTTTTATGAAATGCCGGTCAATATCCACATATTTAGTTATGTCATGATGAACTGGATTCTGAATCATTTGACGTGCTGCCATAGTATCACACCACATTTTTAAGGGTGATCCAACCTCAATTCTCAAGCCTTCAGAACACATATTATCCACATCCTTTCACATACTCCATTAGCCACAGCTCTTAAGTTTAGCTTCTACACTACTTTTGGATACAACAGTTTGCTTCTTACTTTTCCATGTTACTAGGTTACTCCATACAAAGGTGAAGTAACCACCAATTGATCTTCTGGACTCATGTTAGAAACAACCTTGTGCTTCTGACTTTTCTTGGTGTCAAGGTTTCCCCACACAAATGAACAGTAACCTGAAGTTGATCTTTTATCCTTGTAGGTTCCTCCCCATTCAGCATTAGCGTGAACTTCTATTGAGAATTAACAAAAGCTGTACAACTGAAGATTTTAAGTGGAAGATTGGTATCAAGATGAGTGATAGAATGAGATTCTTTCAATTTATCAAGTGGCGTAACATGAGACAGAACACGGCTGGGCATCCGATATATTAAGTAAGTGGCGATAAAGATTGCATCGCCCTAGAAAAGTTTAGAGCACGAGCCACTTCCAATTGGTTTTTTTTTTTCCTTTTAGCAATACCATTTTGTTGCAGGGTGTTTGGACATGTACTCTTATGAATAATGCCATGGGTTTTCAAAAACGCTTCCATTGACTTATTACAATATTAAGTTTCATTATCAGTGTGGAGTACCTAGATGGTGGTGTCAAACTAAGTTTTGATCATGGTGTGTAATTCAGAAAAAACAAATGGAATTGTAGATTTATTTTGTAGCAAGTAAACCCAACACAACCTAGTGTGATCGTCAATAAAAGTAACAAATCATTTTGTATGAGTATGATTAGGAATACTAGCAGGACTAGCACTTGACCATTCCACCTTAGTCATGAGATCAAGCACTTGCCACAACGTACGGAGCTCTAAACAAAAGGCAGCAATGTCTCGTTCACCTTGTTGAATGGCCCATGCCTTTGTTTTGAGTTCATAAAGGTGTGTTAAGTCCTTTCCATCCGAATAAAAATCTCGCATAGCCACCCAAATCTCGTGCGTGGAAGGTAAGAACATAAAACTTTGCTAAACCTCCTTTATCACTGTGTTAATGAGCCATGATGAAACTAGAGAATTGTTGAGGCACCATCGTTGCCTTTCTTCAACTTTGAATTCATTTGGGATTTTTGATGAGCCATCAAGGAAGCCCATCTTACTCTTGCCTCCAGCAGCAAGTTTCACGGCTTGTGCCCATGTTCGATAGTTTGCGCCAGTCAATTTCATAGTCACGATCTCAAGGATCCATCGTGGTTAGTAGTCAACCTAAAGGGACCACCAACCTTGTGTAGATCATACAGCGAGGACCCATCACTCTTTGTAATTGGAGAAGATTTGTCTACGATGCTCTCTGAATTGGACTGCTCGGCGTCAGAATTCACTTGAGAAGTGACCAGCTCTAATACCATGTAGTGAATAAGCAGTCTACTTATTGATCATTCAGGTATTGTATGCATATATACAAGAGTGAGAGCAATATTCTCTTCGTAAATCAAGGACCAGAATCAGTCAACAATCCTATGAGATAAAATCTCATTCAATCAGATTCTACCCAATCCCTTAGAAAAACTGAATATCAATAAGGAATATTTACATTTAATATTTATAATAATAATTACTAGGTCTAACCATGCATTCGATAGCATGTTAAATTCATGTCTCTGTGTCAGTCATAGTATTCCTTAAAACCATAGAAAACTATTCTTAGATATCAATGATGATCTTTAATTCAAAGAAATTATAATTACTTATGAATCAACATTATTTTCATAAGAAAGTTAATAACGTTAATAGTGCTGGCGGTGGTTTTTTGGTTTGGGGGGTAGAGGTTGAGGTGAGGGTGGATATGGAAGTGATGAAGGGGAAGATGATGACAAAGCTAATGGAGTCGAAGGTAGCAATAGCAATGGCAAAGATGGAGGCAATAAGGGCAGCGGTGTTGGCAATAATGAGTTACCAAAGTGTAAGGGTTGTTATATACTCCCTCTGTACCTCCTTAGAGACAATAAGAGCCTTTTGGGGGTACAAATATAAGGAACAGCTACCCATTGTCTTGTGCATTTATTAAAAATTTATTCTTTTTACCTGTGTTATGCTAGCATCATTAAATACACAGCCATCATTTCAAACAATCAAATATGGATTTTTTCTGGGAAAAAAAAATCTCAAACATGTTTATTGATCTTCACTGTATACTTTGGTCCGTGTGCATTGATTATTTGTTTCTTACAGAGGTGCAGAGAGAGTAAGTAACGATTAAGTTATGTTAGTTGTTATGATATGGTTAGGTGAGTTAAGTTATATCTGATCCTCAATGTGTGCATTTTTACATACATAAATACAACTATGCTCTCAGCTACAGAGTCATTGAATGAAATCATCAGTTTCATTGATTTTTTTCACAAAGGTGGTAGCAGTAGCCGCAGCAATTTAGAAGTTGAAAGTAATGATGAGTGTGTAAATTAGTCTTTTTATCTATAGACGATAATAGTTTCTGGTTACTGGAATAGTATTCTCGCCCCTGCCCCCTAGTTGGGAACAAAAATGTTTGAATTTGTGGGGATTCCTGGATTTATTTTTACTTGCGTAGCAAACATGAGAATTTATTATTCTAGTCCTTGAATTGCGTAGAGTATTGAAAAAAAAAAATCATTGTATCAAATGCCTCCTTATAGATAATGATAAATGATAGCCAAGATTCTAAACAATAATAATCTATAAGAACATGACACAGATAATCTTTTGAGAGGTCCACTTTAATTGGGTTTCTCAACAAGATTGATGCAAAATTCATGATAGAAGGAGTATTAGAAAGCTGCAGTGGTATATATAAACTTAAAAGAAAGGATAGTTGCATATCTTATATTCACTTCTCTCTTTCTTTCCTCTCCCCTTTTATATGCTAGCCAATTCATCCGTTGCAGTTTGGGTTGCCAAGTTTCTTTCCTCAGCTGCTTTAAACTCTTCTTCTTGCATGATTTAATATTTCTTTTTCCTGCTTTTCTTTTCTGAAGATGATCATATTGGATTGCAGATTTTTTCATTCATTGATGTGGAGAAGAATGGCACAATTACGTTTAAACAGGTAATTCACTAATCTACCTTATTTTGCTAGTTAGAATATGACAGAGATGGTATCACACTGGGTGACATTGGCACTGACAGAAGGTTTCTAACCGTAACTTTAGGTTTGATTTAACATTGTTGCTTGTAATATTCAGCTCATAGTGACATTAACTTGTTTCTAATTTTCTGCCAGTTCTTGTTTAAATCCGCCCATGTCATGAAGCAGGCATTATTTCACCAAGCATGTCAATCAGCTTTTGCTCAATGTGGGGGCGGCAATAGCGACTACATCACAGAACAACAAGTATCCTACTTCTTCCTTTTATTCAGTTCGCTTTGAAGTAAATGTTAAAATAATACTTGCTTGCTTTCCCTTTTCCTTTTTAAAACCAGTTACTAGATATCATCCGACCTGCTATCCCTAACTTGGAGGAGGACGAGGTAACTTACACTTGTGTTATCTTTTTTCCCAGGACGAAATAGTTCACATTCGTCTAGCTATTCATTTGGTTTGATTTATGATAACTGGTTATGGTTATTTGCAGGTTCATAATCTGTTTGTCGTATTTGATACTGACAACGATGGGAGAGTAAGCAAAAGCGATTTTCATTCGTGCCTCAAAATAAATCCTCTGCTCATAGCTCTTTTTATACCTCATCTGCAACATAAAAACTTATTAAGCTGTACTGACGAACAAGAGGAGATAATATGATGGGCAACGGGTATCATTAGGTGGTACCAAGGCACCCAAATACTTCTGGCTTTTTCTTTCTTTCTTTCTTTTGTTTTAGGTGTCTTCAAAAGGGACTAGGGTAGGGAGTTTCTGGTAATTGTCTAAAACGGGGGTTCAAGGGCTTCTTTTTTTATAACCTTGCCCTGATGAAGTACTAAAAGTCCCCATTATTTTGTTCCTATGATTTTCTTTGGTGGGTCAGTTTAACTGAGTTTCTGTTTTGTCTAGGCTTTTTGATCATACTGATCTGATCTAAGCATCTTGGATTAGGATTTTCATGATTCATGTAAGGTTATTTTGTTGTATTCTGAAATGACTTGTAAATTCTATGTTTGTAACATAATGAAGATGCCGACATGATGAAAATTATGAAAAATTGATGATAGAATACATGGATAGAGAATCCTATTGAATTAATGATTTTAACTTTTGTTTAACTTTTTTTCTTAGATTATGCGTCCATTTTTTGGCTTGATATGATGCGGTTCTCGGGGTTTCATGATTTAGTGGAGGATAAAAATTCTTTCTCCATATGGAGAAACTTTGGAAATAAAATTGTCCATTCCTGCTCTCTTCCATGTCTTCTACATCCTCTCATCTTTGTGCGTTCTTCTGTCTCCACGTTCGAAATGTTAAATCACCTCGTCTTCCTCATTTTTTTTTTTTTTTTTGCCCTGGATGCCAGTTCGAACTCGTGTCTTGCGATTTAAGAGCATGGGAGTAGACCAGAGAGACACGGAGTAAGTGGCTTTCCCTTCTTTTTTTATTCTTCCCCTTTCCCCCATGTTCTTGCGATTTAATTGATAATTCTTTTGACTTCTTCATTCACTTGGGCATACTGAGCCTCCCTCGCACCATTGCATCGATTTTTTCCCTCATTTGTTACACCATTTTTTTGTTACGAGAAAAATGAAAGATTGCAATGAATTTATTTTGATTTATAATTTCTTATTTTGTATAATTTATTTTGTTCAAGTTATTATATTTAATATTTAAAAAGAAATATAAAAAAATTTTCCAAAATATTTATTTTAAAAAATAAACACATGAAAATATATTCTTACCAAATATTTAATTTTAAAGTATTTTGATGATGTTAATTTTAATATTATTCTTGCCTTCAATTTATTTTTATTGAGATAACTATAAGAAACAAAATATGCATTGACACATGGATATCATGGTCGTTGTAATATTTGTTCCATTTTTTTTTCCTTTGTAATTTTTCTTAGACATCCAAATATATGGAGTAATAACATTATCTTCTAATCCTAACCAGGATCTTGTACCTCTTTAATCATATATGTGCAATAAATAAATTAGTTTATCAGCATAATTTATTTATTTGGTTATTTTCCAAGAAGAGGGAGGAGCTATCAGGATTCAACCAGGAAAAATCCAAGAGCATTTTGTAACATTTCTGTTGGCAAAGCAGTGGAAGAAATCGCATAGCCACAATGTAATTATGCAAATTCTTCCGCTGGTTTGATCGCCCCCACCCTTCCTCTCACATTATCTTAAAATTTCTCATATTTGTGCCACATTTGGACTAAAAGCGACTTATTATAACTAGCGAAAGAAGAAAACAGGGATGATATTCAACTTGACAAAGGCATAGTATTTTTCATCCAAAACGATAGTAAGGAGTGTCCACGGCGTTGACAAAAGTTACAGAGTATGTATTAATTAACATTTTTTAATATTACTCCTAGCAAATTATTAAAAAAATAATAATTATAAGCTAGTGCTTTTATATTTGTTTTCGAATGTTTTGTTTCTCACTCAATTTAATGGGAACAAAGTTAGAAATTTTTGAATTTTAAGATAAATTTAATAAGTTGACATAAAAATTTACTCAATCAACTCATGCATATATAGTATGTTTCCGCGTTTTCTAATTTAGAAAACTGATTAGGAATAAGGTATGTTTGGTTTATAGTTAAAAGTGTGGTTGTCAGATTAAAATACATTTAAAATGATAAAAGAAAGAAAGCAAGCGTGGGCCAGAATCAACAGAGGACGAAGAAAGCTTATAAGAAAGACAGGGCCTGATGAGAGCTGCAAGATCATTGGGTGTTAAAAAGACATCTCAAGCATTCCTTGGGTCAACAATGAATCTTGGGATTTAATATCAATACAAATAGTGTGTGTATAAAAACAAGTCAGGAAAAAAAATTTAATGAATGTATATCTCTATTTTTAGAATAAAAAATAGAGGTGAAATAAATAATTCTCAGGCATGTATATATTGGGAAGGAACCTGTCTAACCCCTTTCAGGGCATTGTGCTCCTTTGAATTTGTCAGGCGTGCCAAATGGGCTATGTTTTTAAATGAGTTCTGCGATTAGCAATTATAAATTTCCAATATTCTCTATCACAATTTTTTGAAGTGCCTAAATGAATTAGAGTCTAGAGAACGTAAGTACACGAGAAGAAATGATACTACATTTTGTAACCATGAGTACAAAGAGAGCACTCGGATGATCGGAAGGGAAAGCAAAGTAAGAAATCTGGAGGATGTTAATTGGAAATAAGAGGTTGCATTGGGCTAATTTGGGTTTGACACAGCATCAATTAAGCTGACCGATGCAGTCTGGTTTTGGGAAGGTCAAAGAAACTTCCAGTTACGAGTAAGCAAATGACATTTTAATAGGAATTCGAATTCCACCTGCCTACCATAACTGCAACCATTCGTGCTTCAAATTTTGCCTTTGGACCCTCTCACTCCTCTTCTTGGTCGCTTGAGTTGGGCTAATATTATAGGAATCCTATGTTGGCCCGGCCATTCCTTGCTCTCGGGTGATGCCTCATAGCAATTTTTAATCCAAACAGAACTTAACCAAAAAAAAAAAATATTAATTTAAAAATAATTAATTGAAAGATGTAATTCAACTAAAAATGTGTTGTATGTTTAAATGAGGAGTGAAATTTTAAAAAAAGTGAACCAGAATTCCTAATCTCAAAGATTTGCACAAAAATTCAGGAAAAAGGGAAGTGAGAAAGGATTTGAATTCGATGATTATACTTAGTGTATGTGTTGAGTGTTTGTACCATCTGAATTATTAAAATTCAAACCAACGGTTCAGATAAATTCACTTATTCATTAATCCAAATATAAATTCATAATTATTGATTTAAATTTTAACGGTTCATATAACAAAGACATTTCAATACATGTATTAAATACAATTATCAAATTTAAATCGAGTGAGGAAAGCTGCAAATAATCTCACAGTATCACGCTTCCCCATGATGAGTTTAGGGCCGTTGGATGAGATGGCGCAGAAGAATGGAGCACCGCATGCTTGGGGGTCCCCCCCGCACCTGAAAATGAAAATGAAAATAAAATAACGGGAGGCAGTCGGCAACCCAACAAGATATGGCAATCAAACCAAACCTTAGTACGTTGACATAAATGGCATCCTCCCGACTTGTCCCTTTTCCTGACACGTGACTCCCACATTCTGGGCCCCACCCCAACATCCCCCACCTCCTCTCTTAATTGTAGTATTTATTCACCATTACCATTTTGTTTAATTATACTGCTTAATGCTTAACTGTTAATTAGTGACTTGGATTGATGGTGCCCTTAACCTTCTAGTCCAATCATATTGCAGCTTTGCTCCCAAACCACCAAACATTTTCTGATTATTAGGCTTGTTAGGCTGGCTCAAAAATCCAAACAATCGTCTTCTTTTTCTTACATAAAAAATTTTTGGCAAAATTTCTTGAAAAATAATAATAAAATACTTCTAAATTATATAAATGATAATCTGATCTTTTAAAATGTCATAATTTTAAAAAGTCTCTTAAAATTTTTTTAATTAATGAATTTATATAAATGACTAAATTGTCATTAATATTGTGTTGGAAATAATAAGTAATTATCACAAATTTTATTTAAATAATTATAACTTTTTTTATATTTACAATAATACAATAGCAAATCTTAATTTTGCATGTCAAATTCTTGATATTGCTACAAGTGTTGAAAATAACAAGTGTCAATCACAAATTTTGTTTAAATAATCACAATTTTATTTCTTATATTCGTAACAAGTCAATAACAAATTACAAGTTCGTTTGTCAAATTTTTAATATTGCTACAAATGTTAAAAATAACAAGTGCTAATTACAAGTTTTGTTTAAATAATCATAATTTTTCTTCTTATATTTACAATAATGCAACAGTAAATCATAAGTTCGCATGTCAAATTCCTAATATGGTATTTGGTCATTTACAACAAGGACAATTTAATCATTTATATAAATTTATTAATGTCAAAATAAAATTTTAAGGATTTCAATGAAATTATGGTATTTCAAGAGATTAAAATATCATTTATATAAATTTTATTTTCATTTTTCCAAATTTCTTCTTTCTCTTTTTGAATGATCTTTTATTATGCTAGAACTTTCAAAAAAGGTGCAATGTTTATCTTGTAATTGTCTGTTTTTTAATTATAATCATTATCTCTCTTTTTTTTGAAGTAATGTCTCCCCAAAACTTTCAAAAAGAATGCAATTTTGTCACACCCTTAATCAAACTAACATTTGACCATTAAATTATGTGTTAACTAGAAATTTTACACATGTACTCTCCCTTTGTCTCAATTGTTACTCTTTTCATCAGTCTTCTTTCTTTCTCTTTCTTTCCTTTAATTTTTGGATAAAGAGATCTTAGAAACAAGAGATAGATCCACTTGCCCTTCTAAATCTATATAAATTGCCTCTATAAGCTCTCTATCTATAATTGGACAACTTGAAAATTTAAATTCCTCAATAAAACTTTTGTGTAAAAGGAGGATCATTCATTGTCATAGGATATGGTTGCTAAAGTAGCTTCTTCGAGGTCATATTTGTGCAAATTTCTAAGTTTAATAACCATCTAAACAAGGTAGGATTTGATTTGTTGGTGCTGGTGCAGAGCCCTCCGTCCTCCATTACCATCTCTCCCCTCCAAAAATCTTTCATACTTACAGAACTTATTACACTTGTAATTACACCATTTAAATGCTTGCAATTATAAGATATGAATTTCAGTTTCTCTTTTTTCGTTGACTTTCTCCTCCTAACTTGGACCACTTTTTCTTTCCCGCTTTCATCTCACTTTTCAATTCTACTCCCTTTGCCTTTTCAATTCTCTACCGTTTTGCTTTCCAAGTTCATTTTCATTTCCTATGCTCTTCATTTGTTTTCTTCGTTATCCTCTCATTATGCTCACTTCAACTTCTTTCACTATAATAGATTAGGCTATAAAGGATAGTTGTTTTACTCCATAGAGGATCATTGACAATCGTCATTTATCGTATCATCCTCTATTGCAAAAATAAATTTATGACAGTTATAGAACTATCCTATATGATTCAAAATATAAGAATTTTGTAAACAAATTCTCCTATATGAGCTTCTAGATTCAACCAAATTTGAAATCTTTAACACCATATAAGACAATTATGGCCGCAATTGTCTTATATGGCCAGTTTTTTTTTTGGAAAAAATATAGGGCTTCTTTCCCAACAACCTCCCTACAATACAAAACATAAATATACCTAGAACAATATAAAATCATCAAACTACATTCAAAATAATCAAAACTACATTAATGTATGTGCACTATTCATAAGTCCTAAAAAATAATTAACTTACAATTCCTAAAAAATTCATAAACTATTCATAGATTGAATGTTGAATGTTACCAATGTTGAATATCTTCACTCTTTCACAATTCAACTTGACTATTCCTAAACTAACTTAATATCCCCATATTGATTGTCTCCTATTTGTCACATGCAAATTCGCTCTAGTTTTCAAGGACTTCATTAATATGCAGATCCTCGAAATAAGGTGTGACACAACATGGATAGTACTGCAATATAGATGACAATGAAGTTAGTTGATAGCAAAATTAAAATTTATTAAAACATGAAAATTTATACTAAATGATATATACTGTGTGGGGATTGCAAGCTACCTATGAGTGATAATGTCTTTAACATACTTTATCACACCTACAATCATGGTTGTTGTCCATTTGTCAAGGGTGTTGCATAAAGAAAATGACAAATATATGTTGTTGAAGTAGAAAATGAAAGTAATTGAGTAATTGATGATAAATATATTTGTATTACATTCCAATCAATGGCAAAAATGAGAGAATGCAATGGATAAAGAAGCTTTGCACTTTGTTTGCAAACTAAAAAGGAAAAGGGATTTTAATTTTTAAAGAGTATATATGAAGGTTTTAAAAGAGAACCATCCTATATACTAAACATATAGAGGATAGTTCTCTTATACAATTATCCTATGTGTGCTTATATTTAAAAAATGAATTTTTTAAATTCCAAAAACCCACATATAAGACAATTCCTTGTATAATCATGCTATATGTGTTATAACATTACTCAAGAGCACTCATTCTTTCACCTCCTTATATAGGACAATTGTATTAACAATCGTCCTCTATGAGGCATCCTGTATATATAGTTTTATTGTAGTGTTTAAGGCTTTAAAGTTTTCATATGTTGTCTTGTTGTTTATTCTAATCTTGTAGATCCTTACGCAAGTGATTTACAGTAGAGCAACAAAGATCAATATGATGAGAATTTTGAATATTGTAGAAATAAATGTGATTTTGTGAAAATGGATATGTCTATTAAGTGATAATGGGCAATGTGTTGTGGAAACAAGAATTTTATTGATTTTTGAATATAATGAATTTGCAATGAGATTATGTGATGATGTGACTGAGGTATGTGGCATGTTAAATACCTTAAGCATGATGTAATGATTAATGGCATGCTATGCATGTTAAGCATGTGTTTATTGCATGATCATGATTAGTAAGAGTTTACCTTAGAACAATAGTTTAATTATAAATCTATATAGTATAGCCATCATTTTGTATTTGATGGCTAGCCCTAGCCTCACTATTTTATAACGAGACTATCCTATTATTTGTTAAGAAACTCAAACTTAGCTTATCTCCACCTTGATTGTTAAGCATGTGATTAGACAATGTTACACATAGTTGAAAAGTAAACACATGAATGGATATGGTTATGTGATTTAGAAATGTAAATATATAGGTTGTAAATTTCCACTTTGCATTACTATGATTGATTGGATTGCATGTGCCTAGATAGACTACCTTGATTACTGATCAATTGTACTCATTCCTCTATTTAACATTTTATAAACATTAGAGCTCTGGGCTACAAAGGGAAAGCACTAAAGGCTTAAAAATCTTGTTTCTTATTATAGGCATCTAATATTTGGAGCTTAAAATATGTGTAATTTAATTTGATATTGTCAACTAGAATTTCATCTTTTATTATGTACTTGCACCACATGCATTAGTAGTTGAAAGGTTGTATTTTAGGCTTCAAGGTATGTGTTATGTGATTGAGTTATATAATCAAGCCAATATATTAGTGCAAGTATGGTTATAATTTTATAGATGATCATAGTTGATTACATTGATATTATTTAATATTGAAATTCTTCCCTTATTGTTTTTAAAAATCAAGCAGTTGAGGGTTAAAATTGTATTATATGTGATATTTAAATTAAATGTTATGATGTGTTACACATGTTGTCTTAAGTCCCTTAAGTGTGGTCTAGATGTTAGGTTGAGCTTTTAACATTTAATTTAAGTTTTGGACACTCTAACTATGAATGTAAAAATATGACTAGTTCGAGTTTATTTAATAAGGTACTTAAATTACTTCAATTAGATGTCGAACAGAGATTTAGGACAGGTGGAAGTTTGGCCTTGGATCTATCGTGTGACAGTAGAATGTTGCCATATTTTATGCAATGCACTGCAGTGCATAGCATAAACAATTGTTGGTCACAATGCGTTGTCCCTTGGCCACAATGGATGACTCATTTTGTGTGGAAATATTATTTTTGACCTTCTTTGTAAATGTTTTCAAGTCAAATTGGTATCTTATGCTTTCATAGGTCTCGTAACTTTAATTTAATCTATTTTTTTACTTAGATTTAAAGTTTTTAAATTATTTAAAGTTGGGACCCCATTTGTTACTATTATCTCTAAATTGAACTTAATTAACTTGATCATTTAAGTTTGTATTGAGTTTAAATAACTTAATTTTGAACTATTCTACTACAGAGTGAGTATTTGTGTGATAATTTTTTGGCTTTAAACATTTTAATCATAGTATATGTTTGAATTGATCTTTTCCTTTCCACTATAATTAGTCCTTTTATAATTAAAGTTAAAGCATTTGATTATGAAATGATAGTTAATATGGGTTAATCTTATATTACTATGGAGGTTTTAGTTATGTGTTGGGGGTAATAATGGTGGTGTTACAGCTACAGCTAGCAGCACCACTTATTGGAGTCAATAGTGGTGCTTCACCTTTCATTCCTATGCCTCTCTATGTCTTAACTAGTGCAACAGCTGCTTTTCCCTTTGACATTGATTTTCTTTTTCATCAATAATTCATCATTCTCACATTGTTTCGATGTTTAGTTGTTGATGTATGTTGTATCCCTTCACAATGTTTTTAATAACATGTGTTTGAAAAAATTGCACCTTACAAGACACTCGACTTTATGCAATACTTCCTTCAAAAAGCTTGCCATTGGATTTTAAGGCCTCTTTCAATTATAGATTTGAATTTTGATAATGATGAAAGATGTTGCTCTTTCATTCACTACAAATTGTAATGATTTAGCAAAACATTTGTAGCAATATTTAAAGCTTGAGGAAACTAAAGCATTCAATATAAGGAATGAAATCCTTATCCAAGATTTGGACTATGTCATTTTGCTACTGGTCTGAGCTCTAATCCGACTTTAGTATGCTTTTGACTTGACAAATCTGGAATCACATGCTTACTAGAGCTTGGTTAACATATGATTGGTGCGTTTTCCTTTGGTTTCATGCCTAACATAGAAACCCCCTCTTTTTCAATTATTTTTTAGTTTACCTAAATGAATAGTTATCACTTTACTACCCATGACCTATCAACCTAGAAAACATATGCAAGCATCTTATAACATAAGATAAGGAAGGCAGCAAAAACCTTAAAAGATACAAGTGAAGTAGAAGTGGGTTGGGTAGCTACAGAGCAATAGGAAGGTTCAAGTGACAATAAGTAGAGGAGAGGGAAGAGTCCTGATGAGCTGAAGATGCTCTAATGGCTTTGGCAGCTAATGAAGACAGAGACTATTGAGCTGGAATCCAAGTCTTGCTTTTTTAAAAAAATGTTTTTAAAATGTGTCAACTAAAGGTCAACATTGATGATAAGGTGAAACTGCACTTTTTTTAAAGTTCTGAAGCAATATTGTTTCAAGAAAAGTTTAAGACACCAAGCACTTTTCACAAAAAAGTTCTGGAGCATTTTTGCCCTTTAACTTTTTTAATCATTTTTTAGTTTACCCAAGTGAATAGTTACTACTTTACTATCCATGACCTATTAACTCAGAAAACATGCACAAGCATCCTATAACAAAAGATAAGGAACGTAGCAAAAACATTAGAAAATACAAGTAAAGTAGAAGTAGGTTGGGCAATCAAAGGAGCAATAGGGAGGTTCAAGTGACGATAAGTAAAGGAGAGGGAAGAGTCCTAACGAGCTGAAGATGCTCTAATGGCTTTGGTAGCTAGTGAAGACGAAGACGATTGAGCCAGAATCCAAATCTTTTTAAAATGTGTCAACTAAAGGTTAACATTGATGACAAGGTAAAATTACACTTTTTTTCAAAGTTCTAAGTGTTCTGAAAAAAGTTTAAGATACCAAGCACTTTTTACGAAAAAGTTTTAGAATATTTTTACCCTTTTATTTTAAAAATTACCTAATATCCTATATTTTAGACCGAATATGACTTTTATAAGTTTTGTATAAATGCATTATGATCTAGAGGGGGAGTATACAAATATATTCAAAGACATCTGTTTTGAGACAAATCACGTTATAGTGTCTTTTGCAATAAAACTTTAAACGGTTAGCTCAAAAAAACAAAACATGTTACTTGTGGCAGCTTATTACCCGCCTAGTCTTTAATGCCTTTTAATTGTCCCTAAATACCTCTTTCAATCCTAAATAATATAAAGTGTTGATAGGTTCTGTTTGATTACTAAAAAGAAACGTAATGTACTGAAAAGATAAAAGTAAAAAATAAGATAATTAAAAGAGATATGTGAGTATATTTATAAAGAATTAGGATAACTTAATTTATAAAGTTGGAAATCATAATTCATAAAATTTTTAAAAGGTGTGATAATTTTTATATTTAAAATATTTATTGATGAGTTTTATTATATTTATTAAGAGAAAAAGGTAATTGAGTTAATTTTTGCTTTATTTTTTGAAATCATTCCATTTCATTTCAATGTTGACAAATAACAACCATAAAAATAAATGTCACGGACAATCGTAGATCATGGACTGTTCTTTGAGAAGATGCGCGGGCAAACTATATTCTTCTTGTGACAATGGATGGACAATCTTGTGGTTATGTTATTTGAGAAATCTTGATTCTTGAGCAGGGATAATCCTTTGAAGGTACTTTTAATTGTCTCAATGGGATTAAGATAGGTTAGTTAGCTTATTAAGATTATTTTAAAATTGAAGAAGTTTTAATATCTACCCTATAACTCATGCCATCCATTTAAAAATACACACATAAATGACATAAAATTTGGAAATATAGAAGAAAGGCAATTATAGAATTAAACACCTTAAAAAACGGATGCAAGGTGGCTTATATTTAGAACAACAAAATCATTATTAAATGTGAATCGTATAAGAGATCAGATGAAGTATGAAAGTCATTTTAGACGATGATATAAAATTCATGGTATATTACTGAAAATGCAGAAAATCGAGCGGATCCACTCTTCAATTTAACGCAGGTTGTTTTAGTCTTTTAGAAAGATATTGTCATTTTTGAAGGGGGGAAAACGGTTAAGATTGTTAACTAATTTTTACTTCTCACCTTGCTTCATATAGTTTAGTTAAAAGGATCTCGAGCTGCCTAGATTCCTTTTAATAAAAACAAGCATAATTTTAACTTGTTGCATTAATGACAAGAATATTTTTAGGTTAAGTTTTTTAATTTTAAATATAATTATTAAGATTAATAAATATTTCTAAATGGACATTTAATAGTGGAGAAAAATAATTTAAGATTGACTGTGAAACTGAGAAGAAAAGTAGAATAGACGTGGGGAATGCTGGGCATGGGGCACTGCGCGGACATGATCACGTGACGCGTGGAAGGATTAACGGAGGGCAATGATTGTAGTTTATGATAGGATTCCATAAATAAGAAGAGTCAAGAGTGTGTCCGTGCAATCTGATTGGTGGCCAAATCAAAGAGAGAAACACCATGGGTGATACGTCAGTACTCCTCGTTCTATTTATAAATTATTTTTATTAATTTTATTTACATCAATAGAATAAACATATAAAGAATAAAAATAAGTAAAATTTTAAATATAATTTTTAAATAATAAATAAATAATATAATATTATTTTTTATTTTTTTGTTTCTCTTACTGATTAAAAATAATTTGAAAATTTTAATTTAAAATAAAATAATTTTATCAACTAATTATTTATAAAATGAATTAAATTATGTTTATACAAGGTAATTACTATAAAGGAGGAGTACACAGTAATGGATGGCAAGGTGGAAGAAGGTGATCATGTCGTGCGTGGGGCAAACGGATGTGAATGAAATTTAAAAAAAAAAGCTGAGCTCCACAGGACACCAAAAAGCAATGATGACAGGATGTTGCGTTTTCGACTTCTGATTGGTCCGTTGCGTACGTCCTTGTACGGACCGATGTTGATGTCTTTTTAACTTCTCCCTCTCTCTCTTCCTCCTTTCTTTTCCTCCCTCATGACCCGCCTCATTCTTCACCCTCTTGCATTCAACTCACAATTTTCTAGTTTCTCTTTTTCTAAATATTCAAGTAGTTGTTGGGGTTTTTTTTTTTTGTCTTTTGAGAGATAGCTAATATCTAATCTGGCTGTTGAAAAAGTTTAAGACGAGAGAGGAGTCTTGAGAGAAATCAAGGATTTCACGTCCTTGACCGAATCACCGAACCAAAATAAGGAGCAGTGATTGTTATCTCTTCTTCTTCTAAAAACAATTTGGGTTGGCGTATCATTTTCGTGAAGTTTTGAAGCAAAAGCTTTTGTGGGCTGACAGTAATTGAGTAAACTGGGGATTTACCAAAACAAGAAAAGAAAGAGGTTTGAAAACGCATTACTATTTATATGATTGGTTTCTTATTATGGTGGGGGCATGGATGCCTTCCGATGCAAGGTGGAATTGCAATGTATCAATATGGAAAGTTGATTCCGTGGCTACCTTTCCTCCTCTAAATCATATATATCACTGATTTACATGTTTGGAATCTAAGTAATGCAATATATATAAAATTTTTTATTATTACACTTATCATATATTATATTATAAATTTTACAGTTTAGTTCGGTTGATTTTGACAATATTATGTACATTTATGGGAAAAAAGAGAAAACAAGGAATCAATTAGTCAATATTAGTCAATGCACTCATAAAGTTCCACCATTGCTTTGCTTTTGTCATCTTCTCTCTCTCTCTCTAGCCATTCCCTTTCTGGGTTCTCTGCGCTCCATTGGGGGGCCTCCTGCCTCCATCCCTTGTCCCTTCTTTCCTTTTCTGTGCACCCCACTATTTATTCTCTCCTCCTTCCTTCCCCTGAGCATTTCTGGGTTCTTATTTGCTAATTTTATGTAATTCTCTGATTCCTTTTCTCGGCCATACATCCATACCCGCTTTTAATTTTCTTAACTAGCTGTGTCTTGAAATTGGAACTATTGCTTTTTCTCCTCGTTAGGTATTTATCGTCAAAGCCCGTTTCTGTACCTGGATTTTTGCTTCCTTTGATCCCTTCTCTGAAAGGGACTGGCAGATTTTATGGATTACTTGCTTTTGCTAGCTGGTTTTGAAAAATTTGGGTCTCTCCTTGGCTTGACTTCCGATTTTTTTTTTTTTTCCTGTCATTTCCACCCCTCAAGTTCATATTGGGTTTTCCATTGATATCGATGAAAAGTACTAATCTGATGCATTTTCCTTTCTACTTTTAGCTTCCTGGAGTTTCGAGTTCTAGGCTGAGAAGGGCTCGGATCTGCTGAAATTCACTACTTCCTCTCTAGAGATTTCTGGGTGAGGAGTATTTTATTGTTTTTTCTGACCATTGTAAGCTAACAAGTTCCTGTATATTTCTAAACATTTCCGTTGGATTCATTTGTGAATATTTTCTCTGGCTAAGGATTCAATAGAGAGAAGGGGGGGTAGAGATGGTACGAGGGAAGACTCAGATGAGGCGTATAGAGAACGCCACAAGCAGGCAGGTGACCTTCTCAAAGCGCCGTAATGGGCTCCTCAAGAAGGCCTTTGAACTCTCAGTGCTTTGTGATGCTGAGGTTGCTCTCATCATCTTCTCTCCCAGAGGCAAGCTTTGTGAATTTGCTAGCTCCAGGTACGACCGTGACTTTCCATGGATTCACCATTAAGTCTCCGTTTTAGTTTTCTACACACACACACACACACACACACACACCATGTTTATTATGATATCTCAACTTGTTTGGTAGTTGCATCTGCATCTTCTCTTTGTGCCTTTTCGCCGTTAAGAGTTCATGAGTGGCTCAGATTTTCTTCTTGCCCATAAAACAGATCTGGAAACTGTGCTATTACTCCGAGAAAATAGTTATTCCATTCATGTCACTTGGCCATGATAAACTAAGAAGCGATTCACTACTAGGGAAATTATGAATTTTACGTGACATTCAATACTTCCTGAATTGAATGAGTGTTTAGCTACTTAGCCCAGACCTTGCATAACTTGTGGGCTTATATTTAAATATTTAAAATATTGATGGGTAACCATAAACAAACAATCAAAAGTAATTTTAGAATTCCTTTTCCCCCATACATTGCATGTCTAAATACATCTTTGTCAAATTATGTTCTAGGGCCAAAGAAACTAGAATGTTCATCAGACAGGTGACACTGAAAGAATTCTAATTTTTTGTGTACTTGAGATTGTGATTTTCCCCAAGAGGTGAACCATAAATAGGTGAGGATATCTTTATTATAAATATGGTCATTCCTAACTAGGATCCTGTACCTCTTTAATATAACACAGGAAAAGATAAATTTGAAGATAGAAATCGTACCATCGATTCTTTTTATGAATGTACCACTCGCCGACATAATTAAATAGATAGGATTCTATGCAACAGCTTCCGACGCCGGATCATATGCCTTGATCGTCTTATAAATTAAATTTTTTTTTGGGCCTGGGAAAATAGTCTTCCAAACTCTATTTTTTTTAATATACATTTTATACGACCAATGATGTGAGTAAGCTTTGTCCGACAAATATTTGTGCCCAAAGACAACAAAAGTAATGTTCCATGAAATGGTGTGCAATGTCACTACTGCAGTTCTTAATTTTTAATCAAACTAAAGGACACATAAACCTTTTGCCAAAACTGTTTGCGTGTTTCTTTGTTATGAACCGGAAAACTTGTACTGATTTGTTTTCTGTCAAGTTGAGGTCTCTATACTATTTAAAATTTGAATTCTGGGGTGTATTGTAGTTAACCCACTTCTAACTTTGATTTCTTTGAATGTTTCTTTGGAAGGTACCTACCTCTAATGTTCTTGTCTTTTTCATTCTATTCCTTGCTGGGGGTGCATATGACCATTTTTATTACCACATGATATTGCAAGTTCTTGTAATTACTGTACAGTACCACTTCTGAATAAAAGCTCCTAATGTAATGGTCCATGTTTGTCTTTCTAGGTCATATGATAACAGCTTGACAATTCAATGTTTACTCGCTTTAATCTTCCCAATTCTGACAAAGAATTTGACTAGTTTTATTTCATCTAGTTCATAGTTACTCTTATTAATGAGTTCAGAGTAAACTCAGTATTACCTTTTGATTGTAATCTAATTACAACTTCCATATATGTAATTTTAATTAAAATAAAAGTCTATGAATTAAAGGTAAATAGTTTTAATTAAAGGTAATTTGAAGCTCTGTTAAAAAAATAGAGTAACAGTTGAAAGAAGAAATTATCTGAGTTCATGGCCTTTTGAGTTCGTAGATTCTCAATTTCAATGCTTAACAATGTATTTATAATATTTAATTCGTGCGATTCATGCATAACATATTAATTAAACAACTATTAATATGATGAAATGTTAATGAATCTCATGCTGTCATTATATATATCCATTGTATAGTTCATAATATAAGTAAGATATATATGTGGTCGTCAATAATATGATAATGAGGTCAGAAAAAGCATTTGTCTATTAAAAATTCTCATAGCAAATGCACTAAGAAACCACTGGCCTAAAAACACACACACACGCGCACACACACTAAAACGCTCATGAATTTCTAAGTCATTTGTCATGCTGTTGATACTGAATCTAGTTGTTGACTTGGTCCGTGGCCCTTCTGGTAATCATAACTGGAGTTTGTGTATGCTCAATTTGAAACTCCCCCCCGGGGTAGGGGGCGCCTATGAGGGATGAATTTAATGTAGAGTTCTCTAACTGACAAACCAATCGAACTTGTTTATTTAGTATCAGGGTTTATTTCTGAATTTTACCCGAGTCATTGAAACAAAATATGAACTCATACTAGAACCACGTACTTATTGAAGGTCTTTTTTTTAAAAAAAAAAAACAGAATCCACAATTACAGAAGGCAGTAGCAGTGCAAAGCATCCAACTTTTATAATATACATTGAGGATATTGATATTGATGACTATGATTATAGATGTACGAATAAAAAACTAAGATCACGTTACATTGATGATATTGATATTGTTGAAATGCTTATTAGTTTAGTCCTACCCCAAAAGAATGACATATTTGTTGTCATACACGTTCCCACAAGTTTATAGTTTTAATTGTATGACTAGCGTTTGTTGGAATGCATATCAGTTTAGTCCTACTCCAAAAGAATGGCATGTTTGTTGGAATGTAGATGTTGCTTGTTTAGGTTTTAAATAATAAGTCACTAGTGGCCTTGGAATGCATTAAAGTTGACGCCAATTATAATTTATATTTATATTTCTACTTATTCTATATATGCATTACTACCATTTACTCCGTCTGTTAAAAAAAATTCTTCCTTTGTTTTAAATTATAAGATATTTTTTAAATAAAATTATACATACTAATAGAGCTTGTTAAATACACTTTACAATTTTATCTTTTAAAAATAAAAATATAAAACTTTGAAAAATACCTTTCATTTAATACTTGATTTATGAAAAAAATATTGAAGAGAGAGAATATAATTGGAATGGTAATGTTGGAAAAAACATCATTAATGAAATTTTTTTTTATTAAAATATTTTATATTTTCGGATGCCGAATTTTTTTTAAAAGTATCTCATAATTTGAGATGGGGGTAGTAGAAGGTATTTTTTCTCTAGGTAAGATATTAAAAAATATAAAGTATTTTGAGTTTTTTAAAGTACAATTAATGAGGTTCTTTTCCCAAAAATACCCTTAATTAGGGGTGTAATTAATAAGATTTTTTATTTGAGATATCCTATTAAATAGGGATAAATATGAAAAGAGTGTGTAATTTTAAAGATAATTAACTAATTAAGAGCGTGATTTGATTAAAAATACTCTTTAATATTGAACGGTGGGTGTAATTTTATTGCCGGTCTCTTGTGCATTGTATGGAGTCTAAGAAATGATTTCTTGTTTACGTTTCATGCGTAGTGTGACTTGTCAGAGTTTGTGTGTTATGTGTAAAACTGTAAATGACCATAAAAGCTTTGAAGTTGTACATAATACTGTGGATAACAAATAAAAAATCTTTAACATTTTTAATTTTTATTCATCACCCCGTATTTATATACGTTGAGATGTATAAAGGTACAAATACATAGAGAACACTGACGGGGAAATAATGACATTATTGCATGAGTTAATTCATGGCATTCCACAACATTGAAGTGATTGTAGACTAGGTCATTCTTTCCCTAAACTCTCGAATTTCTCACACATGGTTTACTTTCTCTCACTTTTGATCTACTATTAATTAATGCAGTAGATATTATGTCATAAGCAGAAATTTTAACACCTGCTAACATGAAATTAAATTTATTATAGTTGTGTCACTAGATACAAGCAATTCAACATGTGTATATACAAATATTAAAATGGGGAAATGATAAAGAAGTCTCTCTGAAATAGAAAAATGATAATTTGGTCCCACAAAATGTGGTAATGCCTTCTAAGTCTAGGGGATCTAATTGTCATCAAAGTTTTTGATGAAATGACAAAAATACCCCTTAATTTAAAAAGTGAAGAAAAATTATGAGAGAAAGTTGTGAGTACTTGAATCACTTTAATCATTTATTGAATGAAAAAGTTGTGAATGAACTTTGTTGCATTTTGCTGAATGAAAAAAACTCTTGAGAAAAAGTTGTGAATGCTTGAACCACTTTAGTAATTTATTAAACTAGAGTTATGAATTTCAGAACCAAAGTTTTAAATGAAAAAAATGCACTTTGTTGATTAAAGAAAAATTGTGAGAGATAGTTATGAACGCTTGAACTACTTTACTCATTTGCTGAAATAGAGTTGTAAATTTTAGAATTAAAGTTGTGAATGAAAAAAACTTTGCTGTATTCTTTAAAATTAAGGAATATTTTTGTCATTTCATCAAAACTTTGATGTCAATTAGATCTCTTGGGATTTAAAAGGCATTATCATATTTTGTGGAATCAAATTGTTATTTTCCTATTTCGAGGGGATTTATTTGTCATTCTCCCTATTAAAAATGATTTGAAAATTGTCAAATTTTATTTCCAAGAAAATACAGCTTTCAAAGCTCAGCTGTAATGTAATTGATGAGAATTCAAATAAATCAGACTCAAATCCCATGCGTTGCATAGGTGATAAATAATTTGGATGAAATCAATAATTTCAATGAAAACAAAAAGAATGAATTGTTTGGCTTTGCTTTTTGATTATTTGAAGAAATTACTTTGAGTAGCTTTTAAAAATAATTTGATGTATTAGATTAAAGAGAATGATTTTAAAATTTCCATTTATACGTCAAAATTTCAATTTGACAATATTCATTTGATATTGAATACAAGTGCATGATAATCTTTTTATGCATGACATCGTTTCTAAATTTAGATTTCTATCTCTATTTCTATTTCATTTCTGAATAATAATAAATTATTATCAGAGAAGAAAATTATCATGTAATATTTATATTCCTTAGCTATAAAGACAAAAACATTAATAGCCACAACTTCCATTCCGTTGTAGAATTGCTAATCTCGGGAAATGTTCCATGGATCAAAATTACTTCTAAGTTACTTTATTGTTCTCTTTTACATGACATTTAACATCTTATTCCTTTCAATTTTTGTCTTCTATTAAGGGTAACAGTTGAATTTCCATTGCATGATAGAAAACGATCAGTACTTTCCCATAAAATTCAATTAACATATATCACAATTAATCATGAAAGAAATATTTTACATTTTTTTATTTGTTGAAATCAGATGCTAATGCAGGTTCATTATATGCTAATGAATCTATTCTGTTACAGTACACGAGGATAGAGAAAAAATATTTAAATAAAATGAAAATTTTAAATAATATACATTACTGGGTTTCAATACATACTGGGTTTCACTTCTTACAGGTAATCAGAATTCTCCTTGTTCGGATATTTTTGGTGACCTTTATGCATTGCAATTAAAAGCAGAATAGGAATAGAGCTGTTGAAAATGAAGTAACTGGTTGATGATCACTTGGCTGTTGTTAAAAGTCAGGACTGATAAAGATGAATAACAATTTAATATGGTTATAAAAGCTCAAACCTGTAATGAATCGAATAATTTAGTAGCAACGAATCCTCATTCTGAACATATAACCAAAACCAGACTGAAAGATACTGTCGGATTGAGAGCATTGTCCTACCAGAAAAATGGTGTACTTGATGGCTTATACTATGATGGAATTTTTGACAGAATCCTACCGAAAATCAAGCTCATACAGATGGAAAATTAAGGTTTACATAACCCAGCATTAGAATATCATACTTCTAACATGTAGCCTCACAGGGGTCATAACATTCATCCACACCCTCCCAGCCTGAAAAATGGTACCGGACGACTTAGCTGCATGTTTGGAAAGGATAAGAGGATCTAATTGTGTGGTTGAGTTGGGTGGAATGAACTCGATATCGAAAGTTTGAATCTTATGAATGGAATGAAAAAACTAAATTGAAGAGTTTCTTCTATTTGAGCCTGATGATTCTTGAATTTGGATTAGTTATATAAACAAAGTGAAGGGTCAAAGGAAAGAAGACTGTTAGGGAATACATGACAATTGGGTGTGGAAATGGTGTTGTCAACTGTCAAGAAGTTAAACCCCCCAAAAATGCTGAGAAAAATAGAACTTCGACAAGTGGTATTTCTGAACCATACAGACATCATTCCTAAAAGAGAACATTTGGAAAACGCTAGTCAATGGGCTTTGTCACTTGTATCATATCTCCAGCAATTCTTCCCATTTCAAGCTTTATACGCTTGATTTATATTGTTTGTCTCACATGTTTGTGGGCAGATATGGCATGTGCATGCCTTTTTTCTTCTTGTTTCTTTCTGTCTTTCTTTCTTTCTTTTTTTGTGGCATTTTATTGTATATAACTGTGTTTAGGCCATCCCTTTTATAGGCTTTTGAGTAGCTAATCGTTGTGATATTTGATTTAATGCAACAGTTTGCACGAGACGATTGAACGCTACCGAAAGCATACCAGGGATAGTCAAACAGCCAACAGATCTAGTGAACAAAATATGCAGGTAATCATTCATCATGCTATTACAAGTTAATTCAAGAATGTTCTAAACGTGAATTTATATCTTCTCTATTATTTCAAAGATATTTATATGTATATTCAAAATCAAATATCTATATAATTATACCTCCTTGTATCACTGGAAATAAACCATATGAATAATGACGGTACATGACTGGAAATTCTCAAAAGCCAGATTTTGACCTATTAAAATATTATATCTTCTCTACGATATATTTGTGCATTATACATGAGCAACTAACATGCATCAGTTTTTGATGCACTTACAGTGAGAAATTTTTCTGTATTGGTAGATTGGAGTTGCATGTGAATATCATAATAACAAACTAGAACATTAGGTGTTGTGAAAAGCTTTTGCTCCAATTTCTCTGATGATGCTACATTTCGTTGTAGCCGAAACTCTTTGCTTTCATGCTTTGGACACTCCCACTGAATTCCATCTTCATTTCTCTCTAGCAATGTATCAACAAGTCAATAAATGGTTGGTCATGTTTGTATACTGACTTTGTGAAATTTATGCAAGTTGAAATGAAAGAAAATTGATTTGTGTATTTTGAGACTCTTTCATTTACGCTTATGTAGTGTTTAGATTGATGGATTTGGATTGTAGATTTGAAAACTTGTATTTCAAATCTCACATTTGAAATCCATTTATTTAAAATCCTTTGTTTAATTAGTTTAAAAAAATTCAAATGAAGATGAGGGATGAGTTGAGATTCAAAATGAGCATAAAAAATTAGAAATGGTGAGTTTATTTTTATTTTTAATTGACAAGAAATGAGAAAATATACGAACGTTATAGAAGTATCAATAATAAAAATGAGAAGAGAATGAAATATTTGGTGTGATTAGAATTTTGAATGACTAAGGTGTAAAGGGAATTTGAAATTATAAAGGAATTGTAATTTGAAATGGATTAGGATTTGAATAAAATTCAATTTTATAAATTTTTGTGTATCCAAATGAGAGATTTGGTTTAAATCTAAATTCAAATTCAAATTCCCATTAATCCAAACACATTATTATTGTTTTTTTCCCTTATATTTATGATCGTCATGGGCCGGAATTTGGAATCTTGAGCAATGCGTGCTTACTGCACACTTTATACATAGACTGGTAAAGTCTGATTTGTATGATGAGATCACATCATTATATTTCTTATATTTTTATTTTATCCTTCTCTTAAAATGAATAGATAGAGGACTGTAATTATTTTACATTTTTTGTAATTAGAAAATTTAAATCTAAGTTGAATAAAAAATAATAAGATATGCACCACATGCGCATCTACATCGGGTCTTAGGTTCGAGCCAATTCTGATATAATTCTATTTGAGTCTAACTAGTAAAATATAATTAAATAAAAAACATTATTGAGAAAATAAAATATCAGAAATGGTTGTTTGTCGATGAAACAAACTTGATGACTAAATTATTTAAAATTGTAAAATAATTAGCTGTCCGGACATAATTATGTGGAGTATTTAAAAAAAAAAAACTCAAATTAATCTCTCCTAAAAGTGCCTGATCAAGCGAAACGCAGGATTAATTTGTTTGGATTCCATCAGTTTTCTCTTTCAGCCACTTGTAGATCATTTTCATGCATCTAAGGACTGATGCCTGAAAAATCTGTTGTGTGTGACAGCATTTGAAGCAAGAAGCAGCAAGCATGCTGAAGAAAATCGAGTTTCTTGAACTTTCAAAACGGTTAAAGACCTAATTTTAGATTTCTGTGTATCTTGACATATTTCTTTAAAAATTCAAATATAGAATATCACTAACTATAAAAAAACATTTTACTGCATTTGTAATTTCAAATATCTCTCAGGAAACTCTTGGGGGAAGGTTTAGGGTCATGCTCCATACAAGAGTTAAACCAGATAGAACAACAGTTGGAGAAGAGTGTGAGCACCATTCGAGCAAGAAAGGTTCCAATACTAAACTATATATTATTGTTCTTTAATTTCCAAGTTAATAATAAGTATAAAGTATGAATTCATTCTCAACTTGGGACTTCTCAGAATCAGGTTTACAACGAACAAATCGAGCAGCTAAAAGCAAAGGTAAGCTTTCCATATACACATACATGTATATGATATATAGACCAGGAGGTTAAGAAAGTTAATACCGTTTTCTTCTCTTGATTTTGCTCATACGTGATATGAGAGGACAACGTTTAGATGATGTTCTGAATTGTTCGCTGTCAAATGTACGTTTTGTTACAAAATTATGATACGTAAACAAGATCTTTATATAATTTTATTTTATGTCGTTGGGTTGGAAGAAAATATATGTTAGCATATTCTTATTCAAGAGATTGATAAAGAAAACCTAAAATTAATTACTGCATTCAAGCTTTTTTCCTCTACAAAATTGCAGAAGAAAAAAAACTATGGAATTTGAAATCTTCACATTTTGTACTTGATTTCGTCCATATCAACCAGAATTCATGACACTTACCGAGAAAAGATAGGTTCTTGTTCTTTTTTCACGAGTTCTGGTCATTGAAACCATGTTCTGAATTTCTTTCAGGGAAAAGTCCTCGAAGCTGAAAATGCAAGGCTTTCTGAGCAGGTGAAGTCACATAACATCAGAATATTTCTTTTTTTTGAATAGTATTCAAAAAAAGAGGAGAAATTTATGATTAGAAGTTTCCGATAGCAAACTTAAGAAGTTGATCTTGATCGCCTGGAAATTTTTGGGTTTGTCTGGAAATTATGAGGAGAGTGAATTAAGTGCAGACAGTGGGAGAGTTCTCACTTTATCGTTTGAAAGATCAGGGAAAAAAGTGGTGAGAAGTTTATAACCTGTTCCTCATTGTTTAGAAGTTACAAGGTAACCATTGGAGTGGAGTGAGTGTTAATTTCTAATATTACCTTTATGGAATAAGATTAATATGAAGAATATTGGATATTAGAAAGGGTACAACACTTTTTGATTTGGCAGATGGGTGTTCTAATTTCTCAGGATCTGAGAAGTTTCCTTATAAATCAATTGAAATTAACATTATATCATCATCCCTTCATTATTCAAGACACATGATGAATAAATACTTAGGAACCGGTTTAAGAAACCAATAAAGCTGCTCAAAGCTGGTACAATGGACCCTAAGATCCACTTTGGTTGATTTTATTTATTTGCTTTGCCTCCCAAGACTCAATTAATATATGTTCCAAACGAGTTCTGTGAGAGCAGAATTCCCCTTTACCCCACTCTATTACTTATTTACCATCTAAAAAATGGTTCTAGATTTTGTTCCCACCCAATCTTTTCAAGCATGTCTTAAAAGGCCTATATGTTATTGGGAGGGAAATCGGATCCTCTAGCACACAAGCCATTACTACCAAAAGTCTCATATATCTCACTAAGTATCTCACTAAGTGAAATCAGTTATATTCTTAGCATGATCCCATTATACTATATTGACAATGAACTTTTTTATATTAATTTATTGACAGATAAATCTTGTTTGTTAACTTCCTTGAGTGTCATTCTTAGCTATACCTGTCCTTATAGGGCTAAAGGCTACATGTTCAATCCTCTTCACAAGCACCTCCATTAATATCTTTGCACATGTCTGAATCATTTTAAATGATTTTTTACCATTGTCTCGTCAATGGATTCCGAGCTCACTTTTCCTCATATACAATTATTGTAAACCTTATCTTTTTCTTGAAAGATTATAAATTCATCTCAACATCTTTATTTTTGCTATTGTAATTGTTTGCTCTTGAAGTTCCTTTAACACCCAAGATTTACTACTGTATAATATCATTAGTTTTATAGTAGTTCAATAAAACTTCTCTTTATGCTTGGTAAGTACTTTGTGATTACAAATAACTTTTAATGCTTTTCTCCATTTCAACCACCAATCTTGTATCCTATGAATAATATTCCTATTGATTTCACTACCATTTTGCATTATTGATCTTAGATAACCTGAACTTTGCCACTTGCATTATGGTTTGATCTCCAACTTTCTACATTCAAACCATTTCCAACTTGCTTTTGTTAAACTTACCTTGCATATATCCCATCTTACTTCTACTCAAGTAGAAACCTATTAATTCCAAAGTCCATCTCCAAAACTCAAGTTGAGTTAACCTTGTTTTCTTGACTTTGTAATTAGGACTATATCATTTGCAAATAACATACACTTGAGATTCTCTCTTGAAGGTGCTGATCAAGTAATTAAGGACTTAGGGATGATCCATGATGTAGACCAATGTTTATAGAAAAATCCTTTGTCTCGCCCGATATTCTCACAAGAATGAATTGCTCTTTGGTGATAAATCTCTAGCATCTGGATTTTGAGTCGAGTTGGACCTTATTTGGGGGAAA
Source organism: Prosopis cineraria (assembly GCF_029017545.1). Classification (NCBI taxonomy): domain Eukaryota; kingdom Viridiplantae; phylum Streptophyta; class Magnoliopsida; order Fabales; family Fabaceae; genus Prosopis; species Prosopis cineraria. The sequence continues at coordinate 419,769 of NW_026555344.1, forward strand.
ATTTCTCAATGTTTTTTTTCTTTTTTTTCATTGAACTTGAGATTTTGCTTAATTCAATTCAATTGATGTAATATACACTTTCTTCTGTGTTTTTAATTTCCCCGCTTAACAATAATTATCTCTTTTTTATGCTTTTTGTAGCAGAAGCATGTGAGTTATTTATAATCACATTCTCGTTTCCTGCCTGTACCTAGTAATCTAAATATCGAAATTGAAACTGCATTGATATTCCTTTGCAGTGCGGTATACAGCCACAGCAAGCAGCAAACGGTGAGCAGCAGAGAGAAAGCCAACCCAATACAGAAAGCAGTCCAAGTTCAGAGGTGGAGACTGAGTTATTCATTGGATTACCAGAAACTAGAGCAAGACGAAGCATTCTGCCTCCGCTACCTCCAAGGTCTAGTTGAACATTTTTATAACTCTACCTCTGCAAATATTTTGAAGGAAAAAAAAAAAATAAGGGTAAGCCCCACCTGTTTTTCAGCATTGTACATCAGAAATGTCTACCCTAAAGGCTCTCTCTCTCTCTCTCAGTAGGATAAATAATAATAGTGATGGTGACTATGCAAGGGACATTGCCATTTTGTTTCGTAGCATTGCTCACGCTTTGTGATCTTCAGTAACTCGCATATTGTATATTTGTACTACTTTCCCTTGATGTTTTAGAATCCAAGAACTTGCACCGGCTGTATATCGAGTTATGGATTGGTAAATAACATTTTTTGGATTTTTTTGGGTGTGGTCTATTTGCTCAGTCTGATAGTTTAAGCGGGATTATATAGTTTTGCTGTTTTTTTTTTTTGGGAGGGGGGGTGTTTCGAGGCTTACTGTACGTACAAAAGGGCATGCAGTGAATGCCTTACATAAACTACTGAGCCTACAAGTTTTGACAATATTTTAGGGTCTCCAAGTGTTGCTTAGTGTGATAGTATAGGCAAGACTGGAATTATTAATTTTTGTCTGGGTTATTCTTTATATCAAGTGCATGCCGTATCAGTATATCTGTATTTACACCAAGTGCTCGTTCGGATAAGAGCTTCAGGCCCAAGTAATCTCGTTTAAGATCCAAAAAGGATCGTGAAGTCTGAAAAAACATCATTTGGGTAATTTGACAGAATCACGATCAGATCAATATTCAATTTGACAGTCTCCTCTGCAGGAGCCTCCCACTTACCGAGCCTTGGAACTTCTTCTGTAAACACCCTTCTGAACTTCTTGCTCGCATTTTCCTTTGTCCTCCAAAATTCACTCACCTTCACCTTCACAAGCCTCACCACAGTCAACATTTACTTTTTCACCGTTAGAAAACCTAAATGCGTTCTGTTGTTTATCCACAAAACATCAGTTCTGCCGTGTCCACCTCTGATTCAATTGGACACAGTAGATCTCTTGCACAATTCCTTTTGTCTAACTTATCTCTGACAGCTGTAGCACCATCAACGAGTTCCACAAAAAAGGCTCTATTTTAGGTGTAATGGACACCTTCCCATATACTTTCACAATTGCTGGGGGATCTTTCAAGAGATTCTCGCCTCTTTCCTTCCTAGCCATCACATAGCAAGATTTCAAGAGTTCTATGGTGCGATGGAGAAAATTAAAGTGAAGCTTCGTCATGATGTTATCAAACCTCCTAGGTGGATAAGGCTTAATCGTTTTGTTTCTTCTCTCATTTGGTTTTGCCTTTGAATTTGTTCGTTCATCATTAAAGAGAAAAATGATAGCGGTCTTGTTATCTATGTGAACTTTTAAGGGTGAAATTTCAAAAAAACAAGAGAAAAGAAAAGGATGAGATCATTATATGGGGATGTGAATTGTTTACTTCACTCACTGACTTTTTCTGTATCATGCTTTTACCTAGAACTCCCTTCTTTTTATAAGCAATTTCTTGTTCAATTAATATGTGCTTTCTGAAGTTGGTTTTAATGTTGAAGAGATATTATTCTTCTCTTTATACAAACGAAGTTTGCTTTTATATTACATAGAAGAAATATAATTTATGACTATTCTTTTCTGTTTAGACTTTAAGTGAGAATGTGGTGTCTTATCATTGCCATTGCAACATTTTTTTGCCTTAGACAATAGTTTTATTTGCAACAGTTTTAAAAGTGTTGTTTAACGGGATCGTTTTTAAAAGTGTTGTCTAACGGGATCACTAGCAACATTTTTTGTATCTTGTTGTTCTCCTATTTTAAGTAACATAATTTTGGCAGCGTTTGAAAACTATTACTTAAAATAAATTGGACAACAGTTTTTAAGTGTTGTAATAAATTTTTTAAATAGGCAACACATAAATTGTTCTCATAAAGGATCTTTTATTGTAACATTTAAAAAATATTCTCTATTTTAACAGGCAATAAAAATATAAATGTTCTCTAGAGTTTTTTTTTTGGCAACATTTAAGAACTATTGCTTATTGTCTTTTTACACATAAAAATTTATTTTTATATGATTTTATTTATTCTCTTAATTTTTCAATTCATTATTTAGATAAATTTAAAAATTAATTTAAAAAATTATATATATATATATATATATATTGTATTCTAATATTCAAAATTCAAGTTAGATGAGTAATTGGAGTCACCTATTCCTTTATTAAATTTTGGCTATTTAATTATTTTACAATAATTTTTAAATGTTGTCTATTTTATGTGATAAGCAACATTTGAAAAGTGCTGTAATAGATTTCTTAAAAATTGTTGTCTATTCTTATAATTTTAGACAATAGTTTTACAAAAAATGTAGTCAAAAATTAAAAAAAAGGTTGCCTAAAGCAATTGGCAATGCTTGAATTGAAAACACTTAAAAACTGTTATTTATAACTTTAAGCAACACTCTGTCCAAAAAAAAAAAAAAAACTTTAGGCAATATTTTTCAATTGTTTTAAATGACAAAAATGTTGTAGTGTGCTTCTAACCATTTCTTGTCTCCCTAGTTTCTAAGTGGTCTGTTCTCATTCCTAAAGCGTTGCATCAAAGTTATTAAGTATAGATTTATGGGAGTGAAAGATGAGGTGTGGCCGTGAGTGAGAGGAATGGGAAATGATTAAATTTGGATTGGTGTGGGTGAGAGATTAGAGAGGTGAGATGGCGCAGAATGGAGAGATGAAGAGTTGAAGAATGGGCTGTGCGTGGCTGTGGAGAATTAAATTTGAGAGAAAGAAGATGATGGTGACGTGACAAATGCACTTGAAGAATGAAGTAAAAGATGGAGAAAATGACAAATTGTGCTCTTGGTGAATGGAGGAGAACCACGCTGGAGACGATGATTCTGGACGCTGAAGGGAAAAATACGAGACAGAGAGCTAGCTTCCAATTTTCTTCCCATGGCGGCGTAAATTGATGAGAGGAAGAGAGGATTTTGAGGCAAATGATCTCATGGCTAGAAAAGAGGGTGAAGAGTTTAAGAAAATTTTCAGTTATTGAATTCAAAAAAAGTCAATAAAAAAAAGATAAAAAAAAAGTGTAAACATTCTCTAATTTTTTTAATTAGAAATGACCACTATATTCTTAATGAATATTGATAATTTCTTCCTTATCTTTCAAAAGCCTTGATCATTGGATATATCTTGAAATTCAATAATTAATTTTCACCATTAAATTTTATTAATTGTGCTTTTATAATTTGAAAAGTCAACATAAATCTATTAATGTAGATTATGTTTAAAATAAATCCCATGTCTCATAAAATATTTTTAAATTAATTTTTTTAAGCAATTATAATTTTCCACACAGTGGCCAAAAATTCAACTAATGTATGATAATTCAAATTAAACTCAATTAATGATAGGCAAAATTAAACCATGTTACAAATAGGAAAAATTAAATATCCACAATTAAGCCCAAAATTCCTATAATTAATTTTAAAATATATTATTTTTTAAAATTAGCTAATAATCCAAATAATATCTAATAAACATAAATGAGCTCAAAATCATCATTAAAATGTATGAAAAAGGTGGGATAAAATATATTAAATACAAGATTAATCAAGTATCATAGTCAAATAATAAAAATATATATAATTAATTTCCAAAAAAATAAAAAGGATAAAAGTGTTTTCTTGCAATTTCCTAACAAAATCAAAACCTTTATCAAAAAACGTAAAGATAACAGTACTTCTGAGATAATTAATTAATAAATTTCAACATGGATCTATCATCAACATTAAAATGAGAAGTTGCCCTTAACATATCATAATCAATGTCCAAAAATGAGAAGTTGCTAGGATTCAATATCATGAACAATATAATTAAAAAAGGATCATTAGAAAGATGCCTTGGAACAATTAACAAAGAAAAGAAGCGTCATGAATAAGATCAATGGTGGTGGTAGAAATTAAGCTTTTGGCTTTTTGGTTGACAAGGATCTCCAGAACAAATTTTACTTAAACATTTTAGTAATTAAAGAAAATAGCGTGTAAACGTTAATTAGTTTTGAAAGACTTGTAATAACAAGCTACATACATACATATATATTGCTGTAATATAATTGTAAAGATATAGACTTTGGAACCGCGTTGTGTATCAAAGAAAAGTTTGATCATTAGGGTTAGGATTTTGGAAGTGTTTGATTAAAACCAGAATTTCAAAATATACAATTATATTTTTGCCATTATGTCCGGGTTTGTTTAATCCGAAATCAAGATGGAATTATTTAAAGATTTTTCTTTGGCAAGATGAAAATGTAAGATGGAAAGTAAATGTATTATTAACATATAAAAAAATTTTGTACAAAAATAAAAGTCAAAAATATCAAAATGTATATAAATCGGTTATATATATATATATATATCAAAAAAGTAATTTTTATTAAAAAAATTCTGATTGGACATATTTGAACTTATTACTTTTGAAATATATTGGAGGCTTATATCCCGGTGTTGGAAATCAATGAAAAAGGAGTTGCTATTGACGAATTGATCAGGGCGTGTGAGTGGCGAAGCCGCGTCATTGCTGAGGCACGTAGAGAGCTTGCTTCTTTTCAATGAAAATTTCAATATTCAAATAGGAGTTTTTACTTTTTAAGCCAAAAATACTTTAAATTTTTTTATTAAGAGTGTCTGATATTTTAAACTTTCATTTAAATAATTTTATGTTGAAACTTAAAAAAAAAGGACAATCTTGTTTTATTGTCAGGTTGACCGTTAGTTGATTGTATATTTAACTTTGCTGTTAACAGCCATGTGGCATTTAAAAAAAAAAAAATCACCCAATCATTCTTTTTTTCCATGTCTTCTTCCTAAATGAACTTACTCTTCTTCTTTAAGAATTAATGTTTACAAAGGTATGTGTTGAACAACAAGAACTGGGCTAAGATCAAAAGTGAGAAAAAATTTTCATTTTTCAAAAACTCAAAAGCCTGGGACTTTAGATACGAACCAAATTCAAAGGTTTTACAATCAAATCAAACACCCTTGCAATCAATTCAAATCCAAAAAACCCAGAAACTTGATCGAATATCCTGCTGCAGTAGTAGAAGTCAAAGCAACCCGGTCACCCACACAAACTTGATTGGAAGGTAATTAAAAGATTACACAATGAAAACCCAAAAACCACATGACCAGTGCAACTCAGAAAATTCGAAAAAACTCATCACCAGCGAAACAACATTCAAGAACAAGAATATGATATGACCACACGGAGACATTGATAGATCAGAAGTGACCCAAAAGAAATACTCGAATTTCTTGTGCAGTAAGCAAACAACCAATGAAACAAAGAATTCTCATTCAACCCATGCTTGCTCGACTTGCGCACGATTTATGATATGAGGACAATTGAATGACAGCTTATAATAATCTGAAATCCCATAGTGTATTATCTCACATAAAACAATGCCAATCAAAATAGCTTTAAAATTGAAAGGAAATTTAGTTCATAAAAGCCAGTAAGTCTTTTATAACTCCATTTGTTTTAGGACTCTTTGAACATGTAGAACGTCATCCTTAATTAATGAATTTAGAGTTTCTTTCATCTCCTACCTAACTCTAGATCTAGTCATTAATCCTCCAATGCCCTGTAATGGATTAAAGGTATTAAATATTATTTTGAATCGTCCCTTAACTCTTATCATTCCCTTCCTCTTGAAGAGGATTTATTTTTCTCGAATTACATGTATCAAATAAGAAGGTTTGGAATGTTGAATGTAGTTGACACATTTCTATAAGAGCTAGGAATGTCTATTTCATAAGCATTATCATTAATTCATTCCTGCACTTGAAAATGTCCATTGCCTTTTAGATGCAACTTTATCTTCCTTAGATTTGAAAATTTTTCAGGCCTAAGATGTACCCAAACCCAATGTTCAGGTTCAAAGATAATTTTCTTATGCCCTTTGCTAGCTTGTTTATCATATTGCTCATTGCTCCATTTAATTGAAACCTTCACCTTAAAAGGAGAATAAGGCTTAGAATATGCATTTAGGCTTAATTAAAGTAAGATTATAGCCCAATTTGCCTCCTCTAAGTGTATACTTGTATATTGGGCTCTTAATATAGTGATGTTGACTTTCAACACATATTGTTGCATCTTGAATATAAATATCTTTACTTGGACTTTCTTTTACTTGGATGACTTAACTTGAGATAACTGGATGACATAACATGGCATCTAGGACTTTGTTGCCATATATATTGTCATTTAGGACTTGATTGCCATACAGGATACCATCTTGAATGTCACCTAGAATTTCATCTTGGATACCAACTGGGTTGCTAAACAGGATCATATCATTCTCCTCATCTTGAAGAAAGTCATCCTTGACTCTTGAGGATCTTGAAATGATATGCTTACATATTGATTATCTACTTTCATTAATGCATCATCAAATCCTTGTAATGAGAATCAACATAACTAGAAAAAGAATAATTAATAATGTTAGTGGATAGAACATTCTCAACCTCTCCATCTTCTTTTTCAAATTTTGACTCCTTTTCTTTATTTTTCTCTCCCTCTTTTTCATTCTCTTATTTTTTCTCTCTCTAACTCATATGCATTCCCTTGAATATTTTCACTCAAGTCACTATCACTCATATGTTCTCTTTTCTCTTCATGTTTGATAAGATTTTCTTCAACCATAAATATGGTACTTGGAATAACAAGAGATTCATATACTCATTTATTTTTATGATTTTCAACATTAAATGTTTCTTTCTCCTTCATTGATTCAACTTCTAGCTCATTATTAAGAACAACAGTAGCTATGGATTCAATCTCCTTTAAATTGGAGCTAGTCTTTGAACTTATCTTTTTCTTAAGTTCTTGCTCTTTGTCTACCTAAGGTTGCACTTATAGGGAATAGATGGTAACTAAAGCTTCAATAATTGATACACCTTCACCATTATATTTGGACTTGGATTCCTCCTTGGCCTTAAGCATAGACTTAGCTTCTTCTTAGGCCTTAGAATCCTTTAGTTTGGAGATCGATTTTAAGTCCCTCCAATTAAAAATTGAAAGTTTTGATCGTTTCTCTTGAAACCTTTTCTCAATTATGATAGCCTTATGTGCGAGCTCTTCCTTATCTACAAAATTATAGATATCCATTTTGTCTCTGATTTCTAGCCTAGGCCCATTAATAATTCAGGTCTTGGAAGCTTCATCATCTTCATATACTCCGGCTTGCATGTTAAGTTAATCGAGCTCATGTACATACTCCTTCACAGTCATTAAACCTTGGCTAAACAATTGCAGCCTTCTTCTTAACTCCCTATAGCAGTAGTGAGGCATGTATTTGTTCCTTATGCACTTCTTAAGCTTTTTCCAAGACTTGGGAGGCCCTTTACCGATGATTTAGCTCTTCAGCAAGAAATCTTCCTACCATATTAATGCATAATCAAAAAATTTTCAGGTGGCTATTTTTACCTACTTTTTATTAGGCATGTTTTAGATCAAAATATTTCCTCCATTTTAAACTCCAAATCAAGATAGATATTTGGATTTAGATAACTCTTGAATCCACAAATTTAACCTTTTGGCCAAAAAGGTCAAATTTAGATTGAGATTTTCTCCTCCTGAAATAATCTTTTTCTTCACTATAACCATTATGTTCATCTCCCTGGGAAGCTTTTACTTCTCTAAGTTTGCTTTCAAGTTGAGTAAGATTCTCATACATAGTCTTAGCATAATCAATTTAGGTTGTTGGGAAGAGTATTCTCTTAAGCAGAAATACTCAGTTATGATGTACCTAAAGATTAGCGAGGTAAAAAATTTGGACCTCACACACTTGCTCGCATGTTCCACTCAATAGAATGTCACTTATGTTTATCACTATTGTGTAGTTAAACACTCTTCATTCAAATTTGATTTGAAAAAGTTCTAGGTGAGAAATAATGGTGTGATATAACAATTACTGTGAAATTGACATTACAAAGAAAGTGTAAAAATGAGATATGATAAGATACGTGAAATAAAATAAGATTAAATGGGATATGATATGATAAAATAAGATGAGAGAAATAAAAAAAATAAGATGAGATAGTAGAAGATATGGTAGTTAAGATATGACAAAATTCACCAAATTAGAAAAAAAAATATACGAACTCCCTTTCTATTAGATCGAATCTTTGCTCTCTTTCTCAATTTTTTTAACTTTTTTTTCCAATGAATTTTTCTTTTCAACTCTTTTTTTTTTTCAATTTCTTTGCACCTTTTTTTTGCACAATTTTTTTTCCTATAACGATGATGGCTTTTATCTTTGGAGCACACTGTCTTTTGTTTCAATTTGAATATATAAGGGAAAGAGATTTAAAAATCAGTAACAAATTGGATGAGTTTTTTTATTCTTTATAAAAGAATGGAAGGAAAAGATATAAAAAAAATGGATGAATGATATATGAAAGAAAGGATGAATGAATAAGAAAAATGAATATGATAAATAATGAAGAACATAATGAAAATGAATTATATATACAATGAAGGATGAACAAATAAGAAAGTGAATATGGTAAACAATGAATAACACAACGGAAGAACATGATGGAAGGACACAATCTGAAAAAGCAATCAAGGCTCTAAACACCAAATGATATGGGAGTAATTGAACGATAATTCACAACAATTCAAAATTTCACTGTGTTCATCTCATGGAAAACAACACTGATCAAAATAGCCTTAAGTACAATTGAAAAAAATTCAATTCATAAATTCAATAAGTCTTCTATAACTCCATTTATCTTTAAGACTCCTTGGTCATGTAAAACATCTTTAATTAATGAATTTATGGCTTCTTTCATCATCTTGGCTCTGGCTTTAGTTATTGGTCCTCCAATACTTTGCAATGGATCAAAGATACAAAATGTTGGATTTTGACTCACCTCTTGATCAATTTATTTGTTGATTCAAAATGAAAAAGGCAAGAACAAGAAGAAGCAATAACATTTCTAGATTCAAAACGAACAAGAACAAGAACATTTCCAAATTTTTCTCTAGAAAATACGGTGAAAACTCAAACAATTTTTCCAAAATTCCATATTAAAAACAAAATTTCTTGCTAATTTCAAAATAATAAAAATTCAAACAAACCCAACACCAGTGCAAAATTAAACGAATGAAAAGGGAAGAACACAAGAACATTGCATGTAGAAAAGGATAAGATGAAATCCCTTTACTTTGCCAGAATCCAGATCTGTGGTCCAAATCATCTTCTCACGGGAAACTTTTTGTTCATCGTGGGCCGAGATCTTCCTTATTTGTCGCACCATCCATAGGAATTGAGCGCTCAAGCTTTTACCAGTTTGCCATCTCTCCTCCATTAGAACACGTTTAGGGCTAATCCATCACTCAAGCTTCTATCTTCCTTGATTTCTCTATCCCATTCAGTCAGGGTCTTCACGGCCAAACAGTATTTGATTCAAAACAAGCTTGAGGAGCTCTATTAAGGGCTAATTATCGCCGAGAACTACAACTTCAGCGAGAACCAGTCACTCTCTGGCATGGTTCCTACTATTCAAGCCGAAGCATCCTTTTGAAGTGCAGAGAAGGAGAAGAAGCGCAAAGAAGGGAGAGGGAAGGGCAAAGGTTGCAAATGGGTTTGCGTTTGGCAAAGGTTGCAAATGGGTTTGCGTTTAAGTGTTTTTTTGGCCAAGCGTTAAAGAAGATTAGCTTCCTGCATATTCATTATTGTCATTCTTCTTTCTGTTGAAGTAGGGCAGGTTTCGCCTTCACGGCTGTCATTTTTATCACTACATCTGTCCTAAAAAAAGTGGAAGAAAACACACGCCTACATTCACAATACATTAGTTAAAATACACATCTAGCTATATATGAATTACTTTGAAGAGAAGCTAGCTATTAGAATCAAGTCTGCAATATAGATAAGCTTCCGAATACATGTATAATATGTTGACAAGCATATATATCAAAGTGAAAGCCCAAATGTGCTTGTAAATACAGATATAACAGCGATTAATTAAGTGATGATGTATATATGATTAAGAGAGAGGAGACGGCCGGGGTCAAAGAAGCCATCCCTGCATGAAGTTGGTTTCAGCAAGCATGGCCTTGTTGGAAGCATTATTAGACGTCTCTGCTTCCACATATTGATGGTGGTACCTGCATGCATGCATCATTTCATGTCTAAATTAAAACTTTCAATTCTATGCGTGTCTGTGTGTCTATATACAATATATAAATATATATAAAGAGAGAGATATATATACCCGATTTGCAGGAAAGGGTGGGGAGAACAGTCCAGAGGGTTGGGGTTGGTGTGATGGGATGGTTGCAGGGGGAAGTTGGGAAATGCGGCCACACCCGATCCTGCTCCTCCTGACTGAGAATGGCAGCTCCACAAGCTTTCTATGCCCTTCACATTATATCCCTCTGCTTCCAGCTGCTCACCACATACCACACACACGCTTCTTTCTTATTTCAACTCTCTAACACCCCTCTTTAATTAATTATAATAAATATTAATTAATATAAACAGAGATTAGAAAATGCGGCAACACCTTGAGTCTAAGTTGCTTATTCATGTCTCCCAGATGGCGTTCCTGCCAAGATTTTTAGATCCTTGTTGATTTGCCAGACATTCATTGTAAATTCCATAAATTTCAATTAATAGAAAATAATCAAAAACTGCATGTCTTAAGATGATCCATGGTCCCAATTATAAATCACCTTTCTGCGAAGATCTTCCATTTGTTCAATCATAATTTCCGTCTGCAAATTCGAATAAGAATTCGAGCACTGTCATTTAAAATCCTCATTTCTCACAAGCATTGTAAGAGCACTAAGAGATCATGGACAACGTCATTTAATTTGTCTGTATGAGGGGAAAAGTTTAAAGCAAGTATGTGAAAGAATATATACCTTCCTTTGCCTGGCTTGAGCTAGAGCTCCCTCAAGCTGTTTCTCGAGATTCTGAAGCTCTTTCACATTCAGTGGTCCAAGATCTTCTCCAAGCAAATGCCTGAATTTTATATAAACATTACATTACCAATTCCCTAGTTCTTGACTATTAAGCTACATTTTGAGATCATATGTCATTGATTTGTCACCATAATTCATTAACAGTAATGATATTTTCTAACCTTTGAGTCCTCTGTAGAGACTCGTACTTTGCCTTTAGCTTTGACACCTCTTGACTCCAGCTCTGATTTCCACACACAAAAAAAAAAAGGAACTCAATAAAAAAAAGTGAATCCACGACAATAAAAATGAATTCCTTTGTTTATTATATTTGACTTTCGGAAAGTAGATTAATTATTACCGTAGAATATTATTAAAAAAGTAAGAAATTTGAAATTAGTTGGAGTTGTCAATCATATACCTGAGTTTCGAGCTCGAGAACATTGGTGTCTTGAGAAGTAAAAGTGCATCTCTGGTATCTCTCCAAGGTTTTGGTAATACTACAGGAAAAAAGAAAAGAAAAGAAAAAGAATTCATGTCTCTCAGTTTAAGGGAAATGGATAAAAAGCTAATTTATTTAGGTTGACATTTTAGATTTATATTTTTTTTGTTTGAAAAATATATTTAGATTGCGGAGAATGAATCAAAAAAGATAAAACAATATACTTAAGTGAAAATAAAAGATATACAAAGAATATGTTAACTGCACATAATTAGAAACATGATCATTTAAATTAAAAATTAAAGAAGCTAAACAAAACCATTCTGATCAAATAAAAAGATTTAAATCTCTCATTTAATAAAGCAATTATGATCGGACCTGTCTATGATGAATTAGTACATGTTACTGGACATTGTACAGAATAATGAGTTTTATCAACGAAAGAAAGTTGAATTTCATAATACAAAGGAATTAATTTCTACATCGACAACCACGATTATACTTGCGTATAATTTACATTTAACAAAATAAATTAAACTCATCTTGTCGCTCAAAAAATAAGCTTTCTTTTTTTTTTTTTTCAAACAGACCAAGTAGAGTATTGTCTGTGGCAGGAGAGAAAATAAGTATTTTTTTTTCGTTCTTTTAACGGTGGAAAACAAGTAAAACAGAGGGGGCCGGAAACTGAATCACAAATTCCATGTGTTGCAAATGATTAATTAATTTTAATTAATTAATTATATGGACAAAGCAGTCAGCTTTTTTCCTTTTAATACCTTCTTCCAGGGCCAGGGCATGAGCTTGACCATACATCCATGATTCATATCTTATTAGGGCTCTTAGCCGAAAAAAGAAAAAGAAGAAAACACACACAAATCCAAAAGGCATTGATGTTATTGAAGCGTTCCTTTTATTTTCTTTATTGACAATTACTAAAGCCTCACTCTCAAGATTTTCTTTTTCAAACCAATTTTTCCACAAAACCCACAGTACGTATCATCATCTAGCAGAAGACGAACGCAATGCTTCCAAAACAGGTAAAGAAGAAGAAGAAGAAGAAAACGATGCACCGAGAGAGAGAGAGAGAGAGAGAGAGAGAGAGAGAGAGAGAGATGGCCGGCTGGATGTAAAGTGAAAACTTGTGCCAAAATCCAAAGACCCTTGTGCTTGACTAAGCCATTATAATCCCTTCAGGGATAAAAATAAGCTGTCATTATTCTTCCATGGCAGTATACACAGACAGAGAGAGAGAGTTGATGCAAAAGAGGCATATAAGAATACTGGAAGAAGTGGGGGACCATTATAAGAGAAGTGTTGAATGTGAGAAAGATGGAAACAACGATAGATCCGAGAGATCAAAGCATCAAAAGAGTTTCAGACAGTCGTCCACTAGAGACCGTGTTAAAGTTGAAGGCCATAGGCTTTAAGGCTTTTCAATGTTTACAGAGAGAGACCCTGTTGAAAACCCTAGATCTTGCACATCGGACAAGAGAGTGAACATCCTTGGACTTACTCCCTCAACTTCAACTAAACTCCTGGTACTACCTGCATACCACTCACTGCTTCACTCATACATACTGATGCTTTCTTCTCTGACAGAAAAAGAAGAAATCGATTGTACTGTACTTTCATCAGAAAGAGTAACTGGAAGCTAAACTCTTTACCCCAGAACGGAGAGAGAGCAACGCCGATGGATAGATAAAACGTGTTGATCTGTTATTGGAAATCAAAATGAACGTTGTTTCTCTTCTCTCTAGAATAATCCATGAAACTTCTTCAAGTAATTCTGTGTGTGTGTGTGTGTGTGTGTGTGTGTGTGATAGAGAGAGAGGGGGGGGGGTATCAGATCATGCATATATTATTGAATGAAACCAAGAAACGGTGTTGCAAAAACTATAAAGCAAGACCAAAACAAACAAACAAATAAATTGAAGTGGGAAAAAAAATCTCAAAAAGCGATAACAGCTTCTATATAAAAAGACCAATATTGCACAAAAAAGAAACCCAGAAGCACAAAATGAACCGGTCAGTGTCCATTTTGGTGAAAGGAGAAGTGAAGCCGGAAGAAAGCGTGTTCGCACGAGAAAGAGAGAAGAAGGGCATGGATCAGAAAAACAAACCTGAGGGAAAGAAATATAAAATTTAGAAAACATGCCCATTGGGATTTGCACCGCCAAAAACATGAACGAATAGAGAAAGAAATTAAAGAGAAGGCAATAAATGATTTTGAGAGAGGCTGAAATGGAACAATTGTACCCAGCACTTCCGAATTCATAGAGCTTGCCACGACCAGAGAAAATGATAAGAGCAACCTCAGCATCGCAAAGCACTGACAGTTCATAAGCTTTCTTCATCAGACCGTTCCTTCTTTTTGAGAAAGTCACTTGCCTGTTGATTTTGTTCTCTATCCTCTTCAGTTCAACCCTCCCTCTACCCATGCTTTCTCTTTCTCTTTTATATGGCTAGAGTCTTGCTTCGAAATTTGAGCTATATTTTTCTTCTGGGTTCAGATTGTATTGATCTATATGAGTGAAGAAGAAAATAGAACAACAATGGAAGATATAAGAGAGAGAGAGAGAGAGTATAAAGAAGAGCGTGATAATGGGGTTTGTCTTTTTGGGAAGGCGGAGAAGTGGAAGTTGGAGTCGAGCATAGAAATAGACAATGGAAAACTCAGAAAAAGAAGGGGCAGGGGCAAACACTTGATCTTCTTTAAGCAGAAGATATGGAAAACCCTGTTATTCTTCTCTTTTTCTTTTTCTTTTTTTTTTTCAGTTTTCCTTTTCTGTATTTATTTGCTCAAGCATGGAAATCTCTTCTCTTAATTTTTTTAAAATGGTGCGTATGTAAATGATTGGAAAATTAGAAATTTTACAATGTTGCGCTGTATGTTGTTATTATTAGAACCGACGAACTTGTCAGTTCAACGGAAAAAACTGGGTTAAAAAAACCAAAAAAGAAAAAAAAAACTGAGTTAAGAAGCAGTCAAGATTTTGATTTTAAGAACTGAGTTAAACTAACCTGTTCTCTTGGAGATGCTGAAACCGGCTCGTGATAAATTCAATGATGAATTCGATTTCAAAAACACGAGTATATATCTAATAAATACATCCACAAAAAATTACCAAGTTAACTTGTAATGATAAACTACTGAAAGTATATGATTTTTTTTTTATTTATGTCTAATTTGTGCCTTGAATTGTTATTATGAAGTTTCATGGAGGCACTTGTGTGGAGGCCACCAGCCCATGTGAAAGCAATGTTTGTGGGAAATTATACTGACCAGTGACTGCTGACACAGTTTAGCCTAAAACTGAAACGAAATGCATCTCTCTGCAGGTTGACCAACAACTTTGAGTTCCCACCAGATATTAATTATTACATCATTGTTTTTAGCACAGATCGATTTTCATCCTAATACTAAAATAACCAGGAAAAGAAAAAAGTATTGAATTTCACCCCGATTCGTGTGAGAGCTTTAAGTAGTGTGACATGGGTGCCTAAAAAGACATTGAACTGCTGTTACTTTTTCGCATAGGTATTATTTTTACTATTCATTTTGATTAGTCGCTTCTTGATACAACAAAATGACAATGCACAAGGACGACAAATAATAACAGATTAAATTAAAGAATCCCAAAAGAAGCCAAAGTCCTTGAGGTATGGGATTAAGGGGTATTACGTTGATAGCATGATTTTGATCAAAAGAATGTAAAACTAGGTTACGGAATAATACCGCTTGTAATTAGCAGCGAATAAGGAAGCTTCATTATGCATACCGAGAAAGCGCACAAATTAAAGGGTCTTACAATTCCAAAAGCAAGTCAGTGTTATTTCCGGCCAGTTTCAGGATATTGCAGGGTCACGCCAATATACCCTAAGAGGGATGAAATGATGATACGTATATGTCCCAAGTTTGTAAGGTATATGGATTCAGTCTGGTCAAAAAACAGCACAAAATCCAACCAAAATATTATTAGCGGACCCTGGCAATACTAATTACTTGTTCATATAAGTGAAACTATAACATTTTCTCATATCTCTCTTCCGTTTCACTCTTCAAAAGTGTGAAAAACAAGGTCTGCACTATTTTAACACATTCCCTACAGAATTGTTTTCTATATTATTTTCTTTAAAAGAAAGGTTGAATGTGTTAAAGAGATCTTAGGGGATAATATCATGAATAAAAGACATCTCAAAAATGGTAATTTCAGAAGCATCGTCCAAATGAAGTTGGGAAAAATAAAAATCAATGGAAACATGTAATAATGGATCAAATTGATGAAGGCGTGAGGAATAATGCATGAGGTCTGTTTCAGAGAGAGACAAGGGAATCTGTTCGACTACTTCATATATTCTTTGGCTTTCATTTCAACTATACCCCACCAAACGCCAACCTCCTTATCTACATATGCTGATAGAAGGCGAGAAATAATAATAATAATAATAATAATAATAATAATAATAGTTCTACCGAGTGACGCTGCCTTACTATGGATTTTGGCCAATCAAAAAGCTGCAGAATAAAATTAAAGCTCAGGATAATTATCTATTGTGAATTACTTTCCAAAAGAAGAAGAAAAACCCGAACTCTCAATAATTGTTGTTTTAGAATATCTGGAGCCTCATTATTTTTATATATACACCAAACATTTAGTTAATTACGTGAGTAAGTTCATTTGTCTCCACTCAGACTTCTTATTAATACAATTGACTCCTGCAATTTTACCATGTGGCCGGATTTGTATCTGTTATTATCCTATTCCAACATTATTAAACATTCTAATTAAGTTTCCGAAAATAAACTACGATTCACGTACCCTAATATCAGTAGACGCTACATTATTTTTAAAGGTATTTTTTAAGTGGGAAAAAACCCGATTTTTTAACTTTTAAGAATTATCTTGCCGTGTACATCATTCTATATATTCTTCAGGTTCCCGTGTTAATCAATCATATTGATTGTTAATTAGATATGAAATCATGGAAACAAATGGTGTGCAAATTCATCGGGAGTACTATGCCTCCATTATTTATTACAAGAGAGATGTCATATACTTTCTTAGAAACATTTATTATATTTTATTCAAATTGCCCCTCCATAAAGTCAATAAGATTTATTTTCACGAGACAAATTTATTTCATTGATTACAGGGATAATTTAATAAAAAACTTTAAATTTCAAATATAATTGTCATATATACTAAACCAACTATCTTAAAATATATTAGTTATTTTTTCTTATATTTTAAAATGGAGGCAATACTTTTACAGTGAATTAGAGTTACACAGCTTGAAATCAACTGTGTGCGTTTTTATGACTCATAAATTTTATAATTTAGGATAAATTGGCTCACAGAGTGAAAGAAATCTTGCGCCTAAAAAATATGAACCATGTTTGAAAGTATAGTTGCTTTACATTGATTTATAAAAAATTTATCATTGAAAATTTAAAAATTTATAAAAAATTTATCATTAGTGATATATCATTGATAAATATAATAAACTGATTATAATGCAAAATATAATAAATATTAAATTATTTACTTGGTTTGATCATATAACATATATATATATATATATATATGCAAAAGCCACTATAATTTATTGTATTATTTATGTTGATATTGATTCACAAATCATAGCAGGAATAGTTTTTAATATAATTTGACATGTAGAGCGTAACATGTCATGCTGACAAACGATAGGTGAAAGCGAACAATGGAAATTTTATTGACAAAATTAGAATAAAAATTCAAGGAATGCAATGAATCTAGTCCTACTAATTTACTCCCTCCGATTAAAGATATAAAGCATTTTTAACTGAATCTTACTTCTCAATAAAATAATTATTTGACTTTAAGCTAAATTTATCTTTTCATATTTACCCCTATTTAATAGGGTGTTTCATCTAAAGAAAATATAAAGCAATCTATTTAATAGGACACTTTTAAAAAAAAAGTAATAATTACATCTTAAAAAATTAAAAATGTCTTATATTTTTAAACGAAGGGAGTACTAATTAATTAGCTAGTGATTGTTACATCTTTAATATCATTCCCTTTGATTATGTTTATATAAGATTTTTTTTATCAAGTCACTCATTAAGCAAAAGAGTTCATTTATTTTAATAAAAAATATTTTAACATTCCAAAATTACCCTTTATTAAAAAATTTAATTAATATCTACTTTTTTTTATTACATCATTCAGTGCCTTGGAAAACCTAAGAGCTTTATCACCTACCGAAGAGAAGAGGTTCTTATTTATAAATCATTTTCAAAAATATTGTAACATTCCAAAATTACCCTTTTTTTATTATAAATCATTTCCAATATGTTTTACCAAAACCAAGAAAAGTCTTAAATCTCATTAATTTTATTTTAAATTTTAACAAGTTTTCATCTTTATTCTTGATAAATATTTTTAAATTTTATTACTGATATTTTTATTCAAAGCATTTAGTAAAGGCAAACATGTAAAGAGGAGCATTGAAAATTAACAAGTGCTCTATAAATATGACCAATTTTTTTCTTCTTTCTCTACCCTGTAAATAAGACTAGAGGAGTATATATTAGCCATTGAGCTTTTTCATGGACATTCTTTTAGGTTTAAAATATATAATACCACAAGTAATTCTTTATTTAAAAAATGAAAAATTTCCTCCATTTGCTACATTCTTGTTTAAAAGCATCTACACAACAAATTTTTAGTTTATCCATAAAAAAGAACAATTTTTGCTATAATATTTTACCAATTAAAGAAAATAGTGTGTAAACGTTAATTAGGTTTGAAAAACTTGTAAGTTGTAACCAGCTACATATAATTGCCAAATTTGTTAAGATGCAGACGAAGTTGGAACCGCGTTGTGTATAAAAGAAGTTTGATGATTAGGGTTAAGTTTCGAAGTGTTTGATTAAGTTTAACCAAGTGGACCAATGTCAAATTTAAATAGACTAACAGCCATGTTTCGAATGAATCATTAATTATATTGACTTATTTGGAGAGACACGAGTAAGTTCATGCCTCCAGAATATTCTTTAAATGCTCTCTCTTAGTAAAATTAAGGTGAAGATAATACTTGAAGGTGACATCACAGGAAGTTCGAGTTATATGTAATTTGTGATGGATGTAAATTTTTTACCTTTTAAATAAAATCAAAAATTCAAAATTTGTGGATTAATAAGTTTTTAAAAAACCATACTAGAAAATACATCTCATTTAGAGTCCAACAATACTTGAATACAAATCAATTGACAATATGAGATATTAAATAATTGTCACAAGAAATATAATTTTTTTGTATATCAATTATGCACCTACTCCGCGAGAAGCCATAAAAATTTAAGTGTATTATATTATTTCTGGGGACAAATTTCGTGAAAAAACATTCTTGCATATTTTGTTATATTCACTTGTGTTTTTCTCATTTTTCAATTCTCGTAAATATTTTCTGCGAGCTAGAATAAACGGAAAGGTCTGCAAGAATACTTAGCTTCTTGCTTCCCGAACGCCGCCGCGCGCTAGCCTTTCTTGCACCTTTGTTTTTCTTTTGCGGATTCCTCTTTTTTTTTTTTTTTAAACAGTACTTTCACCAGAATTACATATTTGACAGAAGCAAGAGTCCAAGAGAATATTTTCTGCAGATGTGTTGATGAGAAAATACTGTTTTATATTAATTAATTAATGAAAAATTGGACTAGCTGATGAGCTCAAATGCATTAAATTGCAATCCGACTAGTCTATAATCTTAGTTGTATAGTTTAGATTCCTGAAAATGGAAAGAAAATTGATATGTAATTTATTGGTTCTCGTGTTTTTGCTCGTTCGCTGTCTTTTGCATACTCTCATTTTCATGGGTCAAATCCTTTTCTTTGATCCACATGCTTCTCGCAATCATTTTGTTGCTGGTGTGACTTATGATGAGTTCTTTTAGCCTTTTTAAATTGTTTGCACAATTAATTAGAGATACTGTTTAATATAATTTTCTTATTTTTTGCGATTTACACAGTAGATTATTGGTGTGTTTTCTTATCGGGGAGAGGGTTGGTAATTAATACCTTGTCTTACAATGCAAACAGATATTTAAAAATTGTTATTGCCCTTATTTTTCAAGTGAATGAAGGAGACAGAAAAAAGAGTTCCTTATTAAAGCCCTAAACATATTCAAGCCTGATATGAGTCTTGGTTGTATATAATAGACTAGTGCAAGAAGCTCGAATGCTCAAAGTATGCCACCCATCCTGAAGGTTTGCCCTGCCCGTGCTTGAAAACAAATGGACATGGTTGGATTGAGCCCAAACCTCAAGTTAGATAGGGTTTAGGGCTAGGGTGTCCAACTAGTTAGCCTGCTCAACTCGAGGTTGTATATTTATAAAAACCATATCATTTTGTTTGCTGCCAAGTAGCAACTTCAAATGAAATTGAAACCCTAGCTTCTACTCACTCTTCACTCTTTGACTCTTCTCTTCTCAATTGTCTCCCTTTTCTCTCTTCTCACAACTCACAATCTTCCCTTCGTTCCCTACAAGATCGGACACAACAATGATGATGAAGTTGAACAACAATGATGGTGAGATGATACTAAGGTCTGCAAATAGTGAATCCACAATTATTGTCATCGAGCCTTTGTCTTGGGTGGTTCAACAAAGAAGTTGATGGGGACAAATCTTGTTTGAGGAGTGAATCTTGGGTGGAGGAAGAACATCCTATGGGGCGATGATGGCCAGAGTTGACAAGAATGAAAATATCTAGCTGAAGCTTCATGAGGATCGGACTCTTCTTCATCTTTGACTTCTTTGAGTTTCAAGAGAAAAAATCAGATTTGATTTTGTTGGTCATCATATTTAATTAAGCCTAAATAAAGATCTACTATTTAGATTGAATTTTTAAAGCTTAAGGGTATAATTGTAATGGTTAATGTGCAGAGACCAAAGTAATATTTGCAATTTGTTCAAGAGCCAAATCATAAACGTCACAAAGTTAAGTTGATATAATTTGGCCAGTTAGTTGAAACGTTCTCCAACCCCCTTCTTAAAAGCATTTAGATATTTCCTTCAGTACACACTCATTCGCATATTCAAAAACTGAAATCAAGCAATGGATTTAGATATGCTTTCATGTTCTATCTTTATTCCTAAAGATTGATATAGGACTGTGACAATTGTATCGATTTGATTTTGTATCTATATATTCTACTGCTTCTTCAAATATTCTATCAGAGTTTTTTTCC
This sequence comes from Prosopis cineraria, assembly GCF_029017545.1. Classification (NCBI taxonomy): domain Eukaryota; kingdom Viridiplantae; phylum Streptophyta; class Magnoliopsida; order Fabales; family Fabaceae; genus Prosopis; species Prosopis cineraria. The sequence continues at coordinate 440,789 of NW_026555344.1, forward strand.
TCGAAATATTTTAAATAAATATTGGGATATTTATTGAGTCTTGGTTGACTTGTCCCTGTTTTGATCCAATCCCAACCTTTTTTATCAAACGATATAGGACCACCTCCAAGACAAGACAAGACATGCAACTAAAATCTAGTCCCAACCTCTTTTTGAGATAAGACAGGTAATATGGTATGTAGTTTTGGTCCCCTCTCGTCCTTCGCACACTTCTACTAATTACATGAACAAGTAAATGTAGAAGATTCAAAATTTTCTTGACAGCCCAACAACAGGATGGCATAATCAAACTAAATACAATCACTTCTTAATTAGCAGGACTATATAAATACATTGTGACATATATGAATTATTGAACTGCTAAAATTAGGAAAAATTGAGGAGGATTGCCCGCCTTTGTGAGATTATATATATTCAAGGAGAGCCTAGTTGGAGAATTGCAGGGTCACACATACAAGTGAAGATTGGCGGTCATTTGTGGGGTGAGATCCGTGTGTGTTTGTTTTGTCCCTAAATGTTGTTTTTGTAATTTTGAATTACTGGGTTGAGATGGTTGGAACAACCAAACGTAAATGTTAGCATAAGAGGGTTTGATACTGGCTCTCTGAAAAAAGTACATACGTGTATATGAGCCTCTATCTCACACAATGAATGTCAGTGACCATCGCTTTATTTTCTTCCTCTTGCTTGTCCAATTTTGCTCACTGCTCCTCTCCTCTCCTCACGCGTCCCCATCACATCCCTCCTACTTCCATAATCTCTGGCTCATGTGATACTTTCACAAATGTGCGGATTAGTTGCCTTATCAAATTTTTATTAATAATTTAAATGTTCATATTTTTTATATTCCTCACACAACAACTTGTTGTTTAACATGGTTCATTCGTGGCCATCTATTAAAAAAATATGTTTAACATTTAACTTCAATCACACACATGTAATCACGAATCTCAACTTTATTACAGATTTTGCTTAAACTGGCCAGTGTTTGTGAACGTTTTGACCAACGGGGAAAACAGTGACATCTTTCGTCACGGGACCGCGCACGCAATATCTCGAGGATACCAGGATAAACAATGAATTTTATAAATTACTGAAGAAATCCATGTTACCTGACACGTAGACTTTTTGGGACCGATAAGAACTGTATGTGCCAAAAAAAAAACAGACTTACGACCCCAAAGGGCTTGTAATTAGGAAAAGAGACGGGCATTCAAGAATATTAAAAAGAGGCAAAAGAGTTTCTTTCAAAAATCAAAATCGGCGACTTGGATGGATGGATGGTGGGGGGCCCGCATAGAGCCTACCCTAAACATATACTACGCTCTGGAGATGATGAACGAATAGTGAAGTGGTTAGGGCCTTCTATTTTCGGAAATCTTTAATGCCTATTTTTAGGGCACATTTATTCACTTCTTTACCATTTTTGGCTGCGGCCCCCACGCTCTCAAGTGCGAACCGGGAACATGCACTTCTATCCCAGCAAAATTCATTTCATCTTATTTTTCCCTCTCAACGCTCGAAAAGTTTGTGCCTTCCGAAATTGTACGGTTAACTCAATTTAAACCAATACAAAAAAATGAACTCCGTCATCCGTGAAAATCAAAATCCTTTGCATCTCTCTCTACGTACGCCATCTTTTGAAAGAATTTGTATCCATGAGCCTCTTTCAATTTATTATTTTAATAAATCACACTTCTTATATCAAGTGCGGTGCATTTAAACCTGTTACATGGCAACAGAAGCCAGACGTGACATTACCTTGTTGCTAGCTGCAACCTCCTGGGCTGAGTGGGACACATTTGGGTCCATTGATTTTCATCCTTAAGAAAATTGGGGTGGACTCTTTAAATTAAAATTGTTTTAGGATAATTCAAAAATATAATCCAATTTGATTTTTTTTTTTTTTTGTGATTGGACACAAGCGAGAGTGCGAGACCATGCATGCTTCTTGAATGTTTCTATTTCTGTTTATATTGATTTCTCAGCTTTTTTTTTTCTTTTTCACTGACCATTTCCCAGGGCGATAAGCTGGGAACCACTCTGTAAGTATTCTAATATAATCATTTTAGTTGGTTCAATAACAATTAACATAAGCTCAACTATCTATTGCGCATATAATTTAACATATGGAATCACACATGTAAATATACAAAATGTGTGCCCATTATTTACTTAAATTTAAATGAAGTGGTGTAATTAGAATTGAAGTTTAAAAACTTTGGAATATAATTGCAAGAGAATTAATAGGTAAAGATCAAAGCGATACTCTCAAAATGTTGAACAATCAAATTATAAATATGACAAATTAAATCTATAAATTAGCTAGGGTTGGGGAAATCCTCAAGTTGGACGTGATATGAACAGGGACGGGTCCGAAGTCTTATACGTGGGTAAACTTTTAAACAATAATATAAAAAATGGGGTCCAGAATTAATTTTACCATTTTTTTAGAAAATAAACAATTAAACTAAATACAAAGAAAATAGAAAATATGGGCGGCACTGCTTGGCCCCTGGAGAAGATGGTATTTTGCACGCTACAACAAGGAGGTTTTAGGTGTTGACAGCTTAGAAATCAGAAATTTCAACCTCTCTCCCATCGAGAAGTTCCCTAACTTGCCTCGACTGATTTAAGACATGCATTGGCATTCAATATTTTCTATTCTTCTAAAATTGACATGGCACTCTATTCAACCCTTATGTATCTGATTCTGGTGGTTGGAATATGAATTGAGTTGTTCTCATGAACTCGAATCCATCAATATCAATAAATGGAAATCATCCTGAGCAATGTCATCTTCTTAGTGGGGTGATCTGGGTTGCGTCAAGAAATGGGCTTTTTTTTGGGTCGCGTTTATTTGTGAGCCCAACTTGCATGGATAAAAGGCCCAGGCCAGGCAAAGATATCCTCAAGGAAACATTCAGTCACCTTCAACAGCAAGCAAATTCCAACCCCCAATAAAAAGAGAGAGAGAGAGTTGACTTCCCTCCTCTGCATAATGATCACTGAAATATGAACTGTTAAATTGAATCTATTGATTTAGATTTAATATTTTTAAAAGTATATATTTAATTTAAACAATTTAGATTTATAATGGACTAATAGTGGAGAGAAACCCACTTCAAAAAACAAGTAAAGTCCAGGAAAAGAAAGTTAAGGGTGTTTGTTTTAAAAGGAGGGAGGGAAGAAGAGGGGAAGGGGAGAGAGTTAATGATTTCTTGTTTGGATTAATTGAAGGGGAAGACAGGAAAGGATTTTAATTATCATTATTAAATAAGAGAGATAAAAGAAATGCTCATGTTTTGCTTTTTGATATGAGATCTAAACTAACATGAAAAAAGAGAATTAATAAAAATTAAGAGATTGAGTCATAGACGGATCAAAAGTTAAGAAACTGAGTTACAATAAGTCATAATTGATGAATTGAATTATAAATGAGTTAAAAGTTAAAAAACTAAAAGATTAATTTTTTTATAATTTATTAATTATTTTATTTTAAGGATATGAATATTTTCAACTTATATTAACAATATTTTTTAAGAACCAATACATTAACATTACATTTTATCAACATATCTAACGGAAAGATAATAAAATTTTAGACATTAAAAATTATATATAATTTTTATAAGGTGATAAAATTTTTTTATTATAAAGAAGAGAGGAAGATAATGTATAATTTTTTTAATATCAAGAATAGTTTAGGGTTTTTAAAATAATAAATATGTAATTTAGTTTATAATTATTTTCTCTTTTCTATCCCCAAAAGGACCTCAAATTAGAGTGGAGGGGTAGGAAATTCCCTCCCCCTTTTCATTTTTTTTAATCGAATAAGGGACTTCCTCCTTCCCTTTATTAAATAATGCACTCAATTTAAAATATAAGTAGTTTTTAAGAAAAATTTACATACTAATAAAGTCATCATCCCATAAAAATATATATTATTTTTTTCTTTTTATTCTTAGTCCTTATTGCCAATTCACTCTATGTTGAATGAAAGATACATTTACACAAATATCTATGTTAATAAATACAAGAGATAAAATGAGAAAATTTGTTTTCTATATACTAGATTGGTTATATTTTAAATCAAAATTAATTAAAAAATGTTTATATTTTGAATAGAAGGAGTGCCAATGAGGGGGAGCAACTCCTCATATCTTATTTCACATTCCTTTCAAAAACTTTCAATCAAACATAACCTTAAATATATCAACCAAATAAGTGAGGGGAGTAATCTCTCCCCTTCAAACCTCAACACTCTCTAAAACTGAGTGACGCACTCAAGAGGAAAGGAGGCTGACCAATGCCCTTGCCTACAAGATCCTCCCTCTCCTCCTTCTTAGCACCCTCATTTTGAACCTATTAATCACGAAAAGGTTCTCTCTTCCCTAATCTTCCTATTAAAGCTAGTTTTTACCTTCCACCATTCATTGACCTAAGGGTCTTAGTCCTCAATTGCTTTCTCTTCTTGATGCGTGCTTTCTATTTCATTCCTTGCCTATCTTGTTAAACCTAGCTCTTTCTCCATATTCGACCTACTTATTGTGTGTTTCATTGCATTGAAATGTCATTGTAGCTCCAATAAACTTTGACGTCACTTTAACCTATCAGGAAGAATGATTCTGCTTGATGTTGTTTTTTTAAAATTTTGTCGTCAGATTTTACTTATGTTTTACATGATAATGATTATTGCTGTTGCAGTGATTGTTTTTATAACTTTTTTGTTGATTATAGACATGCCTGCTACTACTGCAAGTGTTTACTAAGGTATGCCATTTTACAGTATCTATACTTTATATGCTTAATGATAATCTATTTCAAGTTTTTAGTTTGTGTGTACTTTTTTTGGTGTGATAATTGTTCGTGCATTTGATTTATAGGATTTTGTTTTCTATCTTCAGAGGTCACTTATAGTTGTTATATAAATATAATTATCTATTGATGATTAGGAATATATTTTTCTTACAATTGAGTTGTTTGTAAAAGAAACAGATGTTATTGGAGGCTTTGCACCTTGACTATCATGGACATGTGGGTACTTACATCTCAAACAGAGTAAGTGTTAAATTCCCAAGAGCCTTTAAATCTTGCTCAGGACTAGTTCTAACCCCTAATCTAAAAGTTAGCTTTTGAGATATGAGAAACAATCTACTTATGTATACCATTAAGTATCCAATGTAAGGGCATCTCATGCTATTTTAGTTTCCATATCCATTAATTGGACTTTTAGAGAGAAGGCATCACAACAGCTACACCCTATAACAGCTCATTTTAGCCTTGCTATTAAGAACCCATCACTTATTAGAACCCTTTGCAAGTAGCCTCTCCCTTTTTAAACCCTTGATTGTAATTGCTGATATTAATTGATCATCATCTAAATGGGTAGTAAAATGTTAGCTATTAAGATGGGCTAACCAATTCACTTTAGTACGCTTAAAGCAGCCTATACTATTTACTGTAAGATTTAGGCATCTCAAACTACTTTAACAACAGAGTAAGGTAAAAGGCACTACCCTTAAGCCAGTCATTGAAGCTGGATTATCAATACTCTTAAGCATCCCATAGTGCATTTTAGACTACTTAATAGAGTATATCAACATTCCATTCTACTTAATCTTCATCATGTATCTTGTACACCATTTGAATGCGCAAGAATGATTAAAATTGAAAAGCTCTTACTTCTTTTCTGTAGGGGAAGGATTCAAGGGAGATATAGTTTATTGTTTCCTCTAAGTGAATTGGTGAATATCATTGTCAAGTAATATTCTCAACAATTCAATAAAATCTCACACACATAATTCATCAAGTTGCTAACATTGCATCAATGGGTTCTCGACTATGTAAATAAACTTTCAAATAAATCAATTCAACTAATAAATAATTAACATATAATTATACAAACAAGATTTTTTTGAGTTACTTTAAACCTTTAAGAGGTCAAAAGTTACCTCTTAATTACAACTTGCTTTTTGAGCGAAATTCAAGTTCACCAGTGCTTCATGAGGTTGGTCTACAATTACATTAACACCTATCACTATAATCATTAAAATCATTACTTTCAATATTTAATTTCATACTTTAATAACTAAATTTCTCAACTACAAGATCAACCTCACATCAAATGTTGTTTTATCCTCCCATTCGAGCCCGATTGATCCTTACACCTTCTTAGCTCATTTGTAAAACTATTTAAAGGTCCAATAACTGTATTAGTGTCCCTCAAACATTATTAATTTGATAAATATTTTATTTTGACTAATTTACCCTTCTTAAACACTCAAAGTCTTAAGTTAAAAATTTAGGATGTTACAATAACAATACTGTTAGACCTTATGTTGATGATAATTGAGCTTTTCAAGTATATATGAGCCCAAAAGCCTTTGGATGGCATGAGGGCGTGAAGTTGCATCTCATGTGTAACATCCAGGAAATTTAATCAAGATTAAGTAGCATAATTAGTATGATTAGTGAATTGATTAGGTGAGTGGCTAGAAGGATTTAATTAGTGGATTTGGCTTTGATTTCACCCCTAGATATGGGTCTAGATTAAAGGCGGGCCATGTGGGCAAGGAAAGAGGAAGAAAAAGTAAGAAGAAGCCCTTTGTGCCATATACTACTGTGTTGGACAATCTGTTGTGATGCACAGAGGTAAATTTATGTGCGTTGGGCCTCTTTGTGTCATGTACCATGGCTAAGGGTAGAGTATATTGTGGTGCATGGCTAAAATCTTGATTAAATCAGTTCATGTTTGCATGCGAAATTAGAAGAGGAGGAAGGGAGAAAATGAAGAACTCACCAAATGCTTTGCTAGGGCATGACTTTAGAGATTGTTGATGATACTTTAAAGCTTCTTAACTTACAAGGTGAGTCTATGAGTTTCTTTTCTTCCTTCTCTACCATATTTATAAGGAGTAAACTTAGGGTTGAAGTATTAATAGTGGTTTTTTGTCTACACGAGCTATGGATCTAAACCTATTGACTAAAATGGATATAATGAGAGTGGTTTGGAGTATTTAAATCTTATATTGATGATTTTGTGTGTGGTTAGTTGGGTAGAGTAATTACTATCTAAAAATTATCATTAATATGGTTGTTAGGAGAGTTAAGGCTCATTAATAGTGGTTTAAAGACTCAATGATAGTAATGTGAGTCAATGAAACCTAATGAACCCATTGAGTATAAATAGGTAGAGATTTATGAGATCAGTAGAATAGAGAAATATGGAATTAATGTTAATACAATCCTTAAGGGTAAGATTATGATGATATCTTTGTAATGTGATTGTAGATAATTGTTTTGGCACCATTCAAGCTTGTGAGAAGCTTTGGAAGATGATATATAAAAGAGTAAACCTTTGACCTCTTAAAATTTAAGGTAACCAGGGAAAACCTAATTTTATATAGTTGAATATTAATTAGTTATTTATTGAAAATGGATTAATTTGAATCATGATTTATATTTTAAATTATTGGTGTAACTTTGACAAATGATGAACCTGTGAATGTTTTGATAAATTAAAACCTCTTACATGCCATCCAATTATGATTTCTGAATTTATCTTGGTATGCTATTATGAAAGTGAAAAATTGTGATGTATAATATAGAGTATTTGGAGTAATTGAGTATGACCATATGAGTTATATGACATGATATGTTTAATTTTAATGCATAATTATGTGAATTGTGCATAGCATGATCATCGATGGGAGTTCACCTAGGAAGAGGAGTAGTTGGTAAATTCACGTGGTATTGGTAGTGACTGTTAGAATCGGGAACTTGCCTTGGCTCTGACCATTGGAATGGGGAGGAAGCCATATCCCATAGTTAATTCAAAACTGTCTCACTTATTCTACGAGGGACTCAAACCTAACTAGTCTCCATCGGTTTATGAGGGGGCTAGATTAAGGGTACGACACCCCATGGTTATTAATGTCGAGGGAAATCAGATTATATAAGTAAGTGAGTTAACCCTAGCCCATTAACTTCTCACAAGTAGAAGGCTGGGTTAGCCTGTAAAAGATGTAGCTATGTGATAGCCATCGATTTTATGTTTGAGATAACATAAGGGTATAAGGTTGGCATTTGATCATACATCTAAAAATCCGACCAAATCCGGCCATATGGTTGTTAATATTATGGTTGGTATGTATTTGGGGTGCATAGTTGGTATTATTATGACCCTGTGTTATGATTGTGGTTTAATATAGATTATCTATGCTTAAAGCCCGATCACATGGTTGTTAATATTGTGAACCGTGGCTAAGTCCATTATATGGGTTGTAACTGTGTGTTTTTACCTATTTGCATTTATTTATAATTGATATGTAATCGTATAGATTAGGTAAAACTTAGTTACTAAGTGGTTGTACTCACTCCTTAATTCTCAATATTTTAGGGCCTAGCTCATCAAATTCGAGTAAGGAAAAATACATAGAGGCTTAGGATTTATAGAGTAATCTTTTCATATGTCTCTCCTTGTTGTTTTATGTATATAAATGTTGATTCAATTGCTAACTAGGTTTTATATGACATTTTATACTACTTTTATTATGGTAGCATACAACTTGCGTATTTTGTGCCTTGGATTAGTAAGTTTTAATTAAAAACTCGTGAATAAGGCCAAAAAACTTGTGCAAGTAGGAGTGTGTGTATTTTGAATGATTTGAAAAGAAAATGATGGTTTTATGCAAAGTTTTCCTCCCCTTGGAGTTTTATGAAATTTGGAGTTGAGTGATAATTTTAATATTTATGTATTTTTAGTTGTGTATGGTGCATTGCACAAATCTGCTAGAGTTCATTGAATGTGATTGGAGACTTGATATAGGCTTTTAGCACTTGTGATTGAGTTGGGATGCTAATGTTGTGTTTTGTGTGAAAAAATGATAAAATGGATTTTGGTATCTAACTTTTTTTAGAAAATAAATTTGAATATGAAAGCATTAGTTAGAGTTAGAAGAAAGTTTCATACAGACATTGAAACCACTTCAATCGAATGTTAGACAGAGATTTGTGATGCATTTGAAGTTCATTCTTTGTGCTATCAAATTAACAGTTAATATTTGTCAAATTCATGCAATGCACTGCAACACATGTGCACTTAGCTGCAGTACATGTCACATTTCTTGCACAAAATACATTTTTGAGTTTTGAAACTCAATGTTTCAGTTCTCATGTAATTTTCAAGTTTTCGCATTATTTTCAAACTCTGATTTGAACATAACAAGTGTTTATTAGAGATTGAAAATGTTAAATTGTGGGATCCTATTGTAATTGATTTGAGAATTGTTTGGTTTTGTGATTTTTACAAATTTAGTAATCCTTTGAAGGTTTAGTTCCTTGATTACCTTGATTTTGGAGTTAATTATAGTTTAGTAAGGGAAACCCTACCTCATGAGTTTATGTGGCTTGCCATAATGGGCTTATAGATTGAAGGAGTATTGCAGCATGTTTGGGCTTTTGATGTCCATTAATTTTGCTCTCAAATTATTTTATCTTACAAGTTTTTGCAACTTAAGATCAACAAAAAAAAAAGATAAGTCTTATTTTAGATATATATTTTCCTATTTTTGTACTGATGGATATCTTATTAAGGGGAGTATTGATACATGAGGTTTGCTAATTGGTAGAGTCAATGGGGATAATGTGTGGGAAGGTTGAGGAAGATAAAGAGGGACAAGGGATGTGAACGAGGAAGGTCATTTGGTACCCATCACACATACTCAGGTGGGTTGGGATTTGGATTACTTACCATTACCGTGCTTCCTGTGCATTAAACCAAACACACCTTTATTTATATCTAAGCTTACTCAAGATCTACCATATCATATCAAGGTTTTGCCAAACTAGTATTTTTACTTGATTTTTATGTTCAATTATTCAATTTTTGGCTCTGGCAAGTCCAATTAGCTAGAGAAAAGGGAGCCTTTTACTAACTCGCTAATCATTATTGGGTTTAAATTTCTATAAGGCTATAAAAATATATACAGAGCTACACATTAAAGGAAATCATCAGCGTATAAGTTTTACATCTTGTATTCTTATATGTATCTGCTTTTCAGTTTTTTTCAATAGTATGAAGATGTATTAATCCAAAAGGATACAGAGCTATTAATTCACATAACAAGACTTAATCTTTTCATCATCCACTATTTCTTGGTAAAAAAGTGATGGTTGGTCAAAAGCACAATGACTGCCAACATAATCCAAAGTATTCTGAGCTAGTAAATGAACACAATAATTTGTTTTTCTATACATAAAACTCAAAGAAACTAAATTAGGATGAGTTAAATAAACTCTAGTGTAATCAACAATGTCTTTAAAAGGGCATGGGCTAATATCATTTTTGGTAAGCAAATCGATCACCTTAACACAATCTACGAAGACATGAATTCTTAGTATATTTTACACAAGCTAAATCCTTAAATTATACCAATAATCTCAGTAATTGCAAGGGGAAAGTGACCAACATTAACATGAAATCTAGCAACCTACTCTGCATTGTTATTCTATAGCTCACATATTTGGAAATGTCATTCCTATAAGAATAATCAATATCTAAATGAGTGTCATCTCCATCAAGTCTGAACCATTGATAGTATGAATGCTTAGAGGAATTACTCTTATTAGAATAGGTATTAAGGGCACACTAGTTAGTCTTGATTTTATGTAGTATTACCTCTTTTGAGCATGATCTTTTAGGCCCTGTTTGATAGGAAGGATTGGAAGTGTGAAACTAAAATTGAACAATCCCACTTTTTTATATTTGATATGAAGGAATAGGAAATTTAATTCCAATCCCAATCCCACCTAGGTAGGATTACCTAATACCACCACTCTTTGGTATTGAAAAATTAATCATGAGTTTGATTGTTATTAAACTAAATTACCCTCACCTCTCACACTCATCTCTCTCTTTTGGCCCTCACTCAGTCAACATACTTTCAGACCAAACAATGCCAACGCCCATCTTATCCACGGACATCATCCCTTCATCCATTGACATGAACGCTACTATTAGATTTGAAAGGAGAAGGAGATCGAAGGTGAGAGAAAGAGAATCATTGACGACCCAAGCCTCTCTTCCTAACAGTCTCCCTTTATTGTCCCTTCCCTTCCTCAATGGTGTCTCTCTCGTGTCCCTTCCCTCCCCTGATAGTGTCTCTCCCATCTCTAGCACACTAGAAAAGCATCAAAACTAGACAGAAAATTCAGAAAAACATAAAAGAAAGAAAAAGGAATCGGCCAATATAAAAAACTTAAGAAACCAGGTGATCGGAAAGCATGATCAGCGATCCAAGCAAATATGATGCAACAAAGAAAAGAGAGAAAGGAGGTAATGTAAGATGGAGAGAGCGGGACAAAGCAGTATGAGAGATGAGGGTTAGTTGGGTTCAGATGGGTGTAAGGAAAGAGATAAAGGTATTTGTGTCTTTTTGATAATTTTTTTTGGTTTAATCCCAATGTCATTTTTTTAATCCAATGTTATACCAAACATAATGTTAAAATATATTCCGACTTTCATTCCTAATCCCATAAAATGCAACACCTTATACCAAATTGGGCCTTAGTATCTTTATAAAAAACACATATTTACATCAAGTACGCCAAATATCCCAACACATGTAGCTAAATAGAACATCCCATGATACTTGTATAATGGACTCTTATGATGTCTACTCCAAGTTTAAGCTCTAAAAGATTTAGTCCTCATTGTTTAAGCTCTTAAATCGACTCCAAATTTCAAACTTGATGAGCTCTTGCCATCTGTCCTTTGCTTTCAGTTTTAGAAACATTTTTTTTTCCTATCCCAAAGATTTTTTTATAATATATCAGGATAATTAAGATGTTCTCATGATTCTACCGCATTATTTATTTATCATGTTCGAGAGCGGCTTTCAACTTATCATGATGTTATTTAATTGATGTTGATCATAAAATTTATATTTATAATAAACTGCTATAAATATTAAAAATATTATTCATTCTATTAAAAAATATAAGACATTTTTAATTGAATTTTACCCCAATAAAGTAATTATTTATTTTTAAACTAACCTCATCTTTTCATATTTACCCCTATTAAATACTCTATAATAAATATAAAGTTACTATCAATAGGAGTATTTTTAAAAAAAAGACAATGATTATATCTCGAAAGACTAAAAATACCTTACATTTTTTTATATCCAACTCCTCAAAAAATACCTTATATTTTTGAATGGATTCATAGATTGTGGGCAGAACACAGAAAGATGGCTAATTTTATTAAGTTTAAATTTTAAATTTTTGCCATAAAATTTTAAACATTGAAGTTAGGGCAGAAACGACGCACTTGGCATCCATGAATTTTTGAAAGATGATTATATGTTCAGGTTGTGTGATTGGATTTAAAAGTTCAACCTTCCGGCAAGATTAAAAGATAAAATAATATGTTAACCTTTATAATTTTTTTGAGTAAGTCAACCTTCATATTTAATTAGCAAGTCACAATGACGGAGGAACAGTAATTGATCGTTTATTCATGTGTTGATTTATCATCATCATTAATCATTAATATTACCCACATACTATTTAAGAAGTGAAGTAGTTGGATTGGAAGAGAACGCATGGCTACGCGGTTTATTAGTTTCATTCGTAAGCCCATGGAATGGACTGTGGAGCCACTCATTTGATTTCTGTACTGATGTTGAAGAAAACAGTAAAAATTTGTAGGAGGAGAATCGAAAGCGAAAGGAAGAAGAAGAGATGCCAAGTCCCAAACACGGGGACTAACCTGATATATCTTAATCCTCACTCCTGCTCTTTGCCTTTTCCCTCTCTTCCCAGGGCAACATTTTAGCGCATTCATTTACGATCCGTTATCTTATTCTTTTTTTCTCATTGTCTCTTATTCTCTCTCCTCTTTTCTACTTGTCTCTTTATCTCTCCCTCTTCATGGATTTCGACTAGCATTGCACCATAAGCCCCGCCTCACTCTTCATTTACACATCTGCAATTTTACCTGTAAATTTATCTAACTTCTACTCTCATGATTACTTCCTTTATAACGTTGCTCTCTCACTTTCTGTTTCTCTTACTTTGTTCTTTCTTCAAGGTTTTGGATCCTGATCTGCAATGACGCTTAAGCGATCGCTGCCCGGCAGCAGGACTCGCGGCAATGGATCTCGTTTTCCTGTAGTGGCTTTCACTCTCATCTGCTTTCTTGCGCCCTTGATTTTCTTCTTCGGCCGAGGGCTTCAAACTCCGGGTTCGTTCTTGTGCTCCATCAGTTCTCTTCTAAACTCTTGATTGTCATTTAAGGCATTTCAGCCGAAGTGTTAACTTGCAGATCTCCGCATAACAATGGTGTTGGGAGTTATTGATTGAGAAGTGTTTATGATTTTTTGGGTTAGCATTTCTTTTGTATTTGGTTTCGTGTGAAAGAGTTTTTCTAAAGGAGACGAGGTTCAGATACCTTCCTTAGTGTTACTTATTTTCAAACCACAGACATGAGAGTGATAAGGCAGTGAAAAGAGAAAGCGTTTGGTGGTTTGTATTGCAAGATCTCTGCTACTGGGAGCTGGCTTCCGCTTTTTATGGTAGTCAAAGAAGCATTTATTTTTCCTTTACCATTTTGATAGGATGATGCCGTGAGAATGAATTGAGTATGATATGTCAAAAATGTGAAAGGGAAAAGGGGGGAAACTAGATAATTCTCATGTTAATGATGAGCTGATTCTCTTGTTTTTGTTTCTGAATTTTGTATTTATGTACCATATTCATTTCAGAAATCATATAAAGTGTTTGTTTGATTGCCCCTTTCATGCTTGTCCATAAAGGACTCTAATTGACAACTTTCGATGATTGCTGAAGGTATTTGTGATGGCAGCCAACTTGACATCCTAGATTTATTTGGTTATTCATTCTTGTTACAAGGTTTCCTTTACTTAAATTATGACACTTGGCAATGCACTTAGTGAGCATGTTAGGTGTTTTCAAGTATTCTTTTGGGCCTGTTATATTTTGTTGAAAGTTAATGGGGTTTATTTGTGTTCTTTCTGAGCAAATATAGAGGGTTTATTTGAAAGTTAATGACGTATACACTAGTGGGTTGTTGTGAACTTAATAACAAGCTAAGCTTAGTATTCTTTTGTAGAAATAGTTATAGTTTATAATCTTGCTGGTCCTTATCCTGGAATGATTTGGTAGCTTCTTCTGAGCAGAATTGGTCTACTGGAGAAAAGCAAACACTATTTAACAGACTCATCTTTCAGTTCCAGTCACTCTTACTCTTGGGATGGCATACTATTAAGATTAACTTTTATGCATATCTTACTACCTATGATGGTTGATTGTGGTCACGTTGTCTACACCATTTATGGTAGATCTACATTTTCTATGGGCTTTTGTTTGTGCTTTGGATTTTTGGCTATCAAACTGGTTTCTCATTCCCCTAGGTGACTCCAATTGAAACCAACTGTGTTATTGGGCTTCTTTTTCCTTTCTTTCAATAATGGGTTTAATCTTTATTGTCTTTGTATGGCATTCGATATTGGTTTTTGTTTTATATTGTATGTAGAAGTAGCAACGGCAATATTCTTTAACAACTCGTTGCATGTTTTGCATTGCTTTGGCTTATGGCAAAAATAACGGGATTAAAGTGGGCATTCAATTAAAAATTAGAACGACTAGTCAAGTTGATATTGTGTTTGATGGAAAATGTGAAGAGATTGGGGAAGACGTTTCATTCTCCATCAGTGTTGGCACTTTTACTGAGAAGGATGGGTGCTTGCATTTTGGCGCCAAATTTTATATCATACATCATTTGTCAAATATCTTCACTGTTTTTCCCCTGGTCTAAAGTGTGTCAATCATATCATATTGTTTATTAAAGATGCTGAGAAACCCCTTAACTACACTGAAATATCTGCGCATATAATTTTTTATAATTTTCTTAGACGAATTTGTATAGATATACTCCATCTGGTTCTGAATACCCTTATTAATTACGCTAAACCCACTATCATGTTATTTCTACCATCTCTTGCTACCCCTGCGTCACAGTTTCCCATATAGGCATGTATGGAAAAAAAGTATTCAGTGCTCCAACAATCCTACGAGGTGACTAATAAAAAGGACCAAAGATATCATGTTTCCATAGACATTAGCGTGGATATGTCATTATATGTAAGTATTGAAAAGTTCTAAGTCAATCTAATTACATGAAATGCTTTGTGCAGAACAAGAAGATATTTCAGCTGTTCCGAGCAAACAGGTCTGCTTTAAGCATTTTTGTTCTTATTGGACATGCAACTAATTAGTGGATATGGTTTATAATGTTCACCATAAAGCTAGTGGTTGACTCTTGCAGGTTGCCAAATGGAAAGAAAGTCATACATTGCAGGACTTGAAATCACATTTCTCAAAAGAGGTAAATACGAGATGATTATGATTCATTCTTGATCCATATCTTCAATTTCATTCTTTCTGGTGAATTTTTACCTCCCAGCCTTTTGATTTATTTTACATTCTAGGTTCTTGATGCTATTATGGACAGTGCAGATGATATGGGGCCTCTGAGCCTTGACAATTTCAAAAAAAACAATTTTTCTGCTTCATGGAGAGTTGTTGGGGCAAAGATTTCAAATATAACGCCTAAGGTAAGCAAAAGCGTTCTGGTTCTTCCTGAGATTTGAGCTTACTCGCATGCTTGTACAAAATTGACATTTTATGTTCATTGCTACTAATCTCTTTCTGCTTCTTACATTTTTCCTTGCATTGAAAATAGTTGAGCCAACCAATACTGCATGCCAGACAGGAAATACCAAAGGCTAAGGAAGGAAAATCTTCAAGTAGTTTCAAACACTATGTCATCTGATATGATCATGTTGTAGTCTGATCTGCTATCTCATATGATGTTTCATTAATGCAGATGATTATGCTCGGTGGAATGATAGCCCTGCACAAGTAGCTCGAAGGGTGAGCCTCTCCAGAAACTTTGCTTGTTTCACCTTTAATATGATGGAGGGGAATATGTTTGATTTTCTTTATTAACTGCAGCAACTGATGGAGAAAAGGCGTGAAAAGCGTGCTGCAGATTTGGTAAAAAAAGATGATGAAGCTATTGTGAAAATTGAAAATGCAGCTATTGAGCACTCCAAATCAGTTGACTCAGCAGTTCTGGGTAAATATAACCTTTGGAGGAAAGAAAATGAGAATGAAAATGCTGACACTACAGTACGGCTGATGCGGGACCAAATGATCATGGCTATGGTCTATTCAAGCATTGCTAAGACCAAGAACAACCTTTTAATGTGCCAACAACTGCAGTCTCAGCTTAGAGAGAGTCAGCGTAGTTTAGGTGAGGCAACATCTGATGCTGAGCTACCTCACAGGTAGGATTATGCTTTTGGCTGTGTTTTTTCTTTGAAGCTCATGTCTTGCATGCCTAATTGATTGTCTAATTTATTTCTAGTGTAAATGAGAAAATCAAGGCTATGGGCCAAATTTTGTCAAAAGCAAGGGAGCAGTTGTATGACTGTAAGCTTGTAACTGCAAAGTTGAGGGCAATGCTGCAAACAGCTGATGAGAAAGTTAGGGGCTTGAAAAAACAGAGTACATTCCTCAGTCAGACGGCTGCCAAGACCATTCCTAATGCCATTCACTGCTTATCTATGCGATTGACCATAGATTACTACCTCCTTCCTCCTGAGAAGAGAAAGTTCCCTAAGAGTGAGAATTTGGAGAATTCAGGTCTTTACCATTATGCTTTATTCTCCGACAATGTATTGGCAGCATCTATTGTTGTCAATTCAACTGTAATGAATGCCAAGGTGAATCAGATTGCCTTTTAGCATACAAGCGTGTGCAGCTATGTCTTTTATGTCTGTTTTTTTTTTCTCCTCTTTGTAGATTATTAATACTTTTGTTCCTGGACAGTTGGACTGTGGGATTTACTTGCATCTGCGATTTAATAAATCATATCATTTCTGGCTTCATTTTCTTCACTTTTTACGTTCTTAAAGAGTCTTTTACATTGCAGGATCCTTCGAAGCATGTCTTTCATCTAGTCACTGATAAACTAAATTTTGGAGCCATGAATATGTGGTTTCTGTTGAATCCTCCCGGAAAAGCTACAATCCATGTTGAAAATGTTGATGAATTCAAGTGGCTGAACTCATCCTACTGCCCAGTTTTGCGGCAACTTGAATCTGCTACAATGAAAGAGTTTTACTTCAAGGCAGGCCATCCAACAACGCTTTCATCTGGTGCTTCTAATCTGAAGTACAGGAACCCAAAGTATCTCTCAATGCTCAACCATCTGAGATTCTACCTTCCTGAAGTATATCCAAAATTGGATAGGATCCTTTTTCTCGATGATGACATTGTCGTCCAGAAGGATTTGACTGGATTGTGGTCCGTGGATCTTCATGGGAAAGTAAATGGTGCTGTTGAAACCTGTGGTGAGAGTTTTCACCGGTTTGACAAGTATCTTAACTTTTCAAACCCGCATATTGCAAGAAATTTTGATCCAAATGCTTGTGGTTGGGCATACGGCATGAACTTTTTTGATCTGAAGGTGTGGAAAAAGAAAGATATCACTGGTATTTATCACAAATGGCAGAACATGGTAAGCATTTTGACACATCGTTGTTTCTTTTCACACACACATAAGATTGCTGCAAATTATAAGGAAATCTTTTCCTGATCAATATTCGTGTCTTGTGTTCCAGAATGAAGGCAGGACTCTTTGGAAGCTGGGTACATTACCTCCCGGGCTAATCACATTTTATGGGCTGACTCATCCGCTAAATAAATCATGGCATGTACTTGGTTTGGGATACAATCCCAGTGTGGGTCGAAAAGAGATACAGAATGCAGCAGTTATACACTACAATGGTAATATGAAACCATGGTTAGACATTTCCATGGCAAAATATCGGCCTTACTGGACCAAGTATGTCAAATATGATCATCCCTATCTTCGGAACTGTAAGTTCAGTGAACGAAGGTGATGACTAAGGTTTAAAGGTACACGGAGGAAAGCTAGCCTTTTCTTCAGCCCTCCTCTCTTCCTTCCCCTTGTTAGCTTCAGTGCCGTGTCCGAGATAAAGTGTCTTAGAAGGGATAGGGTTAATCCTTGTGTTGTTTTACATTAACATCATTTCCTCTCTCTGTAGCATTGATTTTTGTTTGCAATTCATTTGATTTGTTTACAGTAGCCTCACCCGTTTGAAGCAAGGTACATGAATAGAAGATACCTTGTTGACTTGAAAAAACTTCTCATTGTATCATACTCTGGAGCTACGACAGGATTGGGCATTCAAAATTATAAAATTTCTGCATTCTTTGAAAACGAGCCTTCGTTTTTATTTTAATCAAATTATGCACCATGCGTGTATAACAACTCTTCCAATTGTTGGATGTATGTGAGTATTATCCGGGAGAAATATTTTCAGCCTTTTACTTGTGGAAATTGCCGATGGGCTCTTGGTTTTTGAATGCTGACTACTGAATGTGTATGTAAGTTATAACAAATTTCTTGTTAATTTACTGTAGGAGTAAAATTCGGGCACCTTGTTTTCAATCTTCTATATATACCCTGCATTTTGCGGGGAATTATTCTATTGTTGTAAATTTGTTGTCAAAAGTAATGGATATTTTGGGGTCAAATGGCAAAAACAGGACGAATATTAGATATATACTCCTTCCAAACTATAATATAAGTTTTTATAAGCATCCTTTGATCCAAAATATATTGCATTAGGTAAATTTTATGGTTTTTTTTTTCATTTATACACTTGCCTTTTTTTAATTCCTATTCTTTAATCAAGCGCTCCCTATTTTTTTTTTATTCCTTTTACTTGTGGAAATTGCCGATGGGCTCTTGGTTGTTAAATGCTGGCCACTGAATGTGTATGATGTTAAAACAAATTTCTTGTTACTTTACTGTAGTAATAAAATTCATGCACCCCTTTTTTTTTCAATCTTTTATATATACCCTGCATTTTGTGGGGAGTTATTCTATTGTTGTTGTAAATATGTTGTAAAAAACAATGGAGATTTTGAGGTCAAAAGGCAAAAACAGAATGGATATTAGATATATACTCCCTCCAGACTACAATATAAGTAAGTTTTTAGAAACATCCTTTGATTCAAAATATATGGCATTCGATAAATTTTATAGTTTTTTTTTTCATTTATACACTTGCTGTTTTTTTTTAATCCTTTTCTTTAATTAAATGCTCCCTGTTTAAAGCAATAACTCTTGAGCCCATGCAATCATGTTTACACTTCTGAGTTGAAGATCAAGGTTCCATGCACATGCTTCTTTTAATGGCCACATTCTACATCTTCTACGTGCCTTTAGAGCCCCTCGTCTTCAATGGCGAATACAGCATTTCCAGAGGAGGCTTTTGCGGTGAATTAAGGGTATGGATTGCAAGAGACGTAACTTCATTGTTTTCAAACTCATGAGTAGGGGTGTTCAGTCTGGACCCGTTTCGATTGGCCCGGTATCGTCCCAATCATATCGGCACGGATCTTGTCCCGGACCCGAAAATAATCGGGACGGGACAGGAAAGGGTTCAGGACGGGACGGGACACGGGATTACCATCGGGACGTCCTGTCCCGTCCCGAATATTATATATATTATTTTTTATTTTAAATATATTAATTATATTAATATAATTTATACTTATATTAATTATATCAATTATAATTTTAATACTTGCAATTCTTATTTAAAACTAGAGTTTTTTTATATTAATAATTTTAATAGCATGGAATAAACATGGCGATATCTTTCTTTATAATATATTAATTATATTAATATAATTTATTCTTATATCTATCAATTTAATAACTTTTATTTATAACATATTTCTTGCTTATTTTTAGAAGAGTAATTAGCTTAGTACATCTTCATTAAAGTAAAAGAATAATGATTTGATGCTGTGTTTGACTTACCTGTTGTTGCTAATCTTATAGCATAAAGATCACTTATATTTGTTATAATATATAGTTGTGATTAATATAATTCAATAACTAATTTTAAATTATTGTTATTTATGTGCTTGTGTTGTTTTGATTTTAAACTTAACAAATTATATGATTTAAAATTTTAATGAACGTTATTGTCCAGATCTTTTTTCGACATTATTCCATTTATCGGGACGACGGGATATCCCGATCTTATCCCGTCCCGTCCCGACTCTTAACGGGATAACGACTTTCGGGACGGGGCGGGACACGGGACCAAAATTCAGTCCCGATCTTTTTTTCGAGACGGGACACGAGACGGGGGTGTCCCAGTCTCGTCCCGTCCCGTCCCGTGAACACCCTACTCATGAGAGTCCATGTCTGCTTCAATCTCAATTTCACGATTTCCAATTTTTGAACTTGCTTCATAGTTCCCTGTTGTTGTACTATTAGAACAGAGCATGTTTGGCTCTTGGCTTCCAGACCCGTTCATGCATGGGTTATCTTTGTCTGTGAAGGTTGCCTCTACATTTAATTTAAGTCTAAAGGAAGAATGGGAGCTATTGCATGTGTTCCTTTCATGTTGACAGGAGATACCCTTCTGTGGAATATAGAAATATGGTTTGGAGTCAACTTTGCCCAACCTTTTATTTTCTCCTGGGAACCTGCCACATCCAAATGCCACACACCTGCCATTTTTAAAATTTTCTTTTAAACTTCACCCTAATTCTACCATCACGTTGGGAGTGAATTAAAGCAATAATGAGTAGAAAGGAATAAATGTAATTAATGAGAGTATTTTAATTAAATAAGTTAAATACAATAAGTTTATTCCACTCAAGGGCATAAATAAAAAGACATGAATATTTTTAAGAATTTAAGGTTTCAATTAACATTGTTTATAAATTGTAAATTAATGGCTAAAATACATAAAAAAATTAAACTTTAAAACAGTTGTATATAACTCCCCTCATTTTTAAAAGTTTAAAATTAACCCCCTAGTCTTTAATTTTATTTTTCAAAACTCCCTATTGTTAATTGTGTTATTTTTCATGAGAGTTAAAATGCCATTCAACTAAAAAAATTATTAAACAAAATATTATATTGTATAACTATTTATAATAAATTTCTTATATTTTTTTAGATAGCTGAGGCATTGATGATAGCCAAAATAAATATTATTATTACCATATAAAATTTTAAATATTTACTTTTATGTTCTTTTTTTTCTATTTATTTGTTATCAATGGTGAATAGTTTTCTAGTATTAAAAGATAAATTAATCTAAAATGATAATATTTAAAATTTTAAATATTTTAGCTATGTGTATTACATTAATTTAATATGAAAATATAAATAAAAATTTATTTTTAAAAATAATAAAATCACGCACCATTGATAACAAAAAAATATAGATAAAACTAATATAAACATAAATATTTAAAATTTTATACAATGATAATAACATTTTTTTTTTGTTATCAATACCTTAACTATTCAAAAAATATAAAAAATTTATTGTAAATAGTTATACAATATAATATTTTTATTTAATAACATCTTTTACTTGAATGACATTTTAACCCTTATGAAAAAATAACATAATTAACAATAGGGGGTTTTGAAAAGCAAAATTAAAGGATAGGAGAGTTAATTTTAAACTTTTAAAAGTGAGGGGGTTCTTTACAACTATCTTAAAGTTCAAAAGGTTTTATACATTTTAACCTAAATTAATTAACTATAACTTATATTCTAGTTCGAATGGAGTAGTCCATAATAACAACTAATGTAGTTTAGTCGGGCATGACTGATTTTTTTTATATATATATATATATATATATAGTAGGTCTTTTTCAAAATTTATTTAAATTTTGCTATAGATTTTATGCATATTTGAACGATGTGCTGTTTTTCTTTAAAGTTTGTCAAAAAATAAAGAAAAAGAAAAGCAACCATAGTGCAGGACGTCGGTCATCAATACGTCTTCCCCCGGTCAAGTATCAATGAAGTCATTTGAAATCTATGATTTCCATATAATTTATGAAAATAAGTAAATAACCTAAGTTGTCCATTGAGTCACACATGGTTATGTATTATAATTTATGTACTCACTCTCATCTGGCAGATAAGGCTTGTTGTATTCGTAATTTATAGAATATAATATTTTGTTCATAAAAAAAGGAATATAATATTGTTTATATATTATCCATGATCGTAGTATTTTATTGAATAAATAAAAGAAGAGAAAAAGACAATTACGTCTCACAATAATAATTTAATTATATTTTGGTTTTAACAAAATTCTCTGCAAAGTAATTGAAAAAAAATACATTATTATAAATTTAGGAATTTTAATTTCAAATTAAATATTAATGTTTTAAATATAACTCAACATGTAAATGACATTTTTATTTACAGCTATTTGAATTGATATTAACAAATACTTTTGAAAATAATTCATCTTGAATCTGTTTTTAAAATTAATATTTTGGAACCTATCAATCATTCAATCATTAAAGAATGATTCATGCTTTTTTTTTTTTTTAACAAGAGAAAGATTGTTATTTTGCTATTTTGCTAACAGATTATTTTTTTAAACTCCACTTTATTTTGAAAGAAAAATTGAATTTTCATACAAGGAAGTAGTAGGTCGAGGTTAGTGTTAAGAGTGTTACACAGTAAATTTTAGATTAACAAGAAAATATATTTTTCGTTTATTTTTTGAAATTAAGAAAATTGAGCACTTTGAGTGAATATATATAAGTGTTTTTATAACTAAGTTAAGATGATAAAGCATACCAACAAAAGTTTGCTGTGGACTTAGGTAAGCATAATATAAAAATATTGGAGGAAGAACCTGTTCGAAATTATTCCAAGGGCTCGATGAATTGCAAAAACAAAATAAAAAAACAAGAGATAAAGCGAGGTTAAAAGTGTAATATTAGTATTTAAGGACCAAATCATAAAATTTGTCTAAAAACTCCTCAATAAGATTATGCAGAGTGCATTAAAAAGAAAGAAAGAAAGCGCCAATCAATCAAGCTTTCATGTTTTGAGCCATTTTCAATGTTCCATTCTCCTCTTGCACAAATAAAATAATATAGCGCCAATCTACGCCGTTTTCTTTCGTCTTCATAAGGATTTTTGAAAACTTTTGTAATATCTTTAATTTCCTCTTTTAGCCTCCTTCATCGTGTGGTTGAATTTTCTTCTAAGAAAATATCCATCCACAATAATGCTGGTTGGATTGAATGCATAAGAAAATTGATGACCCTTAGGGAGGATCTTGAGTTTGAGTACTGTGAACAAATAAAATCATATTGAGAAATCTCCTCAAATGTAATTTGATTTCAAATTAATTGGTGATATAAAATAAAAAGGTATTTTTGAGCCTAAAAGTGTGTATATATTGTTAATTATCAAAGTATGAGATATGGAACTCAAAACTAGGGTTGTTCATCCAGTTCATTGCCCAAGATACTTACCTGAGCTTGATGAAATTTCACTTAGCCCAACTCTAAAAAAAGTAGTCTAACATAATTTGGACATGTTTGGGCAAAGCCAGGCTACAAGTAAGGTATGCTGCCCTACCCGAGATATATGGTTATTTATTAATTTTTTAAGGCTTTGAAGGAAGGACTAAGGAGGGAGATTTTAGTCATTTTATCTGCGCTTGGTGTTTCCATCCTCTTAACCCTAGTAGTTCTCTCCCATTCTTGTCGCTCAAAGCTCACTCGGTCACTCCTACTTGTCTCTAGAGTCTAGACTCTTCTTCTCCACTCTCCCCTCTCACTCTCACTTCCAAAGGGATCACATCTTCACTCTGTATGCTATCATTCTCGTCGCATACACTCTTTGTCATTGTCATCTCATGATCTTAGTCTTTTACTCGGCTTTGTGTTGCTCGTCTCTTACTCTACTCGGCTTTGCCTTGCCGTGTTTGACTAGTTTCTCATCTCTATGTCTTGCTCAACTGTGACTTTGTGTTGCCATGCTTGTCAGCCGCCTCTATCTTTTGTTCATTTCTCTGTTCACATCTGCCCAAGTTTTAAAATTTGTTTTTCATTCCTAGTAGTTATTAGTTGATCATTTGCGTTGTTGCATCTACCAAGGTTTTTAAATTTGTTCTTCGTTCTTCATTCTATTCATCTGAAAATTAAGGTCAAAAGTTAGAAGTGTTCGCTTTCTTAGTCTTAAAATCCTTGGAAGTTCTAGAGATGCAATCCAATGTTGTAATTTGTATTCATAGCAACGATCTAAGTATAACTGATCAAATTTAAATTTTGTACACACTATTGGCTCATTCTAGCTAATACGCTTTGCCATCTCTTCTATATATTGATAAAGATAACTACATAGTTCATTTTTTTTTATAGTTGTAATTTGAACCCTTGATAAGGAATCAAAACATTTTCATTCAATTTGATTTATTATAATTGAAAATGTTTCTAATGATGCAATAAAGTTTATTAATTTTTTATACTTGAGGTAACGTTAATTTTTGATCTTGTTTTAGTACGGAAAAAATTTTGTGTGATAGCCTATTTGTTTGCATTCCTAGAATTAGCTTACAATTTTCTTATTCAATCGTTGTATTTGATTTGTCTACTCACAGTGATCAATATTGCTTATATATTTTATTATTTATTTTTCTTAACTATATAAATAATTTGTAGTTCTGTAATTTTGTTATACTAATTAATTGTGAGTATAAAGGATCTAGCTTCAGTTGTTATGCCTTTATGGATGTTATTTTAAATTGATGAGTAGGGTTGTTATTGTTAATTCATAGTAGTTTTATACATGCTTTTTAGAATCATGGGCAAGGCGCTATTTGTTGGGTAAGGCAATCCAAAGATACCTAGCTCACCCAGCTCAACCCAAGTTGATAAGGCTTTTTGCTAGTAAAGCTGGACAACAAGCTACATTTTATGGCCCGTGCATCCCTTGAGCTAGACATTGGACAGGGGCCTTGCCCATGGGCAACCCTACTCAAAACACAATAAAAAGCATGTCAAGCAAATAGAATCACGAAAGCATGAGGAAAGGTGACTTTGTTAAAATTGGTTGTTGCCTTGTGGTGAATGAAAGAATCTTTTAATATATCATATTATGGTGTGTTTAGATTATTGAAGATTTGGATTTGAATCAAATCCTTTATTTGGATACATAAAAATTTATAAATCAAAGTCCATTTCTTGTTATATTTCTTTTGTAATTTTAAATCCCTCTACACCTTAATCGTTTGAAATTTCAACCACTTCAAACTTCTCATTTCCTTCGTGCTTTACTATTGATGTTTTTAGGACTTTCATGTCTTTTCTAACTCTTGTTCTCATCCTTCATTGATTGAAAAAATGGGGATAAATCTATCATTTACAATTTTTCATTTTCATTTTGAATTTCAATTCAACTCTCCTTTTCATTTGAAATTTTTTAAATTATCCAAACAAAAAAATTAAATACATAAATTTTAAATATGAGATTTGAAATTAAAAATTTAAATCCAAATTTACAAATTAAAACGCTACCTTAATTTTTTTTTGGTCAAAAAAAGAGCCAATTTTATTCATCACTAAAAAAAAATATTACAATCACTAATAACTGAAGCCAAAAAACACTAAAAAAAAAGTAAGACACAACGTCACATAACTCACAAAACAAAATAAAAGCAAAACAACAAACTAGAAACAACATCAATAAAACCAAAACAGCATATTAACCAATGCTCTCTTTATTCTGAGAACCTAAGCAAGTAACAAAAGAAAAATTAGCAGCTTCCAATTAAGCAAGTTACAACCGAAACAAAGATGTAGCTATAGAAAGCCATTCCATCAAACATATCTTCTTAGAACCCATCACTATTAAAAAGTTAGCAGCTTTATTGCCTTGGCAACCCACCAAGGAGAAACAAACATTCTTGCATGATTCTTTAGCTACCAGAATATATCTTGCACAATATAATTCTAGAATATTTCTAATCATAATCAGAATTAAGTTTACCTAATAACATTTGAAAGAATATCTCACAATCATTTCCATATATAGAGACCATCTAACTAGAATAACACTAAGCCAACCTCAAACATTCCAGAACAACAAAGCATTCAGCCATGAGAGCAGAATTAGCAACAATATTCTTCCCACACTCACTTGAGGAATTCCCAAATTCAACTCTGCAAACAAGACCAATACTAGAAGACTTCAAGGCACTATTAAAAGAGCCATCAACATTAATCTTTACTCCCCTTGGTAAAGGTCTCCTCCAAGACAAACTTCTATCAACTAACTTCATATGCATATCATGTTTCTTCAATTTATGTTGGAGCTTCAAATTTTTACATTCATTCACAATCCTATAAGCATTTATAATTATAACCTTCTTAGCATTCACCCTTTCCCCATCAAATACCCAATTACATCTACTTTTCCAAATTTCCCAACAAATTGAAGCAACAAGTGTTCTTTCAAAAGCCCCAATCACATTATTATCACACAAAATATCAATCAGCCAAGCAGATATAGTAGAAATACTAATATTAGATACTCTCTCCATTTAAAAATGAAAGACATTTTTTGAGGAATTGGATGTTTAAAAATGTAAGGTATTTTTAGTCTTTCGAGGTGTAATTATTATTTTTTTTTAAAAGTACCCCTATTGATAGTGAGTTTATATTTATTATAGGATATCTAATAGGGGTAAATATAGAAAGATAGGGTTATTTTGAAAGAAGATAATTATTTTATTGAAGGGTGAGATTCGGTTAAAAATGCTTTATATTTTTAAACAGAGAGAGTATCAAAGTTGCTAAACTACAACCAAACCAACAAGATCTTACTAAAGGACAGTGAAAAAGCAAATACTCAGTTGTCTCTTCCTCCTTTAAGCAGATCGGACATAAGGATTCAGCAGCACAAAAATTTGACAAATCCTCTTTAGGCTGAGTTACAAACAGATTCTCCTTCTAATTAATGCATTGAATTTGAACCCTCCTATGTCCTATCCTCCTCCACACCCCAGATCTTCCCTTTAAATGTTATACGTATCAAAAAAATGACATACACTTTCTTGATTTAGTAACTAGTAACTCATTATATATGTTACGCATATTCTCAACTTTTTCAATTTTTTTCTAATTTTATTGGTTTCTAAATTGGAGTTTGGAAGACACAATTAGAGTCTTAATTTAAGAGTAAATCTTAAGAATTATAGTGTATCGAATTTTGAACTTCTGTTGGCAAATAAAAAAGGCCGACAATTCTTTATTGGCAAACTCAAAATTACACTAAGAAAATAATTTGTAAGTTAATTCAGGATTTTGGGCTGACAGGAAAAAATTACCTTTGAGGGATTAATGCTTGGTTATAAGAAAGTGAAAGCTTTTTTACTTTTAATAAAGTGAGTTGTGTAATATCTATAATATTTTCATAAATATTTAGAAGATTTTATTCTTTACTAATTTTCTTATTCAAGTATATAAAATAAATTTTCCCTGATTTTCATCTATAAAATTATTTTTGTTAAGTTCTATTTTATATACGAAACACCCTCTTAGAGTGCAGTTGATTACGAAGAAAACGTAAACCTTTTATTGGGTCTGAAATAAAAGTAGAATTTGTTGGGGAACAATTTTGGGGATATCTTATCGTATTGTTTGTTAGAATATTACAATTACAAAGGGCTAATTTGCACAATTTTGAACGTAATCATGCTAAAGAAATTCGTGTATCTAAATGATAAGCTGATTCCTAATTAACTGGAAGTTTATTTTATATTGCTTTTCAAATTTTAATACGAAAGGAGTGCATTGATGCATCTGTCATTAGTTTTCTAGATTAAGATTAAGTTCTTTCCTTTTCACATTATCTATATGTTCATAGAATTTTTTTTTTTTGGGCCCGTGAGAAAAAAGTTTAGCTGTATGTCCTGGAGCTTAGAGTAAGGCAGACACTATAACTTGAACAATATTGCATAAGTTAAATAATTCTTATGTTTTATTTTTTTAAAAAATGAAAAATATTATCATTTGATTTGAATTGGTCATGCTCATACCAGATGCGTAGTTTAAAATGTTAAAAAGGATTTATTCAAAAAAAAATGTTAAAAAGGATACGAAGAGAATAGAAATCCCCATTGTGCTTTATGTATAAATCAAGCTTTTATGCTTTCCTAAAAGTTAAATTCTACATTATTAAATTTATGTCAAATGGGATGCCTCAAGAAACGATCGAGAAGAGGAGAAAATGCCACGCCACATAAAACTGATTCTCCTTTCATATTTGCAATAAAATAATAATCGGAAAAAGATTCTGTCCGAATAAAGTATTGGGAAGGACCAATGAATAGAAGACAAAGAATGAAAAGCCAGATATTTTTTAAAGATACTGAACTTTTTCACTTTGTAATTTGTATAGCTTAAGACAAAAATATAATTTTGCTAATTCTTATTTGTATTTTTAAAAAAATCGTAATTCTTTAATTTTAAAAATATTAAAAACCAAATTTGGTATTGGTTATGTGTAGCAGAGGAATTTTTTTTAGACTATACGCTTTTTTTAAAAAAAAACTATTGATTTTGGTTTAGAAAAGAAGAAATATGATTTTTATTTACTGAAAAGATAAATTAAAACTTGGTGGAAAACTATATAATCAAAAACATTTTTCTCTAGATTTAATTTTATCAGAGAAATATATCAAGTGATTAGTGGTAATAATAATTATTACAAGTTGAAAGGATGTATTAATACAGCTCATAACCATATCCATGTGAAACAGATTTAATTTGGATCAAATGTCCCATATGGATGAATTATGATATATGAATACTTCACTAAAAAGCTTAATTCATGTACCAAAAAAAGCTTAATTGATGCACGAATTATTTAGGTGACTCGATTAAAATAACTGTTTAAATGGAGGCTTACTCAAATTTTATTTTTATGTTGACCTCCCTCAATTAAGAGTTAGGTTTTTTTAATGTAAAGTAACACAAAATATCACTAATTAATTATTGTCCCTGTATTATCCCCCCCCCCTCTCATACACACCCATAGGGAAGCAAGTAATATGGGGGCATTACCATATTTCATCCAAACAACAAATTTACACTCTGTTTGTGTGAGGCTGTTATTATCAATAATGGTTTTATGAATATTATATGAATGACTTTAACATATTTATTTAACTTGATTCATATTTAAAACTTGAACTCAAGACCTTAAAATATGCTAATTTAACTTATTCAACCAATTAAATCAAATAATACTCCTCGTTATAGGTGGAGAATTTTGATAGTAAATAATTTGTAAATATTTTCTTGGGTGATATGTGTCTTAATTTGGGCCATCTTCCAGAGCTTGTTTTATAATATTTTTTATTAAAGAATAGAAGAATAGCAACGAGTGAAGATGGGGTGCTAGTAGCAGTGGGGCAGTATGTGCAGATGCTTTGGGTGCAGATGCTATGAACTGCGCAATCTTTGCTTTCCATGTCACTCTCCTCACAGCTTTCAGGATTTGGATCCTTCCGTCAAATCCTGCTTCTTCCCCTGTCCCTCCTTTAAATCTCTCACTTTTTAGCTATCCTTGCTTTGTGTTTTTTTTTTTTTTTTTTCAGGTACTTTTGTTCACCCACCCTCTTATTGTACTAGAGTGGTGGATAATGAGAAATCAAAACATCATGGCTAGATTTATCACCCAGCCTGTTTAAGTAAATAGGACTTGCCTATTTACTTAAAATCCTACTTGAATATATTTTTACATTATATTTATGTAAATATAACATTGTGACATATATATAAATATAATTAGTGTGAATTGTGTTAATTTATTTTAAAATTTTATTGTTTGTGAATTAGAAATTAAACTAACAAATAAAGTAAAATTCCATTTTATTTTATATAAATAAACTATTATCATAAATATAAGTAAATATCATTTCCTCCCTTATAAAATCCATCTATAACATATTATAATATAATTAAATTAAATTTTATTAAAATATTAAAATTAATAAATAGGCTTGTAGGTTTATAATTAAGCATATTTATATGAATAGGTCAGGTCTATTTAGTCAACAATTAGTCTAGCCTGACCTGATCTATTTTCGCTCATAATTAAATCTAATATAGTTTCGTAACATTATCTCTTGCAGGCTTTGAGATTCTAGCCCCACTAACAACATCACAGTTTGGCAATTTGCTAAATGAATTCAGTGCCTTTGCCCAGGTTTGAGTTTAGTCTCTTTCAGATGACCCCCCACCGATCTTTTGAGAACAATGTCCCCCGCATGGGCTTCGTCCTTGTTACTCCTTTGTAGTGTCCGTTATATACTTTCTACACAATTTTGGTTTGACTCGGAACTTTAGAGGAATTAATCCATTTTATGGTCCTTTTTCATAATAAGCCAGGGTCCTCACATTTTGTTCTCTCTTTTTAAATTAACACCATTTTGTGCATTATAAAGAGTAAAATATAAGGAG
Organism: Prosopis cineraria; assembly: GCF_029017545.1. Lineage (NCBI taxonomy): Eukaryota > Viridiplantae > Streptophyta > Magnoliopsida > Fabales > Fabaceae > Prosopis > Prosopis cineraria. The sequence goes on from NW_026555344.1 coordinate 471,236, forward strand.
AATCTCACTTAGAACCCTCAAAACACAAAAAATTATATTGTAGAATCTGAAAATGCATTGCAAACGATGTAAAATATATGGATACTATATTATTAATAAATAAACATTGTCATATTATATGCGAACTTTTTGTTATTTATAAATTTAAGAAATTTTTACAAATATTCGACTTAACCACACGGATAATGTAATATAGATAGACATTATATTGTGTTGTTAATAAATGAACATTTTCATGTTAGATACAAACTTTTTATTTTTTATAAACTTGAGAAACTTTTACAAATATTCAACTTAATCACACAAACCATGTAAAATAGATGAATATTATGTTATTAATAAATGAACATTTTTATGTTATATATGAACTTTTTGTTGTTCATAAATCCCATAAATGTGTACAAATGATAATTGCAAATAATTTCATTTACACTACAACAAGTGTTCTCCAAGCAGATAGTCTAGAATTTACAAGCATAGATTCAACTATTCACAATTTAAAATCTGTAATTTTTTGTTTCAGATATTCACAGTTCAATGATGGCAAGTTTTAGTTTTTACAACTTTTGTAAAAGTTTTTAAAGTTTATGAACAATAGAAAGTCTGTATATAACATGAAAATATTCATTTATTAACAATATAATATAATATCTATCTATTTCACATTATTCGTGTGGTTAAATTAAACATTTGTAAAAAAATTTCAGGTTTATGAACTACAAAAATTCTGTATATAACATAACAATATTCATTTATTAATAATATAATATCCATATATTTCACATATTTTGTGTAATTAAGTTGAAAATTTACAAAGAACATGACAAGTTCCATCTATTAACAACACAAGATCATTCTATATGGCACACTTGAATATCTACACAAGGTCCTTCTATTATTAACAATATTTTTTCATTGAATTTTCAAGAACATGTACATCATATTTGAAAAATTTGCAACTGAATATTCAATATTAACAAGATAACGTTCATGTTTTTACAACACATAATTCAATATTTAACCATTAAAAGTTGAAGTTCCAGCGAATGCCACTACATAGGGAGATGTAGAAGCCATCCTCCCTTTTATTTTCATTTTCCTTTGGTTCCTGCTATTAGTGCACGGACACTTTAAGCTTTATTGTTATTCGAATGCTCAACTAGCCAGTACAAAATGTTACACCTAAATCATTTTATACTTTTGCATAGATAAGCAAAATTCAAAAATGTACAATTAAAAGTCTTAATATTCACAAATATTGGTTCAAATATGTACAGATAAAAGTCCATATCTTGACAAGCAAAGGTTTAGAGTTGACATGCTACCAAAGTTTACAAATTTACAACTAAACATCCAAATATTCACAAGCATAGGTTCATCCATTCACAATTCAAAATCTAAATCCAAAATTTCCAAATTCAAATATTCAAAACTCAGAGATGGCAAGTTTTGGTTTTTACAGCTTTTATAGCAATTCCCAAAAATCTCATTGCAATTCCTAGAAATTTTGAAAATATGTATATAAATGAAAGATGAATAGATCTAAAAGAAAACTCATAGAGAAACTTGAGTTTTAGAGGCTAGATGCTAAAGAATGCACCAGTACTCATCTAGAAACAATAGTTATTGATATAGGAAGAGTGATATACAGAAGTTGTTTGGGGATGATAGTAAAAGTAGCGAGATCAAGATGTGCAGAACCCAGCTCTTATATGTTGGCTCACCGCAAAAAAGGGTGAATAGATTGAGAAGATGGAGGAGGAAATGGAAGAATCAGAGAATTGTAATAAAATGCTATGAGGAGGAAGAGAAAGACAAACAGGAAGAGAGAGGAAGAAGATCAGATCATAGAAGATTAGTTTGTTTTGAGACGAGTAAGATTATATTTTCGTTCACAACAAAAATTGCAAGAAGGGCCTTTGAGCTTATAGTACATTTTCAGATTTTATTGGGCCCAAAGTATAATTTTTTTTATGTTTTGAAGGCTCTAAGTAAGATTCTCCCTAAAATAGAAGAAGTCTTGATTTGTGAATATTGTTACCACATAAAACCGAAGCAATAACAAACTATAAGATTTATAATTTACAAATAGTACAATTTTTTATTAATTTTATTATATATATTGATATTCATTGAGATATTAGATAAATAAATTTTACTTTTTTTTACATATAATTATGTAATATGTATTTCATTGAATTAAACTTAAGTGTTGTCAAATATAATTATATTAGAGATAATTCTTTGAATATAACTATTTTTATATGTAAGGCTGAACCCTTCAAACTTATTTAAGAAGAATTGAGAAACATGATTTATTCCTTTTAATAGATTTAAATCATTTTTTATTTTTTTATTTTTACAATTCGTAATTTTAGTTTAGTCCTTATAAATAAACCTTCATTACAAATATTTTGACTACTCATCTAAGTTCTATCTTATTTTATTTAATTAAAAAATTGAACAAAGGATTGTTGAGTGAGAAAAGAAAAATATAGAGACAAGTGGATTAGAGTTGAATAAATTAATCTTAAATTACTTATTAGCTAGTTAAACTATGGCATATAACATACTTGTTTAGAAACCCTTTTGGGAGATTCTTTAAAGTTTGAGGCCAGTTACTTGATTACCTTTTTCATTTTGTGGATTAAAAGTCTTAATTTGAATGTAAAACTTTATGTTAGACGTTATGCTGAACCAAAAAAAAAGGTAAACTTCTATCTAAACTCTGAAGTAGTCGAAATAAGTAAGTTTTCTTTCTTTTTTCTCTTCTTCTTCTTGGTAATGACAAAATAAGTGAGTTTCAGTCTATATATCACTAGATTCTTATAGCTCGTAAAGTAATTTCAAGTTTGAAATCTGAACAAGAATGTAGAGATTTTTTTTAAGGAAAATGTTAGAAAGTTTCTCAAATAATAAATGAAAATAAATAGAATAAAACAAGTACAAGTTATAAAGAAATTAGAAAAAATGATAAAAGATTACACAAAAATTTAACGTGAGAAAACAATTACAATAATTGTCACTACTATGGATGATAAAAAAATATTATATATATATATTCTCATTAGTTAAAAATATTATCTGCAATAATAATAAATATCTCGTAAAATCTCAAATAGAAATATGATAGATTTAAACTAAGATTATACTTAAAAATAATAACAAAGAATTATAAAGATTTGAGTCAAAATCTCAAAAAAAATTTCCTTGGCTTAAATTTAGTAATACTCATCGTTGCCAAATAGCCTCAAAGGGCAATCTAGTGTTACGAATATTAACTAAACCCAAACAATACTCGAATTTAATATCAAGAAGAGGCTTCATAAACATGTCTATTAGATTTTGAGATGTATGAATTTTCTTCATAACAATTTCACCAATTATAACAATATCTCTAATAAAGTAATATTTGATATCTATGTGCTTAGTTTTCAGGTGATACCTATCATTCTTAATCATATGTATCACAAAAAACAACAGTAGCTCCTTGGACAATGCCAAGTTCAATAACAAGACATCGAAACAAAATAGAAAATATAAGCAAAAAAAAGACTTTCATCCATTAGAATCACGGCCATAATCAAAGTCACTAAAACCAACATTATTAATTACAGCCTTATTCCTATGAAATACCATACCAACATTACAAGTACATTTCAAATAATAAAGGATCCATTAAACATTATCCCAATGACCCTCTCTAAGATTATGCATGTTTCTGCTTACCACACTCATCACATATGCAAGATCAAGACTAGTACACACCATAGCATACACAAGACTACCTTTTCGAATTATTCATGTATCCTTTTTGAATTTTGGGCAAACATGGATTCATACTCACTCATATTAAATTGATCAAGTATCTTTAAAATATATTTCTTTTGAAATACAAACAATTTACTAGCTCGACAATCTCTACAAATTTTCTTGCCAATAATTTTGTTTACTATACCAATGTCCTTCATATCAAACTCCTTACTAAGTTTTCTCAATTTGTTAATCAAAGACTTCTCTATAGAAGCAATAAGCATATCATCAACATAAAATAACAAATGCAACTAGCACAACTCTTGATAGATAGTAAGAGTGGTGCTTGTAATAACAACATATATTTGATCATAACTTCCTCCATTAGAGATAAATCTTATAATAGAGCAAGGAGTAGTAGCTTTAATCTCTGACTCTACCTTTTCATTGATATTCTGCTCATTATTTACACCAATTGAAGAAGAAACACAAGAATTTTTCCTAAAAAAAATAATGCATCTTCATTAAATGTAACATCTCTAGTAAGAATAACTTTCTAGTACTTCCCTTTTCATCACTTCTTCCTCTCACATTTAAATCTTCACCTTTGTCCTTATAACAAACTTCAAGATCAAAATTTTCTCTGAACAGTAGATTAGATTTTCCATCTTCAAAGGCTAAGATGTCTAAATTTTCATATAGCATAATTTTCTTTAAATAAGAGGCAATGAGACAACTAATATAATGGCTTTATTTTCATCTTCAATTTTGACATCAGTATTTTCTAAATCCATAATAATAGAAGTAAATTCATTAAGATGAGATTGAATAAGAATACTTTCAACCATACAAATGGTATATGGCTGTTCTTTCAGACAAAGCTTATTTCCTAAATTTTTCATCATATAGAAAGATTCTAATTTCAACCACAATGAGGTAGCGCTAATCTCATTGACCACTTCTCATAAATTTGGATAGGCATGGTTGAATAGTCGAAAGAGCTTTTTCATTTAACTTTTTAAATTGCTCATCAAACATAGTCACCAACTTTTTATGCTTTTCAAATAAAGCTTTCTTAACCCATTTTAAGTAAAAACAGCTTTCATTTGAACTCGCCAAATAGCAAAACTAACCTTGTCATCAAAATTTTAATGTTAAACTTTGTAATGGTAAATATCATAAAAAAATTTCAAGGCTTTGGTACCACTTGGTAGAAAATATGCAAAAAATAAGCAGAAGTAACTAGAATAAAATAATTAAAAATTATAGACAAGTTAAAGAAAATGATAAAAGATAACATAGGAGATTTAATATGGAAAAACCCTCAATATGAGGGACAAAAAATCCACAACAATGAGTAAGGAATTTCACTACAAAAAAAATGAAAATTACAATAACTGTCTCTACCATAGGTGATAAAGAGACAAGAAATATGTAGAGCTTCTTATCAGTTAAAAATATTATTTTGAATAATAATAAATATTTTCTAAAATTTTGAATAGACATATGATAGATTTAAACTAAAATAATATATAAAAATAATTTTAAAAATTATAAAGATTTGAGCTATAATAGTAATATAGGGAAAGGTTACTTTTCATGTATAACATCCATTAGGTATCAAGCAACACATATAGTAAAACTGTTCCAAGATGCTTTCTCAGATTTTTGTCCATCAACTGAAATCTTTCTTCTAATTTGGCTTCTTTTATGCTTTCAACTCACTTGTAAAATATAGGTATAGTCTATCAAATTTGAAGTATGACTTATATCTTTTTAGAAAAAAAATGTTATATATGCCTGTGACAAGCTTGGGGTACTGTAAAGGATCTATGATTGGATAAACTTAAAGCAATTTGATTTAAAAAAAAACACACACACGCACGCACGCACGCACGCACACAATGCTGGTCACAGTAGTTTTTTCTGTCCCAATATCTATCCCTCTTTCAGTTTCATATTCTTTTTTTTTTTGGCCAACTTGGAAGCTTCCATAATATTCAAGCAATTCATAAGATTCTGAAATTCATCATCAAGCCTACATATACAATTTCTTATGCATTCTACAGGTAAATCTTCTAAAGTTTAATAATAGAACCTCTAAATTTTTAAATTTATGCAAAAAAACATAACTCTTTTGCCGTTAATTACCTTATTATTTCACTAACCAAACATAACATGCTAATAATAATGATATATTTTTAAAAAATTTCATTTTAATCAAGTATGTATAAAAATTTCAGATATAGGGATATACCACCAGAATAACCCTATTAGTTGGATGGCTTGTATTCCAAATCGTAACTTCTTTTTTTAGAAGCTTCCTTACCAACCTTGCCATGCCTAGCTAGTATTTTTATAAGTTTATTTTTTTGGCTTTTTATGGCTTCTGCTGGAAGATTTGTTTTCTGTTAAGTTCTTTTTCAACGGTTTCTTATTTTGTGATAAAAAAAAGACTTCTTATTTTGCCTCGGTGTCTACTTGTAGACATATTTGTGCGTGTTATCTATGTAAGATATCTTTATTTTTCTTTCTTGGTTGAACGTACATTAAGTCCTTAATTTTTTGAAAACATAAAAATATAAATTATAATTAAATATATTTAGGCTGTGTTTGGATGGGTGAAATTGGATTAAGACTTTGGATTTGAAATATCAATCCTTTGTTTGGATCTCAAATAAAATTTCAAATTTCAAATTTTATGTTTGAATTTAAAAGCAACTAAGATAATGTTGGTGCTCTGATCTTAGCCAAAGTCAATGATCTAATCTAAATCAAAGGTGATGGCCTGGTCTCAATCGACTCTGGTTGTTCAAACCTAGATGACGTTAATGGTCTAGTCTCAATCGACAATAGTAGCCCGGTCCTTGTCAGCATCAATGACTTGATCCCAAACAATGCTTATGAATTAGCATAGGATGATTATAGCAGTTCGAGCGTTGTGGATTAGACTTGGATGATGACATCAACCCATCCCCCATTAATAGTAGTGTCTAGCATTGGACCAAGAAGGCAAACGGAACAAAGATGGTGATCGTAGACTAATCTTAGATAGCAACGGCTTGGCAGCATCCTCAAGTAGGAATATGGCAAGAAGTACTCTCTACTCCGACGTACAAGTCATAACAAAAAAGATCATCTCTAATCGATCTATCCATTTTTTAGTCGCTTTATTTTCCATTGAACCCTCAAATAATGAAAGATTCAATCGGGTGAACTTCTTCAAAGCCAAGTCAATAGAACTTTCTTTCTCTTACCCCTTAGGCCTCACAGGTTTCGACCTCCTCGGTTCACTCTGTTCGTAATAATCTTCCTCAGGTTGGCCAAATGCCTTTCTATCATATCTCACTTCCCTATGACTACCCCCCGAGCTTTTCCACGGTCTTACTAGTCTCTTCAAGTCTTTTCTTCAAAATCTTATCGTGCTCATCAATCCTCTGCTCAATCCTCCTCATCATAGACCTCAGTTCGAGCAATATATTGTCGTTGCCCATAGTAGATCTCGGTTGCTCTCTAGCTTGTCTTAAGCCTTGACCCATCTCAACTTGCTCACTTGAAACTATATTCTCTTCTCATACCAAGACTTCCCGCTCTTATCTTGATACATTTGCCGAGATATTATTGGCCATATTTCTTCTCTACCCCCATTCTCCCCTCTTAAGGATGAAAGTTATCCCACAAAAAGAAAAGAACATGCGCTAGCTCAATAGGGAAAAATAGCATGTGTATAATGTTAGTTGCTAACTTTCTATATGTAAATGCAAAATTCACAAGCAAACTCAACATTTAATTCACAAATCCATAGTCAAGTCCTCATAATCATAGAAACTAATACCAAGTTGAAAGATCCTTACCCATTAAACATCATCAACTTCATAATCAAGGTAATTATAGGTCTAACCCAATATGAGTTATCAAGTTTACATAAATCACAAATGAAGGAACCAAGTTTTCAAATTTTAAATAGGAGAAGCACATAAATACTTAGGAGAAGTAAGTTTCAAATCATTTAATGAGAGATCTTAACACTTGCAACAATTAAACCTCTCCCAAATGCTAATCTTATGCTCGAAACATGATTTCAAAGTAATGCGAAAGCTTAAAAATTAAATGGGGCCTAAAATATTAAGTTTCAAAACTTAAAACAATGAAATTATGTAGAAAATGTGACATGCGCCACGGCTAAGGACATATGCACCACTGGTCATTCATCTATGTCATCTGTCACAGTGCATTGCACATAATTTGACAGCAAACAGCTGCTATCATTTGATAGCAGTGGAAGCAAACTTTCAAAGCGTCCCAAATCTCCGTCTGACATCCGATTGAGATGGTTTCAGTATCTACACAAAGCTTTTTCCTAACTCTAGCTAATGGCACAAGTTTCACATTCAAATTTATTTTCTACAAAGAGTTGGATACTAAAATCTGTTTTACCACTTTTTAATATAAAACTCACAACAATAGTGTCTCAACTCACACACAAGTGCCAAAAGCTTACACCGGCTATCTAACCATACTAAATGGACCCAAGAGAATGTATGCAACGTACCACACTCAGCCAAAAACTTGTATAACACAAAATCACCATTTAATCCTAAATTTTCATAAAACATAAGGGGAAGGAATTTTGCACAAACCATTCATTTTCATTCCAAATTAATTAAAATATATTTGTTCATACTTGTACAAGTATTTTGGCCTTATCTAAGGATTTACAATCAAAACACACTAACTCAAGGCACAAAATACAAATGACACAATATTTAGTGCAAATGGTTCAAAATCAATGGCATATAATCTAGTTAGAAAATTAACAATGTTCATACATAGAGAAACGACATAAAAGCATACAAAAGGATTACTCTCGAACCCTATGCCTCAACACATTTTCCCCTACCTTAATTCGATAAGCTAGGACTTAAAAATATTGAGAATTGAGGGGTGAGTACAACTATTCAGTAACCAAGTTTTACTTAACCTATATAGTTTCATATCAATTGAAACATATGTAAATAGGCAAGAACACACATATATGACATAAATGATGAACATAGCCACGGTTCACAATACTAACAACCATGTGACCAGGCTAACACACATAAAACCACATAAATGATAATACACATCATAGGGTCGTAATAATACCAACCATATGCCCTTAACACATGTCAGCCTATAATAATAGTAACCATGTGGCCAAATCTAAATGCATGATCAAATGTCAAACTTATTCCCTCTTATTACCTCAAACACGAAACTGATGGCTATCAAATAGATACGTCCTTCACAGACTAACCCAGCCTTCCACTTGTGAGGAGCTACCAGGCCAGGGTTAACTCACTCACTTGTATAATCTAGTTTTCTCTAATACTAATAAACGTGAGGTGTCGTACCCCTAATCTAGCCTCCTTATGAACTAGTAAAAACTAGTTAGGTTTAAGTTTCATATAGAATAAGTGGGACAATTCCAAATCAATCATAGGACACGAGGTACCTCCCAATTCTAATAATTAGTGCCAAGGCAAGTTTCTGATTCCAACGGTCACTGCTAATACCATGTGGATTTATCAACCACTCCTTTCCCTAAGCGAACTCTCGCCAATAATCATACTATGCGCATATCACATATAATGTGCAATGTGACCCAATTCACAATGATATCACAAGTTCACATCGATTTCTCACTTCTAATAAACTCCATAACCAATATACCACATATAGTGCATTTTTAAAATATCACATTTTTTCACTTTCACCACAACATGTCATTAATCAAAACATCAATCACAAATAGATGGCATGTAAGAGGTTTTCATTTTCAAAACCATTTCACAAGTTAAACACATTATCAATTGCATCAACAGTTCAAACCATCGACCATGTTACACAAATAATCAATTAATATTTAACTATATAGACTACATTTTTTTCAACTATCTCAAACTTTTGAAAGGTTAAAGGTTTACCTCTTATAATTCTAACTTTCAAAGCTTCTCACAAGCTTGAATGGTGTCAATATGAATCACACTACAATCATATTACAAGGATATCATCATTATCCTATTTTTGTGAGTTTACCAACATTAGTCGCCACATTCTCTATTCTATTAATCCCATAATTCACTACCCATTCATACCTAATGGGTTTACTAGGTTTCATTAACCCACATTATCATTAATAAGTCATCTAACCACTATTAATGAGTATTAACTCTCCCAATAATCGTATTAATTGCAGTTCACATGAAAATAACTCCTTCCAACTAACTCTTAACAAAGTCATCAATGTAGGGTTTGAATACTCAAAACTACTCCTATTATATCCATTTTAGTCAATAGGTTCAGACCCACTCCTATGGATCAAAAATTAATTTTTCAACTCAAACCCTAACATTAATCTTCATAAATATGCAAGTAAAAGGAAGAAAGGAAGCTCATTATACTTACTTTAGGTGTTGGGAAGCTTCAAACTATCCTCAAGGGTCCTAATATGCGTGTCCAAGTAGAGCCAAGTTGTGCTCTTCAATTTCTCCTTTCCTCTTCTTCTATTTTCGCACACAAACATGAATTGATAAAGTCTGATTTTTGGCCATATGCCATGGCACACATAGCCTCCCGCCACGATGCATGGCATAGAAAGGCCCAATGAATGATGGTTTTGCTCTGTGCATTGCGGCGGATTGTTCACATGCCGTGGCATGTGGCACAGCGAGCATTTCTTCTCTTTTCCACTTCTTTTCCTTGCCCGAATGGCCCGTGTTCACCTCGAACCCACATCTAGGGTTGAATTCATAATTTAGACCCATCTGGCCATACATCTCATTAATTCACTAATCATACTTGTTAAAATAATTAATCTAGCATAAATTTCTCGGATGTTACATCAACAACAACTATTCAATCTCGATCATAGTCGTTGGTCTGGTAATGGTCACAGCTGGCGGTCTGGTCTTAGTAATCGCTAGCAGTCCTATATCGATTGACGCTAATCGTGCGTCCTCGGCCGGTGCCGACCGTTTAGTCTTAGTCACAACTAGTCATTCAGTCTCTATCAACATGGGTAGTTCGGTCTTGATTAATGCCATCCGCGTGATCTTGGTCAAAGTTAGTCGTTTGATCCCAGACAGTACCAGTGGTCTAGTCCCGGTCAACGCCAACGATCCTATCCTAGTTGGTGTCAGCATTTCAGTTTGGGTTGTCACCTACAGTCTAGTCCCTATCAACACTAGCAGTCTAGTCCCAATGATGTTGGCAATCGAATCTCAATGGATGTTAGTCGAAGGCAATGATATCAAAGTTGATAAGGTAGTGAAGTTGATGAACGAACACGAAAGAAAAGAGAAGCTTATATTAAAATTTGAAATAATAGGAGTTAAGAAAAGATTTAAAATTACAAAAGGATTAAGGTAGGATTTAGATTTGGATTATCCAAACAATAGATTTGACTCAAATCCAAATCTCCATGCATCCAAATATAGCATTAGAATATTTTTATTAATGATAAGTTTATGTGTAATTCTACTTCATGTATAATAGAAATACTTTTCCATTTTTTTTATTTTTAGTTTGAAAATATACATATAAAACTTAAAAATGGCCAAGAGCATTGCATGGTTCAAATAAATAGTGAAAACAATATTTTTTTAGTGACTGAAAAAAAGAATTTCCGACCAAAGGGATACTGATTCTAATCAAATCAAATATCACTAGACCTATAATGAAATATGATATATTTCTACTAGAATCAGCCGATCAATTGGAAAGTTGCCTTCCTTTATATGTGAAATGCATAGCTTGCCACTTGCATGATATGAAATAGTGCTTCCTAATCCCTATATATAGCTGACATATTGTAGAATATAAACTGCACCAATCCATATATTTCTATATATCCACATACAGAGAGAGAGAGAGCGAGCATAAGCAAACAAGAAGTTTTCTTATAAGATTCCCATTTGTGTTCCCCGACTTCCCCAATGCCTTCTCTTGGCTTTTCTTCAAACTCCATTAATATTCTTCTTCCTTATTAATTTATCTCTTCCTCTTCCCTTTCTTCTTCACTGGTCGTTACACACTACTCTTCTGAGTCTCAAGAAATATATACTGCCAATGCCTCCTCCTGCACCGGGGTTTCTTTTTCCTTCACCTCCAAATCCTACAGAAAGCAAAGAAGGTTTATCAGAAACTTTGGTTTTTGATGCTTCTGTTCTCAAGTATATATCTCAAATACCCTCTCAGTTCATATGGCCTGACCATGAGAAGCCATGCCCGAGCCCACCAGAGCTCCGAGTCCCTCCAATTGACCTGATGGGCTTTCTCTCTGGGGACCCCGCGGCCATGGCCAAGGCATGCTCTCAGGTGAGAGAAGCTTGCAGGAGCCATGGGTTCTTCCTTGTGGTTAACCACGGGGTTGATGCTGGACTCATAGCCCAAGCCCATGAGCTCATGGATAGTTTCTTCTGCATGAAGCTATGTGACAAGCAGAAGGCTCAGAGGAAGCCTGGAGAGCATATTGGCTACGCCAGTAGCTTCACCGGAAGATTCTCCTCCAATCTTCCATGGAAAGAGACGCTGTCTTTCAGGTATTCTGCTGCTGCAGTTGATGACCAGTTCGTTGAAAGAACAGTTGAAGAGTATTTTGTGAACGTTATGGGAGAAGATTTCAGGGAATTCGGGTAATAAATTGAAAGATTTCTTCTTCTTCTTCTTCTTCCAGGTCACTTTATGGACCTAATCTCTACAAAAATATTCAACTGTCGATAATTCTCCTTCTTATTACATGTTGTGTTTGAAATTATTATTTGGTTCAGGAGATTGTACCAAAAATACTGTGAAGCCATGAGCAATGTGTCGCTCGGAATAATGGAGCTTCTGGGAACGAGCCTAGGAGTTGGGTGCAACTACTTCAAAGACTTCTTCAAAGAGAATGATTCCATCATGAGACTGAACTACTACCCTCCATGCCAGAACCCAGACCTTGCTCTTGGTACTGGGCCCCACTGCGACCCCACTTCCCTCACCATTCTTCATCAAGACCAAGTTGGAGGTCTCCACGTGCTTGCCAATCAAACATGGCATTCAGTGGCCCCTAACCCTAATGCTTTCGTCATCAACATCGGCGACACCTTTATGGTATGCTTCTCCTGCTAAACAGAAGGGATGACTGACACGCTAACTCTTGAGAGATTTCTGCTAAATAAACTCAAACATTCAAAGACCAGTTTGTTGGTTTATTCCGATATAGAAAAAAGTACATTTCAATTGCATACCAGATCCTGGACACTTTCAAAATAAGATCTTGCACTTGTGTCTAAGATATGTCAAGTACTCAGTGACATCATTCTTCGAACTAAGCACATGGATACTCTATTATTGATGGAGATAATGAATGATACGTCTCATTTCATAGGAAAGGTTCACCCACTATACATAAAAAAGAAAATAACATTATATTGGCCTGATTATTATTTGACAATTTCAGGCTCTATCAAACGGGATATACAAGAGTTGCTTGCATAGAGCAGTAGTGAACAAAACGAGTGTGAGGAAATCGCTTGCTTTCTTTCTGTGTCCAAGATGGGACAAAGTAGTGGCTCCTCCAGAGCTTCTGGTTGCCGACGAAAATCCAAGAATATATCCAGACTTCACATGGCCAAAACTTCTAGAGTTCACTCAGAGACATTACAGGGCAGACACGAGAACCTTTGATGCTTTCTCGAGGTGGCTACAAGAGAAAAACATATAACTTAGAAGGTGACATCAAATAAAGTTAAAGAGGCTGCTTTCTTCCCATATTAGCTTTATACTTTGGTGGGTCTCACGGGGAAAAAGAAAAGGATAGCAGAAAAACCAAAAAGAGGCCTCTTTCTCTGCAATTACATGTACCTTCCTGTGTCACTGTTTGAAAGAATCCCCCTATAGATATATAGTGCAATTTGTATGAATAAAGGAGAGTGTTTCATGGCATGGGCTCCATATATGTAACTGAATTCACTGAACTCTGGTCATTCTCGTTACTATTGAAAAAAACATGACTATCTGTCTGATGACTTGCGCACTTTCTTGTTGATATTGTAGATACTTATCGGATAATACATGCATCTAGGATTTTCAATATTAAAGATATTCTCTTCATTGTATCCTCATTGGCCTAAATCAGAAACAACAACGCACCGCTTGAAACAACTGAAGGCAAGTTTCCCGCCGCCGACAACTTTATTTGATACCACCCCTCCCGTACGACTACAGTATTTTTGCTTTTTAAAACACATTTAAACAATGTAGAGGAATTATAAAACCTGTCAAACCACTTTTGACAACTAAAAGTCAACGGTAACAATTTGTTCACTCTATGATTAGTGACGGACCGGAAAAATTTATTAGTGGAGGGCAACATTAATGCAAAATATAAATATTAATATTTTTGAATAAAATAGTTTTACAAGTATTAGTTAAAGTAATATATAAATAAATTATATGAGAAGTTTAATATATATATATATATATTAATTTCATTTGCATCATAAAATTAATTTTACAATAAATAAAGGAGTAAATAGGGCAATTGCAATTTTTAAGAGGAGGCAAGTGTAATTTCACAATAAAGTTTGCCAAAATTTTGCTATAATTTAGTGGTTGGGCAATTGTGCCCACTTTGCTCGACCCGAGTACGTCCCTGCGGCCCTGCCTATGGTAAGAATACTTTGAAGTTATGATGGGACTATGGACGGCAATCTCAAAAGACTGCTTAATACATAAAATAGATAATATTTAATAATTTAAGAATTGTTGTGAAATCCTTAAATAATTCAAATTAAATATTTAGATAATATATGTTGTGAAAGGAAGGGGTGACGTTAACCACGCTTTCAACATAATTTTCAAATATTATAAAGCAAAATATTATATTTATACACACACAGATATAGATATTAATTAATTTTTGAATATATTTAAATAAAAAATTAAGATTAAGAAAACAAATAAATAAAAGCATATAAAAAATTAGAAGAAGCAGCTGAGTTAGGGACAGGTCCATTGACATCATGGCATATCGCTATATATTGATTTTGAGAATGTAAATAACCTGAATCCTTCAATCATCCAAGAATTCGTGAACGGAACAAAAGGCTTACTCTGATTCGGGCAGGTTGAACAGAGCAGAGCAATAATGTGGGAACTATAGCTTCCCAAACTCAAATTATTCATTGCAACTCATATTTAAACACATATCGTCATTGTTAGAACCACAGCTGGAGCACAGAAAAAACACACTTATTTATTGGCTGACGATGTCTCCTGAAATACACCTCCTTCAGTTCAGTCCAGCGTGACGGGAGTGAGCAAGGGTTGATTTGAAAAGAAGGCGTGGAGATTAGCAGCGGCAAGTTGGGAGATGTGATTGAAAGACTCGGAAGTGAGAGCAGCAGCATGAGGGGAGAGCACAACATTATCCAAAGAGAAGAGCTGATTGGGAACGAGAGGCTCATTCTCAAACACGTCCAGGCCGGCACCTGCTATCTCCCCACTCACCAGACGCCTCACCAGTTCCTTCTCCTCCACCAGACCCCCTCTTCCTACGTTCACTATCACTCCCTCTCTTCCCAGCGCCTCCATCACTTGCCTGTCCACTATGTGATGCGTCTGCTCTGTCAATGCACAGCACACAACCAGAGCGTCGCTATTAGCTGCCAGCTCCACCGCACTGCCGTAAAATGGGTACGCCACCCATGGTTTCTTGCTTCTTGAATTGTACATTATTTTGCACCCCATGGGTTCGAGCCTCTTCGCCACTTCCATCCCTATTTTTCCCAATCCAATTATCCCGACTCGCTTGCCTCCCACCTGAAACAACCATCTCAAGTCTTCACCGCAACTTCTAAAACATCTTTTTTGATCCCTTTCTAAACCATCCCTTAATTGTACTTTGCTTCCTTTTGGTCTTTTGCAATGAAATCTCGACTCCACTTGACAGATCAAAAGTGCAATTTGTTCTCTCAACGCATGCTTTTTAGGTGAACTGAAGCTCAAGTATTCTTAGGCTTGTGTAACTTTAAAAGGTTATATTAGCAATAGTTGTTGAAATCATCATAAAATTAATTGTTAATGATGATTAAATATCAATTAGTCTCTTCTTCTTTTGTGACATCAATTAGACAGTCCTTTTTCTTTTTTCTTTTTGATAACTCAAGTAGACAGTCTTTAACCTTTATGGCATTGCGAACATCTAAAAAAAGCCGTTTGGTATTTCTCTGCCAACAAACTGTAACATTCTTTTTTCGGCCACACGAGATTACCAATTTGGTTTCGGTGGTGCTCAGCACCAAAAACACTGCCGTTTGGCAGTGTTTTTTTTTTTTTCTTTTTTAAAACCACAAACTGATTATAATAATAATAAATAAATATTATAAAATTATTATTTTAATATTTGATAACCAAATAAATACTAAGATGTTAAAATTAAACCACAATGGTTTAAATAAAAATTTTAATTTGAACATTTCAGAATTGTACTGAAAAATATAAAAAAATGATTTGAAGGGTTTAAAATTAAGGTTCATTCTAGCAAAATAAGCTAGTTTCTTACACAGTAATCAATCAATATTTGAATTCCTATTAAAAAAAGTATCTATATTTAATATTTGATCATGCCTTTAATTATGCAAAATCAATAAAATAATAAAATATTTTTAGCTATAATTCTAATTTTGCAGTACAGTTCTAAACTATTTAAATCAAAATTTATATATGCACTGTTTAAGTCAAATTTTAATGAGTCAAAATATTCAAGTTTAATTTTAACATCTTAATATTTATTTATTTATTAAATATTAAAATAATAATTTTATAATATTTATTTATTATTATTATAATCAGTTTGTGGTTAAAAAAAAAAAACTGCCAAACGGTGCTGAGCACCACGGTCGAAACCGGAGTCCCGAGATTACAAGATGAACTTCACGTTTTTCAAACTCGTTTTATATTCCCGATCCGGCCCAATCACCTTGGCCCATAATGTTCAAAGCAAAAAGTAAAATTCTATTTTACCTACTTCAACTTTGGCAAAAAAAAAAAATATATATATATATATATAAGTAAAATTCTATTTTACTTATTTTTTTTTTACTTTTTTTTTTTTATACATCTGTATCAAGACCGAAATTGCGTCGTTAGACTGGAAAAAAAAAAAAATTAGGTATTCACATTCTAGATTATTCGGGCAATAACGCACAGTTTGGGTGGCAACTTTAAGTTAAAAAAAAGATTACCCGTAAAGCCGGGGGTATATTCCGGAGTTCATCAGATCGAAGCCCTTCCCTGACACGTCGATTAGCGGTAGAAATCCTCATCAGAACATCGAGGAACAACCCGACGGCCAGGTCGGCGACATCGTCGGTGAAGGCTCCTCCGGCGGAGGCGACGCGGACGCCGAGGCGGCGGCACTCGGGCATGTCAATATGATCGGTGCCGATGCTGGTGGTGACGATGAGGCCGAGGGAGGGGAGAGAGCGGAGGACATCGGCGTTGAGGCGCTGCATAGGGTTGCAGAGAATGGCGCGAACGGAAGAGGGATGAATGTTGTGGGAGGAGAGGAATTGGGGAAGAGAAAGGGAAGAGTCGAAGAAGTTGAGGAAGTTGAAAGTGTGAGAGTGTTGGGATTGGAAGTCTCGGAAGATCATCGGAGGACCCAGAACGAGAATGTGTGGCAGATCGGTCGCCATTGATAGGGTTTGACGAGAAGGGAAGAGGGAAGAGAGAGTCAGAATAAGTCAATTGACCTCTTCCTCAACGCTGGTATTTTAGAATCAATATACTAATATAAAATACTCGTTTTAGATCCACAAAATACAGGTAATTTGGTCTTGTTTAATGATTGCACATTTTTATCTCTAATCTTTTTTGAGCAAATTTATCTCTAAGTTTGTTAGTTAATGTGTTTGGGGAATTCTGGGGGGAAAAAAACAGATATAATCTCTTTTTAATAGAAATAAAATTAAAATCTTTGGGTATTTTTTGACCTTTTTGGCACAAAAAAGGAGTCCATTTTATTGATTAAGTATTTTTTGACTTTTAAATATCAAATATATAAGGTGTAAAAAATAGTAAAGAGTAAACACGGACAAGATTTGCCGTGAAAAAATAGATTTTTTTTTTTTTACCAAAAACGTATGCACTCTCAGTCTTTCATAATATGGTTTAAAAAAAAAAAAACAATAGGAAAGGATTCGTCATATCATCTTCACTTCTTCAGTAAATCTTTTGTGCCGTAAACTGATGAGTCCCCCCACCCCCTTTCGGGTTGGGAAAAAAAAATGAGATCTTTTTTTTTTAAAGAAAAAACTGAAAGCTTATTTCATTAAGGGATTTAAATATTGTGATACTTGCTAGTTTCAGCATTTTTTCGTGTGGCCTCCCTTGATCTCTTGAATTTGCAGCTTGTCTTTCTTTTTCGCAAGTTGCACGTACTCGAATGATATTGAAGATCGTTCTCCACAAAATTTATGTCAATAAAGACTCATAAATTTTGTATTAGATTATCTTGTGAAAATACATATATATTATTATTAAAATCTGAATATTAACTCCTTAAATTTTTAAGGAAACTCTAATAAAAAAATATGCTAAGATTTAATAACAAAATATACATGTTTTTATATGACAACATATGACCCAGAATTTATGGGTTCTTATTGAAATAAATTGTCATTCTCCTTTTAAAAAAAAAATTCACCAATACAGTATATATATATATATATATATATTTAGGTGATAAAGAGGGCAGTGCCCAATGTATTATTTAGGTAGAGAGAGTGGGAAATAAATTCCCGTACAATCATTAAGAACAAGATTCCTTACAGAAAGGAGAATGCTATAGTAATAACCAAAGGTATTAAGAGCCTTTTTAGAAGGACAATCAATCACTTGATTCTGAGATATTGGGATGTGAATTGTTCGAACATACCCATTGTGCTTCAAAAGCTTGGAAGTCTCTAATATAACTTGGCTATAAGAAGGAGACACATCCGGATTTGAGCAAAGGACATCAGCAAGAATTTTACAATTAGTTTCCAGCATAATGTCTTTGAAGCCTATATCATGAGCAAGTTGGAGACCTTTAAAGCAAGCCCAAGCCTCTACTTCTAGTGGTGAGCATTGGCCAAGGCTAAATGCAAATCCAGCAATCTATGAGCCATGATGATCTCTTAAAACTCCTCTACATCCAGCTTTAGAGTTCAATTGTGAAACAGCACCATCAACATTAAGTTCAACCCAATCTCTAGGTGGAGTAAACCAAGCCAAAGGAGAAGTCTCACTCAAGCTTGTATTGGAGTGGCACAAGAAAGATTTTCACATTGACATTAACAAAGGTGCAAGGTTTTTCGGTTTACTAAAGTTGGGGTCAAAGATGGAGTTATTTCTCCATTTCCATAAATGCCAAATTGAGACACCCCAGAATATACTCCAATCATCATTATTATAGAGAAAAGTACTTATATTATACTTCAAATTATTGTCAACCTAACCTCCAGGGGGGAATTAAAGAAGGCAGAATAATACCTTACATCAATTACTTGCAGCTAAAAGGATTCTACATAATGATAGTCTCCCAAAATATGCAGGGTGTCCTCTTGATGAGAGTTGCACCAATTACATAAAGGGGAGGAATGAGACCAAGACTGGTGCCATAAATTTATAGGAAGTCTGTCATGAAAAACCATCCATATGAAAAGTCAGATTCTTTCAACACCCTACCATTTCCCAATTAACTTGAAGGTTGAAGAAAAAAAGATGAGGAGGGTTATTTTCAATAAGAAAATAGGCACTCTTAAGGAGAAAAGGCCGTTGATAGAGGCATTCCATGTCATCACATCATGACCAGCTTGAGCAGAAGGAGGAAGCACATTTATTACTTTGAGAATAACATCATTAGGGAGTATATTGGCCAAATTAATAATTCGAAGACCCAAATGCTAACCAAACTGCCACTTTGCTCTGTTCTTCAGCCAAAAAGAGGGGACTAGTGCTTAAGTCTTTCAATTTTATCCCTGGGATCAACCAATAATCATCAAAAAAGGAAACAATCTGACCATTATGTATTTTCCATCTAGTGCCTTCTTTGACTGAATCATTCTGTTGACATATAAAATGCCATAATTGAGAGTCACCAAGTTTAGCATGAAGAAGTTCTTCTTTATTTCGAAGCATGTACTTACTTTAGAGCACCTCAACCCACAGACTCGAGGAGCTTGAGATGAGTTTCCGTACAAGTGTTAGACCTTAAGCAGTATTGACTAAAGCAATTTTCTTGAAGCCAAGTCCACCATACACTTTTGAGAAAGAGACTCTCCAATTAATTAGATGAAAGCCATAAGAATGGGTTTTTTCTAAATAAAATTCCTTTGCAATTTCATTATAAATACTGGTGGGGATTTTGGATACCTGCATAGGATACATGGGAATGGCACTAAGTATCGATTTTGCAAGAGTGATCCATCCTGCGGTTGAAAGGCAGTATGCTTTCCAATTTGAAAGCTTGCTCTTAACTCTCTCAATGATATATTGGAATCTATATAAGTCCTCTATGTGGATCAGTGGGAAAATTGAGATAATGTCCAACTTCTCCAGTTATTTGCATTCCAATAATCGCTTTAATCTTCCCTTTGAATAAGGCGAGCACATTCTTAAAAAAGTAAATGGAAGATTTTTTCAGGTTGACTTTTTGCTCGAAAGCATTGCAGAATAAGTGCAAGCAATTCATCATTACAGCAACTTGTTCCTCGAATGCTTCACCAAGTAATAAAATGTCATCAGCAAACATGAGGTGAGATATAATGGGACTGGTGTTTGTGATAGGGATAGGCTTCTAAGAGCCATCTAGAACTACATCACTGATAATACAAAAAAGCTTGTTCATGCATAAAATAAAGAGAGATAGAGAGATGGGATCTCTTTGTCAAAGACCTCATTTTGGGGAAAAGAAATCAGAATGCAAGCCATTCCACAAAGTACTATAGGAAATTGTAGAGATGTATTGGAAGATTATATTGATAAATTTTAGATCTGGACTTACCTCTTGAAAAAGTAGCATTAGGAAGTCCCACCTAACATGATCAAAAGCTTTCTCCAAATCGGCCTTCATAGCAAAGAATCCTTTTTTCTTTTTATCTTTTTCATGATATGGAGGATTTCTTGGCCAATAATGATATTGTCATGAATTTTCCTTCCTTAGGATGAAACTTGATTGAAAAGGAGAGAGAAGGCTATTCATCAAGCCGTTTAATCTCTAATTTAGAATTTTTGTGATGCATTTGTAATGCACAATACAAAGAGAAATGAGACAAAAATGGTTAACAAGAGTAGGATTATCTCTTTTCAAAATCAATGAGATTAGGGTTTTATCAGCATCATTAATGGGACAGTTTCCTTCAAAGACACCAATTATGAAAGCACAAAATGAAGGGCCAACAGTATCCTAATTTGACTAGAAAAAATTAAGGAAAAGCCATCATATCTTGGTGTTTTGTATGGTCCTATAGAGAAAAGAGCTTTATTAATTTCTTCAATCAAAGGTGGCAAAGCCAAGGAAGTAAAGAAGACAGTCACACATGGTAGAAAACAAGTTCTTGTTAACAAGTAATTAGTGGGGGGTTCTGTCTGTTGGTAGAGTTGCTTGAAAAATGTTGTCACTAAGCTTTGCATATCAAAGTCATTGTCAACCTAATTACCAAGGTTGTCTTTTAGAGCTAAGATACAATTCCTCCTTCTCCTTATCGTGGTTTTGAGATGGTACTAATGGGTGTTTCGGTTTCCCTTGGTAACCCAGTATATGGGAGCTTTTTGGAACTATTTGATTTCCTCCAATTCCAAGATGCCCTGCAAATCACTTTGCAACTCCTTTTCTAGGTTAGTCAAGAATTTAGAATAAGGGTAGGATTTACATTTCTATATACCATTCAATCTGGCCAAAATATACTTTTTCTTGTGTTCAATAAGTCCAAAAAACTTCTTTATTCCAAAGAAGGATGGACTTTTTGAAATTATCAACATTCCAAGAGAGATTATTATAGGGAGACCATTGATCTTTGAGAAATTCACTAAAGGATTTGTGGGAGAGCCATATGGCCTTAAAATAGAAAGGTTTAGGACCTAAATTTTGATCTAATTGCTTATAAGTTGAGATCAGAATAGGTTATGATAAAAAAATGTAGTTTAAGGGAGTATCTTGACTGAGCTGTCAAGGAATGCTGAGAAAGAATGAGTATTTGCAAGCGCCCGGTTAAGTCTTTTTTATAGCCTAGAAAAGTTTGAACAACAAGGTCCTTTCCAAGTGAATTTTATGCTTGAACTACCTAAGTCAGTGAGGGCACAGTCATCTATGTTATTTTGAAACCACTTGAAATGGAAGCGAGATCCCCCGATCCACCAACTTGTTCTAAGCTAAAGGGAATGTTGTTAAAGTCGCCAAAGATTATTCAAGGAGCAGTAATAGTCGATGCTAAGGATCATATTTTTCCTTAAAGGACTTCCTAAAAATTTGAATGTGGCAGCACATAAATTATTGTAACAATGAACAGTGGTTGGTTCTAAGAAGAGCACTGAAGGTGTAAAAATTGGCAATCAATTTAAAGTAGCAAGACTTGTAGAGAGTTGATTTTCCAAGCAACAGAGATACCACCCGAGTAACCAACACTGGGACTTATAATGAAGAAGTCAAAGCCAAGACACTTTAAAAAGAGAAGACAAGTCACTATTGCACCTTGTGTTTGTCGGAGCTATAAGAGTGGGCCAATTTGATGTTTCAGAAGAGACCCTTTCCACAAGCCCCTCAAAAATTCTAGTAAAATAATTTAATTGTTGATTAAATATTAAATAAGGATAGAAGTATAATTAAAACCTAATAGAGAGTTGGGTTTCAGGAACCATGAACTCCAAGGAATAATTACCTATTACAAGGCCTTCAAGTGAAGAGGGCATTGGGCAAGGCCTATTGCTAGGGTCCAATTTCTCATTGAAATGAACCCTTACATCATCAAGATTTGTGTTGTCTCCCTCAACATCCATATTACACTGGGGGTGTTCTTTGAGCTAATTTTGTCCCCTTAAAAGTGTCACTGTTGCTTCCTTCCTAGGTGAACATTAAAAACTCATTACTTTTTACCATGTTTCTTGTTCGCTTTTCAACACAATGCTCATAAGTCTCTTATTAGACATTCTCATTTTTCTCTTATTGAGGCATTATCTGCTATATGATTGCATTATGCTCGGCTATAAGATCCTAGTTTATGTCCTCTTCAATGTTCTTTCCCTTATTACTTTTTTTGTTTTTCTTTTATGCATGGTTGCTCGTAGGATCCTCTTTTTCAAAATGTGCAACAACATGCATAAACATAAAGCGCATTATACCCTCATCCTCTCTCTCCTATAGTTCTATCTCATCAGCAAAAATGTTGAAATTTGAGCCGGAGGGATCTTTGCAATGTAAATTGATGTTTTTATCTTTAGTTTTTTGTTGTTGTCGATAGGGTTTTTGACCTATAAACCATTGCTCTGTAGGGCTAGTGATTCTAGTATTTTCATTTAGAGCCTCCAATAAAGGTTCAGCAACGCCTGTACTTTATTGTGTTCTCATATTGGTGACTAGAAAGCTTTAAAGACTTTCATCTGATGTCTGTGGACACCATAGTGTGTGCATAACATCTGCAAACCTTCATATTCTAGTTAATAGTCTTCTTAGCCTAAGTAAGACCTTGACATCAATTATTTCCTAAGGTCTACCAAAACATAAATCCGAGAAAAGTACCCTTGGAGTTGGTAAGAAGTATGAAGATCTACCTTTAAAGTTTGGCTAATTCGATTGCCTATAAAAGTGAGAGCTTCATCATCATAATATTCCAACAAGACTTTAAGAACTTGAACCCAACAAGCTACTTGTTCAATAATCTCCATTCCTGGCTTGAATCTAAGTTCCTATGGCTTGATTGTGAGATAGTAATCATAGATCATCTAAGGGCCACCTGTTAGAGCATCAAAATAATCTTCCTTGTTAGATAACTTAACCACAAAGAAACCATGGCCAATATTGATGAGCATTATAACTACTTTCTTTGCCCACATGCTTTGCAGCCTTAACTCTCGAGCCTTAAATCCAATGTTCCTGTCAAGCAACTTAATAGTGATAACTTTTTTTTCAAGCCTTATAAAGTCTCTTCTTCACGTGGGTTAAGATGAAGGTGGGGAAGTTGCTATTGGAATCTTTGATTGTCTCAAAATCTTCTTCACAAGCATTAGTACCACCATTTATACTCCTTTGTTGGTATCTTCATTTTCCTTATCAATCTCTTCATCTGATGAGTCATCTCACTTGTTGATACCTTTCAATTTATCTGCAACTGATGGCTTTATAGGAGGAGTTTCCATTTCTTTCACCCCTAACTTTGGCCAATGTCCTTGAAGGAAATTATTATTCTTGTCTCTGTCAGCAACATTCTTGATCTTTTTTGAACTTCGAATGAGGAGGTCATCTTCTTCTTTAGAGGGAGCATGGTTCTTTGAGGAGCCAAAGAGAGCCATAATGATGTTAATTTTTGTAAATATTGGGTTAGAGATCCACCAAAGTGGGTAGCCTTAATCATGTATGTGGTAACAGGAAAAGCTTAAAAGTTGTTCCCAACCTTGTCAAATGCCAACTAATGCAAGATATATATAATTAACCAAATATGCGCATTATACCCAAGCTCTTTATTTTTTTTTAGTAAGAACCAACGTGAGCTTTATTTGGCAGATGCACACCACAGTACACAGTGGCACACATAGAGCCCAAGTTGTTGGTTGGTTATATGTGTAATTAATGTCATTGGACTATATTTTATCCATATAAAAAATGTGATCAAACTATAAATTCAATCTCTGTTTTGAATCCAGGCCAGCTTTTATTATCCCTGCATACTGGAGAAATTTTCTTAAATATATTGCACAAAATTCCTAATTTATTATCATTATTATAAATTCATAAACAAATGCTAGACAACTGTGAAAACAAATACTGTTATACCTTTTGAACAAAGAAAAGGGATTGGGAATCAGCCAAGGGATTCTGATATAGAGAGGTAATTCATTAGACACAGAATTCAAATTGGGAAACGAGTATGGGCTCCCTTCCATAAGCCAAGTATATATTTCTCAAATTGTTCATGCCGGAGAAATGGATACCCTAACCTTATTTTATTTTATTTTTATATAGCTATCTGATATCTAGTGTTTTTCTGATAGTTGGAGAAATTGATTCAGTCAATATTTTGACTTATTTGTTTCTCTTTATAGCTATCATTGTTGCAATTGACTCCTTCTGAGCGTGCTGTGCTGTGAGAAATAAGTTTTACTTTACTACTTTTGTTCTATTTGCATTGTGGTTTTGAGAGAAACCCTTTTCGTGTTAAGATGTTGAATTTTGTGTTTCTGGCCACGTGATAAAAAATAAAAAGAAAAGAAAAAGAAATTGTTGTTGAATTTGTCACATTGTTCTTGAATATTTAAAATTCTTTGCCAATATCTATGTTTGGGTGCTTTAATAATACTGAACAATAGATTAGACACTGCATGAGTTATTAAATTTAATCATCATTAGCTCTAATTGTCGGTGTAAATCTCAAGATATTTAATGTTATGCTATGTTTAGATGTAAATACATGGATTTGAATTTGGGTCTAGTTCTTTGTTTCAATGCTTAAAAATTTGAATTTACTTGTATGTGTATGAATTTGAAATATATGAATTTTAAATTTTAAATTTAAATGCAAATTTACTAACCCATACACTATCATAGAGTTTTTTATTTTAAATAAAAGTTATAGATTTAAGACAGCCATGAAAAACCTATTCATTACAATAATAATTTAAATTAAAATATAACACTAGAAGTATAGGTCAAAGTTAACCGTTAAAAATTAATTATCAAAAAAAGTGATCATACACATGTTCATAACAAAATTAAAATAAGAAAATGACCAAGCATTTTTGAAAAGGTAAAAGTGTAAATTTAGTCATAAACTAGTTTTTGAGAGTTACTAGATATTCAATACTATGAAGTAGTGTAAAGAAATACATGAACTAAAAAAACCATAGCATCTACCATCTAATACCTTTCCATCCATGTGAGAAAACATCCATTAGTTGATCAACTACTTGACACACCGCATGTAACTCTTTGACTCTAATCCTCCATCACTGTCCTCATCTACTTATTCATCCTCATCCTCCTTGGCTTTTCAAGGTGGGACTGGAAAAACTATCTTCCCTCATAACTCTGCTAACATTTAGGTCATCAAGTATGAATATGATAAGCTGTTCAAGATCAACCTTCATGGCTAAGAGAGGTTGCTACTGCTGCTCCAAGCAACCATAACACTAGTGAGATTGAGCATGCTTGAGGGCAACCATTAAAGCATTGGAAATGGGAGGTTCCATCTTAGCTTTGAGCATCAAGCAAAGAAGAAAGACGAGTGTAGACAATTCATAAAGAATGAACGACACCATTTCCCATTTTCCAAGTAGAGATTGTCATTGCTGGAGAAGGGAGAAGGAGGAGTTGTTGAACTGAAGGCCATTTCCTGTTTGACACACAAACAACAAAGTGGTTTATAAATTTATAGATAGAGATTCAATGTGAATTTATACTTTAAGAGTTTTTTCTCCATTTTGTTGCTTGCTCTAATGATGGCCCTATCGACGATGACCTTGAAAGATGGAGAATAGACTTAGAAGATGGAGGAGAAAGAAATGAAAGCCATTGCCAAAAAAAAGAAAGGATGAGTGATTTCTCAATGTTCTACCCAAAAGGCATACACATACAGATATATATATATATATATATATATCAAAAAGATTTGAGAATGAAAGTACTTACTCAATTACTTAGTCACTCAAAAGCATCCATTGGAGTAGCTATTGAAGGAGGACATTGAAGAAAGTGACAAAAGTGGAGATTTAGATGAAAGGAGATGAGGAGGGTCATGTAATGGATGCAAGCCTCACAAAAAAAATAAACAAACATTTACTCAACGGATGGAAAAGTGTCGAATGCTACAATTTTTTTAGTTCATATATATTTTTTCCACTACTTCATAATATAGAATATTCAATGATCCCTGAAAAATAGTCAATGATTAAATTTTTCACATTTACCTTTTTTTGAAATTGGGGGGAGGGAAAGGGGTGTTGGAACTGGACCAAAACGAGAAAAATGAGCATGAAGGCCCAAAATGTAATGTAGGCCCATAAAAATAAAGGCTTTGCTTTGCTTTTCTTTTTTTTGGGCCAAGAAGTAAAGTCTTTGACTTGTCAATCATTTACCAAAAAGTTTAGAAGTGTTTGTGTGATTTCACATTTCTCAGCGCCTTGCAAAATTGGGTACTTCGCCGTTTGAAGTTGGCTGTTCAGTCATCCTCATACACCCAACTGCTTCGATGGAACACGTTCCTGTACAGAAGTCCTTTGAATTTAGACCTCTGATTGCTTTTCATTCCCTAGTTTAAAAGTTGCCTATTCTAGAGAAACAATACTTGTTGCAAAATGAATATAATTAAAAACAATTAAAGAAAGAGAAGAATGGGTAAGGAAAAAAATTTTAAAAAAATGAATTTAGTTGTGCCTTTATATCTGCTAGTATAGCAGCTGATTTGTTAGACTCTACAAAATTCCAAATTACATGGACCAGATTTTATTTTTTACATAAAAGTATTACAATCATTATTTTATAATAATTTTCCACCAATTACTTTTCAGATGATTGATTATTAAGTATTTAAAATAAAAAAAAATAAATTTTGGACTATTCAAATATCTGGATATGTTGACATAACAACACCAGCAGAGTGGCGCTGCTGATAACCCTGGTCCAACTTAAGAGTGCAAAAGATTCCAACTAAAATCCATATCCAATAAACAAACACTGTTTAAAATGACACTTAGTGACCCAAATTTACTGAAATAAGATCCAGGAGTGTGGGTTCCGGAGTCTGAAATTAGAATGTGAAAAATATAATATATTTTTAATTTTTTAATAAGTAATTAATGAATTTTTTCAAAATACACTTAATAAATAAGTCACTCAATCATTCAACTATAAATAAAAACCTTATTAAATAAGGACAAATATAAAAATATGATATCCATTTAAAAACAATTAACTAACTTATTTAAGAGTTTAGTTTGATTAAAAATACTTTATATTTTTTAATCGATAGAATATATGAAAATACATACTCGTTTGGTTCTATTTATATAACAGAAAGAAAAGATTAATTTTAGTCATGTTTATAGGGCACTTCAACTATTTTTTATTTTCTTTGGCCAAAAAAATTATTTTTTATTTTCATCTTTACCTTTATTCCCTTATCAAATGTTAGGAAAAATATTAAAAATTATTATTTTTGTTCTTATCAGGAGGTAAATGTGAAAATTTAAAAAGATAGAGTTAATGAAAGGTTAAGGTTTTTTTAATTTCAATTAAACATGCTAAAAGTGAATTATAAATAGAATTAAAGAGAATATATAGACACTACACCTGTCTTAAATATGAGACAAAATTAGCAAATTTTGCACTTATTAAAAACTATCGGTTATAACCTTGAAATTGTAGAAGGATTTGTAACTTTTAAATTTTACCCGGCTATATAATTAATGACAATAATAAATTATAATTTAAAAAGTAAAATGAGAATAAATAAATAAATAAGAGGAAAAATTTAATTATTCTAAATTTGGTTTTTATTTAAAACGAAAAAAACTTTCGAACTTCATGACGTTTCAAGAAGCAGGGGGAAGATAGTGATCCGTCATCGTGGGCACTGGAATGCCGGTTTCAAAAGAAAGAAAAGGGGCTTTTGCATGATATTCCGTGTAAGTTGGAGTGGTCAATGTCTAAGAACGTGAAGGCGGAGAAAAGGTCAACAAAGCCGAAGCTGTGAGCTGTCTATTTGCTCTCCCATTCAACCTTCGTTTGAAACCCCATGTGCCCTCACACTTGCTTTTCCAATGCCCAATCATTTTTTTCGCTTCTAATCTTCATAATTTAACTTCATATCTGCATACGACTCCTGCTATTGGTTCCATTGCACATCTTGGCAGTTTGAAACTTTTGGCTTCAATAACCACAGGGTGATGTCCTGTTTAAAATGGTGAAATTTTAAGCGTATTTTCTTTTATTTATGTGACAGAAGTTTAGGTAAATTTAATCTTACTAACTTACCAAGGTCAAGGCTCACCTTTTTTTTTTTTTGGGTAGAGGAAGAGGGCCAAAGGTTTAAGGAAAAAAAGCACGCCTTTAAATTCTACTTCATCCATTAAAAAATATAAAATATTTTATAAAAATTAAATATTAAAAAATATAAAATATTTTTATTATGTTAGGATCTATTTGGTTGGAGGACCCTCCCCTCCTCTTCCGTCACCTCCCTTTCCCTCCATTCCCTCCCCTCTCTCCCCCCTCACTTCTACTCCCCTTGAATCAAATAAAATCTTAAAGTGTAATCATTGTCTTTTTAAAAAAAA
Source organism: Prosopis cineraria (assembly GCF_029017545.1). NCBI lineage: Eukaryota > Viridiplantae > Streptophyta > Magnoliopsida > Fabales > Fabaceae > Prosopis > Prosopis cineraria. Next base: position 500,540 of record NW_026555344.1, read on the forward strand.
ATATGCTTATTAAATAAATTATTTTATATTTATTTTAAGGTAAAAATCTTATTAAATAAGAGTAAATATGAAAAGATAGAGTTGGTTTGAAGACAAGTAACTACTTTATTGAGGGGTAAAATTTGGTTAAAAATGACTTATATTTTTCAATTACTTGTAATTACAAAAACACAAGTAATTCAAAAATGTAAGTATAAGAGTGCACGTTGTTTACAAAGACACTTATAGATCATCAAATAATAAGTTCCTCGCATTATCTATAGGATTTAAATTAAAAAAATTTACATATTATAAGTCAAATTCTTATTCATTGGATCAAATGTTATTGACATTCGTTCTAGGTTTAACTTTAGTTTCTTATGATACATCTTCTCAATATGATCTTCTTAATTTAATTATTTACGCTTGAATGTTCTTTATCTTAACAATGATTCTTTCTCAGCAAGTGTTTTTCAGTTCAATTAAAAAATTTGTTGATGGTAAATCTTATTTTATGAGAAAATGAATCGAGAAACATTCCTCCAAGATTTTGTTTTCTTGCACTAGACCGCCCAGTATCTTGAGTATCATAGGTTCATTGCCCGCTCCAGACTAAATATAGACCCTCGTATTGGAGATCTTAGGGTGATTATGGATACCGATGGAATGACCTCTTTGAGGTCACTTTAATTATTCTGTTTGTCACTCTCTAGGGTTCAAACCTTCACCCTAAATAATGTCAATATTAGTCATTGCCAACTTTATCAAATGCTCGTTGGTTCCTCCAGGATATTTTAAATTCAAGAGACTATTTTATGAGTTACTTGTGCTGCTCCATCAATTTGTGTGGTCCATTTTTTAGGAAGCTCGTTTCAATTCTGACTTGTTTTGCCCCTTTCACACACGCCCTTTTATTTCTTTTGAGAGGTCAATTTATGATAGACGGTGAGTGCAACAAAAAAAGGATTTCTAAATAATGGAGATTAAAACTTGATGTTATGTGTTTTTCTTACAATATTCAGTACTTAAACACTACTCTTTGATATGATGTCAATATAAAATCAAATCATTTATTATTTATTCTACATATAAGAAACCTTTTAAAATATTAAAAAAATGCATACTTAGCTTTTTCAAATTATGCATTTTCACGAAAGGTTAAATATTCCCCAACAGTTATGCATCTATGTGATATGTAAAACACTGTGCCATGATGTCTAATGATATGTAAAAGAAAATCTAAATAATAATTAAGTTTGCATAAAAAGCTGTCTGTGAATGCTGTAACTGATGTGTAGTTCTATATGAATGTTCTACTTCATATGATCAATATTCTCTATTTTTATTTTATTTTTTGAAAAAAGCACTGCATATAACAACTAAGAAGTAAAAACTACCCCAATAGATAAGTTCCCGTCTTGCACCGCCGCCGCCAACCTCTATTCGCCGTCATGAATGCCCACTACCAACAGTTACAGGCGACCGCCGCTGCTAACGTCGTCATTAACTGCCATGTGTTGTCTATACCATCATCACTCTTTTATTGTTGCCATCAATTCTTCAAGGGAGTTAGGGGGGGTGGCTGTTGGGATAACTAATCCTTCACATTAGTCCGCATGCATATATGCATGTGTCTTTGTTTTTCATAAGAAAATATTAAGTTAGGAGTAAGATTTTAATACCAAAACTATTTTTTTTTTGTTTTTTAAATTTAGAATGATTTTTAAATCAATATGATCAAATATTTTTTATTTTTTATTTTATTTTTAAAATTAATTTTTGAAAAAAAATTGAAAATAAAAATAGTAATCAAATTAAACAAACCCCTAGTATCCCTCAAGGATATAAGGAAAAGTATATAATATATTAAAATAGAGGGGCTTGTTTTTTACCTGCACCTAAACAAACCCCAACAACTATATTATTTTGTGAGTACTGCATTAAAACAGTTTTTTATTTGGAAAAAAAAAAAACAAGAAGAAGAAGTAGCGTGGATTGGCTCGAGCAGTAATTGTCAAAGTTTTATTTCTGGCCGGTGAATCTCGAAATGATTGGTCTTATGAGGATGGTGAATCCGTTCAAAGTTAAAACAACAAATGATGATTATTTAATAAAAAGTTAAAGGATAAATTGATCTCTATATTATAACCTTATAAATATTTGAGATTTTTTAATCTTTAAAAATAATACAATGTTATATCTACCGTTAATAAAGGTAAATTTTAACTGATAGTTGACATAAAAATAACTTCAAATGTTACAGAAAAATACTAATAAAATTATAAAAAAATAAAAAATTACAGATAATGATATAAAAAAAGTTTCTTGATATTTTTTTATAATTTTTAAGGTTCTTTTTTATAATTTCATGATTAATTAATAATTTCATTTAATTTTTATTAGTAATAAATAGTATATTATATTATTTTTAAAAATATTTTATTAAAAGTGAGTTTACAAGTGTTGCTTGATTTGTAATTTAGGGACGAGATTGCCATTTAACGGAGGAGTGAAGCGGCGACTTTTAAAGTCTTGGTTATTGCAAAGTGAAATGCGTGATAATTAGCATGATCTATTGATGTTCAAGGAATTAAAAAAAAAAGTTGGGTTGTCACAACACAGAATTAAGAATATATTCTATCTGATCTTATTTACAAAATAAAAAAAAATTAATTTTATTTATAAGTCATGTCATTAAATTTTTATCATAAATTTTTTTTACTGTCTATTAAAAGTTGAAGAGAGAAAATATATTATTAAAGTATGTATATTTAATAGGAGTAAAATTAAAAATTTATTAAATTTTAAGATATAATTAATAAATTTTAAAATTTTTCTTAATATAAATAAAATATGTTAAAAATAATTTATAAATAAAATATATTAAAAATAATTTATAAATAAAATTAATGATGGGCATCTACCTCCACACTAAAATTAATGTCAGACTACACTTATTCATATCCAATGCATTTTCGGGGGGTTGGGGGGGGGGGGGGTTCAATTATATGTGGAGAGAGAGGCCAGAGTGGATTCGATTTCTCCCTGTGGGCCCTCCGTAAGAGAAATACAAATTGATGCATTCACACGTGACTATACATACATTACTTGATTTTACACCTATGAATCTGACTGTTGTTGTCCATGTACGCATGTGGTATGGATTCGTGTCACCATCTCGATTGACAACGCATGTGTCATTGACACGTATGACGTATGATTAGGATGTTCATCATCTCATTCACTCCCCTGTTTGTTTCCATGCCCATTTTTTTTATTCACATCCCACGTCTTTCTCACACTTCTAATTCTAAGCCATTCTGTTCTTGTTTTCTTCAAAGGGCGAAAGATAAACTACACATCTCCTAAAGGTATTAATAATAATTAAACAACTTGAAATTATTGAAATTTTGCTAAAAAGATAAATTATTGAAATGTTAGTTTTTATTTATAATTTATAATAAATAATTATTAAAATAACTAATGGAATGTGATTCATAATTCAAATAATGTTACTCTTGAATTAATGGAAAGTCAATGGTAAATGAATAGATAATTTTATGAATTTATATTTAATCACTTATGAGCTTATGAATTTAAACACAATCATTTATAAATTTTAGGAAAATGTGAATATGTAAAAATTTAATTGTGAATGAATAGATAGTTTTATAAAATTATACATCCCTGGTGGCTTGGGAATAATATGTTATGAATTTAAGAAATGCTACTTTTAATATGTGAAATGTCAATTATGAGTGAACATAAACAGTCTTAACTGTAAATATTCGATAAATTAGGGATTCTCTCATATTTTTTAGTATCCATTCAAAACTGACTTTCCATAAATTATAAATAACTTTTGACTAAAGTACACATTTAATTATTTAACTTTATAGTGTTTTATTTTAATTCCTTAACTTTATAAAGTATTTTTTTAGTCCTTTAACTCTAAGACTGTTAGTTTATTGAACTTTCAAAAATCGACAAAACATTCTCAAATGTTAATATATTAAGTTTATTTTTTTAAATAATAATGATTGACATAAAAAATAATCATTTGAAACTAAAGATGTTAGAATTAAAAGACTAAAAATATACTTTGCAAACTTAAATAATCAAATTGAAATCTTATATAAAATTAAAGAACTAAAAGTATACTTCACCTATAACTTTTCAAAAATCACAAATAATTTAAGGTGTGTTTAGTTTAAAAGGAGGGGAGAGATTTTAATAGAGGAGACGGAAAGGGAGGGATGAAGGGCGGGAGTTTTAATAAACCTTTGTTTGATTTAGAAGGGAGGGTAGGAGAATAACAAATTAACAATTTTATTCCTATCTATAAGCTCCTACTTACTATTAAGCCGCTAACATTTATCACTAATCCCACATCTTAATATGATCACATCATACTTCTTAACATTCGACAAACATAATCATAAATTCATCTTTTATTCAACTAACTAATCATGGGGGCTCATACTCAAAGAGTTATTTCCTTCGTTAAAAAATATAGTGCATTTTTAACCGAATCGCACCTTCAAAAAATGTGGTTACTTGTTTTCAAAATAACCTTATCTTTTCAGACTTTATCCCTGTTTAATAATGTGTTTATTTAGGCTAAAATCGAAACCCCACCTACAGAGGGCTATAACCTAAGTGGGCTGAATAATTAAAAAGTCAAGCCCAATAAGCAATCTAAACAAAAGGGTCAGTCTAGATTCCAAGAGAATAACTTAGTCAAATAAGCACGGATCTTTGAATCCTTTAAGTCTGGAGCCATTACTTAGACCATTGGTAGACATGACCATTATTCATGAGTATCTTGGAGACACAGGCTGGCCGTTAGATAATGGAACGCGTTTGTGGGTTGATCGTGCCATGAATTTGGTAGACTATGCATAGTGAATCCCTGATATTTTGCAAGTATGTTTCAAATTCCAAAGGAGCAACTACCGCGACTTAATCATTATAAAAGGAGGATAAAATTGCAAAGAAAAATGACACCTACCCAAATCCTGAATTTTTCACATATGTAGTTCTTAGATTCATCATGTAGCTTTTACGCATGGGTTTAATTTCATTTTCAATCTTGTAAACTTTAACGCTTTGTAATCCTTTAGTATTAACCAAACACTTATTATTTTACCTTTGTGTGTTTTTTACATTTAGGTAAATTGTGGTAAGAGAGGGGAATTCTTTGTTATCAAGCGAGACTCAACGTCTGTGACACACCTGTTAATTTACAATGAACAGTGTTTTACCCTAAAATAAATATAAAATGATATATATTTAATAAGGACACTTTTGAAAAAAGGTAATGATTATACTTTGAAAAATTAAAATTGCCTTACATCTTTTAACATTCAATATCTAAAAAAATACTTTAAATTTTTAAACAGATGGAGTAGTCAATTTAATCCATCAAAAACATATACTCACAATGAATATGGACCGACAGTCCTAGTTGGCAATATATAAATGTACGTAATATAAATCATCTACACATATACATAAAGGCATTACAATCAATTACTGATTATATGCCTTTGATTTTTTTTCCTTTACATGTACAAAGCGTCACATGTAAAAATATTAACAACGAGAAGTGAGATAAATATCTTAATAGCCAATAAATTTTTAACTTCTAACATATATTCAAATAGCATTTAAGGTTGTGTAAGCATAACATTCTTACCCCCTAAACCACAAAAGGACATATAATACCACATATTCACATATAATACCACATATTCACATAAATATGCATACATGATATCTACCACCTTATAACCTCCTTATTCCTTCTAACTGAGTCCATGATTTATAAAGTAATAGAATTGAATCTATATATCTTGACTCGCCCCAATCTTTCCAATATTTAAGTGGTAACCTGGCTGTAACACCCTCAAATTTACAAACCGATTTTTCGCAAATTATTAATTCAACAAATCATTTTTTTTTCATTGAACCCTTATCATGGTAGAAAAATTTCTACCATGATACATCCAAGACAATATACCACGGGTCTTAAAATATCTCAAAAAGCAATTAGAACTATGAGGGACAGACATAATCCTCATAGCATGTTATTCAAATTAAGTCATGAATCAAAAGGGACAGACATAATCCTCTTGGACATATAAATGCATTTAATAAAAAGGATTAGAGTTTACATGCTCCATAGACAAGATATGTCCTAAGTTGGCACAAGATACATTGTATAATCCAAAATAAGAGGCAACGTAAAAGATGGTGTCTCATAAACCATAATTACACCTCTGGTGCTTTCTCGGCCGGATTCGCTCTGTAAAAATATTAACCACGGGGAATGAGACTTAAAAGTCCTAGTAACCAAAAATTAATATGTAATGATGCATGCGGATGTAACTAATCATGCGATTGCTAAGTGGGCACACAAAACATTTAATCGAACAATACTTTCAAACAAACCGAACAAGTATTTAATTTGCATGACTACACCTTATATCCTCCTTTCGCCATGCTCGGACGCCAAATCACCCGGCCAAAGGTGAGTTGGACCAAGCGACACGCCACTCATTGGGTCCAATGAGGGCTTACCACGTGGTAATAATTAACCGAACAGAAATTCCCATTAACACCATACATTAAAATACCCTGACAAGTCATGCATCATTCAAATATCCAAACAGGAATATTTCCGAACAATAATATCTCATCATGATAAATAAAAATAAATTTTTGACCCACTTGGCAATAATTTCAAACAAGTATATACAGTATTTATTTTCAACAATTCATAATTTTTCCAAACAACAAAACAACACATAACCATTCACAAACACACCCATCACAACACATTAATAATGGTTACCTTGTGTCTTGAATAACAAGTTCCCCTTCACAACTCCTCTTTCACCACTATCTTTGTCAACACAATCTACATAGTTATTTCATAATACTATGTATTAATTTTACATTAAAATACATAACTCTAATTTAAAGAGTTAGAAAGTCTTAGATCTATAATCCATATTAACACTAATTTAAGATTTATGCCTCATTTAACTTCTCAAATTCTTTTCTAAAATTCTCGTACCCTAATAAACTATTTTTAAGCCTCAAATTACTTCTAGTATCACAATTTCATCTTTCTATATTCTAAAAATTCGCCCAAAAATAAATTAAAAATTTTAAAATTATCCTGAAGCCTCAAATCACCTTTCTATAACCTCAAAAATACCTATTCATACTTAAATAAATATTTAATAATCAGAGGTTCATCCCTACATCTCAGATTCCACATAAATTCGACCATATAGATCTAGATTTTAACTCAAAAATTCTTAAACATGAGTTTCAACCTCAAGAAAGTATTCTATAATATTTATTATATCTTTAAGAGTTTTAACCTATATTTTTAATCCATCATATCATCAGATTAAATATCCTATAGAAAAAAATTCTAATCAGAATATTTACTCTATCCTATAAAATAATCATATCACTAGAAAGCTAATATTATTTAGAAAATAACTATAAAATTAATTTTATAATTAAATAAATTTTTAAATGCTAATCTAAACAGGAAAGTTAGAACATACCTGAAGAAAAAGAAAATAATCCCCCCTTGCGAGAAAAACGCCGAGCAATGTGAGAGGAAGAGAGAAAAATAATATAAAAATGAGATTGTGGTCCTAAAATTATATTAAAAAAAACTATAGGTTCGAATTTAATTATTCAAACCTTTGGGCCAAAAGTTGCAATTTCCTCTAAATTACATCTTAGCCTCTCATGCTTCCTAATGCACACACCCCCTCCTTTTTATACATGAAGGCACCTCTTCTCTTCCCTCATCTAACCAATGTGGGACTTAGAAATAACAACCTTCCACCCCCCTTTTTTTTTGTTCCTTCTACCTTCTCTTTTTTTTAACACACAATAAAAAATTATTTATGTATTATATCTTAACTAAATATTGTGGTTTTAAATTTAAATTTTTAAATTCATAATTAAATACCGAACCATAATATTATTTCTAAATAATCTCAAATAATATAAATTCCTATTATTATCATTTTTTCCTCAAAACCTAAATTCCACAATTTTTTTATTATATAAACATCAGGATGTTACACTGGCCAAAAGTCATTACTCTCCAAACTTGGACCATTGACTCTCTCGCCTATAAAGTGTCATATAATTCTCAATGCACATACCCACTCCTAAAGTGAGTATCATTGGGTCATATAATTATCAGTGGGGGTGAGTATCATCGCTAAGTTAAAACTATATCAAACTACTATCAGAGTCGATGCCACAGCTAAACAACTCTAAGCACTACCTAGATATTGTCCGTGTCATGTGGACTTAAATATACTCTCCTAAATCACATGGTGAATTCCCACCCATCTATATCATACATGTATATCACATTTATGATTATTCTAGTCTCATATTCTCAATATTTTTACCACATATGCAAATCACATATTTCTCAATAATTCATGATTTCATAATAACAACAATTCATGATTCAAGAATAATTCATGATTCCACAATAATTTATAATTACATAATAATTAATGATTTCATAATAATTCATAATATATTACATTCAATACTCCAAGTCATCACTCAAGCTTGCAACACATAAATTACATGTGTGTACTATTTCTGGGCTTTATGCATATGCGAAAATAGTTTTCTCTCTGTTTTTCTCTTCAATGGCTATAGCTTAATTTTGGGTATATTATTTTTCTCATGACCTAATTTGAACCCTCTCTTCTCTACTTAGTAAAACTCATAATGGACTTTAATATTCGGCTTTTCTTCACATAAAAAAGTTACCCAAAATCATTAGCATCAATTTTCCTCAAAACATAATTTAATTATTAATTTTTTTAAATTAAATTTTAAAATATTTTTAAATAAAAATAGGATATCACGTTATCAAGTTTAACTTGATTTTTATTTTTCACTTTGAAAAAATTGTTATATTATAATTTACTAAGTTTTTATTTTAAGAATATGAACTTATATTAATAAAAAAAATTGAAGAACAAATACATTAATATTATATTTTATTAGTGAGTCTAATGAAAAATATTAAAATTTTATACATAAAAAAATTATATATTAATTTTTGTAAGGTGATAAAATTTATTTTATTATAAGAAAGAGAGAAAGAAAGATAATACATAATCTTTCAACATCAAATATAGTTTAGGATTTTTAAAATAAATGTTTAAATTAATTTTAGTTATTTTCTCCTCTCCTCCCCCCTTTAATTTTTTAACCAAACAAGGGACTTTTCTTCTCTTCTTTTATCAGACACTAACCAAATAAGAGAAGGGGAGTAGCTCCCCTCCCCTCTCATTCAAAAACTTCCAATCAAATATACCTTAATTCACAAGCAACAATGTATATTATATATTAAAAAAATATAATTTTAAGTTTTTATATTTTGCTCGCGTGGGGCGGGGGTTACATCTCTTGAACATTGCATGGAGCTTGATGCGTGGGATGACAGATTTTAGGAATAGTACGTTTTTTTTTTTTGACATATTTAATCAGGATGTATGCGTACCAATCAAACCTCTTGGGTGGTAGTTCTAAGTTTGAATGGGTGCCATTTGATCTTGAACCACGTTAATTAGTCCAAGTAATTTCCTTAAATTTTGAGCTTTAACAAGAATTTTATTGAAGAATCTCATCCCAAGAGTTATACTAATCCTAAAAATTAGAAGTTAAAATCTATCACATATTGAAAATAAGATGTCATTGTGAAATATAAAAACAAAGCCCATATTTTGAAAGTCTCAACTAAAAAAAAACACTCTAATTTCTAAATCATTAAGATATTTGACAACCACTCGAACCATTTTCAATACAAGTAATAAGAATAAAAGATTTAATACTTTTGTAAAAAGTTTGACAAAACTTCCTCTAAAATAATAGCCTCCTGAAATTTCCACTCTAGCATTTTTGGGTATAAAATAGCATCAACAGGGAGATTTTCTCCTTCTATCAGACAAATCATGCATAATATACATATGAAAGTCCTAACTATAACTTACATGGAGTGCTTGGAATAAGATATACAAAATATGAATTTATAATTTAAATTCTTATATCAAGGCTAGTTAATAACTTCTTCACTTCAAGTTGCAAGATAGCCACTCAATCGTCAACTGGAGGCATAACATCATTTATAATGTCTAAGATCAAAAATAGTTTACCAGTGAGTAACATTTCAATGGTAAAATTTGAAATAATAAGAATGAACATATTCAAGTAGTTATAAATAAATTAAAGAGGAAATCTCTCAATGTGCTAGAATAACCAAACTTGGGGTTTTGAAGATTTTAGAAAACCTCAGAAATACTGATCCATCAAATTTACATTAACAAAGCAACCTTGTCATTTGATCTTGAGAAATCAATAGTTTCAATAAATAATAATAGAAACATTTACTAAATAAAATCAATGAGGTATAAATCTCACAAATTAATTAAAAACAAAAAATTTGAGTGCTTTACAGAATAGATAATAAAGATGAACACATTATCTATGAGGGTAAATAACTCACGCCACAAAGACAAACATGCACACACAGTCTATGTGGGTAAGTAATTAAACATAGTCAAAACCATGAAAATAAATGTAGACATATAGTCCATTAGGATAATACTAACTAAACGAAGCTTATATCATGAAGACAAATGTAAACACACAGTCCATGACAACCATTTGCCTTTGGCTGAGTTCACCTATAACAGCAGTTTTTACTCCAGCATTCAAATATTCTATATAAGGCACTTTATAGGAGGAAGTATCGATTGCCTTTGTGTTGGACTGAATTGGGTGAGAGTATCATTTTAGGTTCAAACATTATGGATGTGACTATGTAGAAGATTGAGCTAATATGGTAGAAACTATTGACCATTCAAAGTAGATAGAAGAATTATGCAAATAGATAGTGAAGGCCATTATAGTTTCAAGTGGATTAATAAGCATCATAGACCTTAAGTTATTACGTGAATAACATTTTGAATTCTAAACTCTTGAAATGTGTAAAACCTCTCATCAACTTCTAAATTTCAAGCATTTTAAATTTGACAATTAAGTTGGAGAAAACTACCATTTTTTTAAGGGCCAAGATGATATCACATTAACGTATGAATGTGCCCTACAACTATAAAAGTAATAGCCATTTTTTTCAATTTAACGGTGAGGTTTTAAGTATTTGAAATTTAGAAGTTTAAGAGTTTTTTGTTCATTTCAAACATTTATAATTTAGGATGTTATTTACATAAAGTTTAGGATTTAGAATGTTTATTGACACTTTTATAATTAGTTTATATTATTTTAATGTTTTGTTAAAATCCGTGTTAATTTTAAATTTGTCACTAGGTTAGGTCTTTAAAGGGATCGTGTCATTATTCATATTCATATTCATATTTTGAAAAAAAAAAGTAAAAAAGGCTATAAAGAAACTGACAAAACTAAGGGCCATTGAGAACAAGCTTGGACATATTAGCAATAAGCCAATAACTAGATCGATATTTTGACGGACTAAGACACTTACAAAACGAATCAACACTCCATCCTCTTTCATAACTAAGAAATTTTCAAAGCGAACTTATTCGTCTCAAATGCTCCATCTAGTCTACAATACAGGATATAATTTTTTACCGCCAATGTTAATTTAAAATGTAGGATATTTTATAAAAAGTCAATAACACTAAATTCTTCTTTTCTGTAAAATATCTTTTTTAATTGCTCATATACATTCTCCTATTAAAGTCAATCCTATTCAAAGTATGATTGTATATTAAATATAAACATATTTTTCAACATGTATTTAAATCTTGATTCACCATGTCTTGAAGGATTAGTTCCTTTCACTAGAATTAGGCCCTGTTGGCTAAATGTCTTTATTAATTATATTGTAGGGAGAGATTGTATAGGAAAGAAATTGAAGGTAAATAAAGTAGATTAATTTTAATTGGATGATACTTTTAAAAAATAATGATAACTTTATCATTTTAAAAATTCAAACCACATTTAATTAGGATTGCCCAAGTGGTTTGATAGCCTCAATTAACTTGATCTTGCTAGAGCTAGTTGGGTTGGGCTCCTTAGAGGTATCGGGATTGGAATGAAGCTCGGCCTAACCCAGCCCATGCACACCATTTGTATATTTTAGATTGATAATTTAAGAAAACACTCGCTCAATGATATGAATTATAGACTTTTTTTGCATCATATTTTACCATTCATTTATTAGACACGTTATAGTACTAGTATTAAGGTTGAAATGAAGTAGTAAACTATAGAAGATCATTTTAGCAAGGTTGAAATCTGATAAATTGAAATATTAAAATATCAAATTGAATTTCATTTGCAAGAAGTCAAAGCAGTGAATCCCAATTTTTTATTTTTTTATTTGGAAGGAAGGAAGGAAAAGGAGAAGAAAAAAGACAATGTATCCTGGCAATAATTTGTCCCCCCCTTAGCTGATTCGAGCGTTGATTGGGAGAATCAACGGGCAATGATTCACAGAAAGAGGGGATTTCAATTTGTGACTTCATTTTCTTGGGGTATCTGCCACCCAAAAAGTTAAAACAGAGTATTAAAAAGGCCTATCGCAGCAATTTTCAGATCCCAACTCATCTACAGTAGCAGGGAGAAGGACAAGGAGATGAACGAGAGAGAGAGAGAGAGAGAGATTGAGGAGATTGCAAGAGTCAACCGAACCTTTTTGGATCCTTATATTTGAAAGGCTTCGAAGACTCCACATGTTCCATTTTATCTTTACCTTTTTCCCTCCTTTCTCACTCTCTCTCTTCTCTTCTCTCTTCTGTCCTTTCTCTGTCTAAATCTACGGACGTTTCATTTTTCTATCGTTTTTTTTTTCCTCTGCTTTCTTTTTTATCCTCCTGAAACCTTACCATAGTCAAGCATGCATCAAAAGAAAGCGATGACGCTCTCCGATGACTAGGGTTCCTGTTTTTTCATATCAATCCTTACCCTCCCTACAGCGCGGGCTAGAGAAGGATCGACTTCCCTTGTTTCTCTTTTCGAATATAAAAAACAAAAGGACTTTTCTTAGAGGCGAGACATTGGGCTTTATCCTTTTGTCTCCTCCTATATCTCTCCCTGTCTTTTAATATTAACTATTTTTATAGGCTTGGAGGTTCGCTGTTGTTGGCCCTCTTGAGTGTATATATTTACGAGGCAGATTTGGAGGAGAGCCAGTTCACATTTTGGTTTGAAAATTTCCGAGCTGGAAGCTAATCGTGGAACAAAGCACTGCAATTGCAGCTTACTTGGGAATCTGTGCGTAATTTTGTGTTGAAGAAGAATAAGCATCGAGCTGGTGGAAGAAGAATCAAAGAAGCTTTTTCTTGGATGAGTTTTGTGGGTTTTCCGGATAATCCCTCCTACAGCAGCAACGATTCGTCTAGAATGCCCTCCGGTGCAATCTCACAGCCTCGACTTCTCACTTCCACTCCCACTGCTAAAGCCATGTTCAACTCTCCAGGCCTCTCACTTGCCCTTGTGAGATCTTCTCCTTCGGCTTTTTTGCCTGAGTGTTTTTCACTCATCTCTTGACATTTTTGGCTGTGTATATATTTTTTCAGCAAACGGGTATAGATGGGCCAAGGGATGGAAATAGGATGTCTGAGAATTACGAGATGAATGTTAATGGGAGAAGAAGCAGAGAAGAAGAGCAAGAAAGCAGATCTGGAAGTGATAACGTGGAAGTTGCTTCCGGCGATGATCAGGATGCCTCCGATCACCCTCCCAGGAAAAAGCGCTATCACCGACACACCCCTCAACAGATACAAGAACTTGAATCGTATAGTTTATTTTATTCTTTTTCCTCCAGAAATAAATTTTATTCTCGTCTTTGATAAAGCTTCTATTTTTGTTCCATTTTGGGGTTAGTTTGTTCAAGGAGTGTCCTCATCCAGACGAGAAGCAGAGATTGGAACTGAGCAAGAGGCTTTGTTTGGAGACAAGGCAGGTGAAATTCTGGTTCCAGAATAGAAGAACTCAGATGAAGGTACCGTTAGTTTTTCAAGTCCTTTGTTTGATATGGATTTTGCTTGGGACTATGTTGGATTTTTGAAATTTCTCTGGATATTGTCTCAGACCCAATTGGAACGCCATGAGAATACACTGCTCAGGCAAGAGAATGACAAGCTTAGGGCGGAGAACATGTCCATCAGGGACGCCATGAGGAACCCCATTTGCTCAAACTGTGGGGGTCCAGCTATAATAGGAGAAATTTCACTCGAGGAACATCACCTTCGGGTTGAAAACGCCCGGTTAAAGGATGAATTAGACCGGGTATGTGCCCTCGCCGGCAAGTTCCTCGGCCGCCCAGTTTCGTCATATCCCAACTCAATGGCCCCTCCGTTGGCAAACTCAAGTTTGGAGCTAGGAGTTGGAAGCAATGGCTTTGGTGGTATAAGCACTGTGCCTGCAACACTGCCCATGGGGCCTGACCTGGGCATTGGTATTTCTAGCCCTTTAGCCATGGGAGCTCCTCCTCATCCTCCTCCAGGGAGGCCGGCCAGCGCCGGGCTGACCGGGCTCGATAGATCAATAGAGAGGTCTATGTTTCTCGAGCTTGCTTTGGCTGCCATGGATGAATTGGTGAAGATGGCTCAGACTGATGAGCCTCTATGGATCAGGAGTTTGGAAGGTGGGAGAGAAATCCTCAGCCTCGACGAGTACTCAAGGACTTTCACTCCTTGCATTGGCTTAAAACCTAATGGCTTCGCGTCTGAAGCCTCGAGGGAGACTGGAATGGTCATCATAAACAGCTTGGCCCTTGTTGAAACTTTAATGGACTCGGTAATTGTACTATTCAGTCTCTCATTCACTTTTCACCCTTGTCAAAGGCTACATTCTTAATTTCCTTGAAGGGTTTTAACTAATCTTATTGATGTAGAAGCTCGAATCTTAATTTCTCAAACTGGTTTGCCGTATCCTGTGACAGAATCGTTGGGCAGAAATGTTTCCTTGCATGATTGCAAGAACTTCCACCACTGAAGTGATATCTAGTGGAATAAATGGAACCAGAAACGGTGCTCTCCAACTAGTGAGTCACGCCTAGATTTAAGCTTCCACTACTTGAATTAGCTCTACCCTATGCAGTCCATGTCTTTTTGAGTGGCTGGTTTATAAATACTTTGTATATGGCCCGCAGATGCATGCGGAGCTGCAAGTTCTATCGCCATTGGTACCGGTTCGGGAGGTGAATTTCCTGCGGTTCTGCAAGCAGCACGCGGATGGAGTGTGGGCTGTTGTGGACGTATCCATCGATGGTGTCCGGGAAACTTCTGGTGCACCACCTTTTGTGAGCTGTAGGAGGCTTCCTTCTGGCTGTGTAGTTCAAGACATGCCTAATGGTTACTCCAAGGTAATTGCCAAACTTCTGGTCGCTTTGGTTTTGTTTTGTCGTTCTAGACAGTAAAAATGACATTGCTTTGTCCTTATTTTTATTTTAACCGTGCCTGTACCTGCTTCCACTTGCTTTGATAACTCCATGTTTTCCCAACAAGTACTTGCTTGTCTTCTTGGTAAATTAACACTTCGGCATTGATTGTGTCTTTTAGGCATAGAGAATGGAAACGGTATAAAATAACAAAATGAATTAACGTGTTTTGAGTTTGTTATTTGCGCAGTTTAGTTTAAATACTTGCTATTTTCAAACATCAAAACTTAACAGATTGAATACTTCACAGTTCAAATTGTTAGTTTACCCTCAAATTACAACATGGACTTCTATTTTTTTATTTTTGGCGATGTTAATTATGCTTCGATAGTAATATTTATTTTTGTTACTTTTGGAAAGTGAAATATAATATTATTGTTGTCTTTAAATTTATCTTTATTATATTTGTTTTCTTAAAACAAGTAGTATAGTCGAGGATATCTGTGTGAGGAAAAATAGAACAAGACAAAAATCATGGGGGGTTTAGCTTTTCCAAGCTATATTGAAGAAAGAGCACATGGATTTAAGCGACCCACCTACTGGAGTGCCTACTCATTATATAACCCCTTTGTCAGTGTTAATTCCCAATTCAAACGGCATAGTATATAATATATAATGCTCCTCTAAGTCCCAAAGAATCTCCAACTAAGATACGATGCTTCTCCTTCTCTTGTTCCCAAACCTAACTTGAACACTTTCAACACCTGCATTTCGATCCATGGCAGGCTTTCCCATTATTATATTCGCGGAAGCCTCCATGACTTGAATTTCTGGACCTAGAAACACATTACTTGAATGTACCCTTTCTGTGAGCAAATTGCCTTGCAATCTTGAGAAGCTACTTCTTGGAGGGAATAAACAATGCATTTGATGTTTCTATTCCACTTTGATGCTGTCTCGGCAATCTGCCCGCAAGGATTATTCAATTCACTGTGCGTATATTATATTGTGGTCAAAACACAGGACTGTCCAATTTGTTTGTTTCTGATACTAGAATCTGCCATGAGTTACACCTCACTGCTATTATACCAAATCTCGATGGTTTCTCTCTTCCCGCTGCTCCTTGCTCCTCCAAATCCTGCTTCACTTTTTCCTGTTGCGGTATTTTTAGGTACTCTCATGGAGTCCATCAGATACTTAGAGATTTATATTTTATCCTTTTTTTCGTGTGGTCTTCGTTGTCTGTTAATTTCAAAAATAGATAGATGTATCATGCCAATATTGTGCTTCTTTGCTCCTCTCGAAATAGTAACATGATATTTTTTTTGGATAACACTCATAATTTCTTTTATTTTCTTTCTTTCTTGAAATTGATCAAATATGGAGATTTCTGTGAATGTACGAGTGAGAAAAGGCAATAAAGGATTTCTTTTGGGAAACGTGCAACTTGCATGTAGTTTGATATGCCCATCTTTGTTAGAGTTTTTTTTTTTAATTAAAAAAAAGTGGAAGAGATCCAATCTCCTGGTGTGGCCATGGGTGGTGGTCATTTTGTGTTCTTGTGCACTTCCATTAATGAATTTTCTATATTAATCTAATTGGTTATAACCTATAGAATAGGAGCATAAATAATTTTTACATATCAATGGCATATAAGTTGGAGTATATAAAATGAATGGGATTGATTCAGAACATTGGTAAATTTGGGGAGTCCGAGTTTGAAACATTTGGAATGGTGGGATGTTGCATGCAAACGCAGGTGACATGGGTGGAGCATGCAGAGTACGATGAAAGCCAGGTTCACCAGCTGTATAGACCCTTGTTAAGTTCAGGCTTGGGTTTTGGCGCGCAACGCTGGATCGCCACCCTCCATCGTCAATGCGAATGCCTCGCCGTTTTGATGTCCTCATCAGTTCCTTCGCGAGACCATTCTGGTAACACGCCCCGCTGTACTTCCCTTCATTCCTTCACTGTTAAATATGTGGATGAGGGTGATTTCCGATTTGGTTTTGGTGTGGCAGCCATTACTGCCGGCGGGCGACGGAGCATGCTGAAGCTGGCCCAGCGCATGACTACCAACTTTTGCGCCGGCGTCTGTGCCTCGACGGTGCACAAGTGGAACAAGCTCAACGCCGGCAACGTTGGCGAGGATGTCCGGGTCATGACCCGCAAGAGTGTCGACGACCCGGGGGAACCGCCGGGGATAGTGCTGAGTGCTGCCACGTCGGTGTGGCTGCCGGTGTCGCCGCAGCGACTGTTCGATTTCCTCCGCGACGAACGGCTCCGGAGCGAGTGGGACATACTGTCGAATGGTGGGCCCATGCAGGAGATGGCCCACATTGCCAAGGGCGGCCAGGACCACGGCAACTGCGTCTCCCTCCTTCGAGCCAGTGTATGAACACTGAAATCCCCCCTCTCTCTCTCTCTGATTTAAATGACAAAAATGCCCCTAATCAGGTCAAAGTGGCATTATCATCGTGTAGTGCAGTGGTTAGAAAAGAGAGGTGAAATTGGGCAATGAACCAATTTGGAAGTATCTTTGAGGACAGTCTTGTGGCAGCAGGAGATGAGACAGGGTTTGGGTAAAAAATAAGTTTTAAGTAATGAAAACTTGAAAGCCTTTGTGTGATGTGTTGAGAAATTTATTAATATTAGAATTTTTAATTTTGAATTATTAACAACTAAGCAAATGAAAACTCTGATGAGAAGTCAAAATAGATAGGACGGTTGTACCTTTTCTTCTGGGCTTCTGAGTTCTGCGCCAGCTTTATAGAAAACGAGATGAAAACAGAAGCAGTGGGACCCGGCATTTGACTATGTAAATTTCTAATTTTGTTATTGTTTTATTCTGTGCAACTTTCAGGCTATGAATTCGAGCCAGAGCAGCATGCTAATATTGCAGGAGACCTGCATCGACGCGGCTGGGGCGCTGGTGGTGTACGCGCCGGTGGATATTCCGGCGATGCACCTGGTCATGAACGGCGGCGATTCAGCTTACGTGGCACTACTTCCCTCAGGGTTTGTGATCGTGCCGGACGGCTCAGGGTCTCGAGGGTCCCAAACGTCGGTCAGCAACGGCGGCAGGGAAAGGGGGTCGCTCCTGACGGTGGCGTTCCAGATATTGGTGAATAGCCTGCCGACGGCGAAGCTGACGGTAGAGTCGGTGGAGACGGTGAACAACCTCATCTCTTGTACGGTGCAGAAGATAAAGGCAGCGCTTCCATGCGAAAGCTGAGTCACGTGAAACGTAAACTGCAAGTTTTTTCCTCTCAAAATATAAATTTTTAATTTAGTGGCAGAGAAAAGGCGTGGGATGGTGTTGGAAAGATGAATAGAGGCGCGTGGGAAAGACACGAGGAGGGGAAGGGTGTTGAGTCAAGAACGAACCGCGCGGGAAGGGGCTGACGCAGTGTGAGGGCGAGGCAAGGATGGTGGTTCGGGTGTTGACTCGGAAAGATCCAATGTATGCTCCACTTTCCCAATCAAAATGTTTAAAATAAAATTGAAAATGGAGATTATGTTATGATTTTGGTTTGATGGTTGCACTGACTTCGTTTCACGGTCAGGGAAGAGGGCTTCTTGTCTCTGTTGTGGATGTAACGCAGGGGTAGATTCTGTTGTAAATATTTTTTGACAATAAAAAGAAAAGAGTTTTGACCATGGATGCTTGCACTTGAATGTGTAATCCCCTATAATTTCTGGGCAAAAAAAGAAATAATAAAAAACCCTTATAATTTTATTTTTATTTTATTTAGATGAGACATTTTATAGTTTCATCCAAGGTTTGTTGTCAGTTTAATCTTTTTTAAGTGTTTTCAGTTTTTAAACTTTAATAAAATTTGATGACGTTTGTTACTGAAGTTTTCACAGATTCAATGTTTTCAGTGTTTGAGGTTGTTGAAAGGGTTGAAGATAATTAAAAAAGCATAGAGATAAAAGCAAGATGTCGTGAAATGATGGAATTCAAGGTCAGGGTCAGGTTGGTTTTTTTAAGTTTGATTATATGTTAAGGCTTTATTTTTAATAGCTTGATCCTGACTTTTAAGGTTGAAGGATTGGCCTTTAATCCTAATTATTTTTTAATTTTTTAATTTAAAAATTTTAAAAAATATATTTAAAATTTTAATAAAGTTATTATACATCATATTAAATTTAAGAAAATAAAATAAAATCAATTCACACAATAAAAATTTAAAATTTGATAGAAAAAATAACATTTTAAAATCAACTCCGATATCAATTACACGTTGTTAGCATTATTAGCTAAATTTTAATAATTTTCATCATCATCAACATTAATATGATTTGATCCTTCTTCTTGTGGATTCTCATTTATGGCAAATATAGTAAGCTTTTCATATTTTCTTTCTTCGTCCTCATTATTTGCAATAAGTAATAAATTAAAATTACAATTTCTAAGTATTTAAAGAATGAAAAATGTTTAAAGTAAGTAAATAATAATGTGTGTGTCTACCGTCTGGATTAAAGAATAAGTGTTGAACTCGAGTGATATGATATCTTCTTTTTATTTTTTTTAATATTATTTTTTTAAAAAATATATTAAAGTTTAAAAGGGCTTACCTTTTTATTTTTAAACAGGGTTAATTTTTTTTAAGTTTGAGTTATCTTTTCAAAAATTAAAATAGCAACCTCACTCTCAATTTTTTTCAGATTTAAAAAGATCGAGCCCATAATTGACTGCTCTACAGGAGATGATGTTAGAATTTCATAATGGAATGGGAAAGTGGGGGTTTGATAGAGGTGATTGATGGAGGCGCGGACAGGGAAGCGTGAAGGATGGGGCATGGTAGGATGTGCGGAAACTGTTGGGATCATTTAATGCAAGCGCAAGAGACAGAGAGAATGCACTAATGCCTCGACGTTGAAAATAGACTAGAGAAACAAATAATTTGGGATCGCATTTGCTGAGCGCCGTGCTCATCATCCCTATAGATGATCTGGGCCTTTCATTTTTTTTTCAAATGATATCTGTCATTAATTTAAACTTAATTTTAAAATATTTTTATATTAAATTTATTAAAATAAAAATTATGAAAATATAATATTAAATATGAATCGTCCAGAGTTTATTTAAATGATCAATTAATTAAAATTATAAAATTTTTAATATTAAATTAGACATTTTAAATTATATCTTTACTGTTCAAAATAAATCTGAATAGTTAATTTATAAAAATTATTAAAAAATAATTTTAAGTTGAGTCATTTAGATTAAATCTATATTAACCAAATTGGTGATAAATAAATTTTTATTAAATATTTTTTATATTTTTTACATAATTTTTATTTTAATAAATATAAAACAAAAGTAAAAAGTTTAAATTTGGACAATCTAAATCTTATTAGGAGTGATGAGTATTGTAATATTTGTCCTCTAATAACAGTTCATATTTAATATTATAATTTTTTATTATTTTAATATATTTTAATTTTATAAATATAATATTAAAATATTTTAAAAAATAATTTTAAATCAATGGTAAAAATCATTTGAAGAGAAATAAATGATTCAAATCTCCTCATGCCGGTGATGAGCGCGCGGTGCTCACCAGAATTGATGAGCATGCAATGCGTTTCCAAATAATTTGTTTATAATTTCCAAACATCTTTTGGCAAAAAAATAATGATAATAAGACATTCTTAAAAGTAATTTAATATTTTAAAATATAAGATATTTTAATAAAAGAGTTAAGCTGCAAACTCGGGTTTGTTATATTTTAAAACCTAACCTGAAACACGGGGCTTTGGCTCCAGCTTCTGCCCCATCCTTCACCTGATGAATCACATGTTTCCACCCTTCATCACCCTACAAGTACTCGCTCTCTTGTCTTTGTGCGTCGCATTTATGTTTGTCCATCAAACTTCACTCACTTTCCTTTCGCAATCTCGCGTTGCCATGCCATGAATAAACAAATACATCATTCATTGAAAAATATAAAATATTTTTAATTAAATTCTATCCTCAATAAAAGACTTTAATACTTTTAAGCTAACTTTATTTTTTTTAATTTATCTTTATTAAATATTTTATAATGAATGTAAAATTATTATCAATAAGAATACTATTGAAAAAGAGATAATGATTATATTTTAAAAAATAAAACATATTTTATATTTTTTAATTTGGGGATTATCCTCTATTGCCTGTTTCACGTGTCAGCCTCCTTCCCTTTCATTTAATTCCTGCCGTCTATATTTTTCTTTGTTTTCCCCACTTTTCTGAATATTGTTGTAGGCAGCTTATCCCCTTTTTTTTCGCTGTGAGCGCAGAGGGAGAGGAATCGGTCCGAAAGAGAGCCAAGTATTGAAACTAACGGACTTACTAACTTTTAACTAATAACAAGGGGTCAGATTGCCACAAATATAACAATTTAGTGGTTGAAATGCATCGAATGCAAGTTTTGGATCCAAACTTGCTCCTGCGATTATAGCTTTCGTGCAACTCTATATTATCATTTAAATTTCTTTTTTAAAAAAATGCTCTTGGTGGAGTCATTAACAGCATAAGTAAATGAATGGCCAACTGAGAAAGGTGCGTTACTTACCTTATTAACTCCCCTCGATTCTTCATGCCTCTTAAATTTTGCGGAACAGAAAATAAGAGTGGAACTATTAAGAGCCAAATAATATGGGTTGGGCCTACGAGCGACTTGCCAACTAGTCTCTTACAAACAGGATAGAGGGATAATATTAATAAGCATGCAATTATGTTACAAATTTGTCCAGAATTTCATTGTTCTTGTAATCTAATTATATCTAACTCTGATCCAAGTTACTGCCCCGGTTACTTTGTATGAGAAACGACCCTATTTTCTCTCCGTTGCTTTCTACAAGAAGCAACCCTATTTTCTCAATACCAAAGAAAATAGGGTCATTCTTCTTCCAAAGTAATACTCTTATCTAGAAAAATTGATTAAGTTGGCTCCTTTATCATATCTGTCTATTTTCATTTAGTCATTTAATTTTGACAGGTCAAATTTAAGCATTGTCAAGTTTAATAAAAAATAATGTTAATTTTCAAAGACAATTTTTTGCATTTACATTATTTAAACAAGGTCATAACTGTAAAATTATAATAAATAAATTAGAACAAAAATTACAACTCTAAAAATTCTCTCATAGTTAAAAAGGAATAGAGGGAGTAGTTAGATTCAAATGTTGTAGAATGAACTTGGGAGCAAGTGAAAATAGAAGCAATACAGGAAGCTTTGAGAGATAAGGAGTAGATCGTATTTTTGTGGACAATCTTCTTGATCCAATTGAGCTTCCCTACCATGTTTGTACTGGTCACTTACACTACTGCAGCTAAGGACTTGATTCGCCCTCTTAATGCTGCTCCTTGATTTTTGTAGAGCTTTTATTAAGTTTTTGATGGTTTTGTTGTTGGCCTTTTTGTCTTTTGAGGGCTAGTCCCTATTTGTGAATGTTGATTCTTTTGAGTGAAATTCACTTTTTACTTAAAAAAAGTAAAATTAATATATAAATCTATCTCCAAAAACAATACATGTATAGTATAAGTGGTTCATGAGTTTGATACTGCAGTTGGGAGAATGACTTGATGAAATGACAGTACAATACATATTATTTAGAGAGAATTATATTTAAGAACTATTCAAATAAATTATTCACAAATAAAGGTTAATAATAAGTCTCATTTAGAAAAAAAAGTATCATTTTTATTTTAATAATAATTTATTTTGTATTGATTTTTGTTTGTGAATAATTTTTTTAAGTGATTCTTGAATGTGATTCTCCTTGTTATTTATAGCCACCGTATCAAAAACCCTATCTCCATCGTAGGATCAAGGATCAAGCCAACAGATTAAATAAATTTTAGATAAGGAAGAAATGACAGTATTATTTCTGTGCAGGCTTGCAGCGGATGATGATGGAAACCCGACAGTGGAGTCTTAATTTCAAAGACACTTGGGCCTTGGCGGACTACTTGTTGCACAGGTAGGATTGAAATTCCAGATAATGCTAGTGCATATTTCAGGTTCAGATTCAAGTTCCCGAGATGAACAAGATGTTGACGGTGAAAACTGTGCCGTTTTTTCGGAAACATTAGAAGCTGATAATTCCTAACTCAGAAAGTGACTCTTGCTTCGAGTTCAATCCAGCCTAACGCCACGTTCCATCTCTGCTTGACAATCACAGTTGATAATAATAACACTAAATAGATTTTCAGGGATGTCAACAGTAGTTTTCATGAATCTCCAGGTTAATTGCCTCTTCTGGCCCAATATTTCGAGATTCTTTTATATAGGATGTCCCATTCATTCCTGCATCATGTTTGCAATCTATCATTGAATTTTCACCTTCAAAATTCACCTCTCGTCCTGAATGGCCTCCACAGTTGGCAATTTTCTTGTTCTGGGGCCCTCTTCCTCGCAAGGTTTCAAGATTTGATTTTTGGACGTTACACTGCTCACGATTTGATTGTTGGTGGATCAACAGTCACACTCAATCCACTCCTTGCCTTGCTTATGCATCTAAGATTGCACAGATTGGCAAGTGGAAGTGCAAGTCGAATTAATGGAAAGCTTTCAACCGAAATTTTAGTTTAATTTCGATTGGAAGAACTGCATTTAATGTGTGGTGTCTGGTAATACAGAAACCATGATTATTTTTTCCTCTCTGTTTTGTTAAAGGGTTGCTTCATATTCATTTCCATGAAGTATAATTGTTGCGGGTGGGTCATGGGAGGACAGAAAAATGGCCACGAGCTCAAGGGCCCACTTTTGAATTTGCCACACAACACCAACTCTTGAATCTGGCCCACTTTTGAATCTGTCTTCATTTAATAATTCTGCCATCATCAATTCATTATGAACTTTCTTTCTTTCTTTTTCTTTCTCTTTTCTCTACTAATAAAAACAACGTGAAACAAAAGTTCACAACAACCAGCATTAATTAAAAATTATAAATATTATTAGCCATTTTCGTAACGTGTATAGACACGTTCCTAATTCAAACTATCGTCAATAAAATTGAATTTAAAAAATGCGGTGCACGTATTAAGATAGACGCTTGAAGTGAAATACTCTACAGGGTAAAATAATTCAAGTGACACATACTGAGAAAACATTTTCACCACGTGTTAGAAGGCCACAAATTTATACACTCCAAAGTGTGCCGAGTTTTTTTTATTCATTTTTTTTTGGTAGGAGTATTTTTATTCATTGATGATAGACATTTCAGGGGATCTCATCATTATTGGTTGATCCAAAAAAGGCACAATGCTCATAGCTCCAAGGTAAACGTGTAGAGTTGGGTGTCATCTTAAAAAGGGGAAGTCGGGAGTTGCCGAACGAAACGAAAGTTTGAAGAAATCAAATGTAGAGCCCTTCATGAGGTTACATCCCTGTAGGTATTGGGCCTCTCCTTGCATGTCACTAAACTAATCTTGGAAATGTCAAGCTCAAGCCCAACCCAATCGTATTCTCCATCTAAATTGGACACGGGATTCAATTTCGTTGAAGTTGAGGGCCGATTTCATTCTCGCCACGTGTTACCACGAACTCCCCAATCTAAATTCATAGTAACTTCATAATTAATTAATCGTATAATATCAGAAGAAGTGTTACTACTTTATTAGAGCGAAGTTGAAGTTGAACTTCTCGTATGTCTTTGGTGGTCTATATTCCTAAAATTTTGGTTCGCGTCTGAGGAGGCAGGGCGCTCTCCTGCCGCCATTTTGCGGTTTTTGTTTTTTTTAAAAGTAAAATTATTGTTTTTTTTATTCTATCACTTAGTATCCTATAAAATTTAACAACTCTCTTGACTAATTAAACCAAACACCCTTCAATTTTTAAGTAAAAGTAATGATTTGATATGATCTTAACTTAATTGAAATTTATTTTTAAAATTTTAATTCTGTGATGAAACTCAGTTGGTATAATTTTGATTTGGTTAGCTCAAACTTAATCTTTGTAATTTTATCCATATATAAAATACTAGTCTTAAAAAATAACTTCTTGAAAAGTTGGATTGGATTGAGTTTTGAAATTTTAGTGATATATATATATACATAGATATATTGTTCATAGTGAACAACAAATTCTAGGTGTGTCAGATATACTGAGTGTCAATTGATAATAAAAAAAGTCCCAAGCTCCCTTACCATAATTCATTTGGATATAAAAAAATATAAGGCTTTGGTAGAATAAGTGTTTGATTTTATTGAAATACGAGAAATTACAAATCTAAACTAAAAAATTAACTGATAACCTAAAGGCTAAAAAGTATAAAATGCGAGTCTTTGTTTGAGTGTTGATTATTTTCTTCTGTATCTTTGTCTTCTATTTATAGTATCAGAGTGATGTTAGTCTCTCCCTTAAGATCTAGCATGTTTTGCCGAAGAATTAAGGATTTCGCAAAATTTATGGCATAGTCTTTATTCCATACTCTCTATTTTGATAATTAACCAATTTTACTAAGATACTTGCGTGTAAGGTCCGTAGATTTCGGCATTACGTAAGATCGTGTCTTTTTGTGCCAACGGTTCAATGTTTGTAGCTAATGAAATTTTGGCATGTTTATTCTATCGTGGCCTCTTATTGAGTTTCGGGGCCAGTCCTTCAAGTTATTTAACCTAACTAACCTTATAATATATTTGAGCAACGTTTTACACATACACTTATAATATATTCGAGCAACATTTCACACACACACACTTTTATTTTTATTGGTCACTAGATATTTTGAAATTGTGTTACGTGAATACACACACACATTTTTATTTTTATTTTGGATTTTTTTTAACCATACAATCATATTAGTTGATTATACCGATTAATTTATTGTCAAGCTTCTTAAAAAGTCCTATTTCAATTTAGTCATCCAATAAGTATTTTAATTATACTATTAAATTTTATCAATATTTAAAAATTATTAAAAAACATTTTTCTTCAAAAAATCATAGCAATTTTATGATTAAACACTTCTTACCTACATTGTTTTATCCAAAAATTTAAGATTTCATATTCCATGACTACTACAAAGTCTCTGACAACCATTCGTCTATTATAAGTTGAATGGTTGTTATTATGTTAAATGAGACACTCATTAAGTGATTAACTTAATCATTCACTGAATCTAAATCTCTTATGGTCCATGTAATTTTTATATATAATTATATCGGTCTTGATAATAAACCTGCCAAGTTCCAAATTAATTAAAATGTCGCAAAGTAAGGCGAAAGATGGAGTGTGGAGATGATCGCATGAATCTTTTGTCGGTCTTCCAGTGTTTAAATAAAAGATTTGTTATGCGAGGGAGAAAAAAAAAAACCATAATTTCAAGCTTTCAAAATTATACTGTTTTACATAGGGAAAAGATATCCTTCTTGTTAACAAATGTATACCCCGAAGTTACGTTACCAACACAACTACTTATTACATTTGAACACTATTAAAAGTTCAAATTTTGGATAAATTCTCCTAGAATAGTAGTGCCTTTTGTTTTCATCAACAAGAATTAAACTTAGAACCGTATAATTTACGGGAAATCGAATTCATTGAATTCGATCAATCCCACTGTTATCGGTAGAGTCTAGAGAAGAATATTTTGATGCAAGGAGGTTAAGAGGCCAATTAAGAGTGCGTGCCCGCGTCATTAGAATTTTAAGAAACTAAAATTACAAAGAAGCATCAATGGAAACACCGCCTCACAAGTCACAAGGCCATAAAACAGATACACGTAATGACGGAAAAGTCGGTGAGCATATTAAAAAACTGTATGTCCTGTTAACGTATGCAACAAGATTCTTCCCTTGACTTCCTTGGTCTTTCCTAAACATATGCCATCGCACCAGGGGCGGTCCCACGTTTGTTTGAGTGGGGCCCTTTGCCCCTTTCAATTTTGCGATGCCTAAGCTAAATATGAACTGGCTTTTAATTTGCATCCCCTAAGGGGGAGAGATAACAGTTAGGTAGGTCTAAACGAGGATTGGGATATAGAGTTTGTCAAAACGAACAAGTATTGTTCAATCTAAAACTATAAAATTTGGAGCAGTAAGTAATGAGAGAGGATTGAGATTTTATATTAATTTATGTATTATGGATGATTTTTTTATTAGAATTTTTATTTTAAACTGTTTAATTCTCATGTTTTTGGCGGAATGTTTTATTTTATTTTTTTAAATTTCTTTCTAGATTTTTACTAAAATATTTTATAAATTTTTAAAAAATTTTAATTTTTATATATTCAATTCAAATCAAGTTGGTATGTGTCATAGATGTCTTATTATTATTTAAATAAATGGTTGGGATGTGAATCTTACATGTAGAAAACCTAGTTTTATATATCTTTCTATTAATTGCTTTCAATATGTAGGGCAAATTAAATTTTATTGTTGGTAGATTACTCTTTTTAGCCCTATTTATAAATCACTTTTAATATGTTTAACCAAAATTAAAGAAAACCTTAAATTTTATTAATTTTTTTTAAAATTTAATAAGTTTTTATCTTTACCCTTAATGAATATTCTTAAATTTTATTACTGATATTTTTATTCAAAATATTAAAAATTAGCAAGTGCCATATGAATAAGATTAATTTTTTTATTCTCTCTAGCCTGTAAATAAGATTTAAGGAATATATAGGTCCACCCGGATATTACTTGCCCCTCAAATCTCAATCTGAAGGGTTACTCAAATTAAAAATATTTTTCCCCACTTTTGACCTGTATATATTTTTGCGTAGGCGTGTGTGTCTACGTCCTACTAAATCACAACTGTATTTTCACTTGATTAATCAATTATACAATACATAATTGACTGAAATTGAAATTTCAGTAGAGACTTGGCCAGAAAATTCTTGCCCATGCGATAAGTAAGAAATTAAAATTCCGAGAAATTTAAGAACAGTCTCTCAGAAAGCTCGAACGAGTACTCCTAGGAAAGCAGGGTCAACGCCCGTTACCTGCTTACTAGTCTCGCAAAGACCGAGTAAACCAAATCCGTGTCTTTGATTTGCACCTTCTTCATGGTCCCTTTCTCACGTTTCTCTGCCCGAAATCCCATTATATATATATCCTCCTTCCTCTTCCTTTATTTTCATCACCAAATCTCTCTTTCAGTTTCTACTACCAAATCTCTCTTTCAGTTTCTACTACCATTTTCTTGCCAGGCTTCACCAAAAATGAACCCAATTAAGACACGTTCTCTGGAGGTCACCGTCATATCCGGCCACAACCTCTGTATCGGTCAAAATCCGGTGACGGAGGACATGCATGTCGTGGTCCGGACGGAGTCATTAAACTGTTGGACCACGACAATGGCGAAGCAAGGAGGTGATGGCTCAGGTTCAGGGTACTGTGCTATATGGAACGACAAGTTGATGGTAGAGGCGCCATTACATGCAAAGTCTATTACGTTCGAAGTTGAGTGTAAAACGTCGAAAGGTGTAGTTCGATCCATTGGGCTGGCGAGAATAGCGATTTCGGACGTTGTACCAAAGGAAGAGGGATGTTCGTCGGAGGTGTTGAGTTACAGGTTGAGGAACTGGGAGGGACGGAGAAGTGGGGTCATCAGTTTCTCAGTGAAGACGAAGAAGTATGAAGATGACGGTTCAATGTGGTCTAGGTCTGGGGGCTTCCACCATCACATGGATGTTCAAAATAATGGACTCGTTTTGGGGATTCCCGTTTGGTGGAATCATCTTCGCTTACATGTTTGAGAAATTCAACACACGCACGCACGCTCTATGGTTGATTAATATGAAGTTACCGTTGATAGTATTCAAAAAAAAAAAAAAGTACAAATCATATTATTTCTTAAGATATTACTTGCTTTCATTATTTTTGTTTACAATATATAAGAATAATGATGGAGAAAACAGACCTGCACTCTTTGAAGGTCTTGCGTTTTATATTACTTATGAAAAATCTTATCCATGTATAATTTAAATTTTGAAAACCATATCACTGTACAAGCATATTAACACCGACTAATTAACAGCCCTTTTATATTTGATCCAGTGTCAAACTTGGCTTCTCACCAATCTGGATTAGTCTTTTCTGTTCAGTTGCAATTCCATCCCTCTAAACCTCCACTATATCGAGTCCCTTTTTTATTTTTCTTGGCGTGTGGTCAGGTTACAACGTATCGATACTAAAACCTTTTCTCGGAATATGTTTTCAGCCAGGAAAAATACTTTTCATGTAATTTTACTTGGTTTTTTTATATTCATTAATTGGAAAAAAACATGTGCTTATATATGTAAATTGGGGAATTTTCAATGAACCTGACCTGGCCCTTCAATCTCATATAATATGAGTTGATATTTTCATAATAATTAGGTAAATATTGGAATTCTATGCCAAACAAATAAACTATTTTTTTATTAAAATGATTTAGAATAGTTGAGTCCAGATGCTTAAAAAAATAATTAAATTATATATGTGTGTAATGTGTATATATAATTTCACATAATACTCCAGTTTTTCCTGCTGACCTGCTCAATAACTAAGCCTCAGCTTCTTCTTTCCCTTTGTCTCCGATGTTTTCCATTAATTTCTTCGTAATTTTAGGCAGGCTATTATTCCCTTGCTAACTAATTTTTGCCTCTCTTTCATGAAAATAAATATTATTCTTTTATATTTCATATATGTTTTTATGTTTCAGGTATTTTGTTAATTTTACAAGACATTCTTCAATATACTGAATAGATTACCCTCACCTTTAGTTAGTTATTTTGTAGCTTCGTTAATCGTAATTTGGTTTCATTACTTTATATATACATTTAATTAAACTTTTCAATCGCTCTTAAACTATCCAATCAATCTTTCCCAAATATACTAAACACTCCCCTGCTCAAATTTGGATTTTTCTTCAATTTCTAGATAGTTTGTATTAAATATAGATGTTTTGAATTTAATATTTTAAAAGTATATTTGAGAAATTAAAAATAAATAAATAAATAAATAAAATATATATATATATATAAATTGAAGTCATTAAAATTGGACATGAATTGACGTTTTGAGCTTAACAATAAATATCAAAGAAGTCTAAAACATGAAGCAAAGAGAAAGATATGGTGAAAAGAGAGGGAAATCTTGAAATAGAAATATACTTCCAAATTGAAACTATCAGAGTAAAAATAAGATGGAACCAACTAAAAATACTGACACGAAAATCCAGTGATATAAATCGGGACATTGTTTGAGGACATGGCAGTGATGGAATGAGTTTAGTTCTTGTATCAAGAAAGAATTTAATTTCAAATTTAAGACATTTTATGAAAAGTCCCATCTTTCAATATGTAAAGCATTTTATGGAATTTTAAGGATAATAATATTTTTTTTAATTGAAATGCTCCTAGGAGTATACTAACACTATTTGCATCAAATTATTGGCATTAAAGAAGAGTAAAATTGAAATCTTAACTACCTAAATATTTGTCTTGATGAGTGTGCGATAGGTAAAACACATCTTTTACGTATTTGAAATGGACAGAGTATAAAACAAAAACGAAAAAGAAAAACAACAAAAAGATGTGGACCAATATAAGATTAGAGAAGTCATAATTGTAATGGAATCTATCTTTTAATATGTGTCCTTTCCTCCCTAAACAAAAAAGGATTCGTTAGTCCGTATCAACACATGAGAAACTCGCCCCGCTGTTTGTTTAAATTAGACACATAAACTCCACAATAAGGCCTCAACTTTAGAGATATAAACTGAGATAAAAGTACACTCTCCTACCTTAACCATTATATTAAATTTTTTTTAGAATCATACTTATTATTACATATTAAAATCATCCGCCAGTATGATGCTGGTGACAGCATGCACAAAAAAAAAAAAAAAAAGAAGCACATGATCTAACGTGAAAATGCCTCCTTTTCTCCAATTCAAACTTGCGAATGGTTTCCAGAATGAACGTTGAACTTGCAGAGAGGGCAGTTAGCATTGATGTGCAACCACTTGTCGATGCAGTCCGTGTGAAAATGGTGGCTGCATGGAAGTTCTCTTAGTTCAGCCCCATCCTCATAGGGACACAGGCAGATGCAGCACTCCTGTCATCCATCACAATCATTCATGCCAGAAATCCTCGTATAGGATATGAGGTCTAATATGATACAATACCTTATGATGCTCATGATGGACAGAAGGACAATTGCCATAAAAAACAGACGCACTGAGAGAACACTTTGGTATCTCAGAGTCATTATTTTAGATAACAACATACCAAACAGAAGCATCTAGAATACTATCTGTATCCAAGATACCAGAGTTCAGATCACGACATGCTGAAAGGTTCTAAAAACAAATGACAACGGACAAATCGGGGATAAAACTGTATGATGACTCATGATTGTTTTAGATATGGTTTTACAACTTCAGAAGATTTGGTTGTCAGTTATGTTGGTTTTAGGACCTTGGGTATCAAGAAATGTACAAAATTCTTGTGTTTGGTTTATTTGTATGCAAGATATCTAGTCTCATCTAATATACCAACAAGTATCAGATGACATAGCTCAAGATGATGTCAGTATCACCATTAAAACCCTGGAAATTTCACACCTTAATTTTGCCACAGTTTTTTTTTTCCACCTAATTGATTAAAAGTGAAGTAATGAAGGGCATTTTTGTAAGAAAGTAATTAATGCAGAAGACAATTTTTAAAAGTTTTCTACAAAAAGGACCAAAGCAGACCACTTAACCGGGTCCTAATAAAAGGACTGAAGGGAGAATCCTAAATCTTGAGCTGCAACGCAATAACTAGAGACTAGAGCATTCAGAGAACATTTAGCAAAAAACTGTTTTTGTGTTTGTGTTTTCAAGCATGATTATTAGAGCAGATCATATCCTCCCCACTCGCAATTGATCAAGAAAAAATGGAAGCTTACTGCGTCTTCCGTGGAAAGAACATGTTCCGCAGGTGTATCGCTGTCACATTCGGTCATTATTCCTTTACAAGATGAAGCTTGGGCATCATCACCATCAACATCAAGCTTATGTCCATCTGCCCTTCTGAACTTGTATTTCGGCAACTGATTGATTTCTTCCTTGGTTGCCCCTTCCTGCTTCCGAAGTGAAAAAAAATTATCAGAACAGACAATGCATAGAACCTTGAATTTGTGAAGCAGCGCCCCTGGTTCAGGATAAATTGAGCGTGATATGAATGCCAGTGCATAAATTTTTAAAATATTACTGATTATCGACTAAACTAATTCCAATGAAATCTTCTAAAATCCAGTATGAGAAATAAATTTCATACCGAAATAGCCACTTTGATAAACCAAAGAGAAAATATTAGTGGATTGTTTGTTAATCACAGGGAAAGAAGTAGCTCCTCATTATCTTAAAAAATTACAATATAAGCAAGATAAAGAAGGTAAAAAGCTTATTCACCTTATCTGCCACCACTGACAAAAATGCAAGTATGCATGGCAGACAGCAGCAAACAGCAATACCAACAAGGCATGCCACAACCACGCAGATCAAAACAATTACAATGTCGATAGCAAGGAAGGTGATACAAAGCCTGAAAACCACAACCATGCAATCTAGATTGAGAACAGAAAAGGGAAGAAGGCGAAAAGAAATCACATACCATGTTAAGACACAAGACTAATCCATTCCTATTGGATAGTTGCAATTAATTTTTTAATCACTAGACTTCTTTCACTACTCTCACACACTCCTATTCTTATCCTAAAATTGACACCAAACTTATCAGACTGCTTGTCTAGGAATTGTAGTTTATTTGGCATCATTATTTTATGCCCTAGATTGCTCACTACAAGTCTGGAAGTTTTGGAACAGCAAGTATCACTTCTAAGAACCTAATTAAACAACCCAACTAACCAGTAAAGCTGAGGGGCATCTTGGGTCAAGTTCTGGCCACCAGTAGTAATCCAATAAAATCCAAGAAGCCACCAGATGAATGAAAACATAGTATTTGCAGAATCCATGCGCTTTCTGATGCTGCAACGAAAGCATCATTTACATATTTGAAAAAGGTGACACAGTAAAGGTTCAGTACACATTTCAAAATACACTTTGTTTTTTTCCGTGATGATTAATTATCTCATATCTGATACTGTAGGCTAAATCAAATTCAAGCATTGTCAACCCTAGATTTGTTTTTTTATTCACACGATTCAAATCTAAAATCCTACTTTATTGGCATCAAGTGATTTCTACTCGATCCAATATCCAACACTCAATTATAGTAAGCTAATAATAACAAGATTCAAATTTTCAAATTAAATCGTTTACAAGTTATACATTCTCGGTAGCATATAAAGATATAACAGGAGTTCAATTTCCCACTTTATTGTCACAATATCCAACAGTTATGCAATAGTGTACCTGTATCCTTCCTGATCCTGTTCGTCGGCAGAATCATTTGCATCGCCAATATCACTCCCAGAACTAGAATTAAAATCTACACCTCTTTCCCAAGAAATTCCATTTTGATACTGGCCTTCGGACGCTGAACGTGCTTGCGTTTGCATGTATCTTCGGTACTTAAGAGTCACACGCACACAGTGAAATGCACCTTGAAGCAAGTACCCGCCAATCCACACCCTCAAAGGCACCGAAGGCTTCTCCTCAACGCTCAGCCCCAAAACGACAATCCCGCTAGCCACAAATGCCAAGTTCCAAACGACATCCAGTATCACCACCGGCTTCGAGAACACCCAGTTACTTTGACGTGCCTCCAGCTGCTCCGCCGCGTTCTCCCGCACCCGCACCGACGGCTCCCTGAGCATCATCCGCCGCCCGCTGGCATGCCGGAAGAACCGCGCCGCGCTTCGTAGTGGCCCCGACGTCCGTCGGAGCAATTGATCGGAGACGGAGTAACGAAGAAGGGGTGAGGGGTCTACGGCGGAATCTGGCAGAGCTGAAGGCAACGAGGTTGTACTTAACATTATGTAAATTCAACCGGAAGAGATATATGGCTTCTATTATATTCAGAAATTCAAAACTCGAATTGATTCGAGATTAAAGAAATATGGGACGACTATAATCAAATTGAATAAACGAAACAGAGATTGATGCGAAACGCGAAAGTGAAGGTGATGGAGGATTCTGAACTTGGGATTGAATTCAAGGATCTGGGAAAATGAAATGGAATCGAATCTTTGGAAAAATCGGTGCTTGTTTGTAATTTCGTTTTCAAATTTAAACTTTGAATTGGTTTACGAAGGCATCTATCAATGCAAAGGTACAAACAAACACAAGGGGGTTTCAGGGGCGCGGGTGGCTTTGTACGAAAAAACGGTAAGAAAATGGAAAACAGTAGCAGATGCCTCTAGTACCACCGTTAAATTCGTTACTTTTTTAATTAAACTAAATTTCTATAAAAAAAAAAACAAATCATATTCGGGTGAGCTCCTGGGTTTAACTAAATTCTTGATTCCTTTCCATCTATTCATAAACCTTTCCGTTTCGCTCTGCTTCAATATCTCTGATTTGTTGTGTCCTAGAACTGAGCCATTCCTAGTTTGAATTTCCTTCTTTTGCTCATTTGTTATTGATACAGAAATCTAGTCTGATACTCCTGTAGGGAGAAAACAGCTTTCAGCTTTGCCTCCATTCCAAATATTTGCCTTCGGTTTCAGGCACGCATATTTTTTCTGCCCCAAAGTTTTTCAAAATATATTTCGATCATTTAGATCTTCTCATGGTCCTGCGGTTCAACGAAGAAATGGCACTTTTTTGGGGTTATCATGATGATAAATTAACGGCAATAATCGATACCGTCCATTAATATACTTGCTTATAATTATATTATATCAACATCAATTATGAAATTTGTATTTATAAGAATCTGCACGATAAGTTTTAAATATTAAATTAAAAACATATGCTCAAGAAACCTAGTTTTATTTGGTTTTAATTTTAATTCTTTTGTCATTAAATTTTAGATATTGAAGTTTGGTAGAAACGACACGCTTATTCTGCATAATTATTTGATTTTATAACATGAAAACAGGAAAATATTTTTTTTATTGCTTTTAGTTTTAATATTATTTTTTCTTTAATTTACTTTGGGATAACACATTTGTAGGTTCTCATAGTCTGCTTCAATTGTTAATGGATAAAGTAGCAAATTTAGTCATATATTATTTTTTAAGAAATAAGTTATCAGATGGTGCAAAATAAATCACGAACTTTAAAAAATGAAGCATTCAATAGCTTGTCGTTAACTTCAACTGACAGATATTATGTGAGACTCACAATGACACATAGCATGACACGAGCACAACACATCAACATGGTGTAAGTGCAAATTTAAATATGAATTATTTTTCAAGAAGCATTAGGTAGTTTTTACTAGAAAAAAAACAAACCATCCAATACCTTTCCATCAATTTTGACCAAACACTGTTTATTTTTATACTTAAAAAACCTACAAAGCATTAATCTCTTCAATCTTCTAACCTTCATTTTCAATATCAGCTCAAGAAGAAGATGTTTAAAAAGTTCTTATCTAAAAACATTCACAAGGACGATACCAATGAAGTAGAAGCTTAATTTTGCTACACATTTTACTGTGCATGAAGCTTAATTGTAGCTTAATTTAGACACAAATGATTTCTTATACTTTGTTAGTGTCGTCTTCGTGAATGTCTTCATATAAGAACTCTTTGAACCTCTTATTCTCGAGTTGAAATTGAGAATGAAAGCAAGAAGATTGAAGCGATTAATGGTTTGTGGACCTTATAAGTATGAAAATAAATAGTGTTTGATCAAAATTGAGGAAAATGTGTTGGATGATCCTTTTTTTTTTATAGTAGAAGCTACCAAATGCTCCTTAAAAAAATAAGTCATGGCTAAATTTACATCTTTATCATATTGACGTGGCGTGCCCATGTCATGCTACGTGTTATTGTGAGTTTCACATAATGTCCGTTAGCTAAAGTTAACGACAGGCTACTGGATACTTCATTTTTTAAAGTTTATAATTTATTTTGTATTATTTAATAGTTTAGGCTATCAGTTGTTTTTTAAAAAATAGTATGAGACCAAATTTGCACTTTCATTCATTTTTAATAAGACCCATATAATTTTATTTGTTGAGATCAAGCCCATTCTTTTTTGAGATTAAGCCCGTTAATCCTTCTGTCATTAATTGTGTTTAAATTCACTGACACTGTTAAATCATGACACGGTGGAGGACGATTTGGACTAAAATTTTTGCCGCACAAGACTTCAAGCTTGAAAGGCTTGTTTAGATACCCTCTAAAATCAATTATAGGCTTCAGGATAATAGTTTTGAAAAAAAAAATTATCTAAACACCTCTAATTTTCTCAAGTTTTATTTGGTTTTCAAAATTTTCTTTTATAAAAGCTAACCAAATACTTTCAATTTTTTCAAACTTCATCTGATTTGAAACTCCATTTTGTATAAGTTATATTTTTCTCAGTAAATCAATTTTACAAAATCTTATCCAAACATAATCACATTTTGTCAGTTAAATTTGTTTTGCAATCACTTTTCTCCTATTGAAATCCAAACACACCCAAACTCGTTTTGGCTTCGTGCCTAAAGTTGCTCAACTTCAATTCAGTTTTATTGGAGGAGACGTTTGCACTGGGGTTTCTTTAGTAAAAATTAATGTTTTAGTTCCTATAATTTTGACTCAATTATTGAACTTTGACTTGTTGAAACTCAATCCTAAACTTTAACTTGGTGTAACTCAATTTCTATAGTTTTAATCATTTAAAATACTAATCCCTATATTTTAAAAAATAAAATTAGACATAATAAATTTTTATAATTTTTTATCAAATTAAAAGTTTTAGTAATTTAAAATTAATCCCTAAATGTAAACATAATTTTAATTTTTAGAATTTTAATTTTAAGATATAAGGACAAATATTTGTAAATGGTTAAAATTATAAAAATTAAGTCATAGTGAGTCAAAATTTAGAGATTGAATTACAAATAAATCAAAATTTTAAAGATTGAGTTATAACAAGTCAAAGTTCAAAAATTAAGTTACAATTAAGTCAAAACTATAAGGATCAAATAATTAATTTTTTTCTTTCTTTATCATCGTGCTGGGTTTTCTTCTTTGTTCTTCTCTGTTTTTGCTGCGTTCAGTTTTGTTTCATTGATTCCTTAAGTGTTCTTCGTCGTTATTCCCTGATTTTTCTTGGGTGTTCTTTTTTGAGTTTAGTTCTGTTTTGTTAATTGCCTTCATTGTTCTTCTTCTTCGCTCTTCACCATCATTCTTTGCTGGATTGATCGCCTGTGAGCCACCATCATTCTTTGCTGGATTGATCGCCTGTGAGCTGATCACATATATGATAGCGCGGATGCTTCTTGTCAAAGATATCAACTCAAGTTAATTTATGTTATTAAGTTCACAAGTATTTCTTCATGTTTTTGATGACGGCTTTACATTTTCCCTTAGCTTTTCCAGTTTGTATGAACTATTACATTTTTTTAGTTATTTATGTCTCTTATTTGAAAATAAGTTTCTCTATTCAGGTTTCAGTATTTTTTATTTTATTTAAATGGATCCCCATCATGAGGTAGAAATGGGGAGTGGTGATGAAGTAGAAAGAGAGAGTGATAATGAAAGTTTGGAGGTAGAGGAGGATAGTGATGAGGTAGAGTTGAATGAAGATGTATTGCATCAATTTGTTAACGATGATGTAGTTGAGGAAGTAGTAGAAGGCAGAGGGAGTGCTTCTACTATAGTAGGATTTCAATATATAGGAGCAGAGATTGTTGTAGCTGATGAGTTACCTAATGAGAACATGCCAAATA
The DNA here is from genome assembly GCF_029017545.1 of Prosopis cineraria. Lineage (NCBI taxonomy): Eukaryota > Viridiplantae > Streptophyta > Magnoliopsida > Fabales > Fabaceae > Prosopis > Prosopis cineraria. Next base: position 538,719 of record NW_026555344.1, read on the forward strand.
TGCTTTCTGACTTAGAGGATGATGATCTCTATGAAGAGTATGCAGGTGATGATGAGCAGGATAAGCCAATAACAAAATATGAGAAATACAACTCTGCTCAAAAGTGCAAGGAGTTTAAATTTAAGTTGGGAATGTAGTGTACATCAATCAAGCAATTTCGAGAGGCTCATAAAGAGTATTGTTTGTTGCATGGGTATGATGTTACATTTTATAAAAAAATGAGAGGGAGAGATGTTGAGTTGAGTGCAAGGAAAAGTGTGGCTGGTTGATACTTGCAAATAGAGTTGGAGACTCAATGACCTTTTTGATGAAAATACTTGGACCAAAGCACACTTCTGGAGTAACATTTAATGTGAGATTAGCTACATTATAATAGATCAAGTCTGACAGATCAATCTAAATTTGCTCGAAAAAATTTAAGCCTAAGCTTAACAAATAATAATTTTTTGATATTTAAATCTATTTGGGCTAGTCTGAAAAGGCTCAAAAAAATTTGACTTTGACCCAAATACACGAATAAAAAAATTATATTTTAAAAAATATATAAAAGATAATAAATATTAATTGATTCTTTAAGTTTTAGGTCTTTTTATATTAAAATATCATATATTTGAGTTCATTATTATAGATATTTTTTAAAAAATTTAAAAATATTTGTATTTTCATTTTATTATTTTAAATATATAAGATATTTTAAAATAATATTTAAAATATATTTTAATATTAATTTTTAGATTTTAAGACCCACATATTTTCTTTAAAAAAATTGAATCCTATACATCATTTAAGTATCCAAAAAATATAAAATAAAATAATTAATTTTTTCAAGTAAAAAATTTAATTAAAAATAATTTTAAAAATAAAATTTTGGTATTCAACCCACCGGAAGGAATTTGGGTTGGGTTTGTCCATTCGAGCTTTTCAGGGTGTTGGACATGTTTAGGTTTGGGCTTTTTCATGTTGAACCTGAATAAGTCTAGCCAGCACGAATTCCTAATTCTATCTTAAATAAGATTGTAAATCAAGTAAAGTTGAATAAGAATTTGAAATTAGCGGATGTGATTTTTGTAATAAGACATACTCCCTCAATTCAAAAATATAAGGTATTTTTTGAAGAGTTGAATGTTCAAAAATATAAGGCATTTTAAGTCTTTTGAGGTGTAATCATTACCTTTTTTCAAAAGTGCCCCTATTAATAATGATTTTATATTTATTGTAGAGTGTTTAATAGGAATAAATATAGAAAGATAGGGTTAGTTGAAAAGTAGATAACTACTTTATTGAGAGTGAGATTTGGTTAAAAATGTCTTACATTTTTAAATGGAGGGAGTAATTATATTGTACAACCTTCAACTAACAAGGCATTTTGGGCAAGAAAAATTGCAAAGAAAATGATTGAGGGAGATCACAAAGAAAATACAACAAATTAATAAACTTTTTTTTTAAGTCAAAGAGAGTATCCTTAATTCTACATTTGCTCTTGTCATTGAGCATTATTATATGGATCGTCCACATGTGTTTAAAAGGTTAGATGTATGCTTAGAACTAGTTACATTATAAAACAATAGCATCCTACAACAGTAAAACATTACCTAAATCCCATATTGTCATTATCAAAAAACCATTTACAATAGCCATAATAAAGATTAAAGAACATAGCCTTCAAGCTATCATTCACATTTCTTTTCAACATTTCAACCCTTTCTCCATCTTCTCATTCTCTTTTCATTAATATGTTCTTTCTCATGCTTAGGAACTAGACCATCCAGCCAGCCAAAATACTTGCAACACCATGACTCTTACAAAATGTTCAGAACCAATTTAGAACAAAATACAAAAACAAGTAGCTAATATGAGCTACTTAAAGCATATTGCAAGGAGTTAATGTGGGCTATTTTGTCCTTGAAGATAATGGTGAGAAGAGAGGGTGATGGGTTGAATGACTCTCAAATTCATAAATGTATGTCAAGGCTTGCAATAGTGTTGGAAAATAGGCAAAGTAGGCCTATATTAGCTTGGCCTTTAAGTTTGGTTTTTCAAAAAATACCCCATTTCTTGAGGCTTAACCCTTATTTAAAGGACTCATGATTAGGCTTATAAACTCATTTTTAAATGAATTAAAATATTATAAAATTCAAGATAAATCAAATAAAAATAAAAAATCTAAATCAAAAAAATTCCAAAAAATAAATAAGAGATTTAAAATCTAAATTACCCTAGAATAAGGTTTTGATGCTTAAAACCCAATTACTCAAGTACAATAACTATTTGGTTCGTCTATTAAGAAAAGGGCAATATTACAATTATTCACTAATTCTAAATAAATGATTAGGCACGTATGATTATGGGTATTATTTAAAATGAAAGAACAAAGAGAACTCATAATGCACAAGCTACTCTAAATTTTTCCCTTAACATTCACTTTACAAGGCAAATCCTTTAGCATCTAATAAATGCATTGTACATATGTTTCAAATAGTGTAAACATCTATCAATCTTTCCAATTGCAATAAACCCTAATAATGATGAGATAGGAAAAATTGTAAGTTAGTGGAGTAAGTGAGTAAGAAGCATACTCAAGAAGTAGTAGTGAGAGGCAATGGTAGTGTGGGACTCCAAGCTCGTCGAATCTAAGTTCATCTTCATGAAATTAAAAATGATAAAAAATAATTGTAGAGTATCCTTTGCTTTTGCTAATCTAACTCTTAATGATGTTCTTATTATTCTTATAGCCATAAAGAAGCTCATTAGTATTTATAAACTTATTGATGACAATATAGTTGATGTTCTGTTCACTAATCATGGTTGTATTACAAAGGATCAAATGACGGGACAGGTACTAATCTAAGGGAAGCCACAATAAGGCATGTATCCAATAGAGGAGTATCTACCTCCACCTAAGTCTCATTCTCTTCATGAACTAGTGGCTTGCTTAGCTAATTTTCTTGATTGGCATATAAAGCTTGGTCAACCAAGTGATATAGTATTAAATAAAGTCTTGAAAGCTTGTAATGAAAAACCTATTAATAGTAAGCATGTTTTATATGAAGCTTGTTAGTTAAGCAAATCCAAATAACTACCTTTTCTTCTTTCTGATTCACATGCCTTTGTCCTTCTTGAATTATTTCACACTAATCTATAGGGTCCAATTCCTGTTCAATCAATTTATAGGTGGTACTTTAATATTAAATTTGTGGATGATTTTAGTCGCTTTACTTGGTTATATCCACTTAAGCATAAAGGAGAAGCAAGCCAAACTTTTAATCATTTTAAAGCATTGGTTGAAAATTAGTTTAATGCGAAGACAAAAAATATTCAGAGTGGTATGGGAATTGAATATAAGCCAATTACTGCAGTGGCTTAGACACATGGTATTAGTATGTGATATACTTGTCCATATACATCCTAACAAAATGGGAGAGCAGAATGTAAACATTGTCATGTTGTTGAGGTAGGATTAACATTGCTTGCACAGGCTTATATGCCTCTTACTTACTAGGTTAAAGCTTTTCAAATGGCTATTTTTCTAATTAATTGTATGCCCACTCCTATTTTGAAGAATCATACCCCTCTATTTTGGTTATTTAAAACAGAGCTTGAATATAAAACGTTTCAACCTTTTGGCTGTGCTTGTTACCTATGTCTTAGACCTTATAACACTCATAAAATTCAGTATCATAGCCAGAAGTGTGTTTTTGTTAGTTATGCTGATCAATAAAATTTAAGCTCAACCGGTCAGATTTATATCTCATGACATGTGGTTTTTTATTCTTCTCTTTTTCCCTTTGTCTTAGGTTTTTTACATCATCGTCAACTTGAGGTAGTTGTTGAGACAAGTGTACCTTTAATGATTTCAACAATTGATTCTTCTATATTACTAAAAAATTGGTTTGTCTTCTCCAGTGAACACATCTTCTCTACTAGTTATAGAGTCACTAAGAACTATGAGTCTGTCTATATTTGTTGACTAAAATCTCTTGTCTGATGTGTCACCATAGTAATCTACAAGCATCTTTGCCTTTGAACTTGGGTCACGTGGAGGTAGGTGATGTTACAAACACCAACACAATGGTTACTAAGGCTAAGGCCGATACATTTAAGGCCAAACATCCATTTGTTAGGTTACTAATGGCTAAGGATCCAAAATCTCTTCACTTTGTCATTGAACCTAATTCAATTTTAGAAGCTCTAGCAAACCCTCAATGGCAATAAGCTATAGTTGATGAGTTTGACACTCTTCAATAAAATCGGACCTGGTTTTTAGTTCCTTCTTTAACTTCTCACAAGGTTATTGAATGTCGTTGGGTATCATAGTCTAAGTTTAATGTTGATAGAACATTATTCAAGAGGAAGGCACGACTGGTTATAAAGGGGTTTCAGCAAACTCTTAGGTTCAATTACTTGGAAACCTTTAGTCCTGTGGTCAAAACAACAACACTACGAGTAATATTAACTATTGCCATAGCTTTTTGTAAAGTCTCCCATTTCATTTGAACTTTACCAATCCAACCACACATCACAATGCAATTACAATGCAAGAAATATAAATAAGCCCTTAAATTATTTTTTTTAAATATGAGATCCCGACTTTATAGAAAATATTTTTAATAAAAAGGGCTCACAGAATTATAGACTCAACCTACTTCAAAAGAAAGAAAAACAATAATTTTTTTAAAAAAGGCCATATGCCACAGCATGCACCACTATGCATTGTTGCATATGGAATAAAGCAATGTGCTCTGATTCTATGACATGCATTGTGACATGTCATCCATGTGCCCCAACATATGTATCAAATTTTGCTGTCATGTTAGATTTTTTATATGAACTTCTGTCACATGCCATTTTCACACACGGTATCGGATTAGAGTGATTCAAGGGCCTATATAAAGCTAATAACATAATCTATCTAATGAGATAAGTTTAGATACAATCTAATAATCTAATCATAAATTAGACACTTGAGGTGTAAAAAGCTACTTTTCTTTCCAAAACTTAGCACCCTAAGTGTTTAATTCTTACATACTACCTCATTTTATCACTTTGGACCTTGAACCAAGTTTAAAAGGATCAAGTACATCTGATTGGTATATTATATCACATATAACACATCCCAAACTCATGTTGACCTCTTAATGTCACATTACTCACTTATGGTCTTATATAAGGTAACACATTAAATCATACATACAATACTATACTTGTTCCAGTTTTATACCTTTGACTTTCACATATGAGGCCAAGCCTCACTATTAGTTAAGAATCATGAATATACTTGACTCATACAAATAGGGCCAAGCCTCACCATTTGGTCAAGTTTCATGCAATTACACAAAGTCACGTAGCAAATTCATATTCATTATTAGTGGACTAAGTTATATAACATAACACATACTTAAATAGTATCTATGCCCACCAACGCATCCACTATTGTGATACACTCGAAGAGATGCAACATTATTCATACAAGCAAGCTATTCATAATACCACTATAACACATTTACAAACTTGCTTGAATAGCATCTAGACATACCCACGTATTCACCACTGTGATACACTTAGTGAGATGCAATATAAGATACACAAGCAAGTTCTCAAACAATACAACCACACATATATATATCCTAGTTGGCAACTAAATTTTAAATACAATCATATACATTCATTATACTATAAGGTAGTTTTCTTAATTGGCAATTAAATTTTTAAATACAATCATATACATTCATTACACTATAAGGTAGTTTTATACCACTACTAAAATCAAAGTTACTCTTTCCTTGCTTCCTTTTTCAGTCTTCTAGAGCTCACTTTAGTTGTGCATAAAAGGTAACGGAGTGAGATATACATCCTAGTAACTTCCATAAACCCGAATATCAATTAATAAGTAAAATCAAGAATAGGAGATAAAGTAGCATTGTTTTTAATAAAAACAATATAGATAGGCATATACATAATATCATACTCAATCATCTACTATGCTCATACGCTCCCAGTCCTTCTTAGTAGAGCAAGCTCTATGCTCAAACTAGAACTTCCAGCCTTACACGAAATATGGCCCACCAAATCACTGTCTCAAACTAGGTATCATAATATAGGTTGTCTTTTAAGTCCCCACTAGTGAAGCACACTTAGAGCTTGGACTATAAAGGCTACTTAGCCTTACACAAAGTATGGCCATGAGTCCACGATCCCCTATCCTAGTCTAAGATACACTTATGGATATATTTCTAAGTCCTTCCTAGCAGAGCAAGCTTTATGCTTAAGACCTTTAAGACTTCTTAGCCTTATATAGAATAAGGCCATGACCCTCTACTCTAATCTAGGATATACGTGCCAATGCAAATGCACATGCCTCTTCACATACATCACAAGTATCACTCACCCACATGCATGCATAATCCTTTCACAATACTACCACTTTATCAGTTTATAAAATACAATGCATACAATTTATATAAAATTTTTATAAATAATTTTACAAACTAATAGATAAAAGGGTTATTCCAGTTATCTTTTACCCTTATTACCAGGGTTACCATTCATACAAAACTTCTCAAATTGATTCAACATTCACGAGCAATCCTTGAATGCCCAATCTACATAATAAACATCCTTCAATCAATTTTTAGTACTCAACATAGGGTATTAATTTGGCTAAGCCAAATCCCTTAGTACATGAAGCAGTTCAACTAACACCTTTTAAGTTTACATGATCCATTCTCTATAGTTATTTGCCTTTAAGCTATTCAAATGATCAAAACACCTTAACTCACTTAAATAAAAATCTTCATCCTTAATAACTTAACCACTTAGGCTAAATTAAGCCTATATCTTTAAGATTCAACAATTAAACTTCAGACTAGTCGTAAAAATTTAGTTTTACACCCAAAAGCCCTTTTTAAACCTTTTCCCTAAGTTTTAACCCCTTAAAAATCTTCGCTTTAATTTCTCTATTAACCAAACTTAAAGAAATTGGGGTAGAAATGTAGTATAGGGTAGTGGTACGAAACTTACCCGGTAAGTCATTGGTTGGAGAAAACTCCTCAAGCTCCTAAAAACTAATGCCCTAGTACAAAACCACCTCTTTCCCTCTCCTTTGCATGCTTTTCTCTTTCTTTTCCATTTGAAACATGAGTCACAACAACCTTATCCAAATTCTATGCCATGAGTTACAACACATGCAGCACTGACGCAGTACTTGGCACTATGAGATGACTCTAATTAATGCTCACGCTTCATGCTCCAGATCATCACCTCACCTTCTAATTCTATAAACACATCAACCAACCAATACCATAAATTAATCCATTATCCAAAATCATAATTAATTCACTAATTACTAATTTACCCCTAATTAGTAACTAATTTGCTTGGATTGAAATTTAAGATGTTACACTTTTAATTAGGAAATATGTTAGTTGGATATCAATAATGTGTTTCCCAATGAGTTTCTAAAAGAAGAAGTTTATATAAGGTAGTAGAAGGTTTTGTGGATTCCACGAGGTCAAATCATGTTTGCAAGCTCATGAAAGCTATATATGAGTTGAAACAAGCTCCCCATGCCTAGTATGAGCATTTACATCTTACCCTTCTTTAATGGGGTTTCTAAAATTTAAGAAGTGATACTTCCTTATTTATGCTTCATACTAGTAGCTTGACAATTTTCATCTTGATATATTTTGATGATATACTTTTTATAGGTGATAATTATGTGTATTTGAAGTCATTTGTTCAAAAATTGAATAGCTTGTTTTCCTTAAAAGATTTAAGGTTAGTTTATTATTTTTTTGGCATTGAGGTTACTCGAGACAGTTCTGGACTATATTTGACTTAAGCTAAATATGTTTTAGATATCTTAAAAAGATTTGGTATGCTTGATTATGCTCCTGTATCTAATCTCATGGTGACTAGCCATCAATTTTCTATTTCTGATGGTCAACCTTTGAAAGATGTCACTGTGTATCGTCAAGCCATAAGAGCACTTCAGTATCTCACTACTATTAGGTAGGATATTACTTATGTTGTGAATAAACTAAGTCAATTCATGTCTTAGCCTACTGATGTTCATTTTCAAATGGTAAAGAGGATTCTTTGATATCTAAAAAGCACATACAAACTTGGTTTGCATATAAAACCTTTTGTTAATTTCAAATTTAATATCTTTACTGATGCTAATTAGGCTACTAATGTGGATAATGGGAAGTCAATGGGAGGTTTATGTGTCTTTTTAGGAGATATACTAATAGCTTAGGCTTCTAAAAAACAAAGAGTGGTGTCAAGGTCCAGTACAGAGTCTAAATATAGGGCTTTTGTTGATACTATACCAAAAGTTAATTGACTATGTTTACTATTATATGAACTTGGATGTGCTCCTAGAAAAACCTCCTACAATTTGGTGTGACAATCTTAGCACAAATGCTCTTGCGACTAATCCTATTCATCATGTAAAAACAAAACATATTAAAATTGATTTACACTTTATTAGAGATCAAGTATTGGCTGGTACTCTTGATGTTCGACATATACCTTCACACAATCAAATTGCATATTGCTTTACAAATGCCCTGGTTGATTCTAATTTTAGTCGATGTAGAAAAAACTTAGATTGGTTGTCACCCCTCCTCATTTAAGGGGGGAATGTTAGAGAGTTGGCTTAATTACTGATCTTGTAATTAGTTAGAATATAGATAAGGATAAAATGTACAAGTCTATTAGAAATACTCTTTGCATATTCTTTGTATACGTGTCTATATTGTATTTGCCCATATATAACCATTTGTACTATTTATAGAAGATGAGAGGAACCTAACCTCCATACCTTTTTTGAGCATTTTTCCTTTCTCGTGCCTGGTTTTTTATCTTAGAGAATTAGAGAGCAAGTGAGCACCATGAAAATTAGATTGTGAGCACCGACCATTAGTAATGTGAGTCAAAGAGTGAGGCAGTAAAAGTCTCCACCTAAACCTAAGAAAATTAGAGATTAAGAGAGCAATCGACAATTAGCAATCTAACACCGTGAGTCAGAGTGAGTAAGCACTATGACGGCATGACTTACTCTTATCGAGATCAAGAGGAGTAGGGAGAGGAAGAGGAGAGTAAGCCGTGAGAGTTTGAGGGAGGGAGATTATCGACTATCAAGCATGAATGAGTGTGAGGGAGAGGGAGTGAGGTCTGAGTGTTAGGGTTTCAAAATTCCTAAATCGTGCATTTTAGGGAGGGGAAGGGCAAAAATAAAAAAGGAGAATTGGGCTTGGAGGGTGACTTGAACTGAAACTTCTTTTTTTAAGGCTTATTAAGGATGGGATCTAAAGCTCAATTTCCCTAAAAATTAGCAATTTCTTAAGCTTGGCTCTTTATAAAAAAGAGTTTAAACGGGCAGCCTTTTTGGCCTAGGCTTTATTTATGATTTAGCTTGCAATATTACATAAGGAAGTAGAACAAAAAAGAACTTAATACAAATTAGGAAGTGCAATTTAAGGCATACACAAGAGCGTTATAGAGACAACTAAGAGTAAGCATTTAATAGGAATCTAAAATCATAATCACTAAGTCAAGAGATTAATATTATGGATAAACCATCTTCTGCATTATTGGGTTTTTCATCATTTTCTCTAAATCTTCTACTGATCAGATTGATTTTCCTAACCAAAAAATGAACAATGTCAAATTTAGAGAGAGAGAGAAATTTAACTAGAATGTAACCACAAACAAGAAATCCACACATATAGCAAACCACAAACATTGAGGGCAGCATTGGCTCCCTTCACTCCTCTTCCTACCAGTTATAGATTAATCATCGGTGAGCATTCCCTTTTCCTTTTACAAATTAAAATTTTCATTTGGTATTATAAATTCTTGAAACATAGGGACACGAAGGATTCGAAGTACTTGCCTATTTGATTCACTTGCTCAACACCTTCTTAGCTCTAATTGGACAAATTCATCTTCAATCTTTGATTAAACACATTATTTACACACTTTATTGATATATTTAGGACCTATTTTGCATGATATATTCCCTAACTAAGTGCATTTTTAGTGTTAAAAGTGATAAAATTGTCTAGGATGAATTTGTGCATTGAGAGTGTTTTGGTCCAAATTTGTACTTTTTATGAAAAATTAAGTTTTTATTAGATTAAATTTCATTTTTGCCTAGATTTATAATGATCCAATTAGCTTTCAAAAATTCATTTTGATTTGGAAGATATTGCATAAACATCACACTTTAGGGTTCTTGACCTAGTTTGGGCTTTACATGTACATGTATTTACGTTGTGCTTCTCACATGGCATTGCTTTTGAATTTTGTTTATAAATATTCTCCCATTTAAATAATTAAGTCCTTGTACAAAAATATAATTTATTTTATCACACATATATTATTGAATTAAATTAAATATTATTTTATAACTTAGGGGAACGAGTGTACTTTGACTTGTGTTAATTAGGCTAAAGACAAGCAAGAAAGGCTTTTGGACTTAAGTTAGGTATGAAAGGCCTTGCAAGAAGAGGAGAGGGAGCTGCAAAATTCAAACTCAAATTCAAAATGACAAGCATATGGTGCCACATCACTCCAATCTCCTAATTAGAAAACCCTTATTCTCTTCTTAATCCTTGTTTTGACTTTGTGATTTGAAAATTAGATTTGTAGCCAATAAAATTACCTTAAAATTAGCTCATATGCCACCCTTCTAATTTGAACCAAATCCTCTTTGTGTCCAAGTTCATTCTAGGCTTGATCCACACACATAATTTCGGCCAACTCACACACATCATTAATCACTCACACAATCATCCATACTAATTCAAGGGTGGAGTAATTTCATCTAAGATCCCATTCTGTTCACTCATCCACTCATTTCTCTCATTCTCTCATCTCTTCTCTTCCATCTCTCTTCACAAATTTCATTTATCACCTACATTACACTAAAATACACACACACACACAACCCTAGTCTCTTTCCATTCATCCATCCAAGGTTTTCATCTTCAATGGTAGGTGAGTTTCAATTTAGTCAAGGCATGAAGAAAAGGTCCTCCATAGAGTTTGAAGGCTAAGGGGCTTGTGAATATTAGAGGAGCAAGAAAAGGATGAGGCCGAACACTTAACATCTTTTTAGTTTTTAATTACTCTACCCTAATTTTCTTCAATGTCTTAATGTTGTAAGGTCATAATTTTGGATTATTTCATCATGTATTTTAGCCATAATCTTGATTCATTTGTGTATTGTTGAGAATTTGGTGATTTGATTATGATTTTGTGTTTGCTACTTCCTTACATAAGTGGATGTTATCATAATATTGAGATTTTCATTAGTGTCTTATCTTGCATTTTCTATGTCATAATCTTGAGTAGTTGATGCTTAATTTCTTATTTTCTTACCATAATCTTAGGAGTTTATATGCCTTTTAGGAAGGGCTGAATCACTTATGTATAATTTACATCACACTTGGTCAATGTTTAAAACTAGCTTAATTAATTAAACTAAGGACCTTAATCTAGAACTTAAGGAGGTTGGTCGGAAGGTTAAGAGACTAGAGATAATTTTTTTAGTTTTCTTCATTACAGGCCAAGAGGGTAAAGTAATTTAAAACCAACTTAATTAATTTCTAAGCAAATAACTTACTCACTACTCCAACTCTAAGATTCTACCATTTCATAAAAAAACCACCAAAAATACTTTAATCTAGTTTTAAAGCTTTTTTAATTTTCAAAAAATTAAAAAAAAAACAATCAATCCTTTGAGTAGTTTAATTCACATTGGTTAATTTTAATTAATCATAGTAAGCCTCCTCAAGAAAATAAACCTAAATTAACCATTACCTATATAGTGTGAAGTTTAGTGCTATTTTGAGAGTTAAAGACAAACTCTTCCCAATCGTCAGCTCACGAAGTCATCTTCTTCCTCAATCACAAGCCTTAATCGCCCTGTGACCTCTGTCGCAAACTCACAGTTAGTCAGTTACACACACAGTTGACAAAAATGATATTGACACCAATTTTAGTCAAAATCATCCTTCACCATGTCATGATTGAACGGCGTTAGTGAATTTAAGCGGAGTTAATGATAGAAGGATTAACAAGCTTAACTTGAAAAAATATAAAGGCCAATTCTAACAAATAAAATTATAGAGGTCTAATTAAAAATTGAAACAAACTATTAACTTTCCCATTTACTTTTATAGATACCAACAATAATTTTCCCTTTTGCTTATGGTTATTAGTTAACAAAGTTTTTCATTTGCATTTTATAAAAGTAATTCACACCCTTTTTTGGCTTAAAAAATGTAAGGTAAAAATGATAGAAAAATTCCTTTGAATTATACAAATAATAATAAAGTTCTATGAAATGCCATAATTTTTTTTTAAATTTTTAAAGACTTTTCTAACATTAATGATTATTGATGAACTAACTAAAATATCCCTAATGTAAAATAAAAAAAAGTAACAACTTTGATCTAAAAATGTAGATATCAATGACTACTTTAGTTTAAGTAATAATTTTTTTTTTTTGCAATATCTAAAGTAAAACAATCAATTATAGCTTTTATGTATAAATTTTTTATTAACTAATGTTCAAATATTATAAATATTTATGACTATTTTAGTTTAAATAATAACTATTTTTCTTCTAAAAATAATTAAAATAAAACAAGCAAATACAACTTTCCTTGTACCAATTTTTTATTCATTAAAATTCTAGTATTATAAATATCCACAATTATTTTAGTTTAAATAATAATAAATTCTTTTCTCCCAAAAAGTAACTCACACTTAAATAAGATATATTTACTTATATGACTAATGTTTTATGATTTTCTCTATATTCATTCAGTCTTTTTTATAAATCACTTTTATTAATTTCATCAATACCAATACAAAAAGGTAAATGAAATAAAAGTATATAAAATTTTAAATATGTTCATATATAACAAATTTAAAAGTGATGTTAATGTTACTTTCTCCCTCTCTTGATAGATAATTTTAAAAATATTTTTTAAATATTATTTAAAAGAGCACACCATAATTTGTTAATGGAATCAAATAAATCTTTTAAAACATGTTTTATCATTGGGTATTTCCACAAGACATCAAAAAACCCAAACAAAAAGACAAATATATAACGTTACTCCAAAGCAACTTAGTAATAAAACCCAACATAATTCTAATGGTATCAAAAATAGAGGAGTGTGTTTTGAGATTTTTCTGTGTAATCACCTCAAAGCACGATATCCATCTCAACAGGTACACAGAACGTGTAGAAAGCAAATAAAATGTCGTAATTCAAATGAAATCCTAATCAGGTCCATAGAAATTCAGAAAATCATAGCAGATGCGAGAAAGATAACCATCCAGGCTGGGGATCAACGACACATGAGCTGATGAGCATACCCTACAGTCCTACACAAGCGTTGGTGAAGTTAAGAACTAACATAGAGGCAAATATAACAGTGAGAGCACGCTTGATTTGTGGAAATGATTTTGTAGGAGATGGATCTTCCAAATATGTTTGGCGTGGACATGAAGGGCGATACGAGAAAGATAATCACGGAGTCGTTATGGAAGCGATGAATATTCCGATTTCAGTTCGGATTCCGACTCGGGAAGCTTGGGTTCCGAGGAGTCTGATGGTGTCATGGTGAGGAAGAGAGAAAAAGGAGGAAGAGAAAGGAGAGGATGCAGAGAGTCGATACTGGAAGTTGGGGGTGAAGCTTAGAGCTAACAAGGTTGAAGAAAATGATGAGAAGCTCGCCGACGGTGGGTGAGGAGGAGTGGTGGACGGTGAGAATCTGCACGAATGTTGGGTTGGCAGCCACTGTAGCTGAACGAAAGTGGGAGGGGTAAAAATGGAGCCTGCAGCGCGAAATTTGAAATCTTTCCTAGCAATGGTCGATTGGTCGTCATATGTTATGAGGGGCCAAAAAAAAAAAAAAAGAAACCGGAACGGTTGAGGACGAAGAAAAAATGGCAAAAAGTGAACAAGACGGGTCGGATTCACTCCTCTGAAGAAATCCTCCATTATACTTCCTCTCTTCACCTTTAGAAGATAGATTTTAAAGAAAGAAAAAGGGAGATGAACTGAAAGGAGGAGGGGAGGATCTCAGGAATCCGAGTTCGGAGGGGCCTCTTCTTTACCAAACAGATCCCCTCCTTGTCTCATCCAAATAAAGAAAATGAAGATTCCACCTCTCCCCCCAACCAAATAAGGAGTAAAGGCTGTCAAAATTTAAGTTGTTTAGATTTAATGTAAACGATTTAAATTTAATGTTTGATTTTATTATTTTATATTTATTAAAATAAAACTTTATAATTTTTTTAATAAATCTAAGGATGACAATGTAAATTTAATATATAATATCTAAATTTAATGTTAAAAAATTATATAAATTATAAAAAGAACTTTACATCAAATATTCACTTATTAAAATGTATTTATATAGCCAATTTACAAAAATAAAAATTTTATCACTTATTTGAGCTATCTAGATTTAATATAAATAATTTAAATTTAACATAAAAATTTTTAATATTAAATTTACGCTGTTTAGAAGATATTTAAATAGTAAATTTTTATTTTAATAAATATAAAACGAAAAAAATTAAATATTAAATCTAAATCTTTCAAATTCTAAAACATTTTATTTCCACTGTTTTTTTTTTTTTTGTGAGGAAAGTGACAGTGTCGATTCCCTCAGAGGAGGGAACAAGATGGGGGAGGAAGGAAATTGCTCCAAAGTAGTACAGCAGAAGAGACCCAAGCCTATGACACATAGGGTGCCTTTGTAAAGCGCTTTTCAATGAAAATTACGTTTTCAATATTTCAAATTTTGAATTTCAACTTGGATGATAATTTCAGCTTTAGGGTCCTTTTAAATTTCAGTTGGATATAATAGATCATAAAAATAATTAATTAAGTGATAAATTTCAATCATAATTATTATATTATAATGTAATCTGTTTGGATATCATTTTTTTAAAATTGATTTTAACAAAATTAAAGATATTTGAATAATTTATTTAAAATCAATTTTAGTTGTATAAATTATCATAAAGGACATTGCATTTCAAAATTAAATTATTGATAAATTTATACCTAATATTATTAAAGTTGTTACATTTTATTTAAGAAGTAAAATGCATTATTGGTTTTATTTTATTAAATTTTAGGCTTTTTTATAATTTTTTCCTGGGTCTTTATTTGTAATTTTCTCCAACGCTTCTTGATGGATTACCCACCCCAATTGCCAGCTTCTGAAAAAAATTAATTTTAACCAATAAAATCAATTACATGATTTTTATGTGTTTGGCTATGTTTTTAGTTAATCAATTTTAACAGTAAAATAATAGATTATTTTAGCTAACCAAACAAGCACTTAATGTCATTTTACCCTAACTTTTAAAATATCATTTCATTATCTTTTAAAAGATTATTCTAAACGTCTTATTTTTTTGACATTCTGATTCTTTAAATGTACAGTTATTCCCCATTTAAAAATTGATTTCATTTAATTTTTCATGCTATCTATATTTTTTATTTAAAACATTAACATAAAATCATAAATAAATAAGCAGTGCATATACTTTAATAAATATTATACAGGTTATTTACATAGTGAAGGATTAATATTTTTATTAATGATTTTTTTTATTTTTTAAAAGATACTATTTTAATCCTGACCAGCTTGATCCTAGTAAACCACTAATTCTTAGATCATTGTCCCCACCGGTGCAATAATGAGTCCAATTTTCACTTTTCAGTAGCCTGTAAATCCAAACCCAAAAAGGAAAAGATAACAATGCTACGATCACAGTTATAGTCCAGTTTCAGGAACAATCCATGAACTAATTAAACATATCACAATATTTCAAGAACTCATCATCTTTCAGAATTGCAGCATAGCATAGCATACATCATATTCATAAACTACACTAGGAAGTTAAAAGCTGGAAACCCTATATCCAGACAGCAGTCCCCACTTAATCCTCCTCAGTTTCTCCCCACCGGAGGTCTTTACATGGTCCTTGAACAGTGCTTGCAAGTTGTTAAGGTTCCTTGTATGAGATGTGCAGTCATGCGATTCTGCAGGCAGGACAACAGAGATCTGACCTACTATGGCAGGAAGCAGTAGAGCATTTATTGCTATGGGTATATCTATTCATCCAAAAACCCATTTACACTCTTCCCTACTTTTGTATTCATGATTCTTGATAATCAAATCAACTCCTTGCGTGTTCGGGAATGAGTCGATGACGCAACTCAGCAGGTGCACCAGCCAACTCTGCATTGTTTTTTCAAGTGAGCACAAGCAACAAAACCAACATTTAACACAGGAGTTAGCAAAAAAATTTCCCCGACTTTTACGAGTAAGTACATGACTTTAATCCTTGAAAATAACCAATTTGTTACAAATGAGTTCTTTTGACAAATGAACAAGGAATGCCAGATGAACTAAAGATTTGTATATTAACAAATTCGGAAACCAAGATTATAGGGCTTGCTCAAAGAGGGGGAAATAATCCGTTTACCTTGTGCTGTAAAGTCAAACAAAGGAGGCAGCGGCCGCCCATTCGGCAAGCACACATTTGGGTCTCTCAGATCATTGAAAAAGGGGTGTGCACATGCTTCCAACTGTAAATGAGAAATAACTGAGATCAGACTAACCAAACAGAACTTACTATTTTCCTTCCAAAACTTAAAACTATGTGGTTGCGTAGAACATTGATGTTACATAAATTTCAGACATGTATGAATATTGAATTTTTTCCCCAACAGCGAATTAACTTCCTTACAGCAGTGCACCGCAGATTTGGTGAATACTGGAGCAGCCTTGATACAAGATCAACCGCTTCTGAAGGCATTCTCTTGTGGAAAACCTGGAAGTTACCAATTCAGTGAGTTATCTGACACATCCGTTAATCATGAACTGAATGCTGCTTTTGGTGGGGTTGGCATTGTGAAGAACAACTAACCTTGTGCCATGGGTGTGCTTTAATCTGAGGAAACTTAAATTCAGAGTAATTTGGATTCATGCACTTTATTTCTTCCCTGGTTGGTGTCCCCAATATCTATAGCACATAATATAACATTGACTGAGTCACAAAAGCCGATAGAATAAAAAGCTTACAACAAGAAAATGCTTGTATGAGAAAAGACGAGAAGGAAACTATAGAACATGACTGTACCTTAATGATTTCCACCAACTGATCAACTCCACTCTCCCCAGGGAACATAGGCTGCAAATAATATTACACAGACAGGACGTCAGATTGTGACTTCTAATCTTAAGGCCTAAATCGTGTTGAGCTAGAAATGGCCAAAATGACAAAAAATTACTTCCACAATAAATCTATTATATCTACTTCACGCAGCAAGCACCGTGGCCAAGATTTTGCATGCATTGAAAACCAACAATGGAAGACAATTTACATACAGTGTTGCATATGCTCACCTGTCCAAGAAGGAGCTCAGCCAAAACACAACCAACAGACCACATATCAATAGCATTTGTGTATTCAGTTGCCCCAAATATGAGTTCAGGTGCTCTATAATAACGTGAACATATATATGATATGTTGGGTTCACCAGGCACCTAGAAGTTCAATTTAACAAGCTTTAAGAATGGACTAGTAAAAGACTAATGAATTTTAACAAAAAGAAACATACCAGCATCTTTGCACTCCCAAAATCACATATCTTTAGCTGATGAGAATGAGGATTAACCTGTATAAGATCACAAGTCAATTTAATATGCTTTGACGTCAAAGAAATGACTTTCCAGGGATATAACGTGTTAAAATAATCTATATCAAAAAATCGCAATTAACATCACAACAAACATAAGAATCTACTCATACAACGCATTTTTCAGAAACAACAATACGGAAATATAATATCATTTTGTCTGATGCCCTTCTTCTAGGCTCAATACCATGGAAATCATCAAATAAATTCATTAAGAATCTCATAAATTTCAGAGAAGCTCTGATCAAAGGAAACGTCTTAAATAACCAGATCCATAATACTCATTTCAGGAATTTGCATGGAACAAAATCCTGGTGCAAATACTGGGAAACCATAGTAGGAAATGAATGCATAAAATCTTACCAAAATGAATGCATAAAATCTTACCAATAAATTCTGTGGTTTGATGTCACGGTGGCAGACGCCAAGTACATGATGTAGATAGTTTAATGCACGGCATATCTACAAGAAAGAAGTGGCAAACCAGTCAATATAAGAACAGAAGTAAATAAATATAGGATAATAACTACAATTCTAGCATGGATAATCATGGAAACTCAAACCCACCCAAGAGTACAAATAATCTCCCAGTTTCTAGACTTACCTGGTATGTATACAGTTGTATATAAATAATAGGCATATGTTGATGCATTCTGATATAGTGCTTTGAAACTCTGTAGACGGTTTCTGGTACATACTCCAAAACCAGGTTCAGGTACAACTCATCTTTTTCAGTGGTTGAAAAGAAACAGTGCTTTAGTTGAATAACATTGGGATGGTCAAGTATGCGCATAACCTGTAGTTCCCTGTTCTTGTATCTCTTGTCTTGCAAAACCTTCTTTATGGCAACCGTTTCACCAGTTTCAAGGCACCTAGCCTACAAAAAAGATGTTTTCTGTTAAACAAATTGCTATACAGACAAGCACATATAATAGAGCAAAATATCAATACTTCAATGTCATACAACTTGATCGTAGAAATACATGAAAATTTTCATATAATTACCTGGAAAACAACACCAAAGGAACCAGTACCAACCACACGTTCTGCCATGTATGATATGGTCTGAAAGCCACACAAAGAATAAATTAGTAAAACATCTAATTTTTGTTGCGAGTCCCTATTTCATCTAATTTCTGTACCCCATCAGGCACTGATCATTTCTAATGTCAACTTGTGCTACTTCGCTACAAACACTCAAAAGTTCAAGCAAACTCAAAAAAGGAAGTTAAAAATTAATGCATCAAAATAAGACTCCAGAAGCAGGGAAGAAAAGTTCAACTAATCAAACCAATGAAACATTCGTGTAATGAGAAAATACCTGCTTTGGTTGTCCATCACGACCACCAATTGCTGTAGTAATTACCTGCCCTGTTTCAGTTCCATTGCCATTGACAATACTTGGCTCCATATCCTGCATAGAGCAAAATTATTGCCAAACACAAAAACTAATTGCATTGAGCAAAGACCATTCAGGTTCATACAACTAAACAACAAATTAAACTTGTCTAAAATATAAGGGTATTTTAATTAAAGCTGCTAAAATTAAAATAAATACAAATTATTTGGAACATCTTTTACATTAATGATTAATAAGGTAAAAAAGTAAAGATTAAACATATACATTCAAAGTGAAAAAATATGGGAAAATGAATAGCAATAAATACCTTTTCATTGCGGTTGTTGCCCTTCTCATCTCTAATTTTCATTTCATTCAATTCTTTAGGAAGCTGGTCATAACCTGATTTCTCTGTTCTATCCACCAAAGATACATTGGATGATCCTACAGTAGTATCTCCTGGCGCACAACCATGCTGCTCAACGTGTGTGCTGCCTCTCTCAACAGGATTTGTTTCCTCATTGACTCTTCCTTCAGTTTCTTGATCAAACTTAGCTCTCTTGGTATTAGAATCCCCTCCCTATGTGGAAACAGGAATTTAACATAAAAAAGTAAGAAACATTAGTCGTATTAAATAGAGATAAAAAAAAGTAACGATGTATAATAAATTCCACTAACCTCATTACTTAGCCAATTTTAATTCATTTAGTTCTTACCATGCCTAAATTATGTAATGACAAATACAATTGCCTATAACTAAAAACACGATTTGCTCACCAAAGGGTGCAAACTGTGCACCACCAAACAACATAACCTAACTTTAGGCGCCTTGATTACTTAGAACAACGCAAGGCATTTTGTAAGTGAAGCTAAGCCAAGCCATATCTGGTTAATCAACAGGCTCAGAAGACAAAGATGCATTATGTAGCAAGTCGGGTAGACAGCAGCCAAAGCTTGAACACGTGATCAATAATTACTCCAGTAAGGAAAGAAAGAATTAAATCCAACAATCCCCTCTTATAGAAGGTTATAGCTCTATCATGTCTTTTCCATAAACAGAACACCAGAAATGACAAATATTCAAATAATTCCATTAGAAGTGAAATAAACAAGAATCCAAACAAATATGGAATACCACCAAGGAATTGAAACATGATATGGCTGACTGCACTTTTCTTTCCTTCTTAAAAACACTGTAAACACTATAATCAGGTTAAAACCACGGGCGTAACACAAAACCTGATGAACAGAACAGCTCCTTTTAAAAAAGGCGATCACATGCGCCAAAAACGATGAAAGGTTAAATTAAAAAAAAAAAGATCCAAGGTACGAAAATGATATAAGCAATTGAATTTCATGCGCAACAACTCAAGGACATTAATCAGCAAATTTGAAATCTTCTAGACAAGATTATTTGTTAAAAAAAACAAAAACAAAACATTAAATAAAATAAAAAACTCATCCCTGTAACAAGTTTCCTCTGGGTTGGCATAATAGACAAACTCCCACAACATTCAAAAATTCATTTCAATCCAGATCGGAAATATATTCGTTCCTTCCGCATCTAGTTTCTTCCTTTTTCCAGCAACCAGACAAGCACGGAGCTCCCTTACAATGATAAAAAATATAAACATTCAAGGAAAATTGTCTGTCTTACAGGATCTGACGAAATGGAAGTTCGCCCAGAAGCAATGCTCTTCAGCCGTCGCATCATATTCATGGTTTCGGATTCCACCAACGACACAATACGACCCAGCCCAAACCCTAATGAATCCCTCAAACCGTGTACCGGGAAAATTCAAAAACTAAACGCACAGAAGAGAGAGAAATTCAATTTTCTCTCCCTTCCACCGTCCCCAGTTCCCAGCTATCAAAACAGAAAATGGGATAGAAAATGGAGCCAAGCACACAATCTTATGACCTCCCTGTTTCTCTCTCTTCTTCTCGGGGGAGAGCTTCCAGGTGGCCTTTTGTTGTTTTTTCAAAAAAGGAAATATTTTAATTCGGGCTTCAATTTTCTATGGTCAAACTTCAATCACGATTAATCATTCCGGCCTCATTGTACGTCAGTCAAACATGAAATCGTGATCGCTCGTCCTTCTATAGAGAAAACTGGACGGGTCAGATCTTCTACTTCGGAGATAAAGTTGAGTTTGGGTTTGGTGAAGCAAAGTTACGGAAAGATCCTCAGGTGGATCATCCATTTACGGAAAATGGGATTTTCAGACAAAGATGCCATTTTAATTTTATACTGCACGAATATGCCAACATTGTGGTTTCCCGTTTCCCCATTCTCCGCGGCAGTTAAATTGCACATCTAACATATCATATTTATTTTTTTTTAGGAAAAATAACCATAAAACTTCACCACCAAATTGCTAAAAAGAAGTTAAAAACTTTTGAAAAAAGAAGTCATTTACTAACATTAATTGTTGAGAGCTAAATGATACTCTCTCCATCTTAAATTATAAAATATTTTTAAATAAAATTTTATATATTAATGAAATTCATTAAATATACTTTACAACCTTATTTTTTCAAGACAAAAATATAAACTTTTAAAAATACTCTTCATTTAATACTTCATTGACAAAAAAAATTGAAAAAAGAAAATATATGATAAGGGTAATATTAGAAAAGCAAGGGTAATATTAGAAAAGCATTATTAATAAAATCATATTTTTATCAAAATGTCTTATATTTTGAAACGCTGAATTTTTCCTAAAAGTCTCTTATAATTTGGGACAGAGAGAGTATAAGTGCCCTTCTTAAAAAAAAAAAAAGTGAAACAAGATCCTTTATTGTTAATATTTCATGCAAAGTCCTTCACTACCAATAATTTCATATCAACTTTTAACACAAGGTTCTTCAGTGTCAGTCATTATATTAAAATTCAAACTTGATCGGCCAATTCAGCCCAAGAACCAGTGACCCAATCTCTTTTCCGATCTAGGTTTTCACCTAAATCGAACGGCCATTAACCCAATGTGACCTGAGGTCAACCCGGGATAACACGGCCAAGTTGTTGGGTCAATCGAGTTAATTTTTTAAAAAATTATAAAAACTAAATAAAAATTAAAAATTTAGTTTGAAAATAAAAAAAAGCCAAGCAATGAAGGGCAAGGCAGTTAAACCAAATTTCACTATTGATGGTTCGAACTTCAAAGAGAGGGCCTTAATTGTAAGTTCAAACTTCGAATAGAAGGCCTTAATTGTTTTAATATTTCATTATTTACTATTGTTCATTTGTTTAATTATTGCTTAGCATTTATGAATTATGATTGTCATTGTTGATAATTTTAGTGTTAGTGATTATTAATTTTAGACTTTTTAATTATTGAAAGATTGTAAATTGTAATTATAAGAATGAATATTTAGAAAGTTGTATTTTATTATTGTTAGATTTTTGGATGGTTGTAATTCTATAATTGTTATTGTATTTGTATCTTATATTAGATATTAATCTTGGATTTGATTGAATGTTTTCATGATTAATGTCTTTTTATTTAAATTGTATTATTTTGATCATAACCAATTTGTCCTCCGAGTTGACTCCCAGTTCAATTTTGATTGAATCACTAACCTATAACTTGTTGGCTTGACAAGTTTAATGACTGGTCTGATTTTTAATATTGTGGTGTTAGTATGTCAAAGAAAGCCCAATGCAAGGTTTTCAATCATATGTAGCGATTTTTTTACTATATGCATTTGAAATTCCATTATATACAATAAAACTTTCATTTATTCAAACAACATCTTTTGACATTTTAAAGATTTTTGACTTAGCAGCATTTTTGAATACTAGAAGCTAGAATCTTCAGTCATATGTAGCATTTCTTCCACTATATGCATTTGAACTTCAATTATATGTAAAAAAACTTTCATTTATTTGAATAACATTTTTGTAAATTTTTATATCACTCATTAATTTTCCTTATGGATATTTTTGAAAGCATATGTAATCTTTCTTCCTTAATATACGATCGATCTTCAATGAAATGTAAATTTCTTTTACATATTCAAATAACACTTTTGCATATTTGAATATCACTTGTTAATTTTTTTTATGAATATTTTTAAAAGCATATGCAATCTTTCCTTCTCAATATGCGATCGATCTTCAATGAAATGCAAATTTTTTCTATTTTCAAATAACATTTTTTAAATTCAAATATCACTCATTAATTTTCTTTATGGATATTTTTGAAACCATATGCAATCTTTCTTCCTCAATATGAGACCAATATTTAATGAAATATAAATTTTTTTTACATATTTGAATAACATTTTTACATATTTGAATATCACTCATTTATTTTTATTATGGATATTTTTGAAAGCATATATAATCTTTCTTCCTCAATATGCGATCGATCTTCAATAAAATGCAAATTTCTTCCACATATTCGAATAACACTTTTGCATATTCAAATATCATTCATTGATTTCTCTCATGTATACTTTTGGAATCATATACAATTTTTTTTTCTCGATATAAGGCTGATCTTCAACAAAAGGCCAATTTTTTTCACATATTGGAATAACATTTTTGCATATTTGAATATCACTCATTAATTTTTCTTATAGATATCTTTTGAAGCATATGCAATATTTGTTCCTTGATTTGCAACTGACCTTCAACAAAATGCAAATTTTTTTCATATCTTCGAATAACACTTTTGCATATTCAAATAAATAAAAGCCTATTTGTAATTTCTTAAAGTGATATTTGAATATTCAAAATGATTATTCGAATAAATAGAAGAAAAATTACAGTTTTAGAATATCTAAAATGCATATTCAAATATGGATTAGAATTTAGGGTTTGAATATGGCATCAATATTGTGTTTTTAGGATATCACAAATGCATATTCCAAAAACGCAAATGAATATTATAAAAATGCATATAAATATTCCAAAAATGCAAATTAATATTTTGAAAATGAATATGGATATTTTAAAAATTTACTCATTTTTCATGAAAAAAACAAAAGATATTTTGAAAAAGCAAATGCATATTCTAAAAATTTGATCATTTTTCAAGAAAATATGTTTTGATATTCTAAAAACTAAGTGCTAGAAATGAAAGAAAATCTCTAAATAACTCATATACCAAACAATTTTATTCCTTCACATTAACATAATGCATGGTTAATGTTTTACACTTTCATTGAGTTTAAAATAAATCTACTTTGCATTCCATGCAGCAAAATAATTGAATACCAACAAATATTTACTTATAAGCAAAATAACACCTGAAGCAGGAAATTGAATATGCAAGTAAATAAGAGTTACAAAAGGTGAAATTCGATATCCTTAAATGTGCATACACATAATCATGTATGCTTTACAAATAAAAACAATTTCATGGACATGAATATTTGCAAAAGATCCATCATAACAATACTCCTAACCTATTCATCCTAATCTCCTTCTTCTCCAATACTGCTACCTTCTTCTACCACTTTATTCTTGTCTCTTAAATCTTTACAATTTGCAATGCTTCTATCTTCTCCAAGTCCTGTCATGCCAAATGCATTGGAAATATTATAAAGAGAGCTATGATGAATGACAAAATTGAAATTGATCAAGCTAGTTTATATCTCAAGCTGGAGATAACTAGCTTGAGAAAATTTATTGTTAAAGTTAAAGTCATACCTAGCTTACAATCTTAGTAAATTATGAAAAATTTAAAATAATAGTTATATACTCATTTTGATTGCATCTTGCTTGTATACACACATGTATAGATTTAAAATATCTTGCTTGTATCCAATATGTAATTTAATTTAGAAGCATATATAAAAAGGGCAAGCAAGTCTTTAAATTTTTCACCCTTTGACTGCAAACTTGATATTGTAAAACAAGTCGAAGAACTTACAATGAAAAAGCAAAAATGTGATAGCATAGCATGTCATGTAAGGAGAACTTCAATATTCTATCTAATGAAGACAAAGCAAAGCAAACTAATCCATCATGCTGGAAGTACAAAAAGGAAGAAACACTAGGAAACCCCTTATGTGACTCTAAGCTAGAGGATTTGTTATAACTAAAGATTTAAGCTTAAACATATCAGAATAGATATATTTCAATGCAAAATTTTAAATAGAAGTCAAAGAGTAATAGAACAATGAAAATTGATGAACTTTCACAAGTACCCCAATCTTCAAAACAAACAAGGATCTAAATCCAACAATTTTCATAATTAATTTACTCAAAATCATTAAACATAAAATTCTAACTTAAAAGATAATTAAAGGTATCGAGGGGTAAAAAAGCAAACCTTTGCTCACAAAGTGCCAAGGATATTGAAGATGACAACTACAAGAGCCCATTATAGAGGTAATGACCCACCCTTTCCCTAAGTCATCCTCCAATTCTCCGATTATAGAGGTAGTTGACCGCCTTCTTCACCAAAGTAGCTAACTGAGAAGAATGAAGTAGGCAACAACTGCAAACAACATAATGCAAGGAGCACAATCCAAGTAAAAAACCAATGAGATAAGAGGGAGGGGTGGGTGAATTGTCCGTTGTTGCCATAAGATTGGTGGTGTACTTCTATGTCGTTGACAATGTTTTGAGATCCTTTGTTGTCGTTGCTATTGGAATCACACCCCTTACTCATCGTTGTTGTCAAGACCACAGAACCAGAATGATCGCACGGGAGCTAGAGAGGACGGAGAGGGAGAGCATTTTGGCAAAGGCATTTTAGTCTTTTCTTGCTTCCATTTAATGTGAGCAAAGAATCCAATATCTCAAGTCCTTCTTAACAAATAAATTCTTGGACGAGTTTCCCTTTTTTTATTGAATTAAAGCACAATCCTTAAATTTTAAGGACAATAATATACTACTCCATTTTTTTAAGAGATTAAATGTTAAAAAACATAAAACATTTTTAGTATTTTAGTGTGTAATCACTTTTTTTTCAAAAGTGTCCTTATCGAATAATCACTTTATATTTATTTTAAAGTAAAACACTTTATTACATAGGGAGTAAATATAGAAAGACAGCGTTGGTTTAAAAATAAATAACTACTTTATTAATGGATAAAATTTAATTAAAAATATCTTACAAATTTAAATGGAGGGTGTATATCCTCATGTCAATTCAATATATTATAGAAAAGTTAGAAGTTTTTTTTAATAAAAGATCAAATACAAATGACAGATATATATAAAAAAGTTAGAAGGTTAATAAGGAATAGTTAAGGTATATTTTGTGGCAAAAAAGTTGAGTTGTGTTTTGTCATTTCCTCCATTTTTTAGTTATAAAGCAATCTTTCTTACTTTATACTTTTTAAAAAACTAAATAAATAAATTTATTTCTTTAAAATTTCTTTTAATTTTATACTTTTCCTCTCACACACTCTCTATTAATTAAATAGAATTTAAAACTAATGCCTTCTCTTTATTTTTATTTTTATTTTTTATGATCAGCTGTCTCTTTAAATTTTAGTAACAAAATATGTGTATATATCAATATATTGTAAACAATTTGGGAAACTAATATGAATAGTTAGTTAATATTATTATCTTTGCTATCAAGTTAAAATAAGTAGATATCACGTTGCCGCGTAATATCACTTCTAGTAATTCTTGTACAATCATTCAAAAAAAAAAATTTTAAATCAAATATATGCATTGCTATTCAAAAAGTATATATTTTTTTAAAGAAAATATTTTATTTTATTTTTTATTATGCATGGTCACTTGTAAAGAACCCAAAGATGTAATGATTCCTACACTATCATTCAGGCAGCAAAATGCTCTGGCAACGTTCATTTTCAGGCACTGCATATGCCAACTTTCGGATCTGGATCATGTGCAGTGAGTTTTTGTGTAGCAGTTGGAAGGTGAGTAATCATGACCGTGTATTTCATCCAATGACTAAAAGGAGAGAGGCGTACAAAAAAAAACTTCTTATTTGCAAAGCATACAATCAAATTTTGATAATTTTTATAAATTAATTATTCAAATATAGTTTGAATATTTAGATTTTAAATTTGTAATTTTTCAAAAAATATTTTTGGAAACCGCCCTGATATCATCTATATTTTTCATATTGTGTTTGTCAAATAAAAATTATTAAAAATTTAATATTATATATGAAATTTCAAGAATATATTTAAATAATTAATTTATAAAAAATTTTTAAAAATAATTTTCAATTTGACTGTACAAATTGGTGATTAACAAATTTATCAAAAAAATTTGTAATTTTTATAAACCTTTTATTTTAATAAATAAAAAATAAAAAATTAAATTTTGATAAACATAATTGTTTACTTTATAAGTGAAAAGTTTTTTATGCACCTCTTTCTTCTTAGCCATTAGGTAAAATCAATGTTATGAAAACCGAACCAGTCATTAAATCGGTTGAGATACTGGTTCACGGTTCAATGGTCGGACCGCGGTTTGAACCGTGGTCCAACCGGTCATAAATAAATTGATATATTTTAAATATTATATATTTAAATAGAAAGAAATAATAATATATAGTAACAAAAATAAATGTTTAAATTTCAAACAAAATAATATACAATAAAAAATATAACATCCATCAATATTACATTATTTTCATCCAAAACATATACAATTGTTTCATAATTTATAACTTTAAAATATATACACATATACATAATTTATACATATTTCATACATTTTTTATTTCATAATGCTTATTAGATATAAATATGTATAAATTATAATTTTAAAATATAAATTAAAAATAAAAAAATTAAAAAATAATATAACTGGTTCAACCAGTTTTTGCCTAGTTTTGGCCGATTTTACTGATTTGTGGCTAGTTGTGTCGGTTCTTGAAATTTTTGATTTTTTGTGATGACCAGACAGAACTTGAGACCGGTTCCCGGTTGAAAAGGTTGGACTGATGATCCGGTTGGATTCTGATAACATTGGGTAAAAAACAGTCTCAATTGCCCACTGCACGAAAACTCACTGTACATGATCTGGATCCGCCAACTTTCTCCCTTCAGCATCTTTTTTGGTGCTTCAAAATTTTCTATTTGTAATCAATCAAAAGTAGTTTCAAATTATGATATCTTAATAAGTGGTCAAACTTTCAAAATGTTGTTCACAAATAAAATATGAAGCGATGGTGTAAAAGGCAGGAAACTTGAGCCCGAAAGTCTGAGAAATGAATTATTTTTTTCTCTCTTTTGGATGACTTTTCTCGTCACCAACAATATGGTTTTTTTAATACTTTTGAAAAAGCATTGTCTAACGATAATTTAAAAAAACATAAATAAAAATAAAGAAACGATCGATGTTGTTTGACCTCAATGACTTTTTGCGAATATAGAGGTAAAAACGAGATGTATGGTGATATAATTTTGGAATATTTTCTGACCACATTATAATTTATTTGAAACCCAAAATCTACAAAAACATCAAAGGAATATTTTGCTACCAAATTACTCCAACCGTTTTTGTTATTTATAAGCGACTAGCATTTACTCCTCCAAACGTTGCCCGGGAAGCCTACATTTTATGATGGTTACAATTAGTCACAATATGTTACTACTTTGTTATTTAAAAATAATTAAAAATTTTATACGGTATGGAAAATAAATTGATGTACTCAATGCAACCTTAGTATCATAGATATTTAAAAAGTGATATAAAGTTTACAGGTTCTATGACAAACATATATAAATAAGATATAAATAGAAGTCTAATATTATATATTGATGTTAATTTAAATATATGAATCTGTGGCAAAAATAAATCATATGATCAATGGATCACTATCATGATAATCCCGAACAAAATCAATAAACTTATAGCGAATTGGATTAATTAAAATATGAGATTATTATATTATATTTACGTTTGTGCTTGATAAAAATGATAAGGGAAAATAATTGGGTTGTACTAAATAAATATAAAAATCATATTTCTCGAAGAATTCTGCGCGTGATTTCTTTTATATTTACCCTCAGGGCCCTTAAATTCTTTAATCAAAATAAGCAAATTTGTCCCCGTTTTGTTGTTTGCCAGACGAGTTTAGGACAATTTCTTCGGGCTCACTTATAATTAGATCCATTGTTCATTGGTTAACGAACAAAATTATTTTATAATGAGAAAATGTCAATAAAATTTTTCTAAACTATATAAATAACAATTTGATCCCTCAAAATGCCATAATTTTTCTCAAGTCTTTAAGAACTTTTTTGTCATTAATAAATTTATATAAATTACCAAGTTATTTTTGTTGAAAATAAATGATTCACAAATTTATTTAAATATTCATAACTTTTTTTCTTATATTCGCAACAATGCAATAGCGAATCATAACTTTGCATGTTAAATTTTTTATTTACTATTGTATTGTTGCGAATATAAGAAGAAAAGTTATGAATATTTAAATAAAATTTGTGAATCATTTATCTTCAACGAGGGCAATTTGATAATTTATATAAATTCATTGATAAAATAAAAGTCCTTAAAAATTTTAGAAGAATTATGATATTTTAAGAAATCAAATCGTCATTTATATATTTTAGAGGAATTTTATTATCATTTTTCCTTTTATAATTTGGTTTGGCTCTAATTTTTTAGTATTTATTGTTTATATAAATGACAATTTTAGGGAGAACATATTTTTAGTCTCTATGTTTGTGGTTAACCTCTGTCAAGGAGGCTCTAGTAAATTTTTTCATTGAAGAATCAAATACTGAAATTGTAGGGAACATTGATTAAAATCTCTTTCATTGCCTAACATAACATAATATATCACCACCACATCAATAATATATCATGTCCACCACTTGGTTAAAAGTTTTGAAAATGAAACCGCATTAAATACTTGGTGGAGAACTTGTCATCTGAAAAGGTCCTGTAATGGTTCAATTTAGATTAATCAAATCCCGTTAAATTTATTTAGCTTAAGTCAAGGAGGCCAAAAATATCAGGTGCAATACACAAAAAAAAACTATGACATGTCATATTAATGAATCTTAACTAAAATTCACTGTACTTTTAATGACAGGCTCCATGATATGATGATGATGATGATGATGATGATAAAACTACATGAATCTTGACCCAAATTCATTAGAACTCCAAGGCTAGCTATATTTGCCCAGTATTTTAATTAATAATCATAATTGAATTAAAGCAAACATAATTTTTGAACTTGAAAAAATTTAGAAGTAAACTTGATTATAAAAATTCCTTGAAAAAATTAATCTTTCAATCTTTCAACTTTTAATTTACTTATAACTTAATTCCTTAATTATAATTTACTGTGACTTAATCCCTCAACTATGACTCGCCTATGATTCAATCCCTTAACTTTTGACTCACTTATAATTTAATCCCTCAACTTTTATCAATTCTCTTTTTCATATTAACTTAAATCTCATATTAAAAAATAAGAGGAGGATATTTTAGAATAATATATGTGTATTTCTTTTATCCCTCTTATTTGATCAGAAATTTTTAAAAAAAATTAAAAATAAGGATCAAATTATAAGTGATTTACAAGTTGAAAGATTGAGTTTCAGTAAGTCGTAATTGAAAGACTGAGTTGCAGCGAGTTATAATTAAAGGATTGAGTTATAAGTGAGTTAAAAGTTGAGAATTATAAAATTAATTTTTTTAAAATTTCTTAAATAATAGTATAAGTTTGCTAAAATTGAAGTTCAACATGCTTCATTGTATTCTCAATTATTATGTGGGGCTATTTTCTTCATCAGATAATCACAGTCCTTTTAGTATAATAATAATTCAAAAGTCATAATTCAAAGGCATCAGAACTGGTCGTCTGAAATCTCAGAAAATGCAAGAAATAGGGTATTGTGCTGCTGAGCACAACCACCAACCATAATTCAGAGTTTTCTCCGCTTGTCGAGAAAACTTAATCATTTATGTCAAATTTAATTAATCAGATCAATCTAAAGTCAGGGGATCTCTTTTTGACTTCTGGGGCCACCTTTACACTAAATTAAATTAAAAACATGAGCATGAATTTAGTTTCTCCCTTTTGACAGAAAATAATGTGCTGCACTAGAAATTAATTATAATCATGAGTCATTTTAAGCAATCAATCAACTTAAATTATCTAGCTGCACTTTTTTTTTATCAAAAATAAGAAGATATTTTATACAAGTGTATATAATCTAAATTAATTGAAGAGTCATATTTTTCATAAAATGAATATTTATTTTTTGTTCTATCATATGAGAAATCCCACATTTTTATCCTTTTTAGTCTTACTTTTCAAAATTCACATCCTACATTTTGTTTTATTTTTAAATTATAAATAAAATAGATGAAATAATTTAAAGGAAGGTTGTAAAAGTATGCTTTTGTCGTGACTTTAATCGCAAAATGAACATTGCACCGGCCAAAAACTGAATGATTATCCCACATGATTGAGATCTTGTGGGCCAAATCTGTTTATTACTTTGTAAAGTGTCTGTGAAGAAAGGGGGAAATACAACAGAAAAATCACTAGGGCATCTTTATTACCCAAAAAAAAAAAAAAAAGAATCACTATCGCATTGCATGAAACATCAAATTAACCACGCAGAAAAAAGTTACTATGTGCTAAGTAACATTGCCTTCTTTTCTGGCCTTCCAATCCTCGAGAACACAAAATTTATCAACCTAAATTACATAGTGCTGAGTAGTAATATATTCAAGGATTGATCAAGACTATCAAAATCGATTCAGCGCGCCAAGGATTAGAACGGAGAGGCATTCCAACAGACACGATCCATATTCATCAATTGAATCTTAATATTTTTTAATTTCAGTGGTTTTATGTTTTTTATCAAAAATAAATCTAGCTTTCCAAGGTCTTTTGTTCTTCCTGATTCCTGCGGCTTCCTCCATCAAAATGAGGATGGACATACAACAACAAAAACATCCTTTATTCCATTCTGTTATGGCTGCTGCATGAATTACACAACACTATTCCATTCTATTGACAATTAAATCATTGGATAGATTATTAACCAAAACATCTTGTTCAACAATTTCCCAAGATGTTTTCATTATTCTTCCTCTACCTTTTTTATAAGACTCAAAATTATATATTCTCCTTTTTTCATGAGTGCCTTTCACTACTTTTTCTATACATGTCAATATTATCTCAAATAATTTTCTTACCATATTCTCCTTAATAGATGTCATACCCTTTTTTTTTGGCATATATTTATTATAGAATTTATCTTTTCATGTATAACAAATTCATCTCAACATCTCCATCTCTATTATTTTAATTTTATATTCTTATTATTCCTTTAAAATATAACATTCATCACTATATAATATGATTAATCTTACTTCTCTTTAAACTTTATAGGTACCTTGTGATCACAAATTATTCTTGCAGTTTTTCTCCAGCTCTGGTATCCTTATAGGCAACATCCCATCAAACTTTCTTCTAACGTAATCATGATGTCACACTATAGGTCAGGGTCTTAGCTGTTTGTTTTTGACTTGTTCTTCTCGGCCTTGAGCCCCATCTTTTGCTAAAGAAAAAAAGTGCATAAATGAGAACTCAGGCATTTGCAAATTTGATCCCTCAACTAAAATTCAAGAATCGAAAATATACATGAGTATATGGTGATATTCAAATTGTTTTCTCTGTACTAATCAATCCATCACTAAATATAAAAAGGAGAAAGGTACAAACATGTTTACAAAGTTTTTTTTTTTTAAGAGCACTTAGGACTTGAGTGAAGAAAGGTACACCAATATCCATGAACTAATTTTAACAGGTGCACCCGTCTCCAACTCGTCAAAGATAACTGAAGTTGACCGTTAATCTACATCTAAGCAAACGGTTTGACCGTTTTTTGTTGTTGAGGTTGAATAAAAAATTTGCAAAACTGTCATCTTTCTCTAAATCCTTCACTCCTCTCACGATTTCTTCTTCATCGCTTCCCTTTCACCATCTGGCAGTCCCAACAAATTCTTCCAAAAAATTAGCAACACGCAGCAAGAAGAGTCTGCTGCCAAATAAAAACCAATCCACAGCCTTGAGAACAGAATAACTACCAAAGGTTAGAACCAATAATCAAAATCAGAAGCCAATAAGAGCAGAAACAGGTTGAAACCATTCAAGCGATGAATCCAAGCTTCTTAGCATGCAGGAGACGAAATCCCCAAGATTGAAAAAGAAGAATGAAACAAGATCAGATACCATGCAAAAGACACATCGCTGGTCTCCCAAATCTGATCTCTCTGTTCTCCTTGAAGTAATCTCAACTGATCAACTCACCCGCTCTGATCCCTTTCAGGACTCTCGGCTAATTGCTCTCCAGATCTGGAAAGCAGGTGGCCGATCTGCAACTTCGAACTCGAATATGGAAGCAACAACGTAACCTGAGAGGAATGGCCAAGCTCTTTCTGTACTTGGCTTTAGACGCAGCAGATCAAAGCTTCTCCTTGCTGTTGAAATTTTCTGGCGCAACTGAGTCACTAGGAGCAGATTACCGTCGCCGATTTCAAACTTCCGAAAGGAGATTCGCTGAAGAACAGAGCCAGCTGAGAAATTTCGTTGCCTCGTCTCCTGCATGCTACGGACCATGAGTGACAAGGGAATGCAGACACTACTGTTCTTTCCGACGACTCACGCCGGAGAATTCAAAATATGATCGGGTTGGATGAGCTGGAAATCACGGATCCTGTCAGGTCTTCACTGTTCTGGAAAAAATTGCGTCGTCCGAACTCTTTCTTCGAGGAGTGAAGGATTTGGAGAAAGACGTGCAAATTTTCTAGTGCACCTTAGCAAAAAGTGGTCAACCGTTTGCCTAAATGTAGATTAGTGGTCAACATCAGTTATCTTCAACAGGTTAGAGATAGATGCCCCACTTAAAGCTAGCTTATGGGTGGTGTTGCATCTTTCTATACTTAAAAGATACTGGATGCTTTGCGGAGAAAACTTTATAAATAGTTTTGCACTTTTACTAATATAAAAATTATAAAATTTTGGATATCTAACACATGCATAAATAAGGTTGAAGAAATCTGACCTTTAAAATGTGTTCGCTTAAGAGCAGCTACACCGACAGGTTTTGTCATAAGTAAATATTGTGCTAAGGACTCATTTACCGACTGGCTTCACAAATCCAGGCTGAACGGTAAGCTCTTTTGTATGAATCAACACCTTCTTGCCATCTAGATAGCTTCCTCTTCGATACACCTTTAAATTTTTTAGCAGGAGCATTAGACCCCAACTCAACTAAGCAAAGATCATCAGGTATCTTTGGACCCACTAGCTCTGCCTTTGACTTGTCATTAGACACCACCCATCCTAAAACCTTGAAGGGGAGGAGAGGGGGAGGAAGAGATCTCCCAAAATTGGGAGGGAGGTTTTGGAGGGGAGGGGGGCCCTCCTCTCCCTCCAACTAAACAGGGCCTAAGTGAATACCTTAGGACACTCACAAATTCTAATTGAATATTTCAGACGCCTGCAGATCTCAAGCAAATATTTCAAAAATAAAAATAATTTTTAACCCAAAAATAAATATATCATCCCAAAGACGAAGACAACAATTTCTTGACCCTCTAAATCAAAATTGAACAGTCAAAATTTTATTTTCCTTCAACAATTTTTGTTATTTTTAGTTTTAATTTCAATAAAGGCAAATTGTAAAAAAAAGTATGATTTTTTTAACAGAATACATACATTTTTTAATTGTTAAATTTTTAAATGAATTGAAGTTATCACTTAAAAATTGGGAACGGAAATTTAAATTTCAAGTGCCAAATTAAATGTAACTGATCCATATCTTAATAACGAACATGCTTCCTCATCCTCTAGACAAGGAGGAAATCCAAATCCGACGAAGCGGTCACATGGTTTTTTCCCGGAAACAATTGATATTCAATACTATTTTGGCCAAAAAAAAAAAAAGATATTCAATACTATTAAAACTATCAACATAATTTCTCCAGTTATAAAATTCAAATACAAAATCTTCAGAAAAATTAAGTCTTTCCCAGTCAACCCTACCATCCTTGGTAGTCAAATGTTCATTGACCAGAAACCAGACTGAATCCCAAGGCTGCCTATTTTAGCTCCTTGATTCTAGTTTTAATTAAACTCGATTCCTTTCAATCCATTCCATCCCTCTCTCTCTCTCTCTCTAACCTAAAACAAAGCCTACTCTGTTATGAGTTATGACACGATGATATACATTTCCATTTCGCTCTGCTTCAATATTTAGTCACTAAAAATCTCTATTTTGTTCAGTCCTGGAACTGAGCCATTCCCCCTTTTGCTCATTTGTTACAGCCATGCCTTCTACAGTTGTCCTTCTTTCCCTAGTGCCAGAGCCAAACATCAGCTGCAGAATACAGAAATCCAAAACCAAAAAGGAAAAAATGACAGTGCGAGTCCATATGATGATGCCAGTTAGACCAGTTTCAGGAACAACCCATGAACTATTTCAACATGATCAGATTTCAAGAACTCATCATCTTTTTGATGGAGCCCAGACACAAATGAAACTAAAATATCCTTCTATTGAATATATAGCTCAATAAAACAGTAATAGAAGTCTATTACAACTCACTTGCAAGCTATAAACAGACTAACAATGGAAATAAGCTACTGAAAGTGACAAAAAACTAAGCTCACACTCTAATAAGGCCTACAAATGGATTATACTCTCAAAGCATAAAGGATAAAGGAAAATGACAACGAAAGATGAACTTCCTCCACCCCAACCTGGTGTTCAAGGGACCAGGCACCCTCCCTCACAATACCCACTTTCTGCCTGCTCGCTGAAATGTCAGTCCCCAACTATATACAGCAAATAGTCCTTTCTGTCTCTCCCTCTCTCATAGTCCTTACGCACTCCACATGTCTTGGGCTTGGCCAATTGGATGATGACTCATTAGCTATGGGTCCATCACTTTCACAATTACAGCATCGCATACATCACTCATAAACTACACTAGGAAGTTAAAAAGCTGGAAACCCTTTATCCAGACATATGAGTAATGAGAAGGTACCTGCCTTGGTTGTCCATCACGACCACCAATTGCTGTAGTAATTACCTGCCCTGTTTCAGTTCCATTACCATTCACAATAGTTGGCTCTATATCCTGCATATAGCAAAATTATTACCAAACACAAAGCTAATTGCATTGAGCAAAGACCGTTCAGGTTCAAACAACTCAACAACAAATTAAACTGGTCTAAAACTAAAATATAAGGGCATTGTAATTAAAGTTGCTAACATTAAAATGAATACAGATTATTTAGAATAGCTTTTACATTAATGATTAATAAAGTAAAAAAGTAATAATTAAACATGAACATTGAAATTGAAAATATATGGGAAAATGAATGGCAATAAATAACTTTTCGTTGCCGTTGTTGCCTTTCTCATCTCTAATTTTCATTTGATTCAATTCTTTAGGAAGCTGATGATAACCTGACTTCTCTGTTCTATCCACCATAGATGCATTGGATGTGCCTATAGCAGCATCTCCTGGCGCACAAAGATGCTGCTCCATGTGCGTGCTGCCTCTCTCAGCGGGATTTGTTTCCTCATTGAC
Source organism: Prosopis cineraria (assembly GCF_029017545.1). NCBI lineage: Eukaryota > Viridiplantae > Streptophyta > Magnoliopsida > Fabales > Fabaceae > Prosopis > Prosopis cineraria. The sequence goes on from NW_026555344.1 coordinate 575,349, forward strand.
TCTTTCTTTAGTTTCTTAATCAAACTTAGCTCTCTAGGTGTTAGAATCCCCTCCCTATGTGGAAACAGGAATTTAACATACAAGGGTAAGAAATTTACCTCAGAAAGTACCATCACTTACAAACTGGCTTCACAAATCCAGACTGAACGGTAGGCTCTTTGTATGAATCAACGCCTTCTTGCCATTTAGATAACCGCCTTTTTGATATATTAAATGCCTTTTTTCAGTAGGAGCGTTAAACCCCAACTCAACTAAGCAAAGATCATCGAATATATGGGACCTACTAGCTCAGACTCTGACTTACATTGGAAACAGTCTTTTCCTCCAAAACGTGAAAAATTAATGTATCATGAATCTTATCTCGATAGAGTTCCCATATACAAGATTTGTGTCAGAGCACTTGAATGAAGCTGGACAGTATAGCAAGAAAGGCTTTAGTTTTGATGGATCAACCCAAGTTCCATCTGCATCTTCAGCAAGGGTTACTTCGTGATTACCAAACAACTCAAAACCAGAAATAGAAACTGAAATTTCACCAGCCACCTTCATAAGTTAATTGTATTTGGCACCAATCTCTGCTACAGAAAATTTACCATCTTCCAAATCGGAACACCCATCATAAATTTCATGAAGCCCAAGTAAAATAGGGAGAGGAAGAATTGGACCCACCATATCACCATCACAATGTGCCTTATTAGGCCCTTTATTGCTGCAAGAGGATGATTTCCTTAAGAAAAATGGAGGCAATTCAGGACAGGATGTAATAGCTAAAAACTCCAAAGGTACCTTCTTTTGGTCAACATCAAGAGATTCAGAACGCTTTGAAAATGCCAATTGTAACATATCCAAAGGCAATTCCTCCGACAATCCTCTCAGAGGAACATCCTGGAGGTTTGCTGATAGCTTCACATCTTTGAAAAACACAATAATGGCAGGAGAAGATCTAAATGGGCCGACCCCACAAGCATTTAATTTCTCACACAAGAACTCATGAACATCCACGTCAAAAGGTCCCTTCTCCTAAGCATCCATACAAGGACCTTTTAGTTTTTTAACAAAGAGTTTAGTAAGGTTGCCTCTTCTATATGCATCGATATAGTTCAATTTATGAAATACAACACTTTTGCGATAATTATATTTCTCATCACCTACAGTGAACAATAAATATCTGTCGAAATGTAACCTTTGTACATGGCAATTTTCTAATTTGTTATCATGAATCCAGGAGGCTTCATATCCCTGCAATTCAAGCTTTCCAGATGACATCAGCCCTTCCAATGTAAAACCATCATATTTATATTGTTCACAAAGTAAGGAGGCCTAATCGATGATCATAATGCCAAAGCCCAAAACTATCTCCTTCTTCATTTGCCAATCAATCCAATTAGGGAGAGCAACCTTTGACAACTCTTCTTTTAAAAGACAACTCGCACGATGACAATCACGACCAGATAACGCAATTTCCTATGGAAGTTCCCACGCATAAAGGGTCTTGTTAGTCTTAGAAAGCTTTGAAGCAAGAGATCCTCTTTGAGATGGCAATGAAGTTTCATAGCAGAAGAGATTGAACTCACCACTCCAAAATGGTCCCAATATAATGCAAAATCCAACTTCGGAAGCTAACTTGAAAGTATCTTCTCTTGAATCTGATCTCAACGTAGACAAGTTTAACACATTCATGAAGCTAGGTCTGTCAAGACCATGGGTCGATCATAAAATTGGCATCATATGCTTCTGCACATCACATAGAAGTAAGAAATTAGTGGAGGCCACAGTGAAGTAGAAGCCGTCAGGACTTGCCCTGGAAAGGGCTAGAAATCTTTCACTCTGAGCCAGTGTATGCGTATGCAAAACATCAACCTTCAAAAGACAACTTACAATGCATTTATCTGCACTTAAATCAACTAAAAAAACCTGCATCAGAACATGCCAAATCAAAATTGTTGGATGCCAACTAAATTCACAACTTGACCGAACTTTGTCATCAGAACAATTTGAATCATGCCACGGTACTTTCAAACTAGTTCCCTTAAAATTGCCATTTGAACTAGAATTTTTCATTTAATACTCCAAATCAAACAAGAACAGCTCACCACTTTCAAGCAAAACAAGGCTTTCTTCATGTATGTGCGAACTCCAACAAGTATGGACAACAGAGCTAGTCTTAACAATTTTTCCGCCCATGTAGAATACACTAGGTCTCTCCAAACTTGAATTATATTGTACAGAAAATCAATGGCCAGAATTGCATGTGGAAGCCAACAAATACCCAATGGTAGAAGAAGACTCACCTAAATTATCACCATCCTCATCATCAATTGGGGTAACTAAAATCCTTGATATGTTGCAACGTGCTCCACTTGTAGCTCGAAAAACATCACCGTTACCATCCAGCTAAAGGTGTAAACTTGAACCTTCAACATGGGCAATCAAAAACCCTACTTTCTCGGAGTTCACCCCAATTGGAAAGAAGACAATAACACTATTGCCATACTTGAGTAACTCAAGCCGATTGTAATGAAGGACAGAGGTGATATTATTTTGGAATTGGGGACCACAAAGGGGAGTGATGGAGGACGCAGTGGAGGGAAGAACAGGAGCCAGGACAAGAGATTACGAGAAATCGAGAAAGAGAGAGTTGGGGGATATGAAGAAGAGTGGGCAAGAGATAAGAGGAAGAGAAAACATGGGTTAGAGATTGAGAGATGGGATTGAAGATGAGGGGACCCAAGGTGGGCCGTGGAGAATAGGGAATCAGAACAGGGGACGAAAAAGATATAGAAACTAGGAAGAAGGACTTCCAGTATTTTGAGAAGTCCATTACTTGAGAAAAGTAAAACAACGAAAAGAAATCAGAAATTAGAGAATCTGAAGAAAGCAAGGACTGAAGAGGAACAGCCACAATCAGAGGCCAGTTACCTAGTTGGTTGGCCGGAGGTGGAATATGAACACAGGGAATGCAATTTCTCTACTCTGCGAATGATAACACAGGTTCTTCTCTGTGGGTTAATCTAGGCTGTCCATCAAATCTAATTAACACTAATGTGCCACAAAATTCCAGCTAGAAACACGAAAATAAACATATGTTTAGAAGCATATTAATTGAATCTTTCAGCAAAACTGTTGACGCATTTAAGTTTGCAACTTCTGATCAGCAATAATCTGCAATCTAAAGAAAAAGAGAAGCTTTTGTTGTCACCACATGAAGCTAAACTAAACAAAAAAGTAATATTATTCTCCTAGAACAACCTATTCTCATAAAACACGCACGCAAGTATTTTGTAAAATTCTAAAAATGAAGAGATCCATGTTCCAACACAAATTGCAGGGAATAAAATCTTTGTAACAGCTTATAAGAGACTGAAATTCAAGAGCAACAAAATGGAGCTGCTATTATCGAAACAACAATCAGGCAGAGTAACGTTATTATTATCAAAGAGTGACATGCAGCAGAAACAATCAGTGAAATATGGGAGAGTGCGTGGGAGGGAGGGAGCAAACCAGAATGGAGTTGAACTCTGACAGAATCGTGAAGACCACGAGGAGTTGAACTTGGAAGATAACGCTTTAAGCCAATAAACGGGGGACTTGCACAAGAACGAGACCGACAATGAAGCTTGAGGATTCCGTCGAGGAGAGGAGGACGACACCACCAGCATCGAAGACGACGGACTTTGGCCGAGAACGACAATGACGCTTGAAACTTGAAAAGCCATTGCAATAAACGCCCACGACCGCGACGGACACGAGAGAAGCATATTCCGATGACGTCACACTAGCAGCAGCGAACGGAAGAGAATTTGGAGTTTAGGGTGGAAACATGAGAAAAACAGGAGAAGCGTCGATTTCAGGGGGAGCAACATTTTTTGTTTGAATTTGAATTGAAGGGTTACAAATAAACCTAAATTTAATTATAAATTAATTATATTTTTTAATTTTAAAGATTTTTTTTCATTAGCTTGTTATTTTTTTATTATTAATTGATTATTAGTGAGCCTTACATTATATTTTTAATATTTTTTAGTATAAATATTTAAATTTAGGGATAAAAATGACTATTTAAATAAAAATTAAGAGATAAAAATAATTTTAATTTAATAAAAAATATTAAAAAAATAGTGTGACTCATTAATAATTACCGAATGTTAGTGTTTTTAATATTAGAATGATAGTAAAGAAAATATTTAAAGTTGTGGAATAAAATTAATTCATAATTAAGTTTAAGGTTATTTGCAATTTTTTGTGTATAATTTAAAGATAAAAATAATTCTTAATTCAAAAAACATTTCCATGTTGTTTTGGGGTTGAGAGGCATTAAAAAAGGGAAGATGGCAATTAGATCTCAAATAATTAAATTAATAATAGTTAGATCCTGAATAAAAATTTTAAAAAATAAATTATAATTATAAATTCAAATAATTACATATAAAAATTCTTATTATAATTTAAAAATTATATTTGGTATTTGAATAGTTATTTACAATTGAAATTTCAGAATTTGTAATTATTTAGATAGATACTTTTAATTTATTTTTTAAAAAAATTTATTGGGAACTCCACTATCATTAATCTAATATTATATGACCTAACTATCAATTTTCCATTAAAAAAATTCGGATTGTTTTAATTTTTAAATGTGTATGTTAAAAATTTAATTGTCAAGCTTGGACCTGCATTCATAAAATATATGTATGATGATGATGATAAATTGTAAAATAAAACGGATTGTAATCCAATTTTTATTATATTAATTTAACACATTTTTATATAGTGGATACTATTTTTTTGTTAAGCTATACTACATACAATTTTTTAAAAACTAAAGCACGATGAAATTTTAACGTATGAGGAGATTACATGTTTTAAAATGAAAAATTATTATTTTTAACATACACTGATAACAAAATTTAAAATAATTTATAGTAGATTAAATTAAATTGGTTAATTAATACTTTTTTTCTAATAGAAGAAAATAAGAACGACTAACTCCGAATTTAAAAAAAAAAAAGAAAAGAAAAATAATGAACTAAATTCCTCAAGAGGAAGGAAGTGAAGGCCAAGGGGTAGTAGCCTGGGAGTTCATTTTGTCAAAAGATCAGCTTCAACATTATCCTCTCTTTAAATGAATCCAAGGTTCACAATCCATAGTATGAACTTAAGATAAGATCTCAATTGCCATGCATGTCATTATACCCATCTCTGATCAAATTCATAGCTTTTAAATAATCATTACGCAAACTCGTCTTCCTATGCCCACCATCCCAAACTCTATTGGGATTCCAAGCATGAAGGCTTCCAGTGGAGCATTTTGATCATCTTTAACAACGCCCCTAAAGCTTGTAGCTTTGTTGAACCGTGAATAGGCCCCAACCACTTGGACGTTAACCCAACCTTCATGCAGCTTATGAGGATTTCCCACCTCCTTCGACCTTCATCACACCCCGAATATTAACTTCATAAGTTGTTTTAGATTACGACGTGCCTTATTGTAACCCAATACAATAGCCTTGGCTTTGGAATACATTTGATGATAGACAGAATCAATATTTTTGAAGATTTTTTCATTTCTTTGTTTCCAAATAAGTCAATTGATAACAACAAACAATTCCTTCCAATATTCTCAATCCTGCCCCACTACCGCATTGACATTCAAATAACACCAATCTTACAAGTTGTAATTAAAAAATCTCGGTTGAAGGCTCGGTTTGATGATTGAGGTCCATAAAGATTTAATTTCCTCACAATGCCGAACGACATGAAGAGAATTTTCAACATCATGATTACACCAAATACAAGTGGTCGAAACAATCTGATGCTCACAATTTTAAACAACTGCAATTATATAGATCTAGCATTGTATAGCCAATCAAGTTTGTGTCACAAGAAACTAATTTAAAAGAATTGGCACAAACAAAGTTGCTTTCGTCTCAGTTAAAGTATCCAATCAAAAGCAAATTTTCTTATTAAATTAAAAAATATGAATAAAATAAAATTAAAGCCAAAGAATAAATTGGAGTTAAGATTAGCAATTAAGGAGTACCCTAAGAGTTCTAATCCCCATTTTTACTTTGCAATTCAATATCTTTTGATTATCGTGTTTTAATTTAACTTTAAAATCAAGGATCTAAGATTATGTATCCATCAATTATGAAGCCCATGATCTAACTAGACTATGATATCTAAAGCAAGTCCTAATCTAATTATGTATAAGCCTTAAAAAATTACCCAAGGCTCTTAAGTATATTTCTATCTCAAGTGCAAATTAGATTAAATGCAATCCTAAGTTGATTCATACACAGTCTTACTAAGATTTCCTTCTGTCAAAGGCAAAAACCAAGATCCAAACACACACTAAAGTCAGTCACCAATAGTATGAGAATAAAAATAAATCTTATTAAACATTAAAATATTCATCAAATTTGATAACTAAAAAAAATCTATCTACAAAACATTAAAGATTTAAATAATTCCTAAGGATAAAAGAAAACTAGACACTCATGCTCTAAACATGCATAAAACTTTAGAAACAATACAAGAAATTAAAGACATAGAGAAGAAGAAGAAGAGAATCTAAAAAAAATACCCTAATGACACTCCATAAGGACCATCAAATCTCCAATCTAGCCTCCAAGCCCTTGGTTGATGCACAAGAATTGTCTTCTCAGCTTTGGATATAAACTTGGATGATCTTAGAAGTCTGCTAGAGCTTTATTTATAATTTCGCACCCCTTTAGCCTCTAATTTTTGTCTTATCTTATTTTATTTAGTAAGATATTGTTTAATTCTGCAATTGGACTTTAAATCAATTCTTCTACGAGATTGCTCTCATGTTAGCGCATGGTCAAACTCTTCTTCTCTATGTCCACGAGCAATTGAATGGTGAAGGAACCATGTTCGTGAGCTCCTCCACACACGATCAAATGTCGATGCTCCATGTGTTCATCTGTGTCTAGTTGTGCTTTCTTCATCCATTGTTTGTGAGTGGATGTACTTCTAGCAGATGGTCTTCTTTGTGTTGAGTTTCATCCAAGGGCATAGAACTTTTCTTTCCTACTTGTTTGCAAGTAGACAATTACTTTTGGGTTTGTTTTTCAGGCTTTGAGTTGGTTCTTCACATTTTTAGCCTTCTAAATGTTATTTACGCTCCTTTTTCCTAAAAATGCCTAAAAATTACTAAGTAAAATATTTTATCCAAATTTCTATTAACTTACACATTAATTAGCAAATGAAAGAGCAGAAAAATATATATTAATTTTTGAAAAATACTAACTTATCACGATCATACCTCTATTCATTCCAACTTCATTCATTAAAAGCTTATTATAAAGAGTTAACCAATAGAAGGATTTACACCTTTAAGCAATTTTCAACTTCCAAACCCTATTTCAAATTGGGTAAGAAAAGTCATTATCACTGATGAGCAAATTATAAGCAAATTTAAGTGAGAAATTATTATGATTTTCTAGCTTCCATCGAACAACTTCATCACCATTATTCCTAGCTATCTTTTCGCTCTTTACATGACCTTTTCCCCGCTATCTCGAATGCCCATCCATAGACATGAACCTAAACAAGATCTATCGATACTAGGAATTTAGTCATCCCCACAGTGATACTTGCTTCAAACAATGTGCTCCCATGAAGTATCTTTATTGTTTGTAGATCCCCATCCAACCTTCATCATAAAAGCTTTGTTTTGAAGACGTGCATGTCTAATGGCCAAAATACCTCTCTAGAGGAATAATGGTACAAGGTGAATTTTCTTTACACACCCCATTCCAAGCCATAAGGTGAATTTTCTTTTTCTCATTTGTAGATCCCCAGAGGAATCCTCTATTAATTTTCTCGAGTTTATCATAGGTAGTTAAAGGAGGGGCACAAGATTACATAAGGTAAAGAGGAAGTGCCTGAACAACAAAAGTGACTAAAGTGTGTCTACAAGTAAGAGAAAGAACATTAGCCTTCAAGTTGTTCAACTTAGCTTTGATCTTATCTACCACATATTGGTGTCACTACTATAAAATAAGTTTACATAAGCACTTTTTTTGACATTAGGGAGCACTTTTGAAGCACTGCTGTATCGAGCACTCTGAAATTTACAGAAGTGCTTAAAAAAAGTGCTCTTATATATATGCTAGACAGAAGCGCTTTACAAAAAGCGCTCCCGTAAAGGAGAACTTGTATACAGGCAAAAATCACACACTGAAGCGCTCTTTAGAAGAGCGCTCCTGTATGCCGTCGCACTCCTGTATGATCTATATAGGAGCGCTCCTACATATACTTTATGAGGAGCGTTCTCTGTATATCAAAAATTAATTTAAAAATAATATAACATAAAAATTTATATACAAGAAAAGAATTTGAAACTGATACAACAATTTCAATTTCCTAACTAACCTAGTTTAATTTTTAACAAGCCTAACAAATAAAACTATTGTTATTTTTCTAACATTGAAATCTAACTTCCTATCACAAATAGCCAATAATATATTCTGACCACTCTTCAGCTAAATTTTCTATTTGTTCCATAGTAAAATACGAATATCTTACTCTAACAAAATACTACACAAGATATAAAAGCAATATATAAGTAATTAACATTATATTAACTTAATTTCAAAGCTTTTGACTTACATTTTCAGAAATGATCAACTCTTGTTGTGTGATTACTTCTCTCATAAACTTCATAACATAGTATCCACACTCCCAACCTTATAATTGTATAGGTACCTATAAAATAATAAAAGATGTCATTATTAAAATATGGTAGAAATAAATTCTAACTTAATTTAACATATTTCAACGATGAAGTTATATATATGATACAAGTATTTACTGTTGAAATAAATTCTAACAAATTTTTCATAATGATATAACAATCATGAGTCTTGAGACCTACTAGTTTAAGGTCTTTCATGAATACGAGGCTACTTACATTTGAAGAATATCCTTCTGGCACTTTAACTTCATACAAGAATTCACAAAAAGCTAATTTTTCCTTTCTGGACAAGGTGTGAGCTACTGGAGGTAAAAAAGTACGTTTTCCCTTCCTATCTGGTGCCAACTCTTCTCTTAACCCCATGCTAATCAAATCCATCCTTGCATTAATATCGTCTTTACTCTTTCCTGAAATGTGGAGTAACGTGCCAACAAGACTATCGCAGACATTCTTTTCGATGTGCATTGCATCCAGGAAATGGCTAACATCTAGGGTCTTCCAGTATGGTAGCTCAAAGAATATAGACTTCTTTTTCCAGCCATTTTTAACAATCTTACTTGCAAATGGTTTTCCAAAATCAATATTTAAATCTTTAACCTTTTCAAAGAGTTGCTCACCAGTTAATGGCATGGGAACTCTACCCTTCTCCGAGTGGCCATTGAAGGCCTTCTTCAGTCGTCGATAATGATGTGTTTACGGAAAAAATCATCGATGAACAATGAAGACATTCTTCTTATAATGTTCCAACCGCACTGAACAAGTATGCTCCTCACATACTGGACATGCATCTCGTCCTTTGATACTGTGTCCTGATAAATTGCCATAAGCAGAAAAGTCATTTATGATGCCAAACAACATTGCTCGCATGATGAAATGTTCTTCTCTATACCCATCATAAACTTGCACACTTTTCTCCCACAAAATCTTCAGATCTTCAATCAAAAGAGTTAAGTACACATCTATATCATTTCTTGGTTGTCGAGGCCCAGAAATCAATAATGATAGCATAATAAATTTGCGCTTCATGCATAATACTGGAGTGAGGTTGTAGATCATCAAAATAATCGATCATGTACTATGAGTACTACTTTACATACCATGTGGGTTCATTCTGTCAGTGACTAGTGTAAGGCATAAGTTTCTATCTTCAACCCCAAACTCAGGGTACATAAGATCAAATTTTTTCCATTGAGGAGAATCTGCAAGGTGCCATAGCTTACCATCCTTAATTCTCTCGGTAGCATGCCATGTTAAGTGTTTAACATCTTCTACAATGTTGTATAGGCGTCTACATCTATTTCTCTTATACCGTGATGCATCACATTTTGGATACTTATCTAAGGTTGAATACTCTTTCTGAAAGAGGACACAATCATTTAGATATGCATGTATCTTCTCATAGCTCATCCCAATAGAACAAAGCACTTTTTTAGCCTCGTAAGTATTAAGTGGAAGCTTGTTGTACTCAAGTAACATTTCATATAAGAGTTCAAGCAAATTCATGAAACTCTTATCGCCCCATCCATTCGCTACTTTTAGGTTGTATAGTTTCAAAATAACTGATAGTTTTATGAATTTTTTACAACTGGGGTATAATAGTTTATCAGCATCACTTTTCAACCTCTCAAACATCTTAGGACAGTCCCTAAGATCCTCTTCAATCACATCAATCATTTCATTAAGACGGTTAACATCATATGTCCTACTATCACGATCAAATGCTAAGTAGCTCACACTATCCCTCCAATCATTTGTATTATTCCTTGTCTCCCCATGCATGGTCCAACAAGTATAAGTTGGATCAATCCCATTACATATTAAATGATCTTTCAATTTTATTGGCTTTACTCTTTTTTCATAGCAACATTTCAAACAAGGACATATGACTCCACGGGGGTCTTGATCACGACAAAATGCAAATTCAATGAATTCATCCACATCATCCCCATATTTTTTAGATAGTCGATTAGTCGATATCCACTTACGATCCATATCACTAATATGATTATCAAAATTTAATAAATAAAAGACTTAAATTTCTATAAAAAAAATTCAACAGCATTTTACTTAAAAGAAGAACCTCCCAAATGATCAAACAATCAAATTCCACAACACAATACATTTAAACTAAAAAAATTAATTCATCCAAATAAAAATTAGAAGTATATTTCATAAATAAAATAAAAATATTCAAGTAGTTTCCTCAACTTTAATCTAAATTATCAATTACAAATACTCCATAATTCTAATATAAATAACTTCAATTCATATATTATCTATAATATTAATTATTAAAAAAATATATATGAAATTTATTCTCAAATATATATCAATATATCAATATATTCATTATAAATTAATTATTAAAAAATACCTTCACGGTGTAGTCTTCATGGTAGAAAACAACGGTCTTCACAGTAGCAGTGGAGGTCTTTGCGGCATCGCTTCCTTTGCTGTACAGCAGCAATGCACGATGGCAATGAAGGTCTTCACAGTATTGCTTCCTCCGGTGTATAACAGCGGTGCAGATCTGGAACAACAATGTAAATATGGAACAGAGATGCAGATCTGGAACAGCGACAGTGGTGGACAACTTTTTGGAATAGAGAACAACGGCAGTGCTGGTGGCGGTGTAGAAACAGAGACAGATGATGCAACACGATACAGAAACAGTGATGTACAACACAACAAGACTTTCTCCAACAGCAAAGAGCAATGGACGACTTTCAAAACAGCGACAGTGCGACGGACAAAACAGTGAGGCGCAACGGATGAGATGAGAACAGTAATGGATGAAACAACGACGGCATGACAGACGAAACGCAAGGCCTCAGCAAATGAGAGAGGGTTTTGAAAGAAACTCATGAATGAGGAAAAGAAAATTGACGAGGATAGAAAAATAAAAATGTGAGACTACTCTTCCGGAACGCTCAACCATGAGCGCTCCGGAAGATCATGCGAGCGCTCTAGAAGAGCGCCTTCTTCCAGAGAATTTAACGACGAGCACTCCCAAAGGTCTTTTTAAATTTTTGATATTTTATTTATATTAATTAGAAGCGTTATCTTATTGAGAAGCCCTGACATACAAGAGCGTTTTTTTAGAAAAGCGCTTCAGTAAATTCCGCATTTACATTTTAAAGCGTTTTTTAAAGAAGCGCTCCTAAATACCCGCTCCTAAAGATATATTCTATAGTAGTGTGTGTATCTCTTTTCACCCTGCCATGGTGCAAAGAAACTCCCAAATACTTCCCAAGATCAAAGGTATGCAAGAATTCAAGTTGATCATTGAGTTAAGTCACTCAAGTATGATTAACATTATTAGATATAAAAACTCGCGTCTTCCTTTAACTTCTTTTCTAACCAGAGACCAAGCAAAAAGCATCTAAACATTGCTAATAACCTCCACTTGATCCATAGAAGTCTCTACAAAAGAATAAGATCATTGGTAAAGAATAGAAGAGAAATAGAAAGTCCATCTTTATTGAGACAGATAAGCTTCTAGTTTTTTTTTGTTGTAACCCTTGTTGAGCTAGATGAGCCACTTTTTCAATTCAAATAACAAACACATATGAAGAAATCATATCACCTTGACATATACCATGACTAGGAGAAAATTCTCGGGTCTTACTTCCCTCCTAGAGAATTTGCATAACAAGAGATGAGATGCATTGGCAAACAACATTCAAAACAAGGGAGGCAGCTTTAGCTATTCCAAGCATTCCATAATAAAGGTCCATCGAAGCCTATTATAAGCCTTCTCCATATATTTTTATAGCCATGAAACTTTTCTTGCGTTTCATAGTATGCATGGAATGGATTATTTCTTGCACAATGATAATATTTATCCAAACCTAGTCTACCCAAGTAGGGACAAACCCACATTAATTAGGAGAGATAATTGAAGACAATACCCCTTTAATTCAATTAGTAACAATTTTCATAGTCGCTTTGTAGGTCACATTGCAGAGGCTCATAAGATGGAAATCCCAAATTGTCTCAGGGTCTTTATTTAGAATAAGAACAATAAGAGTTCCATCAACTTCCTCAACGATACTGAAATGCTTACAAGAGAGAATACAGAAGGCCCAATATGATTCCACTGGCTCTAGAAAAATAAAACGTTGAGCCTATGATCCAGACCCAGGGATTTAAGTGCACATCTCATAAAATCTAAATCCATCTCATCAATTTTGGGATAAGAGAAGGTACTAAATTGACCAGTAGATGAACACCCGTCATCCTGAAATAGATTTTTATAAAATGATAATGCATTATCTTTGATTTCTTCTTTGTCTAAACTCCAAGCACCATCCATGAAGGCCTCATCAACCTCATTTCTACGTCGTCTTGGGCTCTTCGCTCTATATTTTATTATTTTTACAAAATTATCCTATATTTTATTTTTTATAAAATTATCAATTTAATATTTTCTTAATATTTCACTTATACTATTAATTTTTAATCCATTTAAAAAATAACAAAATAGAGTAGAAAAGAGGAAAGGGGAGTGGGATGAGATTTCAAGAAATTCATTAAATAAAAAAGAGGGGTTGAAAGTTTTTTTTTTTAAATAACTGCTCTTATTCTTTCTGGTTGCATATTTTTTAAAAAAGATTATAACTTTACTTAATCTTTTTTTTAATTGAACTCGCAATCCTTTTCCTCCTCTTCCCTCCTGTCAAAATCTAATCTATTTAGTTATGTAGTTATATATTATATACTCCTATATTTAAAACTGTATGATATTTTTAATCTAATTTCATCTTCTAATAATAATTAATTATTTTTAAACTAATAATATATTTTCATATTTACTTCTATTTAATAGAGTATTTCACTTTAAAGTAAATATAAAGTAATTTATTTATTATGAATACTTTAAAAAATTATTACATTTTAAAATACTAAAAATATCTTATATTTTTAAAATAAATATAAAATAATTTATTTATTATTGGACTTTTAAAAACACATTAATTACTCCTACAATACTAAAAATATCTTATACTTTTAATATTTAACTCTTTAATGAAAGAAGACAAAACGTATATAATAGGCCGGTTTTATAGGCATCAAGGCAAGCCTTGATGAAAAAAATGTGGCCCATTTTCATGAGAAAAAAAAATGTACACAAGCTTAATGGTGGCTATTCCATAAACCAACAAGTCAAGCATTGGCCGAGGCCATGTAAAACGCACATGACCTGTTTCCAACCTACAGAGAAGCAAAAGAAATAGAGAGGATTACAATGAAATCTTACATAAAAAACAAAAAATTACTACAAAATTTGTTAAAAACACTTGTGTGGGAGTTAGATGTAATTCTCCCAAAGAAATAGTAACCTGCAGAGGAAACGGCAAGGAGAAGCACAAGTTCCGTGAGCATCCATTCATGTTGCACAAAAATATTAAAAAAAAAATCATATTTGATCTCAACGAATGAATTGAATTTTACATATTCACGCCAGATACACACCAATTTCGTAAGATTCATTCAGACGTGCAGAGACACCGAATCTTACCACAAAATCAGAAATAGTAAAGGCACGACGTTAATTAGCTTCAATAGCATGGTTATTTCAACTAGAAACTCCCACACAGCACTCAGAGGAACTCGAAATCAATCACTTAAAGAACATAAATTAAATTATGATATTCTTCAAACGTGAACGCCAACATGGTTCCACCAAACAGGAATCCCCATTACGTAGCCATTACTATGATTGTTCACGTCTTGATGACGACCAACTCCGATCATCGAGTCTTTTTCTTTCCCTGCTGTCTCGCCCTCCTCCTTCACTTCTTTCACTGAGAAATTGATGACCCCACTTCTCCTTCCTTCCCAATTCCTCAGCCTGTAACTCTGCATCTCCAAACATTCCTGATCTTCTCTCGGTATCAAATCCCAAATCCCTATCCTTGCCAACCCGATAGATCGAACCGTGCCTCTCGTCGTCTTGCACTGAACTTCGAATGTAATAGACTGTGCATGCAATGGCACCTCCATCATCAACTTCTCGTTCCACAAAGTGCTCGAGCTCTCCGCCTCTTGCCTCGCCATTTTCGTGCTCCAGCACTTCAATGACTCCGCCCGAACCGTCACGCTCACATTCTCCGTCACCGGAGCCCGATCAATGCAGAGGTTCTCACCAGATATGACCCTCACTTCTAGGGTTCGTGTCCTCATTGCCTCCATACTGGGGACCAGGGAGAAATTTTGTCTAGAAACTGGCCGGAAGAGAAAACACAAGAAAGAGAGATTTTGTTCGGGATGAAAATAGAGAGGAACAAGGGTGGTTTTATAGAACAGGATTGAGATCGAGGAACGTGAGAGAAGGGACGAAGCAAAGAGTACGCTATGTTATTTTTTCGAGTCGTTGGAAGTTGAGGAGAAGACCATACTCGGTTTGGTTTACCAGTCTTTGTGGCTAAATAATTAAATTGTCGATCGATGACAGGCATTGACTTGGCTTTCCTTTTTGGTTCTTTTGCGTGTGTTGGACTCACTCACCTTGGGAATTTCTAACTTCTAAGGGATTTTTGTTACTATAAAATTTCTGAGAAATTTCCATTACGTAGCGTACGCATTTATGTATTTTTTGTTACACGCGTGTCTAGACACGGAACATTTAATTCTCAGTTCACATTATGTCTTTTTCGATTTCTAATCTGTTTATATAATGTATATCTTGGATTGATGAATGAATATGCAGCTGTGTTTTCGGCGCATTAGCTATGTGCACGGTCACATCCTAACAAAAATTAAGTATATGCAGCTTTTTTTTTTTATTAAGATTATCTGCAATTTCTAGGTATAAATTTCCCATCAGTACTCTTTCAAAAAATAAACATTCACCGGCGCCAAAAAAAACCTAAGCACGGCGCACAAATGGTATATGAGTTATTAAAAAAAAATTAGATGCAATCTTTATATTTTTCGTTTTTTAAAAAGGGTCAATTTTTGTTACCCTAATTTAACCACTGGCAGTGTTATTCATTGCATAGCATGGATTCAAATAGTAATGCACGATTGTTAATTAACTCTAACCGATATTTAATGTTCAAATCAACTTGTTATGAAATACGAGGACGATATTATATATTATCTTACTTATATTGGAGGGATTAAATTAAAATTTTTCATTATAAATCTGAAGGATTGATCATGTAGCTAAGCCATAATTAAATGTAGATGACTTTTTAACGAGCCAGTAATATCATGTCTGGATTGAAAGAAATAAGATGTTCAAATGATTAATTTAATTTATAAAAGATATTTAAAACACTTTATATGATATTTGTTTTCAAAGTCAATTGATTGTAATGCAAATGAAATTGGACTAGCGTTATCGATCCCTACTATAATACCCGAATGTTTTTGTCAAGATTTAAAAAAACTAAATCATAATAACTCCAGGATTTTCTAGCAAGCTATTAAAATTATATAAGGTTTTTTTTTTGGGTACCATATGCATATAGTTAATTTTAAAATGAATCACGTTGTTTTTTATTTACAAATAGCGTGACTTGATGTGCTCTACACATTTTATATTGATAATTTGCTGATATGATTGCTATTTTCTTGTTATTTGGTTAATTCAGCGATCAGCTCACTGTTTAACACATTGTTACGCGTGGGGCGCCTTATATTGTGAATGAGGGAAGATCAATATGGCTCTACATGGAATGCATCAGCAATTTACAAGAAGAGCTATACATCTTCATGACAATTTCTTATCATTAACGTCCAAAGAAAATTCTTCCCTTGACTCCATCACTGGTCTTCATGAATTTAAATTTAAATTGTATTAAACTTGCAGTTCTTGATTTACACACTTCCTTTGGATTAATTTAATTAGATTCAGTGCAGCCTGACACAAGTTTAACGAATTAGACCTCAAAACGACATCGCTTTAATTACTTAGCCAAGTGAATGGGGAATCAAAATAATAAATAGAAAAATCTGGAAAGAATTGGACTAAAATCTTCTCCGCGTTATAGGCGTCATTTCCTTTTTACGAGGTGCACGTACATACACGAATTCATAGACACGCCTTTCCATGTGTTGCCAGGATTTTACATCACACACCTGATTGAAGAATCTAAGAGGTATACAATATTGGAATATGGGGCTCATTTATAAAGAAATATTTATTTACTGATCTCTAGAAATATATTTTTCCCCCTTGATCTAGATTACCTTATCAGATGGCTAAAATAGTCAGATTATGATTTTTTTTCTTTACACGCTGTTCGTACACGTAGGTAAGCATTAATCATATTCATATTCCAGTTGAGAAACGGATACTTTACATTTTTCTTCTACGGCCGTTGTGAAATCTTTCGTGGTTGAGCTCTTCACGTTCATGTTTCTTTTGTTGCAGTTTACATTTCCAGATGGGTTTCCCCCATTTATTTAATCTCTTTAGAATTTCATGATTTTAGGCCGAATCCCGTAAATTGCACAGGTTTAATATAAAAAATTATATAGATAACAATATTAACAAAATTCCAATTTAAATAATAATGTTGCCTTCTTAGATAAAATGAAAATTTGTTTATACGTGTGTGTGTGTGTGTGTGTGTGTAAATTTCAGGTTCAAAAATTGAATGGACGTTAATTTTTTAAAAAATTGAACCAAAAAATAATAAACATTCTTGTGAAAGACGCTGAGAACAAAAGGAATTAAGAAGATCAAATTTCAAATGAGCAATAAAGAATGCAAGGATAAAATAAATGAGCAATACAGTTTTAAAACTAAAATATCACTCTTTAACTATAAATATAATTATGTAGAAAGGCAAAATAATAATAATAATAATAAAGTAATGCAGGAATGTGTCTTAGGCACATATTGCACCCATTAAGTCAGAAATTCATCAGGCTGCAACAAAAAAAATTTAAGCATCCAAATAAAATTACATCAATTTTATAAATAAACGTTAAACAAACTTTTGCAATCGGCATGATAAAAAAGGAAATTTTAATTTGTACTATCACTTTGGGCATTGTAACAGGTTTTTTGCGATGTTCTTCAGGAATTCCAAAGTCTATGAGTTGATGGGAAACAAAATAATCCTTGAGAAGTCCACATTCATCACCCCATGCAATTTATACTGTGTCTCCAACCCCCTTCCTATCAATGGTGGTGAAGGAATATCTGCAAGTGGTAGCAAAGGGCAGGCCAAAGAAGAGAATCAAATTGCGTAGACATTTGCAAATCAAGCGAAATTCAAGAGTAAAGATCATTGCATTCTTGTCCTTGAATTCCCGTTTCCTTCTATAAATTTTGGTGGCAGAAAAGGCAATGGGGGGCATATTCTATAACCCTTTCTTGAAAAACTAGTGTGATGGCTGTGAGCTGTATAGGTATCCTGGGAACAAAACATACTATATTCCATATGAACCTCACCAAGAATTACACCCCCTCCCTAGAAAAATTCATTTATTCCCCCTAAATTATTTTTTTAATGAATAAGATATAAACACCCACACACACTTGCTTGTCTACTCCTTCCCTCAGGCCAAAAAAAAAAAAAAAATCTATCCCTTCCCTCGTAGGAAAGAGTGACACACACCCACACTATGCTCACTCACTAACACACCCACCCCTTCATTGATAGAGAATATAACCCACAGCTTCCCTCTTTCAAGGGGGTGTTCGGTGCCATTGAGCTTAGAGGCTCTTGGCCTGCCTAACTTACTTTATTTGCCTTGTCTAACTATTTTCAAAATTCTAGTACATATATTTAAAAACATACTTTTGCTGTACAAATACATTAATTATATGTTTAACTTGCTTGTTACCGAAAGAATTTTAAATTTTAATTCTTTAATCTTTGTCGTTGCTAGCAAGAGTTACAATTGTTGCTATAGAATTATGAAGTAAATGAGGCCAAACGATCTATTGTGAATCTTTCAAATAACTTCGTACAAGCAAAATATACCATGGCATCCCCTCTATAGAATATCAATATTCTTTTGTTCAGGAAAATATAAAAGTGATAATCTCAAATCATATATCTGCATTAATTAACATTACACTGAAGGGAATAATCATAAAGCATATTTTAGAAAAATATACCATTAGAATTTGATCTAGTGGGTGCTCAAATAGGAAAAGCTTCATTAGTACAAAAATAAGCTTTGCTTAGGTCAACATTGCCTCAACAATTCCGAATGAAAATGATAAAACAGAAACATCCCAGTCTCAAATCCATCTTTATAACTTGAAGGTGTATTAAGTTTGATTATACGAACTCTTGAGCAACGTAATCCTAGGTCAGAAGTTGTAAAGACTTACTTGGACAACTTCATCTAGAAGACTAACTCCCAGCACCCTAGGTAATAAACCAGCACCAATCCCTTGAATCTTGTGCTCACCTAGGCATTCACATGGCAAATTTCACGTTAGCAACAGTTAAACATACTAGTAATCTCACTAAACAATATAGCTAAGTAAGACAACCACCGTGTTCTCTTCACCCCACCAACAAGTTCCTACAAGAAATATAGTTGGCCGAGCCAGAGCAGTTGAAAGTGTGCTTGATACAGTCATCATGACCCCTTCATCAGATCCGTTGAGAGTCGTACAAAGGTGGCAAAAATATTAACATCACATTCAACTCTAGATGTTGATTGATCGTACTACTAACTAAGTAGTATTAAGTCAGAGATCAAATCCAATTACTTGAAGCGAGCAAATCTTAAATTGCAGTGCTCACTGCTATCAGATTTTATGACCCCTATTGTAGTGCATACCTCAGCTTTTATGCAAGGCCAAGTGAAAATTCATGTTTTGCTGTGTTCATCCACCATGAGAGCATAAATTATATACAATGTTAAATCATTGTACTCAGTAAAAGATTTAGAATATGCAGAATTTAACCTTTAAAGTTAGATAAAAATACTCATGAACAGAATTCAGAAGAGATCAAAGCGTCACCAGAATCTGCAAAAAACTGGTAAAGTCTCCGTACAAGATCTAATCCTACTGTTTTTGGCCGAAAAGAGAACAAACTTCAAGGACCAATCTCCAATGCTACTTTCTCACGCAATCAACCATCCGTAGGCGCCATATCTGAACCATTTACAATTACGCCTGTGATTTGATGACAATTCAAAGTTGACATTTCTTTAACAAAATGTATGATAATCCATAAAGGAAATGAAATGCCTTTGCTGATCCCGTTATAAGGAGGAACATGGGAAGAACAGGCACTAAGAAGCTCTGCCGCTTTGAAACCATTTGGGGTATGATACATAAAGACGACACGCGGGTACATTTGAATAAACAATCTATATTTTGGTTTACTTATGCAAGAATATTACCTTTATGTACATCATACATTTATTGATATGTTATGCATTTTGTTTGTAAAAGCATACAAGGGGAAGAAAAGAATGATATATGTACGTATATAATTATGATATATAATCATAAGTAGAAGTACGTTCATTTTCCAATACATTTAAGGCATTGATAGAACTACTCGATAAACTTTGGAAAGGCAAAATATGAGGAAAAATTAAATAATGGTAGAAGAAACTGAGCTTTCCTACCTTTATGCCTTCCTCTAAAAGTATCTCCAGCCTATCGCTCAACTTGAAGGCAGACCACCAATAAATGCCACAGATCTAAAAATCAAAATAAGGCAAAACTGAAACACATAATGCATGTGTTATTGCAGATATATATATATAGAGAGAGAGAGAGAGAACAACCCATTCATTGTCAAAGCCAAAATGACAAGCAACTATTTCTGATGAAAGGTGACAAATTAAATCAACTTTATGTTCATAAAGTGGCCACCTCTTGATTCATGCCAATACCGTCTGGCTTTTAAGATACAAGTTCGGCCTCAAGCAACTGCCAGATGGCCATAAAACATGTTATCAGGAAGTTAATCTGTTTGAAATCCTCACAATTCCAAACTACGTTAACTTTCCAAACCAAAACTCAGCCAACATTTTACACAGTCCAACACTTGGGGAATTTGATTTGAATCATTTGAAAGAAACATGTAGCCATTAAAAGTTTTGCCAGACAATAGCTAATATTTCTTCTTCCCTCCACCATCCCTCTACCTAAATAGAAGGAGGAGGAGATTCAATTTTACTCAATCATATTCATCTGTATTTATTCTTTTCCAACTGCCATGCTACCACTCTTCACGGAGTTTCTGACATTTTATTCAACAACAGCACTTAATAGAGTTGGAGGATTGATGGGCATAAAGTGTAGCTTAAAATTACCCAAACGAATTAACTTAAATTTCTCGGTCAAAGAGACACAACGGACCTGAACTGACCTGGAATGCACTCGTCATAACATCAAGAAGCGATATCACTATATCCCAACCGAGATTGCCTCAGAAGCATCAATACTCACCCGCTTCAGCTTGTTCAGCTCCTCCATAGCCAGCAACACACTTCCCTTCCCTTCAGAGCCTACAACCTGCCAAGGGACCGCCTCAAATTCAAGAAACTTGTACATATATACCACGTGAAAAATATACCAGAAATCTCACAATGCCGATAAGAAAAATAGCAAAATAAAGAAAGAAAGAAGCCAACATCACGCAGATGTGAAGAAAAGAACAATTGTATCACAAGCGATTACCTGGGATATCTCTCATCGGAAAAAATATAAAGGAAATGAAATGCCTTTGCCGATCTCGTTGCATCCTCCTGCCAGATCAATCATCATTCACCAGTCCTAGCGATATACACAAAATTGATGATTTCCGATCACAAACCCAATAACCCTAAATGAGTAGAGATGATTAAATTAATATGCAATATGCAATTTATATTAGAACACCTAAGATAGGAAAGAAAAAATCATCAACATACCAGCGTCGATAGGAATGGTGCCAATCTAAGGAAGGTATTAATTAGACTGTAAAAAATGACCAATGAGAGATATTTTTGGGTCAACTTCAACGTCAGATAATTGCTTCTTCATCTGAGTTACATCATAGCAGGGGAAAATTCACTTTATAGTCAAACTCTGCTCCTTGATGGGCGTCGTTGAGATCGTAAAGCAATGAAATGTGTCCTGAGGCGGTTAGGCAGAGGAGTCTCTCCATTTTTCTCTCCCCACCTCTCCAATTCTCACCATTTAAATTATTTTATTAAATAATTTTTTTAAATAATAAAATTAATGAATGATAAAATAAAAAAATGAAGGAAAAAAAAATAAAAAGACTCCAAATTCAGGTGATTAGGGATGTCCAGTCTGAGAGAAGAGGAACTATTGAAAGAACAATAACTTCAAGAGCAGGCACATCTGAGGATGGGGAATGGTGTACTCCCTGTCTCCCTCGATCCTCTAAATTTACGCTTTTAAAAAAATTTTTTTATTTTAAAATATAAAACATTTTGAATAAATTAAAATTTTATTAAATATATTAATTTTAATATTATTTTTTCTCTCTTTATAATTAATTTTTATCTTTATTTTTTAATGTATTAAATTATAAATATTTTTAAAAGTTTATATTTTTATTTTAAAAAGATAAAATTATTAGGTGTACTTAATAAAGTTTATTGATATAATTTTATTAAAAATATTTTATAATTTAGGATGAAGGGAGTATAAGATATTTTTATTAAATTTCACCCATCAATAAAGTAATTATTTATTTTTAAACTAATCTTATTTTTTTATATTTATCTTTATTAAATACTTATAATAAATATAAAGTTTTTAATCAATAAAAATATTTTTTAAAAAATAATAATTATACTTTAAAAATTTTAAAAATATTTTATATCTTTTAATATCAAACTCTTTAAGAAAATGTCCCTAATTTTTCGTTGAAGGGAGTAGATAAAAAAGCATGGGGAATTGTAAGGCTAACAGGTATAATAAGAGAAGACTGAGAGAGTGGCGAAATAGTAATCCTTTTTTTTTTTGGGCCAACAGTCCCGAAATATTAATCGAAAATTTGAAAAGTCACATATCGTGATGACAGGGACACATGGAACATTGATCATGGAAAGAAGAGGAAGAGCGGGATATATGCATATTGACTAATTACCTTAACCAATGAGAGAGAGATATTAAAAAATAATCAAAGTAGAATGTCCAATGAGATTCAAAGATTTTGGACCAATCAGCTTTTATCTATGAGATTAATGAGATTCAAATATTTTTGAAAGAAAATATTATCTCTCATAATGTTTGGATCAAAATAAAGAAATAGAGAGAGAGAAAAATGAACAAATATTACAACAACTACAATACACTCATGTCAAAATATATTATATTTTATATAATTTTTTTTTTAAAATAAATTGAAGGAAAAATTATACTAAAATTAATTTCTTCAAAATTATTTATTAAAACATATTCTCATATTATTATATTTTAAAACCATATAATTTAATGAAAATATATTATTTTTCTATTTAAAAAAGTGAATAAATTACTAAAGTTAAATACAATAACCTAAAATAAAAAAATTATAAATTCATCTCACTAAAAGTGGAATTCAATAGCAAAAGTAGAAAAGAAAAACAAAACTAGAGTTGCTTACAATTGATCTGCCTGATCATCACCATTAAATAGAATTAGATATATTAAAGAATTTGAAAAAAATGAATAGGCCTCCCAATGAAATGACGTAAGAATTTTAAAAGATGAATAAGTGTGGTGATAAATCCTATACAAATAATAAAAAATTTTATATAAATTTAATTGTTTGATGAGGTTCAAAAATAAAATACTAAAATTATAATGTGTTAGTCATATCTTGCAGGAATAAGCCAAACTAACAAAATAGAAAATCTATATATGTAAAAAATCAAGATCCCAAATCACATGTGTCAGCGTACTATGAAGTCACATCAACTTCATGTTTTTCTCCTATGATGACATACGCACGCAAGTTAAACAATTTCTCAATGATAAATTATTATTCATTATTTGAAATTTAATGCATGCATTTAATGTATGTGGATGCAGTGAATTAATTTCATAATTTGATTATTTAACTTATGAAAAGTATAATCATGGGATAAATTTGGGAGGAAATTGAATTCTTGAATCCATTTTATTTTGATTAATAATTTTAGAATTTAATATCAACTAATAAACCACTCATAATTTTGTTTTAGGTATAAATTAGTTTTCCCAATGGTCAACTTTGGATTACTATGTCACCTCAATTTCTTTCCCAATTAGCCGATTTTGACCATTTTATGTTATATTAGTTTAATATATTTAAGTTTTTTTTTATTTTATATAAAATTTATGTATATATAATTTAAAATTTAAACTCAATTTAAAATTTAATCATTGGGCAACTAATTCAAATATATATATATATATACATAGATTTTAATTAGAATATCACAATTGCCAATGTATGTGTAGAAATTTCCTTAGATGTATATTAGGCAGCTATTATACGTTTTCCTTTTCATGAACAAAAGTGTCATTATCACCTTGCGATTCAAATAAAATTTATGTTTAAAGTAGTCTACGATAATTGAAAATTTTTAATTGATTCAAATGAATTAAATGATAAACGTGTCATGTGAACAATTGTTGCCAATTTATTTGTAGTTATTTCCTAATATGTATATTACGAAGCCATTATAAGTTTTTTTCCTCACAAAAATCGCTGTGTCATTATTACCATGAGATTCAAATTATCATGTAATTGTACATGTCTAATTTTAATATCATCAGCAAGTCTAATTTTTCAAGCATCATGCACGTTAAATATATTCCAAGCGTATTGTGGTTTGTCATTATTTGCCGCTCAATTTATCATGAGTTCCTGCACTGATGTTCAATTGCTTTCGAAGTTAAAGCAAGGTCACTACTCCTAATCTCTCAAGCTGTGTGTTGTGAGGAAGTATGAGGTTTTGTAAAAGGTTCGATCAACTGCAACAATTGAAAATTTTAACTTCATTATGTGTGATAAGAAAGTATAGTTTTTAATTTTAGCTCCAATTCTAATTTCTATTTATATCTTATGTGTTGTCCCTGAATATTCTTCAATTTGGACTATTCATTATTTATTTAACCCTCCACCACACTTATTAGGGCAATATAATACAAGCCAAAGTCAAAATTCCATGGGTTATACTAAGGTTTTCCCACACCTTGCAAGCCAGAGTTTGATATATAATTATTAAATAATCATTCTAAAAAAATATATTACTTCATTAGTTAAACACATCAATTCTTTCAATTTAATTTGCCAATCAAACTACCTTGCCCTATTATATATACTGTGGAAAATATTTCCTTAACAACACATAAATAAAAACACAAATAAAAAATATAACCATCAAGATTTTATTTTGACAATTAAGTCTTACACAATTAATTGTGTTCATGTGGTTCACAACTAGTAAATACATGCACACAATTAAGATTTTTTTGTTGCCAGCCTAATTAATTGGAACACACTGTATATGATTACTAAATAATCATTTCAAAAAATATATTACTTCATTAATTAAACACATCAATTATTTCAATTTATTTTGTAAAACAACTACCCTTCCATATTATATATATGTAGGAAAATATCTCCTCAATAGAACATAAATAAAAGCATAATTAAAAAATACAATTGTCTTCTTACACAAAAATCAAATTGAATCAAAAAAAAAATTTAAATGTTTGAGTACCAAGATAGAAAAGATGTAATTTCTAGTATAATCAAGTGTATAAAAAGCTTAGAGAAATATATAAAATTAAAAATCTTTCGAGCACTTAAAATATATATGTCAAAATGCTTAAATTTGGTTATAGTAAGAATAACACAAAACCTGAATGGGCAAGAGGGGAATAGGTACATGCAGTCATTTTATATAAAACTTATCATTATATTCCTTTATCTTGCACTATGTTTGCAGTGTTAGCAACATAGCTCAAAATCTCATTAGCGAACAACTCTCACAAGGTGCAATCGAGTCGATTTTCACTAGAGAAAAGAATGAACATAAAACAAATAATAGACGATGTGTAAGTATTTTGTCATTATTATATGATTCACTATATACACAATAATGAACATGCTTTGGATCTTTAAGCCAAATGTCAACCCTCGTTTTTTGCTTTCCATCCCTTTAAAGCTCTTGGATTTCACCCAAGCCAAATATCTTTCCAATGACATCTATAAGCAAAAAAGTGAATGCTTAGATCAAAACCACGTATCACTAATACATTGAAGTAAGAGTATATTAAAGTAAAGGTGTGAGGAGACCACCTATTAGGTACTTTTCACCAGCCTTACAATCTATGATGTCATTAAAAGAGGCAAATAGAAACCCATACAAATGTATGGAAAAATCATCATTATGTGCTCAAACATCGGTAGAGAATTGAAAGTTTATCCTAGGGTGTTCACGGGACGGGACGAGACTGGGACACCCCCGTCCCGTGTCCCGTCCCGAGAAAAAGATCGGGATTGAATTTTGGTCCCGTGTCCCGTCCCGTCCCGAAAGTCGTCCCGTCCCGTTAAGAGTCGGGACGGGACTGGGACAAGATCGGGACATCCCGCCGTCCCGATAAATGAAATAATATCAAAAAAAGATCTGGATAATAATATTCATTAAAATTTTAAATCATATAATTTATTAAGTTTAAAATTAAAACAACACAAGTACATAAATAATAATAATTTAAAATCAATTATTGAATTATATTAATCATAACTACACATTATAATAATAAATACAAATGATCTCTATACTATAAGATTAGTAATAACAGACAAGTCAAACATAACATCAAATCATTGTTCTTCTACTTTAGTGAAGATGTACTAAGCTAATTACTCTTATAAAAATAAGCAAAAAATACGTTGTAAATAAAAGTTATTAAATAGATATATATAAGAATAAATTATATTAATATAATTAATATATTATAAAGAAAGATATCGCCATGTTTACTCCATGCCATTAAAATTATCAATATAAAAAAATTTAGTTTTAAATAAGAATTGTAATATTAAAATTATAATTGATATAATTAATATAAGTATAAATTATATTAATATAATTAATATATTTAAAATAAAAATAATATATATAATATTCGGGACGGGACGGGATGTCCCGATGGTAATCCCGTGTCCCGTCCCGTCCCGAACCTCTTTCCTGTCCCGTCCCGTAAAGTCCCGTCTCGATTATTTTCGGGCCGGGACAAGACCCGTCCCGATATGATCGGGATGATACCGGGCCAATCGGGACGGGTCCGGACTGAACACCCCTAGTTTATCCTATAAGTGTGATCTATTGTCCTATATGACCCAGTGTTTTGGCCCACATCAAATTGTGAGACAACGTATATCCTACCTTCCTTCAATTATTGCGAGAACTTTGAGAGAAAACCCCTCTTCACGATAGCATGGATACAATCACCTTGAATTTGCTAGATTTAAACATGAAAATGTAATTTAAGAAAACCTTAAAAAAATGTTATTCGATAAAGATAACACCGTTTTACATCTACATATTGAAAAATGATATCCAGTGATTGAATCTCTCCTGATAGATTGTATCATGACATAGTCTACATGTGAACTACATGAATCTTAATCCTCCAGTCACTTCAGAGTGGGTTGATAGAGCAAATGGAATTGAATCGTGGAGCCATTACCTGCAATGCATCGCAGCATGGTTAATGCTCAACAGATGAGATGTGAAAGTCATAAAAGAGAAATGGAATTAAAAAGGAAGAAGCAAACCCACGTGAATGCACATTTTAATCAACAAGAATGAGTAAAGTAAATTTGTTTAGAAGTATGGTGGGATCACTGAAGTATTGGGTCACCATCCTAAACAGATGGCATGATAGGCAAAATTTTATATTTAGAGTCCAATATATTATAAAAAATTAGTATCCTGAAGAAAATAATATGCACACCTATAATTTATAAATAATAGAATTGAAAAATATATACTATTTTGTGAGTTAATCACATAAATTGTTGCTGTCATTTTAAAATTCAAAGATCCTTAAGAAATCAAACCATAAAGATGTGACAGTCAGTTTAGATGATCATAATGTTATTTTAATTTGTTTTAGTTTATTTCGAATTTATTTGAATATTATTTTTATATTTTATTTTCATTTAATTAAAATTTAGAGTTTTAGTTAATCTTATATTATATTTAATTGTTTTTAGTTTTATTTTAGGTAAGTTTGATTTTTTGTTTTTGAAACAGTATTTAAATTATTTGTCCCCTTTATCCGCCATGTACTTATGCTTTCTACCCTTATCTCGTCTCTTAATTTATCCTTGACTTTAATCATATTTTTTCAGTTTACTTAATTGTAATTTAATGATATAATGATCTAATTAATTTTATATTAAATTTTATCCTTTCATTAATTTTTTATTAAATCCTTTCATTTGTTTTTACTATATTCATTCAAATCTTAAAGTTTAAAATAGGATTCAAATTCTTCTTTTCCTAATGTATGTCCTATAGTTCATGTCTGTTTCTCCAATAGATTTGCAGATAAATTTAAAAGAGCAAAATTATTTTTCTCACATACTCCCTCCGTTTTTTATTGTTAAAAAAACTATTACTTTTGCTTTATATTATTTATGGACAAAATCACTCATTTTAATAAGTATTTATTATATATTTTTAAATCACTCATCATAATTTACATTAATAAAAAATAATTAATTAATGTATGTTTATGTTAATCAATACAAGACATTCTAGTTAACTTTTTTATTTTTAAACATAATTATTATAATTAATTAATTTTTTAAATTCTGTGATATAATTTATTTTTTTAATGTATAAAAACGGAGAGTAATTATTAAAATAGACTTATTTCATATTAAAATCCATCGAGGCAAAAAGGGAGAGCTCAGATGCACGAGTTACCATCCGTTGGATCAGATAAACGTGGCTGAGCTCCCAACATGCACCAGCCGGGAATCGAACCCGGGTCTGTACCGTGGCAGGGTACTATTCTACCACTAGACCACTGGTGCCCTTGTTGATATCCGAGTCTTATATTTATTTTTTTATAATTGTATTCCACTATTTTTCTTCTGTCGCCAGCGTCACTATGTTTTTTTAATGAAATCGGAAAGAGTCCAAACTTTTTTTAACTAAAAAGTAATCCAAGATCATTGTGATCCTAATTTGTAGATGCAACTGCCCAATGAGACCTCCCAAGACACAACGTGATATTTTTTGCATAGTTGTGGTGATTTTTGGACCATCGCAGACAAGGATCTTCGTAAATGGATCCGAATATGACAAAAGAATTTCTGCTTCCCGATTATTTCTTTACCTTTTTTTTTTATTGAAAGTTATTTGTTTACTTTAAAATCAAGTAACCATCATGGGAAAAAAAATCATTTAAAATGCCATAGTCGTCAAGGATTCAATTATTTGTCTTTATGCAAAATGGGGATGAGTTGATTTTGCCCAATAAATTAAGGGTTAAAAGGGCAAATTAACTCTAAATGATAAATGCAATAAACTCTAAATTCATCTTTGATTCAATGTTCCCTTTCACTTAAAAATAATTTAATATAGTTCCTGTTATTAATAAAAGTCAATTTTAACAATTAATTAATTAAAAAATGATAGAAAATTATCTATAAAAAATACAAAAAGACTGATAAAACTTTTTTGATCATTGCATGTAATTTGGTGGCCATTTCCTATAAATTTTTAGTCTTTTTTTTAGGTTTTTTTCTTGTTATTTTTTTAATTAATTAATAATTAAAATTAATTTTTAATAATGATAGGAGTGATATTACACCATTTTTAAAGTTTGAATGGGGTTATTATATTGAAAATAAGTTCAAAATCTCAAACGCTTATGAACTTATAATTTAGAGATGAATTTATCATTTAACCTAATGTAAGTTTTTTTTATACTCCCTCCAAACCACAATACATACAAGTCATAGTTAATTAATTTATAGTTTATAAACAGTGTTAGTTAAAATCTTAAATTTTTAAAAATCAACATCTTTTCATTTATGTTCTTATTAAATATAATTAATTTATAGTTTATGAACAGTATTAGTTAAAATCTTAAATTTTTAAAAAATCAACATCTTTTCATTTATGTTCTTATTAAATATCTTATACAAAAGGCTTGATGATGGTAATTAGAATTTTAATATATAATTTTTTTAAAATAATAAATGAAACAGGAATATTGGAAAAAAATATAAGAATTATCCAATGTTTTATATTTGAATGAGGCAAAATTTTTAAAAAATATCTTATATAGTAATCTTGAGAAAGTAAATTTCTATGGAAACTCGAATGCAATAATAAAACGTTTTAATAAGTTTTAGTGTCTATAAATATTTATAATTGTTGAAATAAAAAAATTATATTTATAATGTCAGAACCAAAAAGACTGAGGATTTTGAGAACATACTAGGCGAAACAATCAACAATCTTTGCGACTTAAGGAAGCCCTCGCTCGTTGGATATATACAGAAAACTCAAAATATCAAGGCTTTGTTTGGTAATCTATTTTGAATAAAAAAAAAAAAAAAAAATAATTTTTTGTTCTTCTAATTTTTAAAAAAATAAAAAAAATAATTTAAATAGCTCGCAAATTTCCCTTCTTCTATTTTCTCTTTCTGTTGGTCTACATATTAAATTCATAAATTTCTAATTCTAATCTTTGGCCTTCTCTAAACTCAATTAACAATTTTCAAGGGTTGGCGGTGTGGTTGGTCCACCAAACAGGAATGCCAGTAACAGCCCCTGTGCGTTGTTCTGATCACCAAACTGCCCACTTCATTTGATACCCGCAAGAACCTCTGTTCGCCAATGCCGTTCCTCTCGCCGGCGCCGCAACGGGCACTCATACTTCGGAGTCTGTGCCGATTTCACTCTCACCGAGAAATTAATGATCCCGTTCCTCCGGCCTTCCCAGTCCCTCAACCGATAGCTCAAGAACTGCTGGCAAGATTCCGGCACAATCCCGCCGAGAAAATCCGAGAGAGCAATCCTTGCGATGCCGACACTCTTCGCTCCCATGGACGTCTTGCATTTCACGTCGAACGTGATGGACCTGGCGTGAGGTGGCATTTCGACCATCAACGTCTCGTTCCACGAAGGGTTTCCCCTGGCACCTTCCGCCGTTCCCGGTGATGTCGTGGAGCAGTTGAGGGTCTCCGCCCGGACCTCAACGAAGACGTTCTTGGTCACCGGCTTGCGGTCGACGGTGAGGCCCTCCGCCGACAGAACCTTGACCTCCAGAGTTCGCGATCCCGCAGATGCTGTCATTTTAATGGGAAATAACGAGGCGCTGGAATCAACGAAGAATCAAGATGTTCCGATTCAAATATTCAAGTAGCTGGGCTTGTTGGGGTTGATGTTTCTAGATTTTGGGGCGAGGATGGAGAGAAATTCGAAGAGGGGGTTGGATAAGTAAAGATGGAACGAATGGGAAGCTCTTTATACTAGTTTTATATGCCGAATGAGATGAGGGATGATGTTTATCACGTGAGACTCGTTCCCCAAGACTGGGTCCCATGCCTTTGTTTTTCTATTTATTCAAAACAGTAAAAGTTACGGTAAGGCGCGTGGTGCAGACGTGTTGGCTCGAGACTTTGCCGCCGGATACGCCGCGGACGATCTCGGCGCGTTTTGGTTTTTGCGAGGAAGGTAATATCGCCTTTAGACTTTGAGATGGTCGTGCTCGCGTATTCAATTTTGGGGACTGCGATGTCGTTTAGCGTGCGCCTCGTGAGTGGAATTTTCCCACCTCTTGCTCGACAGATTACAATGCATATCGTGTGTTTTACTGGTAATCATCATCAATCACTTCTCGTTCTGCAGTAAATTAGATTAGACGTCAAGTTTTGAGCTTTATTAAATCCAAGGCAGAGCATTTTGATCCATCTTGACAATACAATACTCTCTCTGTTTCTATATATTAGATATCTTTTAAAATTTTTTTATTTTTAAATATAAGGAGTTGTTAATATATTTTTAATGAATAACTATTATATTTTTACTAAATTAGAAAAAAAAAATATAAATATTTTTATTAATTTACTTTGAATTTTTTTTAAATTTACAATAATTAGAGACAAATTTAGAATGTTATTATGCTTTTAATTAAATAATTAATTTTTATTAATTTATATAATTTAGTTAAAAATATTTTATATATATAGATGCAGATGAAGTAATATGTTACAGTAGAAAAGGTCAAAAAAAAAATTGTGTTATAATTCCACAGAATCACTTTATTTTTGTTCCAAGCTAGAATGAAAGAGAAGGGCTGGAGGATTTTGTTTTGTTGTCATTTTGTCAATTCTTTGAGGACCAATAAGATGCTAAAGAGAGCGCGTTTCGGTCTTCCCAATGTTTTGAGAGATATAAACGTTTGCGCCGTTGGAATGGAATCGTGAAACTTGCTCACTTGTCGTTTTCGTGCTTGCGAGGCGCCTCGTCAGTTGCACATTTTTTATTGATATTATATATCAGTTAATTTGAATTTAATTCGGACAGCTAGGCTTGGATGAAAAGCCTTTTTCGTAAAGCTCGAACTTCATGCGTTATCTTTGTGAGTGTTCAAGTGGGATGATGGTCGTGGCAACTGGCAAAGGAAAATTGAGAATCATGCATATCGATCAATTGGAGATTGATAAGACCAAGGTGTTATTTTAACTGACACCCACAGACTTTGTCGAGTTGAACACGTGATTAAAGTCAGACAATCCGTCATTTGAGCATGTTCTCCATTTGGTTATTCACTTATTTCTCAATTTGTCAATGCGTGATGATTCAGACGCCCTTTTCTTTTTTTACTTCTAATTGCATTGTAATCCCTCCTGCATTTTTTCAAGCTTAAATGTTAAAAAATATAAAATATTTTTAATATTTTAACAAATAATTAATGTGTTTTTAAAAAAATTAATAAATAAGTCATTTTTATTTATTTTAAAATGAAACATTATATTAATATTAATTAGGAGTAAACATATAAAAATAATATTAGTTGAAAGATAACTATTTTATTAAAAAATATAATTCAATTAAGAATGCCTTGCACGCTCTTTTAAATGAAAAGAATATTTGATATATTTTTCTTGGTAAGCTGAGTCTTTTTGACATATTTTTATTCGAAAGATCACGTTTCATTTCACGGTTTATCCACGTTTCGCGGCCGCAATTTCCTTAACAATACAAAGTTTTTTGACCAGCATATTCATAAAATAAAAGGCTGAATAATAACTCAGAATCTTGTGTTTTCATTTTTTTAAGTTATTGCCGACAGATCCACATTTCATACCTTGGCCAGCACATCTAAGCGTGTGTTTGGATTTTGAGATTATAAATTAATTAATTAATATAATTAATTTTTATTTTAATTAATTATATTATAATACGATCATGTTTGAATATTATTTTTATAAATTTAATTTTAATATAATTAAAAATGTATGAATGATTTAGTCAAAATTAATTTTAATTGAATGTATATGATGTATAAATTAATATAAAAGACATTACTTTTGAAAATGCAACTGTTGATAAAGTTGTGTGTGTATAATGTTATTAAATTAACAAAAAGATGCGTGTGAATTACTGTCTTCATAAAAAAAAATATAGATTCATATCTGTTTCAGATTTGGACGAGAATATGGACAGCAAACGGATTTAAATCTTCTAAAATTAATTTTATATTATATAAAAAATAATAAAATACTAAAAAAACGAAAACTTTACTTAAATTTACTAATTTCAACTTTAAGAAGATTTAAATCCGAAAAGCAAATAGCATAGAGAAGAAGAGTGTCCCTAAGGATAGAGTAAAAAAAATTTATTAGGGGGTGGAGATGATAAAACAAATATAATAATTGAAGAAAAATAAATCTATATATGTGTATGTATAATTGACATAACATAAATATTTTAACATATATATTTATATTTATTTTATAAATATATAACAAATATATATATATATATATATATATATTAAGTTTTACTTATCAATATTTCATAATATAAAAATTATTAATTATCATCTCTACAATAAATTTTTAACAATTTCATTCTCAATATAAATTATCATTAAATTATTAAAAATTTCATATTCCTTATAATTATTGAATGATCTAAATGTATCATTGAAAATTGAGATTTAAAATTTTATTCAATATAATAAGTTACTTATTAAATTTATTATTTAATTATTTTAATCAGTAATTGTGGTAAATAAATGTATCAATACGATAATGAAGCTCAATTATTACAAAATTTTTATGTTGATAAGATCAAATTATATTAGAGTAATTAAAAACCATTCATATCAAAGATTTCAATACCTTGATTATTATAAAAAATATTTTTTAAAAAATATATTAACCATAACCTTTTAATTTTTTTTCAATCAACTAACATTTCAATGCATGTCTGGATAAGATCAAATAATCAATTCAAAACCATGGTTTTAACCAAAAATACCCAAACACTCGTTTTTTTTTATTTAAAGAAATTGATTTTGGTCTAAAATCTCCGTTCCAGCACAATCTAATTTAAGCTGCTTTTAATTTTCAATTCTAAGCGTTGAGCCATTATTATTTTGTCGGAATTATGAAATTATCAAATATACCCCTGCTGCACTGTGCGTTCGTGAACTATTAAACTAAACCTTTCTTACTTCGGTAAAAAGGGCTTCCTCACAGGGAACAAACAAGTGTCGTTTTGGACTCAAGGCTTGTATTATTAGCTACGTTTAGTCATTTATGCCCTGTGTACTTTCATTATTCTTGAAGCTCGATTTTTACGGTGAACATCCTGCATGAGGTGTCATCACATACTAAACATCAAATTTTATCAATAATTTAATTTTAAAAAATAATATCCTTTATAATAATTTATACAGTAAAAATTAATTCTAATTAAATCATCCAAACATATTCAATTATATTAAAATTAATTTTAAAAAAATAATATTCAAACTGATTGCATTATAACATAATCAATTATATTAAAAACAGGTCCTTAACTTTTGGATATGTAATTTTATAGCAGATATTAAGTATATAGCATTTAATATATCTTAAAATTTTTGTTGCAATATGCTTGACAAAGTTTACTAATAATAATTTTGTAATTTATTTTATTAAATATAAAATGAAAGAAAATTAAAATGATATTAATACTTTAAGAGCATATGCAGCGTTATTTCATTGAAATAAGTAGATCACATAATAACTATATCTTCCAAACTACTAAAACAATTACATTATACATATATAACAGATTACATGTAGAATTAAGATAAAAATTTCATCTAGTGTTTTAAGACTTATATTTTATAATGTGTCAACTTAAAGGCTAAAGATATATAACTTCTATATTTTATTAAAAAAATTTAGGAAAAAAGGGTAAAAATATTTTGAAGCTTTTCCTTCAAATGTACCTGTTATCTTAATTTTTTTTTTGAAATAATGTCACCACAAATCTTTTTAAAATAGTACAATGTTATTGTGTGGTTAAATGTTGGTTTAGTTGAGTGTCGATGTGGAACTTTGATCACAGAAATTTCCACCCACCTTTTTTCCTCCTTTTAATTTTCCCTGCCTGATTAGGCAATAACTATTGCTCCATGATGTCATTGATCTCTCCTTCCTCCTCATTCTTCTTTTGTTTTTTTTAATTACCTACTCTCTTTTTTAGATTCAGAAATAAAAACAAGACTTGAAAAATCAAGTTTGGAGGCTTTGTTTAGAGAAGGGTTTAGACTTAAAAAAATTAGTATTTTTTAAGAAAATCAGGCTTCTAGACCCAATTTTGATAGGCTTTGAAAAAAATGGTTCAGGCTCAGGCCGCCCTCCAAGTCTTATTTCCCAAAAGATCGATAATTTTTTAAGTACTGTGTTGTCAAAATAATTGATGTTGGTTCTTTTGCCATTTATTTTAACACAATATTGACATATTTTTATTAATTTCTTAGACATGATTACTTTATAAGGTCTATTTCTTGATTTTGATCAATGTTATATTTCATAATATGCAAGTTTTTGCATTCATCAAATTTGATAAGGTTGATCTGGATTAAAAATTTTTATCTTCATTTTAAAACTTGATTAAGATTCTATATCTTTATTTATATTTATTTGTTTTATTGAATTTTTTAAAAAATAAAACAAACTTATGAGTCTGATCTTGATTCCTTCAAATAAAGATCGAGCTTTAAAAAACTAATCATTTGTTAAAAAATGAGTTCAAGAGCTTGAGCTTTTAACGGTCAGGCCTGTCCATTTTTTTAGTTTTATTTCCTTCCATATCTCCTCATTTTCATTTATTAAGTATTAATAATCAATACTGAATCCTAGAGGTAGAAGGCCAGCTTGTTTGTTTATTAATCCATTAGAGTTGCCATTGATTGAAGATTGAGCGATCCAAACTTACAGCTGGGCTATCACATCGATTAAACGGTCTTAAATTAATTCTTAAACGAGTTCCGCCTGTTTTCACGACCCTACGGGGAGAAGATAAGGCCTCAATTAATCCAACACATAGGACCCTCATCCTCCCAAAAAAAAAAAAAAATCTTAGTGGCCAGTAGGAAATATTGGTTACATGTTTTAATTCGTGTACGCAGTGATCTTAAAAAGCCAAATACAAGGACGCATAAGAACATTTGACCGAGTCGCATGCCATTGGGGAGAAGGAAGCAGGTTGCCTGCATCACGAGTCATGACTATTATGGATGCCATTTATTTCAGTCCTCGCACTTATACTCATCAATGCATCTTCTCCGAAACTCTGTGTCCGTGAACGCGTCAACCCATGCATGTGTCATTAAAATCCACCATACCCTCATTTTTATATGTTCCTCCTCAATTTTCCCTCTCTGCTATACATAATATCAAATGACAAATGTGCCCTCGATCAAAAAAAAAAAAAAAGAATCCTTAATTAGCGCTAAACTTGTCTATCTTAAAACTTGAACAAACTGTCAACTCATCCGCCGGGGAAAAAATGCTTCGCTTTGTAGCCCACTTAATTCTATATTTTCGTATATTTAGGGCAATATCCCGACAACAAATTCTACATAGCCATTAGTCCAATATCTCAGAAATTCTGTAGCAAAGTATACTGCTGATGTATTATTTATTTCATTATTTGTGCAAAACTCCAAAGACCAAAAAGAGTCTTACTGGCTGGTCAAATTAAAAAAAAAAAAAAACCAGAGTCTTACTGGGTCAACCTATAGACAATGGTGATTTGCGAACACGTCGAAGTCGATCGTGTTTCTTTTCTTCTTCTTCTTCTTCTTCTTTTTTTTTTTTGGGCCCAAAAGTAAATCGCGTTGGCTCCACGTTGTATACCTTACGTCACGTAACTTATGTCAAAATAAATGCACCATGAATTTTTAAACATGCACGAGAAATGACAATGGTGTAAAAATACAAGCAATTACACGAACAGTATTATTAATCTAACAAAAGAGAATAATTTTTTATAACATAATAAATCCATGTTCACATACTCACTAAAAGAGGTGTATATATTTACTATTATTTAAAAAAATTGTATTCAAGGATTGTTGAATAATCTTATTTGTAGACAATGACAATAATAAGTTAATATTTGAAAAAAATTATATTTTTATTTTAAAAATAATTAATTATTGTCTGCAAATAATATTCTTTAACAGTCCTTTTGTGTGATTTTTCTTATCATTTAACTGTACTTTGAATATGATTGCTTTCATAAAAATACACCGTGCACATTAAAAAAAAAAAAGACTTGGCGTAAAATATTATAATCTGTCATATCCTTTATTTTCTTGTTACATTTGTATATTTCATTATAGTATGTCTGATTAATTCATGTATGTATATGTACCAACATTTTATTTAAAAAAAAAGTATCTGTACTAACACATGCAAATACTAACGCGCCGGGTGTAGGAAATAGGTAGGAAAATGAGATGGAACGTGCCCCAACAAATTAATTAAATTGACTAAAACATATTGACCATGTCAAACGTGGAATATATTGCTTAAATAACTGGCAATTAATTTTCCTAATATATATATATATATATATATTAAAAGCTTATCATACAATCCTTATTAAGAAACTTGTTATTTGTTCTGTACAGTATACAAACTTGAATAAACCTTACACGATACGATTAGTTTTTGTGACTTTATATGCGTAATACTTAATCCACTTCTAATTGGATTAAATAACTAGCATGATGGTCAAAATGTATTTTTACATTATAATATCTTAGGCAGTGATTTGGATGTATGATTATTTAAATTTAGATTTGCATTTGAACCAAATCCTCTATATAGGATCGCATGTGCCTATATAAAAGTTTTATTTAAATATCATATTTTATTATAACTTTTATATAATTTTAAATTTCCTTTTGACTTTAATTATTTAAACTTTTAGCTACTCTTCTCCTCTTGTTTATTTATTATTCACATTTTCACCATCGAAACCTTGGTTATTTTCATACGTTCTCTTATATCTTTTCATATACTCTCAACCTTCTGTTTTTTCTTCAAATCTCAACTCATTTATTTTTTATTTTTAAAAGTTTGTTATGCTATCCGAACAAAAAATTTTAAATATAATTTTAAATGTGATATTATAAGACTAAGGTCTTAAAAAAAAATTCTTCAATCCAAACACTACTTTAAAATATTTAATAATTTAACTAAGTTGGTCTCATCATGTTGCCTAAAAAATAAATTCAAGGTTGCGCAAATTTCATTGGCTAATAAATCCTTCGTGCGTACAACTTTTTTAATTTTCTCTTCATTATAAATTAATTATTATACATAATTATATGTGCGTGTGTGTGAAACTTAGAAATGATCTCCATGCATTGAATTATTATTTATTTCACGCATAACTGTATCTTTTCAGAAATTCTGTGGCAACATAATATTACTTTTGCGCAGACGTCCAAAAAGCACAAAGGAGAGACTTTCTGGTAAAGCTAAACAATGGAAATTTGCCAACATGACTAAGTTGATTGTTCTGGTTCCACGTTATATATGTTGCGTCACGTATCTTATGTCAATTAATTTGCATATCCGCACTGTGAGAGAATGACGAGGAATTGTTTATTAAATATGTTAATTTTCGTGCGCAAAATATAATGTGAGGCCGAGTTTATAATTGTCCACGTAAGAGGATGTTGAGCCAATTTCATCACTATTGGCCACGTAAATAAGAATTAATTTGAGCCGCATGGCCTAATGAACCATCTCACGTTAATATAACTAAATTATGAACAAATCAATTGCTATTGTTTCTGATTAGGATAGCCATCATTCCCTCTTAAGTTCTTTTTAATCTGGCATGATCCCTTATAATTTGTTATATGCGCATGTTAATGCATCTTCTCACAAAATTCTGTATCAAAATATATGAGTAGCATTTTTGAGCAAGACACCGAAGACCAGAAAGGGGGCTTTCACAATGGTAATTCCTGAACGTGTCCAAGCTAATTGTGTTAGTTATTAAAAACAAACCCAATCATTGAATTCCAGTGATCGGTGTCAAGCGAACGCAGTTATGTGGCCCCAGCAATGAGATAATGTACAGTTTGTGCGTAACAACATCATTTGATTGTCATTATAGGTCTGTTTGGTTCGAGGGGAGGGAAGGGGAGGGAAGGGGAGGTGAGGGGAGAGGAGGGAAGGGAAGGGGAGGGGGAGGAGGGGGAAGGGAGGGGAGGGGAGCTCCCCCCAATTTGGAGGGGAGGCTTTGGAGGGGAGGGGAGGGAAAATTTTAAAAATTTTCCCTCCCCTCCTCCTAACCAAATGAGGGGAGGGGAGGGAGGGGCTCCCCTCCTCCTAACCAAATGAGGGGAGGGAAGAGGAGCCCCTCCCCTCCCCTCCCCTCCCCCGAACCAAACGGAGCCTATGTGACACGTGTGTTGTAAGTAAAAATATGAATGAGTTAATGTGACTACTTGACTTAGCATAGATAAATATGATTTTTCTTGCAAAATGTCAAATATTTATGTTTATAAATATTGCCCATATTTAATTGTCAATTAATAAACAATTGTATAGGATAAATATATTTTAGTTATTAAGTAGTTGTATTTATCCTTCTTTTTTAATATTTTATAAACACTAGTTTCGATGTGGATAGGGAAAAAAATAGAGGTTTAGGAATTTCATTATTCATATCATAAAGCCTCCCAAATTTAATTTATTTTTGTGTAATTGATATAATATTGCCAATTAGAAAATGCAATTTTGATTATACTTGCACTATAAGGATGTTTATTATTGGTGTTTGTATTTTAAACTCTAAAATATTATAAATAAATTTGATTATTGTTAATATGGCTAAAATATTAGTGCAAGTATAGGAATGTGAAATGTTGATAACTACGAACATTATTTAATCAAATGTAATGCTAAGCCTCCCCCTTTATTAAGGGTGGAGGAGTGAAAATGAGATTGTTGTGATTGTGTGTATGTGGTGTGTTACATAGATGATCTCAAGTCCATTAAGTGTGATCTAGATATTAGCAATAGCTTTTGGCATACGTATGAGATTTTGGACAACCTTATATTGTGAAAAGTTAAAAAAAAAATGTGTTTGAGTGTGTAACTTTCTCGTGTGAAAGAAATTGAAAGTAAAATCCCGTGTCATTAGTTAGTTCATGAAAAAAAATTTTTATAAACATTTATATTACCTCAATAGGATATCAGAGGAAAAAAATAGGGCATGGCAAAAGTTTCCCTTGAGTAATATCACATGACAGCACAATGCTGTCACATTCTACGCAGCACACTGCTGTGCATGATACTTGCATGCATGTGTCATAGCGTGCTCCTCTGTCTTTCAGTCTTTTCATGTTTCTCAACTAATTTTGAGTCTTTGAACTACCAAATAATATTCCATACTTTTGTAAAAAACTTGAGATCCCGCTTTTTGGCAAATATTACAAAACTTGATAATTTGATAGAGTTAGCCCGGTGATTACCTTCATTTTGATGTTAATAGTGAATTAATAAGGGTAACATTACATCGGCAATTAGCCAATGTACAGTTTGTGGGTTCTCCATGTCCTTTTATTATATAGTTGTTGCCGCTCATATTTTGATGAGGAATGCATAGGTGATGCAGTTAGATGTGAGAAAAATGGTTGCCTTCATGATCCTTATCCGGATTGCACTGCGTTAAAATTGGAGAGGTATTTTCATACTCTGTATTTCATTTCCTTTTGAATAAATTTTCCCCTTTTCATTAAAAAAATTAAATTAAAAAGTATTTCTAAAATAAAGAAGGTCAAAGAATACAAGAATAT
The DNA here is from genome assembly GCF_029017545.1 of Prosopis cineraria. Classification (NCBI taxonomy): domain Eukaryota; kingdom Viridiplantae; phylum Streptophyta; class Magnoliopsida; order Fabales; family Fabaceae; genus Prosopis; species Prosopis cineraria. The sequence continues at coordinate 616,370 of NW_026555344.1, forward strand.
ATAAATTATTCTTTGTGGTTTTAACAGCAGTGGCCTGGTTAACTGGTTTGCCATGAGTGGATAAGGATTCAGTCTTCATTGGTGGGACCAGAGGAAGCCTGGGGGGCTGGTTTCGCAATTTAAGGGTAACCGGTGAGCAAATTTTTCAGTGGCATTCTACCATTTTCTATCAAGTTTCGTTTTCTTTCTGAACATTTTTCATGCATGCTGGATCGTTTGGTAGTCTTCTTGTTGTATTTGTATTGTGAAAAAAAGGAGAATATACAAGCAAGAAATTATAACTATGATGAGCCACCTTCCCATCATATCTTGTAAATTTCTTTTGCTCTTAAATAACATCCAGAAATGTGCTAATAAAGCTTCCTGGTATGGCACAATGATGAGGCGTTTGGTGAGGTTATGCAATTGTAGAAAGTTTGAGGCTTAATCATTACAGTGTAATATACTTAGCAATATCTACAAGTTTGGAATCTGTCAAATTCGTTTGGTATGATATAATATTATTATAAATATATATAAGTGTATTATATCTAATAAAACTATACCATCGTAAGGTGACATTCTCAAAGATCTTTACAAGATGGTAACGTTGTGGGGATCAAAAAATGACTGCTGGGATTGTGCGGGGAACTCTTTTTTTGTGTAAGGGCTTATTGGTTTATTTTGATCAGCTTCTCTCCTTTCTCAAGTCCAACTCTATCAAGGCTCTCTTTTAAGATATCTGGATTGGGTGAATATTTGCATTTTCTTGGGGTTTATCAGTTTTGAATCACTAATGTTGAACTATTTGCAAGAAGATTTGCTATAGGTGCTCCACTGGGTGATTTCTCTTGGTTTTCATATTGTGATATCAACGTTACTTTCTTTTTGTACTCATAGCATAATGGATTGTTTTGCTTTGCTTTGTCTTCATTAAATTGCAAATGGAATTTCGACTTATATGACTTGGTATGCAATGTCATTTGGGCTTTTTTTTTTAAACTCAAAGTCTACGAATAATTTAAGAAAAATTACCAAAAATCTTGGAACAAATGTAAGAGCGAACTCTCAAGAAGCTGAACTTCACATATAATTTCTATCTCTTCATTATTAACATTAACAATTAACAAATCGTATAATGTCACATGCAGGCATAAATGTTGGGCTATATACATACAAAAGAACATCCATAAAAGTTTAGTTTCATGTTGAGAACTAGAACCTAATCATAATATTAATTTTTAAACACAAACACAAAAGTTGATGATCATAACAAAATCTTATTATGTTTTTTTCAGTAGCAACCCATTCACAAAGCAGTAGGAGCACAAGACCACTCACACATCCAGTTAAGTTTCATTATCGTCAGTGGCAATAGTTTCAAAGGAAGGTCCAGCAGAGCACAATTAAATATATGATTTCCTTGCCTAGTACTCTCTAATTCCCTATTTTGTATGTGCCTAGAGAATTCAAAATAAATGTCAATAAAGAGTTAGATTATGCTCCTAAGTCTCTAGTGGATCTAAGACACATAGTATAGGCGTAGTCACTGTTATTAAGGTAGTGAAAAAGGAGAAATGGTGGAAACTTGAAAAGTTTAAGGGCTTTAAGATGTTTTTATTTTGATATTTTAATATTATTAAGTCTTCAGCCTTTTGCCTCCTCTTCTCGCTCGACACTTTAAGTTGAAATCAATGTTGTCTTTTGCAACCTTTCTTTCTTGCAATTATGGAATGAAATTCAATTTGCCATTGAGTGCCATTATTACCTTATTTCGATCTTCAATCCATAGCTTAAGAGCATAAGGCTTGCAGAGTGCTTGCCCTTGTGGTATTCTAGATAGAGCTATGCAATTTATAGAAGAATCTCATCATTCAGAGGGTAATGATAAAATTGGTTCTTGCCCTTCATTTATAATATGATAATCTAATATAGGATATGAAAAAGAATGGTATAAGTTCAAAAACATGAGTTCAAATGGTATGAGACTTGAAGTCAAAATTTATTGATGTTAATTTGAGGCAGCCTGTAGAAAAGTCCTGCAGAAGTATTGTTACACAAACATGTGATTTTAGTTGCATAAGTATTATAACAATAACATGGATAAGTTTATTGAAAATAGAATCAATGAAATGCCTATGAACATTTTCTCTCCTTGATGAACTTCCACCTTTCTGACATCAAGAAAAAGATGTCTTATATCTGCATCACATGAAAGTCCATTGATCAGTGGTTTTCCTGGTTTTTGTTGAACTCTTTTGTGGTACAAAGGTGCTTTCAGGTATTGAGGAGGAGGCCACCATAACGCCTCTTGCCCCTCTTTCTCATTATAAAATCTTCACTTGTGTTCCATCCAGGATAGCTTGTTTTTTGAAGGGGCACTATGCTCTTATCTATTTTATCCTTAGTTTCTTACTCAATTTGCTCTTTTCATTTTAGTTTATAGGAGCAACAATGGGGTCATCAGAACTACAGGTACAAACTGACAATGGGCTAATCAGTTTGCCAAGCAATGTCTGTGGCGTTATAGTGGAATATCTTCCCGGGGGTGCACTAAAATCTTGATAAAAAATAGGAGAAGGAAGTTAACTTTAATGATTGTCATCCAATCTTGCAAGAGGGTAATTTTCCTTCACAACTCCTCCTCCTCCTCTTCTGGACAATTGTGGTTCAGCAGTTTGATAGCAACATCTGGCTTACAATGTTCTCACATAACCATGGAAATAAAATTCGTTTGATTTTTCAAAGGTGTTGAGCTTATAAAAGTTTTAAAATTTGCATATGAAAATTTTATCTGTAGTTACTTACATGTATGAAATCACTGTTAGATTTTGTAATGCAACTATAATACATGGATGTGTCTCTTTTGCAATTTAGCACCACATTATTACTTCCCCTGGCAAGGTCTTCATTAAAGAATGTGATAAAAAACACTTTGATAACTTCACATCAGTTATTTCCAAAATGGTGGCCTTAATGTGGAGCAAGTAACATTGACAAAAAGAAAAGAAAGTTATAAGATGTTTTCTTATAAAAAATTTGATAAAAGAGGGAGATTGTGTAATTGACTATTCACATATTTTCCAAATGTGTTGGTGTCATACGAGTGTCAAATGGCAAGCCCTATAACAGGATATGTGATGTATACAGTTTTGGCATCTGTTTATGGGAGACATATTATTGTGACAAGCCATACCCTGACCCAAGTTTTTCAGAGGTTACTATAGTCGTTGTTCGTTTGGTAACCTATCTTCTCTGTTCAAATTGATTATCCCTCTTGGGCAATATGTGGTTTTTGATATAGTTTGATAATGCTATTTTCTTGATTAAGAATCAAAGAATCTGAGACCGCAGATACCAAGATGTTGCCCAAGTTCTCTGGCAAATGTAATGAAGAGATGGTGGGATGACAATCTTGAAATGTGATTGGAGATGGATGAGGTGGTTTCCTGACGCAACAAAAAGTGGAGGGGGGATCCACCTTGATCAATGGCAAGGTTGTCATTGTTTCCACAAGTCAGAGGACCATGATCCATAGTTTTTCAACGAACGATTAGTTGGTTGTGTATAGTGATTTTTATGTTCTTAGAATCAATATGTATCCATGGTGAGAACAAAAAATAGATTCAGAACATTAAACTACAAAATAACCTGCACCTTTTTTATTTGTCTTTATACTCTTCCAACACTTCACTAAATTATTATGATATAAGACTTTGAATGGCTTATTTAATACTTTACTAATGAAATAAGACGTAAACCATTGTAAGTTCCTCTTTACATGTAATTAATTTGGTTAAATGCAGATAATTAAGTCTACATACAAAAGGCCTAAAATAATGATTCATGATAAAAGTAACCAAGCATCTTCAAAAATGATCAAATGTTATATTTCAAAAGATATTGAGAACATTGAAAATGAATTATAAATCTTCTTTGTGTTATACCCTACATTATTTATTTGCTTAAATTCTTTGCTTATGGGTTGTACTTTTCCATCAAAATTAGTTATGATTATATCATTTACATTTATGATTTGTTTAATTGGCTGTAGATTAATGCATTCCAACTTATAAAAACCACATGCTTAGTAAAAAAAAAAAAAGGAAACTAAAGGACACATCAACCTGTTGATTTCAAATATATAGTATATCATAATAAAGATGCTTTACGATATAACTTATCCTATAAAAGGCAATTTTAAGAACACATGTAAAAGTGGGACACTATTAAGTACTAATATATTAATTCAAGAATTGGGGATGGGTGTGGAGGGAGTAGGTAGGAAAAAGGTGAAATGAAACCTACTGTCCAAACAAAATAACTAAAAGAAGAATCACATTCGAAGGTTATTCAACAAAATTATTTATAAATAAAAATTAATAAAAAATATATTGTAATTAAAGTGAGAACATGATTTATTTTTTTTTAAATATAACATGTTATTAGTCATTACTTGTAAATAATTTTTTTAAAAAGTTCTTGGATATATATATTTTTTTAATTAAAATGACTAGGACACTGACCACGTCAAACGTGCGTACGTATGGAATATATTGCTGAAGTAATAGGAGAGGTTGTTGGCGACAAAAATATGAAATTAAAGTTGATGACTTACAAAGCCGTGTTGGGTTGTTGGGTTCAATGGAAGCAAGCACGGTGAGGAGAAGCCAACAAAGAAAAACAGTGGGAGAGACCCCTCTTTCCAGATTATTACAGGCGAATCTTCAAATCCACCAGATTCAGAGCGGGACCTGGCCCCCTTTAAGATCAGATCACACCAGAACCCGAGTGGGATCTCCCGTACAGGAGGATCAATCAGATCAACACTGAGCCCCACGCTCAGATGTCACAACATCACTGCTCTCCAATTTTGCAACACCAGTTGGAAATCGAACCTTGGTCCTTTTCCTTTCCCCTTAATGCGTTTCCCCTGTTCCACATCCGGCCACTGATGTCTTTGTTTGTTATAACTATAATGATTGGTGAAGGGATAAATTTGTTAAATAATTTTATAATTAAAATTATTTTTATTTAAAAAAATTCACTTCCATAAACCCATCTCATTTTTATGAAATTTAATTCAATCTATTTTAAAAAATTTTATTTTCACATGAAAATTTATTTCATGCATATCAAATAAAAAAAATGTGAATTATAATTTTATTTTTATTTCTATGTCTTCATTTCCAGCATACCAAATGGGATATAAGTTTTTAAAAAATGTGCACAAACCCAATTAAAACGCACCGTGCCTAAACAAATGGTCAGATAATGCAAATATCCCACCAGTCCTGCAAGGAAAATTAACAAATGTTATATATTGGGCACAAGTAAAAATATAGTGAAACGGGTCTAACCAAGAGGTGAAACTGAAACATGTATATATATAACTTAAAATAAGTGACTCGCAAAATCTGATTGGAAAGAATGACAGTTAGGTCACTAATAAAAAATTTTATTAAATAAATCATAAATAACAAGTATCATTAATTCAATATTTTAAAACATAACTGTCATTTTCCTTGAATAAAAAAGTTGAAAAGAAAGCTCAGGCGCACAAGATTTCATGCGCGGGATCAGGAGAGCGTGATTAAACCTCAACCACACAGTATGTGCAAGAACTCATCATGGCTCTCAAGATGCACCAACCGGGAATCAAACCCGGGTCTGTACCGTGGCAGGGTACTGTTCTACCACGAGACCACTGGTGCTTGATGTGCATGAGATGATGTGAGTTGTTAATACAAATTAGGATATTGGTGTTATTATTCGATATTTGCGTGTGTGAACTTAAATTTTGTTTCAATTGACACGGGTGATGGCTGCGAGGGTATCCTTAATTTCTTCTGTTGCAAATCAATTTTAATTTCAATTTCATTTTATTTTTTTGCTTTTGTTGCATTTCAATTTAACTTCCCATCATCATCGTCATAAATGCGTTGCTCATGCTTACCGCAAATTGTAGAAGTGGTGAAAGGTTTAGACACCTGTTTTGCTTTCAGCCGCTTCATGTGCACCTTCGCGAAAAGACAACTCTAAACTTGCCTTGCATTGCTTTTCCAAACAAATCTTTTCTTTTCCTTTCGTGGACTAACTTTGTAGTTTGACTGAGTCTTCTATCATTATTTTACTGCTACTTAACTATTATCTCAATTTAGTTCCTCCGGCTTCTAAACCATTTTATGGATCGAGACATCATAAATACGATGAGCTGTGTTTGATCATTGGTGTGTTGAGGGCAGTGTTAATCATCTGGCAAGATAAATGCATTGCGATCAGTTGATTAATTGACGTGTCAAATCAATCAGTGAATGAATTGAACAAACATGGTGGCATAAAAAAAAAAAACGATTACATGCACATTGATATAAAATAAAGCAAATGAACATTATTTTTGAAATTTGAAGTTGACACATTTTCTAATCTTATTCAAAAAAATAGAGACAAAATATATTGAATAATAGATATAAAAACATAATAAACTCTGTCATATATATATATATATATATATATTAAAGAAAGAGAACTCCATTATTTTTTAAAACCATAATTATTCGACCGCAATGAAAGAAATAGGGAAAAAAATAGTTAAGGCTAGCTCTTTACTTGAGGAAATTATCATTTTTTTTTTTCAGGGAAAACTCAATTACAACTTCCAGCTAGAACAAAGTGCATGTTCCATTAGTACTGGAGCTATTAATATCCTTGAAGTATTATCTGCAGAAGATAAAAAATATAACTTTAAGATCTTTAATTACTTGTCCGTTTCACAAACAAGAGTTAAAAATTGAACATCCAACCATTTGTTTAGAATTTAATTAGGTCCCCTCGATTGAGGGATATTAACCATTAGATTGTGATATAAGAGATTTGAGGGTGGAGTTACAATTTCTTCTTAAAAAAATTAAATAGAGGCTTTATTTTTGTTTTAAGAGAACCTCCAATTGATCTGTTTATTTAAGTAATGAGAGATTCTCACACTCATGTCAAAATGAATCGATAAAAATGCATATTTTAATTCTAAACAACTATAATCTATTATTTGACCACTAATTAAATTTTAAAATTCATACTCTACTTAATGAATCTCTAAGTTTTAGCACATGCAAATGAAGGAAAAAATAAATCATAGCTAATGTTATTTTTGGGCTTACTAGTAAATCCATGATAAATTATTTAATATATTAACTATATATCGTACATGTTGATTACGATTAAATTCAAATACATGGAAGGGATTTCACCCTACCTGATGGTAAATAGTATACATCGTACGTTTGGTAATCATGCATACATATTTACCAAATCAACGTTTCCTCTATCATTCAATATAATATTCAATCTAAAGGAAGAAAAAATGGTTTGGTAAATCTGTTTTTTCTTTCCACCATTTTGGGTTCGAAACAAAGACAAGACCTTCAAAGCTTTGCTGGGTATTTGTTCAACCACACTGGAATTCCACGTACAACCCCAGAGCAATCACTGTTAGCATTACCCACGGGTACTCCCTCCACTGTAAAACAATGTTCTGAGACTTTAACCCTAACTGAAACATTTATAACCCCATTTTTCCTGCACTTTCTATCCCACAATCTATAACTCAGAAAATGAACTTGATTTTGCGGCACGTATCCTCCCATGAAATCTGAAACTGGTATTCTCGCCATCCCAATGCTTGTCACACACCCCATTGCACTCTTCTCCTTCACCTCAGCTGTTATGAACCTCGCATGCACTGGCACTTCCATCTCCAGCTTCTCATTCCATTTTGGGTGGCTCCCTCCTTCTGATTCCATCCTCGTCGTCCACGTCTCTCCGGGCCTGCCCGACTCCGGCGACTGGAGGCAGACGAAGACGTTCTTCTTTACTTGCTTGCGGTTGATCCGGAGATCCTCTGCAGATAACACTGTGATCTCTAGCGTGTGTGACATGGTTTAATTTCTCTGGGAAGGTGGAGAAGGAGAATATTATATGGAGGTCTTGGAGCTGTGAGGAGAAGAGGGAGGGAATGGTTTTAATATGGGTTTGGGAAGGGAGGCTTAGGGAAGGGAAAGAGAAAGAGAGAGGTTGTTTCTGTTCAGCGTGGCGGGAAACTTCTGAGAAAAGGAGAACCGTTAAGTGACGGCGTGTGCCTCGGAGGGGAGTTTGGCAGACGTTTTTGAAGGAATCAAACGGTGACAGTTAGAGTTGACGGTGGAAGATACCTGGAAATTTCGTTCCTGACACGGAGGAATTTTCAAATCTGAGCCGGGAATTCCTGTTCATTTTCGTAGCTACCAAACTCCACTGGAACATTCAAGGTGGGGAGACGTGGGTCCCACCCTCACATTATGAAGGCAGGAGGGATTAGGATGAATTGAGCCCCGTTTCCATGATCCCGAAGATCAGCAATATGTGCTTATTGACAGGATGAGATTTGAACTTAAAAATTTTAATTTAAATAGTGCAAATTTAAAATATTATCATGTATTAAATTTATTAAAATAAAAATTATAAAATAATTTTAATAAATTTTTTATTTATAAATTTGGCCTATATTTAATTTAAAGGGTTTAATATTAAAATTTTTATGATTAATGTATATTGATAGTCAGATATCAATATACATTAATCATAAAAATTTTAATATTAAATTAAATTCTTTAAATTAAATTTAGACCATCTTAAAAATAAAAAAATTATTAAATTTATTTTATTATTTTTATTTTAATAAATATAATATATAATAATATAATAATAATATTTTAAACCTGAACCATTTCAAATTCCATATCAATTTCGAATGAATCCTCACCAAGAAAGTATCCTGGTACAAAATTCAGTGCCTACCAAATTGTATGTTTTAACTTTCAAGTCAGAAATGCATATTTTTAATAATTTAATTTTTATGCTATTTTATTGAAATCGTTCTAAGCCATTTAACTTTCATTTTTTATATATATATATATATATATAGAGCTAAAAAAGATATTAAAATATGATAGAATAAAAAATTCTAAAATTTCAACAATCTATGCTACTAGTCGTCGATCAGAATTATCCAAATTATTTAGTGAACAATTTTTAGATGCATGCTGTATGTAGATTATACAAAGTCAAGTGGAATAAATTAGGACCTACTTCAGACCAAGTCAACACCCTTGTTTATGGGGAACTTGGAGTCGAAGGCTTCTCTGCAAGCTTGTGATGGATGAAAAGAGAAAGAGAGTCTTATTATTGCTCCTTTCCCTTTAATTATATAAAGCGTAAATTGTATAATATAGCATATGGTAGATTTATGACAAAAGTAGTATGTCTATTGGCAAATAAAATCTAGAAAACATTATTAATAAATCTCTAATTAGGAACAAAATTGTGCTACAGGACCAAAGAACTAGAATGCTAGCAGAGAGGCTTGAGATTTTATAACTAGCTATATGCTTGCACTCTCAATCTATATGCTTGCACTGTTGTCATTTTGTCCTCCGGCACAAATTTAATTTCAATGAGAGACTTACTAGCAATTTGCCTGAAATGAATGTCACTTCAAATTGTTTATTTTATTATATATCATGCAAAAACCTGGTCTATTCTTGTTGATATGATAACCGGTAAAATCTGATTGGCTTAGTTCTAAACAAGCACTTACTTTAGTTTTTAGGGGTAATGACAAACAAGAAACCACGCAATTATTTAATTTCAAATAAGAACCTTGCTTTTTAACTAAATAATCCTCACTAGTGCAAAAATTATTTTTCACTACAGTTAAAATATATTTTTAACGACGGAAGATGGTATGTTGTAAAAGATTTTGTGATAGTAAATAGACATTTTTCATTACAGGTCAAAAGAAACTATGACAAAATATAATATTTTTTGCCACAGGTGCCATCTGACCTATGGCAAAAAATATAGTGGTAAAAAATATAATTTTTCACCATAGGTGGTCACGGACCTGTGGTGACAAACATGTTGACAAAAAATGGTATTTTTTGCCACAAGTGGGTTCGGACCTGTGGCGAAAAATTATTTTAGAGATCATTTATGGTCACAGTTCTATTAACAATTGTCGCCATAAATGACTTTTTATCACAGTTATTGTAACAACTGTGGTCGTAAATATTATATATATTTTTTTACTCGTACACTTATATCTATATATATCTCTTACTCACAAAACCTGCATTAATTAAGAAACAGCAACTCTAAAGACCAATACAAATATATCTGGTGAACACATATGAACTAAATTTACATTTTCAATATAAAGTATCTAAAAAGTTTCTATCTAACTACAGTTTATCATTACCTATTCCAAAAAAGCAAGATCTTATCTAACTACGGCATCATAACAATTTATAAAGCGAGATCTTTAAGACACTAAATCCTTCAATCCTATCAATTTAATATTACCAAAAGGCCAATTTCAACAAATTTTAACAAATATCAATTATTCAACTTCAAATTAATTATACTAAACATAAAGAAATTAAAATCATAGAAATTTTAAAAAAATTGACAACATAACAACTTATAAATTGAGATTTTTTTCGGGTACTAAACCCTCAATTTCATCAATTTAAGTAAACCACGATTGGTATTTTAATAATTATCAACTCTGATCAATAATTAATAGTATAATTTATGATAATGGGGTTCACAATTCATCTTAACAAACAAGCTTAAAAAGAAATTAATTATACTAAACACAAAAAAATTAATATCATGAAAATTTTAAAAAAAATCGACTGCATAACAACTTATAAATTGAGATTTTTTGAGCATCAAACCCTCAATTTGATCAATTTAAGTAAATTTTAATTAAAATTTTAATAATTATCAACTCTAATCAACAATCAATAATATAATTCTTTAAAGAAAAAAATTAAAAAAAGCTTAAAAAATAACAAGAGGTGAGCTATAATAAAAAAACAAACTAATTAAGTAGTAAATAATAATTAGTAACAATTAAAATTTATTCCAACAAATAAACTTAAAAAGAAAAAAATTGTATGAAAAGGAAATAAAAAAATTAGAAGCTAAAAATAATTAAGTACAAAAAAGTAGCTAAAAAATTGCCAAAAAAAACCTTATGCGATGGAATCTAGAAGAAACAGCAGCTGCTGGCGGTGGCGGCAACTAGAGAGGTGAAGAGACGAGCTGTGGGAAATGCAATTGGAGGCGAGCTGTGGGAAAGGCAGCTGGAGCGATGGCAGCTAGAACCTACTGGTGGAGCTGGAGAAAAGGCAGAGGTAAGGGAAAATGAGCTAAGAGACAACGGTAGTGACGGCAGCATAGAAGAAGGGTACAGCTAAGGGAAACAAGTTGAGGGGAATGAAGTTATAAGTAAAATCAAAGACAAAGGCACGGTGCTGAAATGAGCTGTTTGAATTTAAGACATATTAATGTTTGAAATTCAGACATATTAAATATGGCTGTTTTTATTAATAAAGTAATATTTAAGAAAAATTGATTTACGTAAAATAAGAAATACTCAATGAACATTATTTATTAGAATTATATTATTAATTATTAAATTTTATTTTAATTTTTTAAAATTAAATTTTTAATAAATAATTTACTTATTTATGTCTTAATTAATTTAATTTATTATAGTTATTTTTCAAATTAATTACATTTAGAAAATAAACAATTGAGTAATAATATACTTTAACTAATTAATTAAATTATTTACTTTTTTAAAATTAATTAAATTAATTTACTTTAATTAATTACATTTATGGCAATAGTTAATCTTAGGACTGTAACTATAAATGGAATACATAAGTATTTAATTATGAAAAAGCCACTTGCTCATAGATTGCCACAGGTTTTTGAGAAACTATGACGAAAAATGTGACATTAAAATTTTATTTTGCACTAGTACATCGATGACTATGTACCTAAATAATCCACCGGGGGGGACTAATGTCACGATTCCATTATCTATCTTTTTCTCTTGTATATTATTTTTCCAAGCTCCCATTGTTTTCTACTCAAATTTCATTCATTGTATGTCATGTGATTTACACAGCCACACAAGCTTTCATTATTTACCGAATAATGATTCCCTACTTTTTTAAAAAAAGAAGAAGAAGGTAATGGTTATTAAGAATTAATGCTTGGCAATAGCTAAATAGATATGATGTAACCCATCAACTCCAAATGCATATAATTTGTATCCTACTATAGATGTTTCTTTTAAATTTTTTTTTATCATTCATCTCGAACCCCCTTCCTCATTTTATAGTAGAATTTATATAATATATAATATGCTAAAATGAGCTGTTCGTAAAAAACAAACAATTAAAGGCATAGTGTCGCGAGGCGTGTCAGAAATGTAAGGTCTCAAAAGGATGGAAGAACTTGACTTCTAATCAAACACGGGGAACTCGGGCTCCCATACCACAGTTTACGCGGATGTGAGAATGTGAAGTGAAGAACACTAATGTAGATGCAGAAAAATAGAGATGCATTAATTAAAGAAAAAAGGTGGTGGGTTATGCTGGCTGTACAATAAAAAATAAAAACTAAAGCTACATGATAAAAAGAAAAATAAAGTAACAGGCGCAAAGTCTGAGACTGGTAGTTTGTTGATATTGATGATGACTATTGAGAGAGAGCTCCTCTATTTATAGATGATCCTGGCTTGGTGCTCAAGGCTCATGATTGCTACTTTTCTTGAATTTAGGAAGCACTTCTTCCATCATGTTTATTCATCATGAGTGATGGTTTTGACTTAATGGCTAAGATTTCATGAATATTCTTTTTTATATAATTATTTTAAAGCCAATTAAATTGAGTTGGGTTAGGGCCTCTAAATTTACAATTTGGATACAAACAATGCCCTCCGCATATAAATTGGCTAGAGTTTTCGTAGGCCAATTTTATATGGACATATCTTGAAGGATCGACTCATTCTCATTCTGATTAATAGTTGATCTAGTACTTTTCTTGAAAGACACCCTTGTGATTGAGAATTAAGGACCATGTAGTCCAATTTAGGATCAAGTTTCTTAAGGTTTAGGACCTCAAGAGCTAATTTTGGAATTGGCCTTTTGAGTTTTTAGACTGTAAAGACTAATTCTGTAAAATTTAGTTATTACGAGGCCCTTATGGAGAGAGCTTTTCAGGAGAGAGCTCTCGTAGAAAAGGCCCTTGTAAAACTTACCTTTCTGACTTTGGCCCCTATGGTGCCGACCCTTATGGCTGTGGCCTTTGTGACTTCAGCCCCTCTGATCTTGGCCCTTATAGTTACGGCCCCTGTGGTGCTAGCCTCTTGGTTGCGATCCCTATGACTTCGGCCCTTGTGACTCCAGCCCTAACAGTACTGGCCCTAATGGCTTTATCCCCAACGATACTAGCCTTGATAACTTCAATCCTTGTGGCTCTGGTCCTTCTAGCGCTGACCCTGATAGCTTCAGCCCTAATGGTGCTGGCCCCAATAACTTTGGCCTTTATGGTTTCGACCTCTCTGGTACTGACTCTAATAGCTTCGGCCCTGATAGTGCTAGCCCCAATGACTCCAGCCCCTCTGGTGCTGACCCCGATAGCTTCAGTCCTAATGGTGCTAGCCCTAATGACTTCGACCCTCGTGGCTCTGACTCCTCTAGTCCTGACCCCGATAGCTTCGGCCTCGATAGTGCTAGCCCCAATGACCTCGACCCTTGTGGCTTCGGCCCCTCTAGTGTTGACCCCGATAGCTTTAGCCCCAATAGTGCTGGCCCCAATGGCTCCGGCATTTATGGCTTCAGCCCCTCTGGTGTTGACCTCGATAGCTTCGGCCTTAACGGTGTTGGCCCTAATGGCTCCGACTCTTGTGGCTCTAGCCCCTCTGGCATTGGCCTCAATGGCTCTGGCCCCGATAGTACTGGCCCCAATGGCTCTGACTCTTGTGGCTCTGGCCTCTCTGGTGCTGGCCCCAATAACTCCGGCCCTTGTGGCTCCGGCCTCTCTGGTACTGGTTCCGATGGCTTTAGCCCTTGTGGCCGAACGGGCCTACTATTAAATTAGACTTGTCATTTATCTTTTGAGGGATGTTATAACGATCCTCATTATTAATCTTTTGGTCGAAGGACACTTTCGGAGACTACCCCGCGAGTCCATCTATTCTCTGAAGGTGCGAGCCAATTGAAACTTGCTCTTGTAACGATCTAAACATCATAGCAAAGATGTTCCTTAGCCCCTCCTTCAAAGTTTGCAATAGAGCTCTTTGCCGCTCGTTAGCTCGTACTTCATGTTCTGCATGTGCAGCCACGTTCTCTAAGTCGTAAGACTCAGGTCTATTCTTTCCAACAATATATTAATTCTTATATGTCTTAGGCATTTCTTTCACACAAGTCTCACCAAATGTGCCAAAAATTGTTCGTAAAAAACAAACAATTAAAGGCTTGGTGTCGCGAGGCGTGCCAGAAATTCAGGATTTCAAAAGGATGGAAGAATTTGACTTCTAATCAAACGTGGAGAACCTAGGCTCCCTTACCACAGTTCACCTGAATGTGAGAATGTAAAGTGAAGAATACTAATATAAATGCAGAAAAGTAGAGATGCATTAATTAAAAAAAAGGATGGCAGGCTATGCCAGCTGTACAATTAAAAATAAAAACTAAAATAACAGGCGCAAAGTCTGAGACTAGTAGTTTATTGATGTTGATAATGACTGTTGAGAGAGAGCTCCTCTATTTGTAAATGATCTTAACTTAGTGCTCAAGCCCTATGATCGTCACTTTTCTTGAATTTAGGAAACACTTCCTCTATCATGTTCATTCATTATGGGTGATGATCTTAACTTAATGGCTAAAATTTCATGAATATTCTTTTTTAGATAATTATTTTAAAGCCAATTAAGTTGAGTTGGGCTATGGCTTCTAAATTCACAATTTGGGTGCAAATAAGAGCCAATCGTAACATTTCATACAATTTTTCTCTAAAAAATAAACAAATATCTACAAATTCCTCTATCACTTTTAAAGCAACCTGCACATGATTGACAGTCTGCGTTGGCAATTGGCGTTCATTTTCGTTGCTAGCAATTTCCAATGGAAAATTCAAGGCCTAACACATAAAATCGATCGAGTCCAAATTTCAGTACATTTTATTATGAATTGTTCATCCCATGTACACCTCGTCTGGATAATCAAATCAAATTTGATTTGATGTATATATAAGTGAGTAATCAAAATTTTATATTTTTGGTGCTTTTTAATTTAAATAATTATTGTTATACAAATTTAAATATTTATATTATTTTACACCTTTCTCCATTTACGATAACATTTAATATTAAAATTTAATGAAAATATATGAAAAAAAAGATATCTAAGTTTTACTAAGTGGGTGTGATAATAATGGTAGCAGTTTGGATCATTTAAGCATTATTTCAAGATTCAATATTTGAAAGAGTGTATAGAAAATATCGCTTGAAAAAAAAACATCTTTTAAATTATGCTCAAATTTATGAATTTAAAAATTAGTATCATAGTTCTCCACTCTGAAGATATCCAAGGAAAAAAAGTTGGGAGAATGACAAATAATGATTTTATAAGAATATTAATATCAAAATTAAGATTTTTAAATAATGACGTTCCTGAATTTTAGTATTATTTTTACCATGTTTCAATATTAAAATTCTTAATTTGACTTTAATATTTTTACAAGGTTCTTATTTGTCATTCTCTCAAAAAAATTCTTATTACTCAATTTATTTATTAATATTTTGAGAAAAATTATGTATGAGTCTCATGAAGCAAACTTATTTACAAATAATAAGTTTCACAGAGTTTAGAAAGCAAAGGTCCATAGCCAGGATTTTTAGGACTTAAGTGTAATTTAAAATTATGATATAAATACAATATTGCCCTTACTTCTAATTGACGCGTGATCAATTTAACAATTAAATAAGTGAAGTTATAGAGGTAAAATATTGGACTAATAGTTAAAAATTATTGAAGAAGTAGTTAAAAAACTTTATTAGCAACACATGAGTCGCTCAACTATTAGATATATAAAGTTACAGTTATAAAATATTAAAGTAATAGTTGTAAATTATTGTTAAATTGACA
Organism: Prosopis cineraria; assembly: GCF_029017545.1. Taxonomy (NCBI): domain Eukaryota; kingdom Viridiplantae; phylum Streptophyta; class Magnoliopsida; order Fabales; family Fabaceae; genus Prosopis; species Prosopis cineraria. The sequence continues at coordinate 632,392 of NW_026555344.1, forward strand.
TGATTGATTTAACTATTAGATAAATGAAGCTATAGTTGTAAAATATTAAAGTAATAGTTGTAAATTATTGATGAGGTGGTTGTATATAATTAGTATTAAATTTGTACCGCATGATTAATTTAACTATTAAATATGTGAAGTTACAGTTATAAAAAATTAAAATAATATTTATAAATTATTAATTAATTAATTATAAATTAGTTTATTGATGTAGTGTATTTTTAATAGGAATACTATTATCTTCACATCCTAAGTTTAAATTACACTCGAGTCCTAGGAGACTTAGCTGTGATTTTTAAATTTTGGAAGAATTATTTGTAAATAAGTTTGCTCTACAAAAATTATATATAATTTTTCTTATATTTTTTTATCAAATCTTTATTTATTGCGATATTTTAATTTATTTAGTGCAGTAATTAGGGTTAAAAATTTAGCAATGCAGTTAACATTTTAATATATCAATGACATTCTTTCATTTATGTGTTTATTGACTAAACTTAAAAAGACTTATACCATGAAAAGAAAATACCGTGTACAGTTCAAGTTGTTCATACTTTATTAGTGTTAAGTGTTAACTGTTAGGTTAAGACACTGACCGTTCGTTTTTTTTTTTTTTTCCTTTTCGTTTTGGAGTGAAAAAGCTGACCACTCCTTCCGTTGAAATATTTTTTTGAGAGATTAAATATTAAAAAATATAAAATATTTTTAATTTTGTAAAATAGAATTATTTTTTTTAAACTGTCCCTATTAAATAAATTATTTTATATTTATTTTAGGGTAAAACATTCTATTAAATAAAAGTAAATATAAAAATATATGGTTAATTGAAAAACAAGTAACTATACTTTATATTTTTAAGTAGTTAAAGCATTTTTTAAGTAATCACAAACTTTGATTTTAATTTCATGACACAGGGCTCAATTTATCAAAAAAAAAAAAAATACATGTGAATGGTAAAAGAATAAATTCTTTCGCCACAGGAAATAATTATTGACGGAAGTTTATACGTGAGTAGTAAAAGGATTCCTTTATTTAAATTTATTGTTTCCATTTTTCTTTAATCCAATTACAAATTAGAAATGCCATGGACCGAATAAAAATGATTAAATTTAATTTATTTTCATTCACAAATTTTTCTAATTCAAACATAGTCTCGCTTAAATTATGAACCAGATTTACACAACATATAAATTGAACGCGAGATATCCTACACGCGAAGTTTGGTCTATTTATTAATTTGGATATAAACAAAAAACATGGAAAAATAAATAAAAATGAAATGAAATAACCTGTATCTGGATTCAGGATGGAGTTGGCCCCTTTTTTGAGATTTCGACAAAGCCTCTGGGGCGTGCATGGCTTGCGTTTACTGTTTACACTATTGCACAATAAAATTGTGGGAGACATTTCCAAGAGAATAAAAAAAAAAAAATTGCGCCTGATATATCATCAGTGTTGGGCTTAGTAGAAATAGTTAGTTTGTCGCTAACATGATAAATTAAAATTATTAAAAGAAGTATTTATATTTAATACTCAATTTTATCTTTAATAAAAAATTACCTATATCCAATAAACAATTAGTGAGATATAAATCTTTCCACAAGCCCTCCGACATATTATATGAAGTTTTTACCCTACCCCGTAAAAGCTATGTGTTTCATTATGTGAGTTATATTTTTTCTGACTTTCGCCTGCTCCATAGTAAACTTCAGAGGACATCAGATTTGCAATATAACCGTTCATATGTAATTTACAGCTCATTTCTTCCCCCTTTTTATTCGTCCTTTTGAAACCATGTGGGGATTATTGTAAAACTGAACAGTATTTCAAAAGACTCTTTTTAATTAATTCTCTCAACATTAAAAAATATAAAATATTTTTAATCAAATTTTATTTTAATAAAGTAGTTAATTGATTTCAAATTAATTCTATTTTTTCATATTTATCCCTATTAAACATGAATATTTTATTTTAAAATAAATATAAAATAGTTTATTTAATAGGGATACTTTTGAAAAGAAAGTAATGATTATACCTTAAAAAATTAAAAATGTATTACGTTTTTTAATATTTAATTTATCAAAAAATATCTTATGTTTTTGAACAGAGAGAGTACTTAATTTAGATTAATTTACATGTCTTATTGACCTAGTCTAAAGTCTAATTATCTCTTGACTTTCTCCCTTAAAACATGCCTTTTCCTAAATTTTATTAACCATTTATGATGATAATAAGACCTAATATTACGTGTTGAAAATATAATCCTTTTCTTTCACGTAACTACTAAATGTAAGATCTCAAACTCCCCCCACCCCCCAAAATTAACTGTACACTTTTCTTAAATAAGTCTGAAAACTAACAATTAGTAAATAATTAACTTACTTAATTTTTTAAATCTATATAAATTAGTTAACTAATTCTCATTTGACAGAAGCACTAGTTAACTAATTCAAAAAATCTTTAAAGACAATAACAGTACCAATACTTTAAACTAATAATCTAATGAAACTTTGATCCAGTCCATAGTTGGTTCTCTTCCATTATCGTCTCCATCAAATGCCGAAATACTAGCGTCTCAGGCCGTGGCTCAACTTTAAGATTCAAAGGACAAATCCTTGTAATCACAGGCAAAGCATAACTGAATTTTGGTTTGAGACCAAAGGGTCTTACACAACCTTATTAAGTAAATGATTCAGTAATTAACCTGGAACATACTGATCATCATTAGTTCCTGCACAACCTGAAAACTTGAAACTAAGATTTCACAATTCTATTTTGCTGCAGAACATTTGAAGACAAGCCATCAACTCAAGTTCAACAGATCAGCAATCCCGAAAATCTTACAAATAGACACATCACTGACAAAAATGAACAGTTAAGTTGATCACTATCAGTTCTTCATAGGTTTATTGAAACGAAAATAGCCTATGGAAACAAAAAGAATACAGAACAAACCACGCATTAATTCAGGGGAAGAAGCAATAAAGCTACCACATAATAGACGCCGAGTGCGAAGAGCGTTTTGCTTAATGAAACGACATCGTTTCTCATCCACCTGGTAAACGCTCGAAACGGCAATTTTTCAGTTACTTTATCTTCTCATTCGGAAAGTGCGTATCAGCAAAAATGGCTGCGGCTACATATTCTCCTGCTTCACTCTCTCGCTTCTATGTCAGTTCAAGACCTTATCCCCCGAAATTTTTCTTCTTCAAGTTCTCTGGTACCGGAAAAGACCGTTCTCGAACCGGTGCGGCTCGGTTCAAGTGCTCGGCGGGGCAGACTGGGTTTTTTACGCGAATCGGCCGTTTGATAAAGGAGAAGGCTAAGAGTGATGTGGAAAAGATCTTCTCTGGTTTCTCCAAGACCCGAAACAACCTGGCTGTCATCGACGAGCTCCTCCTCTACTGGAACCTGGCCGACACAGACCGAGTCCTCGACGAACTCGAAGAGGTTCCTCTTCTTTGGTTTTGAAGTGATTTTCAGGGTTTTTATTATTTATCTTGAAAATGATTTCATGCAGTGAAGAGAATAAGAATGTGAGTATTGGTAGCTAGTTAGAAGTTTGCTTTGAACGATGAATATGATATGGCTTTAAGCTTACGAAATTTCTTTCTTTGAATGTAAATGGTAAGAATAGCGCTATATGCAACTGACCGCATTTAACATCAAGTAGCTTATTCTCTGAATCCTTTTTTTCCCTTTTCTTTTGCTCCGGCTAAATTCAAAAACAGCCCCTTCATCACTGGTAGCTTTGACAGCTGTGAGCACCGTAATTTTTTTTTAAAATAATGCTTCAGCGTGATTTCTGCATCTATGGGGTATTTTTTATTGAAAATTGCGAAGAAAAAATTCATATGAAAACATATATATCGATGGGAAAAATTTAATTGGAACTTCTCATTTTTCTTTTCAGGCACTTTTGGTGTCTGATTTTGGGCCTAAAATTACATTGAAGATAGTGGATAACTTGCGTGAGGATATATTGTCTGGGAAGCTTAAATCAGGGAGTGAGATAAAGGTGAGCACCTTGGAGTTTAGGAATTTTTAATTCACTAATCTTATGCTTTAATGCCTGACTGATGAGCTACACATAATTTCTCCCAATACTCTGCCATGTTGCAAACCAAGCAATTTTATCTGCAATATGAAATACTTTGCTGTATTTTAATGGCTTTAGGAAGCATTGAAGAAGAATGTTTTGGATTTGTTGACCACGAAGGGGAGTAAAACTGATCTTCGACTTGGATTCAGGTGGGAGTCTGCTTTAACTATTGCCTTCAACATTGTTACAAACTACTTTGGTTGTGTTCTGATTGTGGTCGATGTTGAGTTAATTTTTTAATGTAATCAGGAAGCCAGCAGTAATAATGGTAGTTGGTGTTAATGGTGGCGGGAAGACCACATCTCTGGGTAAGGAAAGGACTTCAGGTCTTGGCCCTATAATTTGTCATATAACAAAATGAAAACCTGAGACACCTTTTACCCCCTCCTATGATATTGTGAACTAACATAAAATGGTACATGTTTCATTATCTTTAGTGGGGATGGGAGATTTTAAATCTTTTACGGAGCTATTTTACATATGCATATTACAGTCTTAAACTAATAATCGTTATATGAACTCAAACTTAAAAATAAAACGGAAAACCAAAAAAAAAAAAAAGAGTACAATCTTTACAGTTTAACCAACCAAAACCATGCTGATTTGATCATTTCACTTGCAGGTAAGTTGGCCTACAGATTGAAGAATGAAGGGGCTAAGGTGGGAATATGTTACCTGAGCTTTGCTGTGGCTATTGTTTTATTCTCTGAATTAAAATTGGTTCATCCATGGAGAACCCATTGCCTGAAGCCTTTGAAGAAGTAAATTTGAAGTAAATAAACTAGAAGGTGATACGAAAATAATAAAAAGTTTATGTCATTTAGATGGTTATTGGCTGTTGAGGGTAGTTAGGTTCTTTAGCTGTCTTTTAATGATTTTACTCAGCATTCCTATAAATATTAAGATGCCTCCCTCATTTGTAAATAGCCTATGGATATAATGGAAGTCTATTGATCAGAATCTCTCTCTCTACTCTCTCTCTGGTTCTCTCTATCTCTCCTGTTCTTCCTCATTCTTTCCCAATTCTGTTCTACTTCTTTATCTCAATTCTACTTTCTTCTCTATTTTCTGCAACAGAAGGATTATGGCATTATGTAATTTGATGTCTATGATCTATGGTTATGTTTCTCCCCTCACTTTATTGCATGGGAGAATAACATATTTCCATGTTTGCAAATCCACCAGATATTGATGGCAGCTGGTGATACATTTAGAGCAGCTGCTAGTGACCAACTGGAAATATGGGCTGAGAGGACTGGGTGTGAGATAGTAGTGGCTGAAAATGAGAAGGCCAAAGCATCATCAGGTGTAAATGGATTTGCATTGATGTGATTCTATTGTTCATCTTTGAGTCTTGTAGCATCTGCATGACGTTATGTTTCTTGCCTTTATTGCTGTTCACTGCTATAGATGATATGCGATGGATAAAACTTACCTTATCGTGTTACTTGCAGTGCTATCACAGGCAGTTAAAAAGGGAAAAGAGCAAGGTTTTGATATTGTCTTATGTGATACATCTGGACGTAAGTATAGAGACTTTTTTTAAGCCAGTGCATAGAAACTTAATATTACCTACTGTGTACTTCGATGAAACTTAATACATCTCTTCATTTTGGTCCTTTCAGGCCTGCACACTAACTACAGCCTAATGGAAGAGTTGATTTCTTGTAAAAAGGCCGTTGGCAAAGTAGTTTCTGGTGCACCCAATGTAAGCCCAAGTGATTGATGCATTAAACTTTTTACTCTTATTGGTCCTTTGGTTTCTGGTAATTGGTAATTTTTGGGCAGCTAATTAGATCATACGTCTTATGTTTGGTTAGAAGGGAGGGGAGTAGAGGGAGGGATTTTAATGGAGGGGAGGGAGGGGAAGAAGGAGGGGGAGGGGAAGGAAGAGGGTAGGGAGGGGGAGAAATCCCTCCTAATCTCCCCAATTTGGAGGAGAGGGGAGGGGAGGGTCCCTTCCCTTCCAACCAAAAGGGGGTCAGTTCTAATCCATTGCTAGTATAATATGATTTGGGAATATAGAAATACAACAACAAGCTTTATCCTATTAGTTGTGGTTGGTTACATGGATTATATGATGCCATTGAGTTTTATCATTTATCAAGCTTTTAGGAATGTTGTTAATTAATAAATCTCAGTCAATAACTTCTATAAGTGTTATCTTTGGCCTTCATTTACCCCTCTTAACAAGGCTTAAAATTATTCGTTCCACTCTCCTCATTGGTGCTTTTTGTAATTTTCTTTGTACATGTTCAAACCATCTTAAATGATTTTCTACCATTTTTTCTCAATAGATGCTGCACTTACTTTTTCTTGTATGTACTCATTTTGAATTTTATCTTAACATGTATGTCTGCACATCTATTTCAACATTCTTATTTCTGCTTCTTTAACTTTATGCTCTTGTTGTCTTGTTAAAACTCAACATTCATTACCATATAACATAACTAGTCTTATAGCAATTTGATAAAATTTCCCTTTAAGTTTATTGAGCCCCTTATGATTATAAATAACTTCTTTAACTTTTTTCCAATTAAACCACTCAACTTGTAGCCCATGTGTAATATCCCTAACAATTTTCCCATCATGTTGAATAATAGCTCACAAGTGTCTAAAACTTTTTCATTTAAGGTGTAATTTGATCTCCTAATTTCACTTCCAAATTATCATTGACTAACCTCTTATTAAAATTATAATGCAAATATTCCATCTTACTCCCACTCAAGCAGAAATCTTTTGACTCTAATATCCTTATTCATAACTCAAGTTTATAGTTAATCTTTTCTCTTATCTCTGAATTAGAATTACATCATCCGCAAAAAGCATGCATTTGTGGATTTCCTCTTGAATATGCTTAGTCAAAACATTGAAAACTAGGTCAAATAAATAAGGATTCAAAGATAATCCTATATATAATTCAATTCTTATAGGAAAGTCATTTGTTTTATCATCAGACATTCTTATACTAGTTGTTGCCCACTCATACGTATTTTGTGTAGCTCTAATATAGGCAACCTGGATTTTCTTCTTTTTCAAGGTTTTCCAAAGTACTTTTCTCGGTATACGGTCATAAGTATTTTTCAAAGTAATGAAAACTATATGAAAATCTTTATCTTTACATTGATACTTTGTGAGATGTTCTTGTACTAGTTGATGTGGGAATGTGGAAGTAATATTATCCAATGTTCATAGCAATTGGGTAGAGATGAGTATTAGGGCTTTAGGATGACCCCTTGGCCTGTGATGTTGAAGAAGATATGGATATAGCAACTTCTGGAAGTCTGGCACCCATGTCATGCGTATGACATTTTAAATTGCGTTTAAACACTAGAATATCTCGTCATGTCATGGCGTTCATATCACATTGTGTTCCATATCCATGCCTGTATAATTGCTTTTCGTGGATGGCCTTTAAATTTGAAGCTATAGCTGTAGTCAAATCAAATCTATTGATCACTTTCAAATGTTCTGAATCACTACATGATAACTTTGTTTTGTTTAATTGTCATGATTGAGTTTTGACAATATTTGCAGGAGATTCTTCAAGTTCTGGATGGTACCACTGGTTTGAATATGTTACCACAAGCACGAGAGTTCAATGATGTATATCCACTTGTGCTTTCTCAATTGAATTTTGCCTGAATATTTCTGTTTTAAAGAGATTATTTTACATATTTGAAACCCTTTTGTCACCATATGGAGATCCATGTGGTTCACTTCTTTGGGATGGGTATATGATTTTTGAAGTTAAGGATCTGGATATCAGAGAACGCTTCTTATGCAATGTTTACTGCAATGATCAAAATAATCTAATGGTGCGTCTGGATTAATGAAGATTTTAATTTGGATTTGAATTTGAACTAAATCCCTCATTTGGATATACAAAAAACTATAAATTTGGATTGATTTAAATCAAAATCCATTTTTTATTACTATTCCTTTATAATTTCAAATCCTCTCTACATCCTAGTCATTTGAAATTTCAGTCATTTCAAGCATCTCATTCTCTTCATGTTTTCACTATCGATACCTTTATGTTTCTCGTATCTATTCTCATATTTCATTCTTATTTATCATCAATTAAAAGATAGAGATAAATTCATCATTTTCAATTTTCCATTTTTGTTTCAAATCTTGACTCATTTCTCTTTTTCATTTGAAGTTTTTTAGACTATCCAAACAAAAAATTTTAAATACATAGATTTTAAATATGAGATTTGAAATACAATATTTCAAATTTAAAATCCAAATTCACCAATCCAAACACTACCTAAATGATTTGAGTATGAAATTCCGGTGCTTAAGGATTGTAGCTGGAATATCAACCAGGAAACCATGAAATTTTACAGGTCTATTTGTAGGGGAATGCATGTTTAACTTCCTTCAAACTGCAGCCAAATGAATGTTCTGCCACTTGTATATGCTTTATTTTGAGGGTATGACGATGCTGGTTGTTTATTTTTCTTTGCCTTGATTGTTTCAACTATTCCTGCCAATGTGTCAAGATCTGATACGACTTTTATCTCTGGTTTTATTTAGCTTTAACGGTGATTGTTGCTTTTGACTCTGAATTTGATACAGGTTGTTGGGGTTACTGGTTTAATTTTGACCAAGCTAGATGGTTCTGCCAGAGGTGGCTGTGTGGTAATTTCTTGATATTTTATCTAAATGACATTTCTAATATGCATGGTTGTGGTTCGCAGTAAAGATTTATTACCTTAGTTAATCCATTAAAGTATTCCTTAATGGTATTATTTCTTCTTGTTGGAGTGATCATGGCGAGAAATATGATAGCTATTTCTGATGGCAGGTCAGTGTGGTTGATGAACTTGGAATCCCTGTGAAATTTGTGGGTGTTGGGGAAGGTGTTGAAGACCTTCAACCTTTTGATGCAGAGGCCTTTGTCAATGCTATATTTACGTAATTCAAATATAGGCCTATAGGGTCTGGTGCGTGCATCATATAACTAATTTGTGCTTTACATTATTGTTATTATTATTATATAGAAAATAATAGGGAAAATCACCATGAAGTTCCCCACAACCATTCAAAATACCTGAAGGTCCAATGAAATCCTTAAACAGCTATCAGGTTCCTAGGGACTTAAGGGAGAATAAAATTAAAATAATGATAACCAAGATGTCTATATTATAAGATGCCTTATTGACAACGTAGCAATAGCCGTTCACTATAGGGCAAAAGCTATTAACAAGTAAGGCATCTGCTAGTGACAATTGTAAAAGTGAAGAAGAGTGAATGACTATTGTCAAGTTAGCAACAAGACATCTTTTAACATGAGTTGATCATTGTCATCCGAATCTTATTCATCCCTAAGTCTGTAGGGACCTGACAGCTATTTATAGATTTCATGGGATCTTTGGGTATTTTAAATGGTTGTGGGAGACTTCATGATGATTTTCCCAATTCCTTTACTCTTTGAGAAATACTATCACAAAATTAAGAATAGTACCCTGCGGCACATGATTTTAAATGGAGTTTCTATTTTGTTCTTATGTTTTTGTAGGTTTGCATACAGTCTTGTGGGGTTATTGGTTGAACAAGTTGACTTTAAGGAGGGAAGAATGCAAAGGTGGCACGGGGCAGACAACATTTTAATTGTAGGACTGACCTGCCATGATATTTAGAGCCTGTATATTGAGATTCGAGAGGTATGAGATGCTCTTCATGCCTATGGCTGCAGTTACTTACAATGGGATTTAGAGATTAAGGGAAACATCCCCTTGATTGTAGTGTATATAGACTATTGAGGGAGACTGTAAAATGTAAACAGTAAACTCATGCTTCCTTGTTCATTGTTTGAAATTAAGAGGAACACCCCCTTTTATTGTAGCATTAATATGCTATTCTAATTTAGAACTATTTAATTATCACTTTTGTTGATATCAATTGTGCATGCCTAATTGTTTGACTGAAAAAAAGGGTATTTGAAAACAAGTGTAAAATCCTACTTGTTAAAAGAGTTGAGCTATTATCCTCAATATTATGAGAATTGAACTAGTCAATGAACCAGTTGAGGTATTAGATTATGATTTAATAGTTAGATTGGGGTTAGGTCATGATTGAATCATTTGTAATTAAATGAATATATTTAAATATTATAGAGAAGTATAAATTAGTTTTCTTATTGTTTTTTAAGTTTCAAAATCATTGTGGATATTTTTTGGGAGATGGTGATCGCATTTTTTTAAAGGAAAAAAAGAACTAAATTTGTTTGAAAAGATATGCGGATAAGTATTTGGATGAATATAAATGAACGATATGCTTACATGTAAAGAAACTAGTCATAATTCCGCGCATTGCAAGATTAGGCAAATTTAATAAGATGCAAATTGAAGTAACAACAATAAAGTTTGGAAATTTAAGACCGCAATTTGTTGCACCTGGATAGAAAGGTAATGTTTGATAAGAAATCCAAGCATTCGTTAACAAAAAATTAACTAAATATGCAGTTGAAAAAACAAAGTTACCAAAAAAAAAAAAAAATCTGTGAGCGAAAGTCTATTAAGGAAGCCAACATTGGTAGTTATACTAAGAAACTAAGTTCTGCTTAAAAATCAAGAATTTGTAGCTTGGAGCTGTTGGAAGATCTTATGGAAGACCACATTGCTAATTGTTGTTTGGGCCTCTTTATTATTTTTATGTATTAGTATTCTTAAACCATCCATACTTTTGACTCTAGAACATATAGCTAGTCAAGGGTGAAAATTACTCTTGACAGATAAAGGCTAACATTAGATAGTGATTGACCTTGATTTTTATTTATTGTTGTCATTATAAAAGAAAGTGATTGTGAATTGTCTTCTTTTCATGTGAAAAGATCATCTATTTTCAAAAGAATTTATATCCATTCTATGTGTAAGACCCTTTTGATTTGTGCTTGAACTATTTAATGCCACTGCTTCAATTATGCATTTACGTGTTGTACAAAGATTGGCATGCTTTTTGGTGATTGGAGATTGCCCAATTGGACGTATGGAGATCACTTGCTATGATCCTGAATCTCCCTATCCCCAATCGCACACGAAGCCTCTAGATCATTTTCACCTTTTGGTTTAACGTTGTCTGTGTCTCCGTTTGTCCTTCATGCAATTCTGTAATCTACAAGGGCTAACGTCTTTAACCAAAGAAAGTTGAAGGAGGGGATTTAAAAATAAAAAAAACAGAGGTACCAAATTAAAAATTGAGGAAAATCATTGGCACCAACTTTCTGGTTTTCCCTGTTGTTGTTTGCAAAAGTCCCACATCGCTTGAGTGCTGATGAGAGAGGGATGCTGATATCTATATAATGGAAAGGATGGATGAACTATGACCATGCTCTTCGATGAAAACTTGAATGAATTGTGAGCCTGTGGGGGAGTTTTGAAAGTTATTATATTTTATTTTAGGTACTTTATTTTCCCTAGGTTTATTTAATATTTTACACTTTAATTCACCAGTGTTTGACCAGTTCGTCCTTTTGATGTTGGTTTTTGTTTAATCTGGTAATTTGTGTGTTTCGAGCTGGATTACGTTCTAGTTTTTTGGTTAAACTAGTTCGATCGGCTGGTTTAGTCTAGTTTTCTTAACTTGATCATCCTACATGTCTGGCTTTCGAACCAATTCCCTCTTAAAAAAATAATTCAAAATTGAATAGAAATAAAAAAGAAGAGAAAATGAAGGAGGAGAAAGCCGTCAACAACCGGAAGTGGGTGTAGGAGCCAAAAAGAGAGGAAGAGAGAACTTAAGTACTGTAAGGTTTCCTAATTGATAAAGTCAAGGCTTCTAAACCAATCCTACTTAAAGTTACACAATAGTCTAAAATACTCTTGATTAACACTAGAGTTAATGGATTTCTCTTTCTATATACATAGTTTTACACTACATACAGTTAAACATCAAATGAGATGTAGCATTAAACATAACAAACAAGAATGAGAATCTTTCTTTCTTTCTTTCTTTCTTTCTTTCTTTTCTTTTCTTTTCTTTTCTTTTGTTTTTTTTTTTTGTGTGGAATAAGATGGCAAGCAAAGCTCGAGAAAATAAAGGAGCGAATAGAATTAGACCCTACTGCTCGTGTCTATCAAAGAAACGATGAGAGTTATCTCTAACTATGCCTAAGCAATTAGCAGGTACAAACGAAATCAAAATAGTGTCAATCAAAATAGCATCAAACATAACAAACAAGACTGAGAACCCATTCTAAGTTCAACAGAAACTTCAATGCTCATAACCTGGAAACTGGCAAGTTATAGAAGGAAGCACGAGCAGTATAAGTTAACTTCCCTGTTTTCTTTTGTTTAAACTCAAGTAAAACCACAGTCACGTTTCTCCCACTTTTTACCACTAAGCCATTGACTTGCAACTCCGTCTGCAAACAAATTTAAGCACGAGTATACATCGAGTATGAGAGTCTTCCCTAAGCAATAGTTAGGAAATATGGAGACTCACAAGCATGAACATAGTGACAATACAAACTTTGAAGTGCTTGTGTAACACGTGCAATTCTTTGTTTGGAGTGACTGTGCTTCAAAAGCAATAGTGGCTTATATTTCAAACTCTTTCAAGTTTAAAGAGCCACAATATCAATACGAGACTGTAAGGGATATGACTCGTCAGGCAAAGGCAACTAACCAACATGCATATTGAATCAATAACCATTCAAATTCAAAACCTTTCCTGTAGACTTGTGTTTTATCCACACTTGAAGCAATGGCTTTTGTGTAAAGGGCTAAAGCGTATAACAGAAACCGTTTTTAGACCTTTAGTTAACGACTCAAAGCTTCACTCTTGTTTCAGATCGAGTTTAGGCCAAGTTCCCCATGATAGTATGATGAAACATTATGAAGTATTGAACTCCGTAGTATGACTGATCTACAATACATGATAGGAGCGCAGATAACAATTCAATTCAAAAGAACTCACATTCTGCATGGCGCCAGATAGGCAAGCCAAGGAAATTTCCCCAAGGAAAATTTCCTTATCCTCAACCACAACAGTTCTAGCGCAATCAACGGACACCAATTCAACTACAGCCGCAAGAGCCCCACCATGAAGGGATTTGAAAAATTCTGCAATCCCAATGGAGAAAATGAAAGATCAAATCTTGCAGCTAAGATGAAAATAGCAAGAGTTAATAAACCCATCAGTTTCTTTCCCTCCAAGAGCTGTACATTAATTCGCTAAAATTTTAGGAATACTAGTAATTTTGCAATGCATTTGTTTTTGCAAGGACCTGTTAATATTGAATTCTGAAACACGAAACTTCCTCTCCAATTTTCTCAGCTACCAGTACCACATAGAACATTGAAAGCAATAGTACCCTAAAAAACAAAAAAAGAAAATGGAACAATAGGATAGAATAGGTTACACCAAGAGGAGGTTTGACGGTGAAGGTGCAAGTGATTTGTCCCCTTTGGATATGATCGACCTTGAGACAATTGCGAAGGATGTCGGAGTAGAAGTCGTAGGTATTGCAATTTTGAGGAACAGGCTTGGTGATTCCCATGGCTTTCAGGAAAGATAGCGTCGAAGAAACATACTGGGGTTCCATTTCCTTCGGGAAAAATGTTGAATTTTTGCAGAGCACAAGGTACCCTGGCCGAAGGACGCCAAAGATAAAGAGCAAGACCAGGTCCTTTTTTTTTTTTTGGACCAGAGACCCACGTCCATCTGCTTGTTAAAAAAAAGCATAAAATGAAATTAATTAAAAAATGATTAAAGTATAAGGGAGAATAAATAAACCATATTTATAAAAAAATAATTTACTTTATAAAATTAAAAATCATAATTCATAAAATTTCTAAAAATTATAATGATTTATGTGTTAGTGATATATAATATTGAGTTTTGTCATATTTAATATGAAAGGGAGGTGATTTAATTTATTTTCATTTTAATTTTTTAAATCATTCCATTCCCATTCATTTTACTAAACTCAACCTTTGTTAGTTGTTTTTTTCTTTATTCTCTTCCTGTTGTTGTTATTTTCAAAGAAAAAAAAGCTACTTTTCTTGGCTTTTCAAAATTCAACCATTAAATTATTTTATAAGCAAGCAATTTAAATCGGTTTGTAGGTTGGCTATTTAACTACCAACCCTTTTAATTTTTCTCAATTTATATAAAAGTTAGTAATTTAATCTAACTTATTTTTCACCCAATCTATAGAAGCCAATTCATGTTAATCGGGTGGGCCTATATTTTTATCTCCATTTATTGTTGTCTATTTGTTATTTAAGAAGAAAAAAAAATTCACATCTCTTGGCCAGCCAAAACTTAGCCATTTGAGGTAAGGCATTTTATAAGCAAGCAAGTTATCAGACAAAACGCAGAAATTATAAAGGCCACCATTTACAAAGACAAGCTTGGTGTCCCCCTGTTGTGGCAGAATTAATTGGTATTATACAAGGACTTAGCTTGTGTTGGGAGTAAAATTTCGTCAAAGTGGAAGTCTTTTTAGATTGTTTTGAAGTCATTAACTTAATCACCTAGGATTGTGATATCAATTATCCTTTTAGGGATCTTGTCCTGCAGGTTAGATCCTTCCTTTATAAGGGTGATTAAATTATTTTTTTTAACCATGTTTGTAGGGATTGTAATGGCGACGTGAACTCTTTAGCTAGATTATCTCACTTTTTGGACGTCAACTTTTATGTTTTTGATTATCATCCATGCTTAAATTTAGAGGCAGAAGATAATGAAAGAGGATAGATGGTGTTTTTTTTTTTTTTGTCTTCTTTTTGTTCCTTCCTGCTTCTTTCTTCGGTTGTATGTCTTTTACCTGGTTGATTAATGTATCTCAGTAGTATTAAAAAAAAAAAAGGACAAGCTCTGTTAATTGATCCGTGACACTAACTTGTGAGTTTCAGTAGAGGCTGTAAGCAAGCAAGTCATTAGGTAATGTTATCTATCACTGTTGAATCTACACACAACGAGTAGCTGCAAAATGGGCTGCAGGTCTATCAGCCTAATTAGTAGCAAGATTTGGGCCAAAAGAATATTAAAGACTGATCTGCGTACTACAGGCAGACTTTATCAAGACCACTTGATTGTAGTAGATTCAGCGTAAATGGTGCCTGCTGCAAGAATTTCATGATCTTTCTCTCCTGTGTGTTCAAGCCTTTTCTATTCTCTATTTTTTGTTTTTGGGAATGGATCAAAAACAAATACACTCCCGTCTACACGTACAATATACCTATCCCTCCTTTCACAGAGAAGAATGGCCCTTGTCTCAAAGGAAAAAGTAATACACTCACCAACCACACACATTTATCCCTTACCCGCATGAGAATAAAACTCACAACCTTCCTCTTTCAAGAGGTTGTGGGATGCTATTGAATTAAGAGTTCCTTGACAATGCATGTTCAAGCATTTTGAATTCTCCAGCCTCATTTTTTTTCTTTTTTCTTTTTTAAAAATTATTATCTAAAGATGGTATATTCATAAAAATTACTGTGGCGTTGTTTATACTGATTTAGTTATAAGGCGTTACATTCAGGCCAAAAAGAAATAAGGCACTTCATTCATATAATGTTGGTCTCATTTATACTTTATTACCACATATAGAGACAAGGTTGTTTAAGGGCTTGTTTGGTTTTGTAACTTTTTACTTTTGGGAAGTATTTTTCCATGTGTTTTTAGGATTAGATTGGATTGGTTGGTCCGATTGGTTGAACAAAGAACGGTTATAAGCTCGATCTAGTTGCAATGAAAAATTATTCATTCTAAGAATTGGTTAAGAATTGATTAAACCAATCTCAATCTGATCAAAACTAGTAGATAAACTGATTGAACCTTTCCTACTATTTTTTTAATTTTTCATTTTCTAAAATTTTAATTCATATTTTTAACTAAAATTTATGCATATTTATACCTAATAAGCACTGATAAGTGAAGAAAAATGAACAAAAATGCAAGAAATATGTATATAATATGTATATATGTATATATTTTAAATTTGTAAACAATAAATTATGAAATAAGTATATATGTTTTGGATTAAAATGATGAAATATTAATGGAAATTATATTATATTATATTATTTTATTTTTTAAATTTAAAAATTCATTTTTATATTATATATGAATATTTCATTTTATTTCAAGCATGTATTATTTAAAATATATTAATTTATTTATGACTAATTTATATCACAATTTGACCATTAAATTATGAACTGATATCTTATTTGATTTAATGAGTGGTTTAGTTTTTATAATATTAATAAAATATCTTCAAATCACAAGTATAATTGATACACATTTGAGACGTGGCTGAAAGTCTATCGAGCCAAGGTAACTTATGCTTACTTTTAAACTTGATCAAATGGACTTTTATTTTGCTAGTTGGCAAAACTAGTTGACGTGTACTCATTTAATTCTTTGGCAAATGTTTTTGTTTCCTTGGGAGCAAATGTTTTGATCTAACTTTCTCTTAGGGGAAATTACCATTTTTTTAAAAAAATGATTTGTATTTTATCATAAAAATAATTAAATTTTTATTATTTATTATAAATGTTTTCAAAATAAATTTTTTATATCATTTATATATTTTATTTAAAATTTTATCTTATTTAAAATTTTTATTACTTTTTTAAACATTTTTAATATATTATATTTATATAAAAAAATTACAAATCATCATCAATTAATATTTTTAGTAATTTTTCATTAAAAAATAAATTCCATTATAT
Organism: Prosopis cineraria; assembly: GCF_029017545.1. Taxonomy (NCBI): domain Eukaryota; kingdom Viridiplantae; phylum Streptophyta; class Magnoliopsida; order Fabales; family Fabaceae; genus Prosopis; species Prosopis cineraria. The sequence continues at coordinate 649,186 of NW_026555344.1, forward strand.
ATAATCCAAATAGTTTTTAGTTTATCAAACTAACTTTTAAATAAATATATCTAAACACAAATTTTATTATAGTTGACTTTTATTAAATTAATTTTTGTTAAATAAATTTTGATAAACTGATTTGAACAATGTAAAATCAAACACGCACTGAATCTAAGAACAAAACAAATCATCTACGTAGGTCTTTTCTTAAGTGTTGATTGTTTTCAGCAACCGGTTGTTGCTACTACCTAGAATGTGCCCATGATTAACTATTCATGCAAATGTCCAGCTAGTCAGGGTTACTACTTAATTCTCTATTGCACAAGTTAGTTGAAGAGTTTGTTTTCTCCTAAATATAAGACCTCGGTTCATTTTGTCTCCCATATTTATCATTTCTCTCTAATCTATTTTTATTAGTGCTCTTTAATCTATCCTCATCCTCATTTCTATTACACTTCGGACATCTTATGTCGTGAAAATACTTTTTTAACTGTTGTTCGAAAATTGCTTTTTGCAGTTCTAGCAATAATTTTAATGCAGTTATGTCACTTTTTTTAATTTATAAAAAAATAATTAACTAACTCTTACATTTAGGTGAGAGGGAGTATAAAGACATGCATCATACATCTCATTGCCTTTATTTATTATTGTTATAGGATGGATGGACACCTAGGAGATTACTATGATGTAGTGCTTTATATTGATTTGGCACGGATTGCAATTATAGTTCACAACTTCACATAATCTTTTTTTTTTTTTTAATACAACAACTTTACATAATGTCATAGCACTAAATTAGCCGCAGGCCTGATAAAATCTAATACCAAAAGGTAGTTGAGTTGATAAGAATTTGACTATTTTTATATTGGGAAAGTATAAACTAGTTTATCGGAATATTACATTATAAACTAGTCTATAAAGTACCTCATAATGCAATAATAGTGTAACACCTGGGGATGTCGGCTCCCGTGTTCACTTCTTGATCGTTCCCTTGTAAATAAAACAAGGGAATCTTTGGATTACCTAATCTTATAAAATAAAATACAACTTAGGGATTTCGAAATTGTCAACCTGAGGTTTATTATATATAGAGGGAGAATAAGAAATGTGGAAAAAAAATTTACGAAATTTTATTGACTGTATTACGTGTCACATTGATATACTACGATTTGAATTTTGAACAACAGGACACAGATCAGACGAAGTCGTATAATGTGTTCCCAATTTATTATTGTCAGTTGTTTACTCACTTTTTTGCTTGTGTTTTAAGAATTCTTTTGTCGTCCAGTTGTTTCGAAATATAAAAAAGGATCAAATATTAAAAATTTGTTTAAACGATATTAAAGAGGAGAACAAAAGAGATGAAATGAAAAATGAAAAAGATAATCGTATTTTAATTTTATGCCATGGGCGCGACCACGTAACAGTTGCGAATTATAGTTGCATTTGAATGTGCCGGCTTTTCAGTTTTGGTCAACGCAATTTTAGTTTAGGGACAGTTCGAAGAGACACGCCATTAATGTTTCCCTCACTAAAGTGGTGAATGGTGATTGATCTTAAAAAAAAAAATCGTTATTAACAGCCAAAATAATGAGTTACAAGTCGATGTCTATGCAAATTTAATGCATAGCCTATATTGAGATTTATTTCTTACCAGCTATTTTCTTTTATATTGCTTGAGTTTGAAAAATGAGTCACAATATTAATAACTTTGTGTGAGTAGTATGATTTTCTATATATCTATATTGATATATATATATATATATATATATATATATTGCTCAACCAAATCAATGCAAACTAACAAAGATATATGAGTTTCATTGGCGATTATCAAGGTAATTGGATAAGAGGTTTTTTCAAATATCTCTACTCTTTTTTTTTTTTGGTTGATACATATGAAGGAAAAGTTAATGTTTCTGATTTTCTTAACACTTTTACACTAATTCAATACAACCTCACCGCCTCGTCGAAACCATAGAGAAGATTATATGCCTCACCATGAGAAATTTGATTATGGCTTTCAATTATTTGTTTAAAAAAGCTTTTTAGATGTGTGGATTGACTTAGTGTATGTTTGGATAAATATTCTAACTAAGATTTGGCACCCAAAACTTCAGTTGGGATGTCAAAAGCTCATTAAAATGCTAAAAAACTTGTTTAGGTGAAAAAATATTGAGATAAGCGTTGAGGACTAAACGTCCGTTCCAACTGAAGTCAGGAAATTAAGCTTTGAGTTTAACGTGCTAGTAGAATAAGTTTTGGATGAAACTTTCTCTCTCCTTTAACCACCTACTCAACCACCCGTGACTCAACTATTTTTTCATTCTCTAGCAAGATATTGCATCCTTCTCATTTAACCATTGTCACCTGTCATTGCCTTCTTCTCTGCTAGCTGCTATCGCCATCCATGGAGGTTGTGGGTTTTGTCAAACCATCGTGCCTAATATTTCTTGTGCATGCCTGCAAGACTAGAGAAGCTCTTCAACCTCTGCTTCTTCTTCGACCTTTTTGTTACTCTCTCACTGCTCTTACCTTCTTTAACCTTTGCCAGTTGTAAGATTTGCTTGTTTTCTCATCAAATTTGTTTGTTTTTTGATGGATTGATTAGAGAGAGAAGGAAGGGGATAAGTCATGAATTCCTCAAGTCTATCTGTTTATTTTTTTTCCCTTCTTTTTGTTTTTTATTTTTTATTTTGGCCAAAAGATAGAGGCTTGATTCAACTTAATTCATCAAGGACCAAAGCCATTAAATTTATAAATTATAAACTAATAATCCAATACCCATTTCTCGGTCTTTATACAGCACACACTTACAATTAATTACTTGTAACCAATTTCTTAACAATTTTAAAATATAAAATTTTATAATTCATCAATTTATTTTAATTTTTTTAGAATTGAATATTTTATAATCTATCAACTTATTCTACCTTTCTAAAATTTAAGATTTTGAATTTGTCAATTTATTTTTTATTTTTAAGGGCTATTCTTAAAAAAACTATAATTTAAAGTTTTGTATTTTTCATTAAAAAGATTAAATTAGTCATAATATAGAGAAAATTCATATCTTTTTTTTCTCATACAAATCTAAACTAGCTTTTGAATCATATCATTTAAATAAATTTCACCTTGTCAAACTAATTTTTTTTAAAAAATTCAGCTTTCATAATTGAATATTTTAAATTTTATAATTTAATTCTACCTTTTTTAAAAATAATATTTTTGATTTATCAGTTTTTTTAATATTTGTAACAAACTTTTTAAATTTTTTTTATTTTTTAATTTAATTTTTCTAAAAATATCAAGGTAGTCACAAAAATATATACAAAAAATTAATATATGTTTTTTGTTATCATACATCCTAATCGACTTTTGAATAAAATCATCCAAACAAATTTAAATTTGCTCAATTGACTATTGAAAAAAGGATATCTAAATATAAATCATATTAAAATCACAAACTTTTCTCCTAACCTCTATTTGCTAATTGCAGTTAATTTTAACTTTATTTATGAATTTTTTTTAATCTAAACACACATTTATTCATTGGGCTCTTAATGACAATTTAGATATTAAGATTTGTTTTTAATGATCCATCACCTAGGTGTTGTTTGTGACTTTAGATATGTCTTGAACATTTTCTCTTTGATGGTTCTGCGTGACCTTTTATTTAAAAATTATAAGAGAAAAGAAAATGAAAGTGTAAGAGGGAGAAAGTGAGAAAGTTATTTCTGTCTTCTCATTACTATCCTTTCCAATATTAATCCAAAGGATTTAGATATGATGAATGTATAGAGGATTTAGATAATTAGTATAGAACATTATTGGATGCTTCTCAGCAATTATTCAGCATGTATGTGTTCAATTATTTTTTTTAAAAAAATAAGCAGTTAATTAAAAAGTTAAAAAAGTTCATAAACAAAAGGTGGCAACTGGTAACATATGAAGGGCTAGAGACTAGCCAGGTGACTGCGGTTGCATATATAAAGGCCAATCACTTGGGAATATGCAAATGAGATCGCGTTTCGTGAAGTTCGAAATAAAAAAGCAACTTATTTTAGTGTCAGAGAGAAAGAGAGAGTGAGAGGAAGAGATAAATAATTAAAGATCTCTGTAATCATTCACGAACTCTGTTCTCCATCTCCACCTGCCAGAACCGTGTCTGCATTGGTCGCCAGGTTGCTCTTTTTTTCTCAGAAGGTGATTAATTAACTGCGATTTTCTTTCTGGGTCTCGTCATGTTCAATTCGGTTCTTAGCATCTTAATTAACAGAATCACCGGGCTCCAGTATCATGGTGCCATTAAATTCTTTTCTTCGTCCCAAACGAAGGTGCTTGTTAATTGCTAGCTTTCTTTATAACTTGCAGGTTTCATAATTGTGAAAAGAATGAAGAAACAGATTTTCATACCATGGTGGTTTGGAATCAAGACTATGCAACTCTGCTTCTTGCTGGCTAGTTCTTCTGATGACAACATGTCAGATAGGTCCTCCTCCTCCTCTCTGTTTTTCTGTTTTTTTTTAATCTATTGCTTTTGTGTGTGTGTGTGTGTGGGGGGGGGGGGAGAGAGAGAGAGAGTTAAAGTTAAGATACTCTGTATAGATGTTACTGCTATGTGAGGGGCTTCCGTAAGTGTATATGTGTATATGTATATATATATATATAAGGCAAAGAATCACGGTTCCTTGTCTTATGTGTTGTGGTTTCTTTTCACATGCACGAGAAGTTTTGAAATTCAAGGTGCTTTAATTTATAATCTTTTTAATTGCGATATGTTTCAATTGGATATTATGAATCTTGATGCTTTTCACTTGTCCATCTTTACGGTTAATTACGACATTTCACAAATTAGCCAATAAGGCGTCTTTTGCATCTTCATCATCTCTCTGCAACATCTGACTCTTCCTTAGCTTCTTCACATGCCTCCTGTCCTGTCAACACGATCACATGCATAATTACTTGTAACTTGTTGGCGTGAAGAAGCATAAGCAAACTTTGAACGTATGGTTGTTCATGATCAACAGTGGTGCGGTTAAGCTAAATGCAGAAGATCCACAGCAACTGGTCATTGACAATGGCATCGTCCAACTCACTCTGTCTACACCCCAAGGCTATGTTATTGGAATCTCATACCATGGAATCGATAACGTCCTCGAATCTCGTCACGCACTACATGACAGAGGGTTCCTATTTCCACACCTTGTTCCTTTAAATAACATTTTCTACATTGTAAATAATGTGCAGACAATTAAGCCTTTAAAGGTTAAGAATTTCTGTGTTCTCGTTGGCAGGTATTTTGATGTTGTTTGGAATGAACCAGGAAAGAATAGTATTGCTCAAAGGTACGCATATGATAATAATGTTTGCTCTCTCATTAATTTACGTAACCACACGGTGCAAGCTCATTGCGCCGAACTCATTATTGAAAAGATTATGTTATCATATGACAATAATATAAAACCACGTACTGCAGAATCAATGGGACCCATTTTTCAATTGTAGCATCGGACGAGAGCCAAGTGGAGGTTTCGTTTGTAAGAACGTGGACTTCGTCCATGGAAGGCACTGATGTGCCCTTTAACATAGACCAAAGGTGGACTATTATATTGCTCTTAGTTTTTCTGCTTTCATACCACTGCAAGAACAGACAGACGTATGTATTACATATTTAATTTATACGTTCGATTTTTCAGGTATGTATTGAGACGAGGAAGCTCTGGATTTTACCATTATATGATATTCAAGCGTCCTCAAGGATTTCCTGCTGTGGAGGTTGATCAATTTAGGACTGTCTACAAACTCCAAGAGCACAGGTAAATTACAGTAAAAATGATAACAACACTCAACAAGGCGACAGACACGGGATTTTCATGTGATTTTCGCCTCTTTTGATGCCTCTTATAGAACTTGATTTAACCCAATACATGGGCTTGGAAGAAGATGATCTGGACTATGAAAGAAGGAATCTTCTAATTCACGGGATGAGTTTAAAACTTAAAGCTGTTGCTGTTGCAGCAGTATGTGACAACAGAATGAACTAATAATTAAAATTTAATGATGGGGTCTCCCAAAGAAAAAATGATGGCAAAGTCTCGAGCTAGGTTCAACCCAGAGATGGTGACGTACCTCACTAAAAGACAATAATTTTGAAATTGCTTAATAAGTCTAGGCGTAGGAAATCAGCAATAGCATGAAAAACATTACCTGTATAGGCTTGGACTGTCTTTTTAGAATGATTTTAGGAAGTGGGTCGGGGGGGGGGGGGAATCGTTGGATATCAGAGAGAAAGGCTTCAATAATAACATGAATGCCATAGAAAAAAAAGATACTAATGAGAGATGTCTCTGTATAAGTTGTACTTATCTTCTTTTATCAAGTTTATCAGGTTTATATATACACATAGGAGTCACAGGATTGAATTTAGAATGATTACATACTGTACAGGTTTCATTATATGGCTATATCAGACAACAGGCAAAGATTCATGCCTACCATGGAAGATAGAGAGAGCGGGCAAGTCCTAGCTTATCCTGAAGCTGTTCTCTTGACCCAGCCATCCAACAAAGACTTTAAAGGAGAGGTACCCGCTTCCTGTATATATATTTATAATTTTTTATTTATCTACGCCGCGTTGTTTTACAAGATATATGTAGGCGGCTTACAGTACTGTAATTAGAATTTAATTTTGGTTAAAAAAAAAAGAATTTAATTAGTTGTTTGCGCAGGCCCACTTGATTATGATATGAATTAATCCGATCATCATTAATAACATGAACATTACTGTTTGTTTGGACTTGATATAAAACTCCCGTGAACAATATTGAGCGTGGTGGGTTCAGGTGGACGACAAATATCAGTACTCTTGTGAGAACAAAGACAACAGAGTCCATGGTTGGATTAGTTTTGATCCTGATGCACCTGTAGGCTTCTGGATGATAACACCTAGCAACGAGTTTCGCAATGGTGGCCCCACTAAGCAAGACCTCACCTCTCACGTGGGCCCCATTACCCTTTCGGTAAGAGAAACAAAAGACCGGTAACTTTTGACTTTGAAAGCGGCTTTCTAATATTGATCTTCCACCTTTTATCTTCCTTTTTTGTTCTACTGTACTACATAAACTGACACTGTAACTTCACACAGAATTCCGTATCTACCGAGAATAAAGGATAAATCAAAATTAAAATAAAATGATACCACCAAACACTAGAACAAGTTTAATTTCCGCATTTGATTTTGTTACATTTGTGTGATGTTTAGATGTTTGTGAGCACTCACTATGCTGGGAAAGAGGTAAGGATGGCATTCCAAGAAGGGGAGACCTATAAGAAGGTTTTTGGCCCTGTTTTTGTGTATCTTAACTCTCTTTCAGGCAACAAGGATCCACGGACGCTTTGGCCAGATGCAGTGCAACAGGTAATCACTTAATTATCAATTGTCCTTCAGTTGTGTTAATTATTTGTCATCATAAAATCAAACAATTCTATTTCTTTGTTTGATTCAATTAGATGTATAAGGAAGCCCAAAGCTGGCCTCATGATTTCCCACAGTCACGAGACTTCATTCAATCCACTCAACGTGGAAGGGTGGTTGGAAGATTACTAGTACAAGATCGGTATATCAGAGGAGGAAAACTTCTATATGCTAAATCTGCTTATGTTGGTCTAGCTCTACCCGGTGATGAAGGATCGTGGCAAAGAGAAAGCAAGGTAAGGTCCCCCCCCCCAACCCCCAACTAGTCTTCCTATTATTGTAAAAGTTAAGACCTATGTGTCACACTGTGTCCATATTTTTCTGTAGTTGCATGAACTGCTTGGTTCTAAAAAAAAAAAAAATCGTTATCATATTTGCAGCAGGATTTATTCACTTTGAGCTCCATGTATTCATCTATATGTCATCCATAGGGCTATCAGTTTTGGACAGAAGCTGATAACAAGGGCTATTTCATGATTAAGAATGTGATACCAGGGCACTACAACTTGTTTGCATGGGTTCCTGGCTTTATTGGTGATTACAAATATAATAATATAATCACTATCACGCCAGGTACGACATTGTGTTCATTTTTCCTTCTGGGTTTATTTGATCGATCGAAACCCTAATTTCAAAACTTGCTAATTATGTTCACTACTTCTTAATAGGGTGTTTAATCAAATTGGATTCACTCGTATTTAGTCCTCCAAGAAATGGTCCTACCCTTTGGGAAATTGGAGTTCCAGATCGCTCAGCCGCAGAATTCTTTATCCCAGACCCCAACCCTAAATTCATCAACAAATTATACAATAAACAGCCTAAAGACAAGTTAGAAACCATGACCCACTTATAGTTGCTATCAATACGTACGCATGCTTTCTTTCCCTTTTATGCAGATTGTATTTGTTTCTTTGACACAGGTTTAGGCAATATGGACTATGGGAAAGTTATGCTGATTTATATCCACATAATGATCTAGTTTACACTGTTGGTGTTGATAAGTATGATCGAGACTGGTTTTTTGCTCATGTTACAAGGTAATTTAAACGATATTGATTGTTCAACTTTTTGATATTTACTTTAATATATTTTGTGCCAATTACACTTGAACTTCAAAACGTATATATAGGAGAATAGGAAATGGAGTATACCAACCAACGACATGGCAAATTATATTTGAACTTGAAAATGATGCATTCCGTGGAAGTTATACTCTACAATTAGCCCTAGCATCTGCCACGCATTCTCAATTGCAGGTATTACAGCACCAGCTAACACATGTTTCTTTGGTAATGAATAGATCAGATATATGAATGAGCATAATTTGGGGAGGTACTATGTATATATTGCAGGTTTGGCTGAATGAACAAGGCGATAATCGTGGCGTATTTGAAAGAGTAGATATAGGAGGAGATAATGCAATAGCAAGGCATGGAATCCATGGATTATATTGGCTGTTCAGCATTGATGTTCCGAGCGATCGTTTAGTGAAAGGGAAAAATATTTTCTACTTTAGACAGTCAAATGCCACTAATCCTTTTCAGGGCCTCATGTATGACTATATGCGTTTAGAAAGACCTCCAACTCTCTAAGGGTTTGATTATTGAGTTCACACACAATAAATCAATAATTACATGTACTGTGCTTTGATTCTCAGTTTCATCGATCTCTTCTTAGCAATGGCTTTAAAACCACCAAATACAACCAAAAAAAAAAAAAACCAATCAACTATATATAATAGTGGTTTTTGAAATCTGCTACCAAAATGGCCATTAATGTCGTAGAAAATTTTAAAAAATTTGAAAGTTACGTTCTCAAGCCAAATACATCACTAATTCATTAGAGCCGTCTCCTAAAACGCGCATCTTCTTTAAGAAGATCTTAGTTATTCTCCTCACACCATTTCTCACGATTTTCTACTCCTCCCTTCTTCTTCACCTCAAGTTGGTGGATAAGGTCGATAAGCCAGACGCGGAGATTATTGAAAATTGCCATTAACGGAGATTCATCTCATTAAAAAAATTGAAGACTTTTTTTCATACACCAGTGTTTTTTATCACACACATAAATATATACATGAATTAATGCATTTAATTCTTTCTAGATTTTGGAGTATATTTTTATTGAATGTATTTTTTTTTCTATATTTGAATAAAAGCCATGCATGTGTACATGGAGCATGTATCTTTATAGATATCAAGCATTTAGTCTTCTGCATATGAAGACATTAAGTTAATTAGATTCATGTATCTAACAGGAAATTTAAAATTTATAATTATTTTATCTCTTTTTGCTCGTCGACGAAATATGGGCTACATCCAATTAATAATGTCATATGAGGTATAATGATTGTTTGGTGCCAAAAAAAGAAAAGAAGTGTGAAGATTATATGAACTAATTATTAAAAAAAACAAAATTTACTAAAGATCTGCTTTTAAAGAATTATATAATTATATAAATATTCAATCCCAAAAAAATTGTATAAATATAATAAATGCAAATTTTATATGATATGACTATTTTAGATGTCATAAGCTGCATATTGCTTGCAAGGAGATTTTTAAACTTTTTACTCATCCTCTTTAAAAAATGAAACGGCTTAATTACACATGAGTCAATTTATCCCGAATATATATAATTTTATTACATTTTACATTTCTAAATTTTGTATTGATCGAGTCTCAACTAATTTGAATAAACTAAATAAACCTATTAAGAGGAGCACAACTCTCTCATTTTTTGAACTTTTTTAATTCAGAAAATTAAGATTCTAGGAATTAAATCTTTATGCATCTTACTAATTAGTGACTTATTATGTCTTTATATAACATAATTCTCGTATTATATATAGTAGGCTCAAGCGACTAATCCTTCACAAGCGTCTGTTCCATCGGTGCTACTAGCAGTCTTGCTTTGATCTGCAACTCCTTCACTACAAATCACAAAATCTTAGAAACGAGGTATGTATATAACTTCCCAACAATTTTTATCTTTCTTTTATATTCCATCTTAATATTTTTCATTAAAAAAATTGAGTCATCAATCATTTACATATACAAGTTATGTGGTAAAGTTAACCCAGAATAACTTACACCAAAACCCTAAATAAACAAGGTGTAGAAATAATTTCAAATATTAACATCTCTTAATTGCATCATCTAAGTAATTTTCAGGACAATAGTGTATCCTCTGGGTCGATTCTGCATAAAGTTTTCGAAACACACGCACGCACGCACGAGTAAATTAATGTGGTATTACTTATTGTATTCATCAACCACCCACGCTTATTGTAATGATTGATTTCTGCTGCTTCAATTGTTTTTATCATTAATTGCACCCAGCATTTGACTATGGGGAAGAACAACAAATCATCCAAGAGTGATTGGAAGGACATGAGCTATGACGTGTTGTTGAGAATCTTCATGACCCTCAATGTGGTGGATTTCGCTGCTGTTTCCTTAGTGTGCAGCTCCTGGCGAGATGTTTGCCAAGACGCTTTGTTTTGGGATGGAAAAGTGTTAGATCTTACCAAGTGGAAAGATCCACGATTGTCCAATTTAAGTTCAAGGCTAATTTCACTCCTCAAGTGCCTTCTAAATCTCAGCAGCGGCCGAGTGGACTGTCTTATATTCAAGTTTCAAATATATCTCGACGATCGGGAATTCAATAATATTGCTAAAAAGTAACATGTTTCATGTCTTTCTTCACACTGCTTCGTTAAGCCTTGGATTTCAAACTTATTATATGATTACTGATGCATGCAGTGATCCATATCATTTGAAGCCATGTTAACATAACCTTTGATGCATTATCATCATTTTGTCTCGATCTCTGCATAAATAATTAACCTTTCCGCAGTATAAACAGAAAAACCATAAATGTTGACCAAACATGTCTCTCTCACATTCTGAAAGTGCTAATCAATGCTCTGATTAACTGAGCTCTTTTGATTTCTTGACACGTAGAAGCCTTAATCTGAAACGGCTAGTTCTGCCTGCGTGGTTCCCAGATCTCTCAAAAAAGGGAATCGACCAAGCCATGCAGCAATGGGAAGGGCTAGAGTCCTTGACGATCACTAACAATTATCTAGCTCCTCATTTCCTGGAAAGCATAGGCAAATACTGCAACAACCTGCGCGAGCTAAAGCTGACTTGCCATCTGACCATTAAGATTGCGAGAATACTGACGAAGAACGTGCCCAACCTGAAAGTATTGAGCCTTCAATCCGTGAGGGTGAACAAGAATGCTTTGCTTCACGTGGTGAAGAAGTTGAAGGAGTTGAAGGTTCTGAATCTGACGCACAGTTTCGTGGTTTCGGGGAATCGTACAGAAAACATGGTGGTGTACCCAAAACATGTGGTTCAGAGTATGATGGAGAACATGCCTAGAAAGCCAAGGTTTCTGAAGTGTAAAGGCTTCTGTGTTAAGTGTCAAGAAGTGTTTATTTGGAATATGATGAACAAGTGGAAGGAACCCAAGGAGATAGTTTGGCGCAACGATAAGATACCTTCGCTTCGAGTTTGAAGTGGGAAAATCAAATCTTATACTTTGCCAACTTTTCTGTACAAGCTGCTTGTTTCATGTAATAGGCTTCTTCAAAATTAAGACTTATAAACTATGTAGTATGTACAAAAAGTAATCATCAATAATGCAGCTTGTTCCTAAAATTCTGTGCAATGTGCGACATAGTTCCCAAAAAAGTTTATGCGTTGTTATAATCAATTCTTCTAGTTAGAAGTAACAAATATTACATATATTGTTAAATCTCTAGCACATAATCACCTTCACTAACTTCTAAATGAGCTGGTTATTTCTTGCAAACAACTTTTCCTATATATATATATATATATATTATATATTATATATTATTTTTATAATATAATTTTCTTCTCCTAGCATTTTAGATAAAATGAATAGATATTTCAGCATTTAAATGAGATAGAAATTATCAAATATTTTGAGATTGACATTACTTTAGTGATATAAAATTTCAATCATGATTTGACCCAAAGCCCAAGGATTGCATTTTGGGGCGCGAAATTTTGGTTGAAGACTAAAATTTTTTCCCCAAAAAATAGAGAATAATATATATATATATATATATATATAGAGAGAGAGAGAGAGAGAGAGAGAGAGAAGCCAATAACGGTTAATAATGTCAAAATTAAGTATTCATTAAAATCCATGTATGCTTCAGTGTTAATGTGCGCGGAGCGCCCCTCATCATGCAAATTATAAAATTCTAATTCTAGTCAAAATGGCCACATACAATTAACATGAGTCACTCACGACGGTTTGCTGCGTGAAAGGTTTGGAATGGGTTCGATGGCTCCATGATGACCAAAACTTCAAATTTTGAGATTTATCACATTTTAAGAATTATGGTAATAAAATGAAGTAGTATTGCTTTCAATTAAATTAGGTGACAAAAGAAGTAACTTTCTTTATTTTTAATTAATTAAAGAAACAGCTAAATTTAATTTTACCTTCAGAGTATAGATAATAATCCCTAAATTAAGCAACACCGTGCCTGATCTTAGCTGTCATCAATTGCTTATGAATCGCTCCCAAGAAAATTTAAATTTGTTTTTCTTTAGTCACAAATTATCCTGTATCTAATAGTATTATTGAGTAATTTAAATTCATACATTATCACACCCAAAATGGGGGATGGGTGTCTCAGGGCATGATTTTCCTATTCATGGAGCTAGAATAGTCTTAAGTAAGCTTGAATTAGGATTGCCTAAAGTGTTTTTTTGTGAAGTGATGAAGAGAGATGTAAAAACCCAGCAGCGGCTTCCTTTCTATGGGACCACATTTTAACTTTTAATTGACTCGAGAATCCATGTCAGGTGTCTAAGTCATCCCATTTTTAACCCTTTTGTGGTCAGCTATGCGTCGATTTATTACGAATTTAATTATATGCATGCAATTGTTGAGTAAGATTGAAATAGACGAGTGGACCATGAGCTGTTTAAGCCACAAGTATTAACACAAGTCCCAAGTCGTCGAACGTTACAAATTAGTGGAGACAAGGTCTCAATACTGTGAGGTTTAGACACCAGGCATCTCTGTCATTGATCCATGCTTCGGCTTTTCTCTCTTGGACTTCTTCATATTTAGCTAGTAGATTTGGAAGAGACTGCCAGTCGGTTCTTATCAGAAGTGAGGTATCAACGTTTATTGCTTTTCTTTCCCATTTTTTCATGTACTAATTACTATTGCCTCTTGAAATTATCGGATAAATCTCAATAGCAAAACAAAACAGAAAAGCTAAATAAGGTGAACTCCATGACTTTTTATTGGTCCAGGAACTCTTAGCTTATCGTGGGTTGATTGATTTCTTGTTTTCCTCATGAATTCTCCGAACATAAGCGTTCTTTTTCGATCCGCAACCGCATTGTTTTTAAGAGAGCTTATTGGATTTCTAATCCCTAGCCATTTTTATCATTTTCATTAAGAAAATAAAAGTTTTCGAAATCCAAGGATATATGACGGGTTGGAATTCATCTCATCTTTTGAATATTAAATGTGCTAATTGGTAGAGTTTAATTAATTGCACCGAGTAGCTTAAAACCAAAACCCTAGATAAAATCAGTACTTCTCCATTGCTTTAATTAAGTAAGAACCTTTAAAATTATATTTGTTCATCCTCACACTGAAAATTTTGGCTGGCCAGGTCAAAAACTTCAAGCTAACCAGCAATAATTTTGGTTGTTAGAAATGTCTAAATACGTTATATAGAAAATTAGGAATTGACTCTCGAGTTATCTCCTGATTGCATTCTGTACCTGGGCGGCCGAATTATTAAAGGCCTGTTCTTTCTTTCTTTCTTTCTTTCCCCCAGCAGCTAGAATTTATGAGTGAGCTTCTTCATATACATCAGAAGATAAATTACGTTCTATATGTATTTTAAGAGGAGCTCATTTTCGTTTTATTACACTAATTAGTGTCTTGTAATCTCCACTTCAAAGTTACTGCAGCTTCATTTGTTTCCATCTTGCAGGAAATATTTGAACTAGAGCAATACATGGAGAACAGCAAATCAGTTACGAGACATTGGAGCAACATGGACTGCGACATCCGGTTGAAAATCTTCATGACACTCAATGTGGCGGATTTCACCGCTGTTTCTTTGGTCTGTCCCTCTTGGCGAAAAGCTTGCCCAGGATCCTATCTTTTGAGATGGCAAAGTGTTTGATCTTAGTGATATGATCTTATACTCAGCTAGAAATTTACCATTTGAATCTAATGATTCTTCCGGTGAACCACGACCGTCCAATTCAGACTCATTCAGTTCTTGAAGCGCGCTTTGGACCTCAGCTGTGGCACAATAAGTTGCTTTATATTCAATTTTCTTCAATCTATAAATGATGAGGACTTAATATTAGCCGCTGAAAGGCAATATATTCTCATCATAACTTAGTTTCCTCTTCATATTTTGTTATATATCTTGAAGTTTATAATGAGTGAGGAGTTTTATATGGCTCTAAGCTTGCTATTTGGATATCTAGCTATTGGATGCCTAGTACGTACCTTTATTTTTTCTGGTATATGTTCTGCGAATGCTAAGAAATGAAGGATCTTATAGAATTCCCAAAAAATCTTCCATTTCTTTCTGAAGCATATTATCGCATGCATCTTGAGAATAAACAGGACAATGAAGAATGTCCAGAAATGCATTTAGAGGATCGTTCTGACGCTACCTCTGTTCATTGCATTTTAAAAAATGAAGGATATCCCGATAAAGAATCAATCTTTCTTTTTGATTGATCAATGTGTGATATTTTGAATTTTCATTAGTAATGAATCGAAATGTTTTGGATTGATAAGAAGATTCTTTCAATTAGCTAGAACACGTACCTTACTTGAATGAAATTAAATGCAAGCTAGCTATCACATTAGCAAAAACTGGTAGAGAAACAAGATATTGAACCTACCTTTTGTTACAAAAATAGAATGCTAACTCTCTAAATGCACTACTCTCTCTTTCTTGTAGGAGTAGGGCAAAACTAAAAAGATATGTCCTTCCAAGATGGAACATTCAACTTACAAAAATGGGACTCCATCAAGAAATGAAGCTATGGAGAGGGCTAGAGTCCTTGACAATCCCAGACATTTGAATAGCTTACAACATTCTGGAAGCCATAGATGAACACTGCAGCAACTTTTCAGAACTCAAAGTAACCTGTGATTTCAGCATAAATTTCGCAAGAGCCTTGATCGAGCATGTTCCAAAGCTCGAGATACTGAGCCTTCAGTCCATACTGGTGAGTAAAGATGCTCTGGTTCTTGTGGCAGACCATTTGAAAGACTAGGAGGTCCTCAACGTCTCTGAAAGTTTTGTTGTTAGGCTCACTGATGATGGAACCAACATCACAATATACACCCAACATGACGTGCCCATGATGGTGCAGAACAATATGTCTCGAATCCCAACGTCAATAACATGTGAAGGCCTCTGTGGAGTGTGCCTCAAAGTGTTGGAGTGGAATATCAGTATTACTGAGGAATGGAAGAACCCTAAAGAAGAGGTTTGGCGTGATGATAAGGCATCCACTCTTCGATTTTGAAGTAAAAAGTATTATGTATGTATTGCTAATCATATCTCAATATATCATGTAATGACAACTTAATTAATTAACCTACTTACATCTACATTGGCGGTTATTAATTAGCAGCAAATTAATAACTGTCTAATCTATATCCTTACAATATCTTAATATATGAAGGCATTTAAAAAATTAAAGCTAATTTTAGTATCCGGCACTAATACATAAAAAGTTTTTTATACTACGATTTTACGCCAATTAAATAGGAGTATAAAAAGTGTGATGGATGATGTTTTTATAAATACGTTACTATGATAATAAACTATAACTTCTACACTAGTTTTAAAATTAACCAGGGTAGAAAGTGTTGCTATTTTTAATTTTTTTTTAACTTTATGCATATATTAAAATCATATTTTAACCCGGTTATTTACGCATCAGTTTCTAGAGTTGACGTAGAAAGTCCTTTTTAGCTTATCTAAAACATCCTTCTAGTACTATATGATGACGATAAAATTGTTAGAGAGATTGACTTAATTTTTTATGTGGAATAAAATTTCACTGTCGAGAGCAAAAATTGGTCTAGTCAAATTTAGAATGAAATGTAATTTAGTGTTCGACTTTTGTGAGATTGCTACTCAAACGCAAAAGCAAATTTATTTGGTGTTCATTTCTTGTGTTATAGAGAATGACTTCAAGTAACTTAATATGCCCTTTTTAAGTCACAAGATAGCGTCGCTGAAGCTTGACTTTAAATAATTAAACTATTTTGTTGATTATTTTATTTTATACAATAAAAGTTTAGATAAATTGAATCTTGAGGGTTCATTAGAGTCAGGGCATATTTTCAAATTTAAGAAATGCTTACAGAGATACTATTTATAAATCATCTATCAATAAAATTATCACATTGGTAATGAAATTTTTTTGTTATTGTTTTAGCCATATGTTATTAGAAACCCTACTATTTATTTAAATCAATATCTTATTTGGCGTTAATGTAAAAAAACCATGATGATGTACACTAACTAGTAATTTCTTATCAAAAAAGCCACATAAAATCATTAATGAATATATAAGGTTCAATGAATGGATAGCAAAACTTCCAAATTTTCAAATTATCAAATAAAACACCATGATTTTTAACCAAAAATGAAAATAAGTATCCAATTTTGAAGTGTATATAATAAATTCCAAATTTATATATCATGGAGAGGCGCATATTAATATATATATATATATATATATTAAATTTTATAATGTATAAATCATAAATAATACAACTCATAGTAACCTCTTTAATTTTGGTTTTATTATATTCCATATTGACTAATTACTAATTTACTACATTTTTATCCACATTTGGTCAGACCTGGATATTTCTTACCGGAGAGAATCATCTCCCAGATTTGTATATATCCCCACTGTGGCAGACCCAATAAACCTCTCTCAGAAGCAAACAAATTAAAGACAGCAGGGCATGACTTGCCGAAGTGTCCAATATCTAGGAGTGTTCACGAGACGGAACGGGACCGGGACACCCCCATCCCATGTCCTGTCCCGAAAAAATGATCGGGACTGAATTTTGGTCCCGTGTCCCGTCCCGTCCCGTTAAGAGTCGAGACGGGATCGGGACGTCCCGCCGTCCCGATAAATGAAACAATATCGAAAAAAGATTTGGATAATAATTTCATTAAAATTTTAAATTATATAATTTATTAAGTTTAAAATCAAAATAACACAAGTACATAAATAAAAATAATTTAAAATCAATTATTGAATTATATTAATCACAACTACATATTATAATAAAAAATGCAAGTGATCTTTATACTATAAAATTAGCAACAACAGGCAAGTCAAATACAACATTAAATAATTGTTCTTTTACTTTAGTGAAGATATACTAAGTTAATTACTCTTCTAAAAATAAGCAAGAAGTATGTTATAAATAAAAGTTATTAAATAGATAGATATAAGAATAAATTATATTAATATAATTAATATATTATAAAAAAGATATGGCCATGTTTACTCCATGCCATTAAAATTATCAATATAAAAACACTTTAATTTTAAATAAGAATTATAAGTATTAAAATTATAATTGATATAATTAATATAAGTATAAATTATATTAATATAATTAATATATTTAAAATAAAAAATAATATATATAATATTCGGGACGGGACGAGACGGGACGTCCCGATAGTAATCCTATGTCCCGTCCCATCCCGAACCACTTTCCTGTCCCGTCCCGTAAAGTCTCGTCCCGATTATTTTCGGGCCGGGACAAGACCCGTCCCGATATAATCAGGATGATATCAGACCAATTGGGACGGGTCCAGATTGAACACCCCTACCAATATCTACTCATTTCACATATCGATGAACGTTACAAACAGATTGGAGGTTTCATCATTAATTTTGAAGCTTGCTTAGACTCCATCTACTTCATCACTGCTTCAGATTTTCTCTCTGCAACTTCATATATATCCAAGGGGTACAAGAAAGAGACCATCAATCCGAAATTCTTAGTAGCGAGGTTAGTATAATTATTATAACCTCTGAAGAATTTTCTGTTCTGCTCTCTTTTTCATGTATCTCTTCCCTCTCTTCCACAAAAGTTTCTGAATAATTTCAAGAGCAAGAGGAATTGAAACAAAGGAAAAACTAGAAACACTAGAATGAATTCCATAACATGTGGTTAATAACCTTTGATCTCTAATTAGCTGATGATTTAATTATAATTAATGGCTAATCACACTCTTCAGCTCCCTCATGGATTCCCTAATCGAATGATCTTTCTGTAATTTTTGCGAAGAACCTGATGCGCGCCTTTTAATTTCCTGGAGCTTATCATCAATTGGTATTCTATGCCCTAACCCTTTTTACTTTTGCTTTCTTGCGATAAACCTGAGGATGACGGGATAGATCAATTCCACTCATGTTTTACATATTTAAGCGCGCGCATTTGGTAAAGGTTACTTGAAAAAATTTATAATACCTGAAAACAAGCAATTGTGAAATCAGTGGTTTAATTTACTGTCATTTCTTTTGTTTCTCCTATAGAAAATTCAAGCTGCGTCAAAAGCTTCAAGAAAACTAGACCCATCAACTTTGCTAAAAAAATAATTTTAACTAATGCCGGCAAGAATTTCAATTTTTCTAAATTGCATCTCTCAGTTGATTCTCTAGACGATTGTGTATTTACTGGATCGATTCCATTTAAAAAGTCTTCCAGATAATGGTTGATTATGTCAATAAAAATTGTAATAATTGATCAACTAGATATTGCTTCATTTGCTTTTATAATTGATGACCAACAATATGAGTAAATATTCGATCGAGTTGTCGTTTTATATCGTATTCATCAATCACATATATTGTAGAAACAATAAGGCCAGCTAGAGTTACATTGCGTGGATGAAAGTTTTTTTTTTTTTTGGTAATGATTGATTTTTTCTGCTTCATATCATTGCAGATAGCATTTGAATATGGGGAAGAGCAACAAATCATGTATCAGACAATGGAAAGACATGGACTATGAAGTGTTAATGAGAATCTTCATGACCCTCAATTTGGTGGATTTCGTTGCTGTTTCTTGGGTGTGTAGCTCCTGGCGAAAAGTTTGCCAAGATCATGTGTTTTGGAATAGAGAAGTGTTAGATCTTAGCAAGCTGACTCCGCAATTCGTCTTATCAACTTCAAGGATGATTCCGTTCTTGAAGTATGTTTTATATCTCAGTGGCGGCAAAATAGGTTCTCTCATACTCAATCGTCTACCTCTGAGAGATCGTATCTTGATTAATGTTGCCAAAAGGTAGTGTTTTTTCATAACTCTCTTTAAATTGCTTATAGTCTTGGATTTTAAAATTTTTGGCTTGTTATGATTCTAGCTATGAAGGGGTTCTAGCATGAAATTATTTTCAAGTCATGTTGACAAATCAAGTAAGGTGCCGAGCTGATGGTGTATAGATATCATTATTTTCTCATCAGATTCTTGCTTTGATCGATCATCAATGCTTCGATCGTTAACAAAATTCTAGTCAGATACTTCTATGCTGGGAACTTCAATGATGATACTTAAGTCTTCATAATGATCCATATTAATACACTGTGTGTGGAGGCGCAAGAATACTAAAAAGTATTCATTTAGATATATGCATAATCAACCTTACACAATCTGTTACACAGATCCCATCGCCATTGGATTTGGATTTGGTAAGTAATCCAACTCCATAGCATTCGCGTGGCATAACAAGTGAACAACAACCATTTGATTTAATTGAATAACTGTAAAAAAGTCATATAATATTCAAAAAGTATTAAATTTCAAATTTTTTGAAGGATAATATATGTGAAGGATACTTTATTGTGAGGATTGTTTTGAATTTTTTTTTTTAAAAAATGTATCTTAATAATTTTCAAGTGTTGATAAAATTCAATGGAATTGAAACATTTATTGAGCAAGTGGCCTTAAGCCTTTTACTGAATCTAATTCCTACCTTTGATTCTCGTGCATGCATACTTTGAAATAGCTAATCATCTAAAAACTCTCATTTTGGTGTAGGAGTCGTAATCTAAAACGGCTTGTTCTACCAGCTGGACGTTACCTGCAACTTACAGAAGCAGGAATAGATAAAGCGATGGAGATGTGGGAAGGGCTAGAGTCCTTCACCATCACTGACAGTGAAATTGCTTTTAGCATTCTGGAAGCCATGGGCAAATATTGCAGAAACATCTCTGAAATTAAGATAACTTGTCATTTTAGCGCGAAGATTGCCATGGCCTTGATGACGTATGTGCCCAGGCTCAAGAGACTGAGTGTTCAGTCAACACGGGTGAACAAAGATGCTCTAGTTAATGTGGTAGACCATTTACAACAATTGGAGATTCTTAATGTTTCTCACAGTTTCATTGTTGGGGGGAATCGTCCAGAGAACATAAGAGTATTCTCACAACAAGAAGTGCCAAACATTCTGGGTGAAGTGTCAAGAATGCCAAGCACAGTAATAAGCTGTGAAATCTTCTGTGCTATGTGCCAGGCCGTGTTGGCTTGGAATATGGCTTATGAAGGGAGGAACCATGACGAAGAAAATTGGCATGATGATGAAATACCATCTCTTCGAGTTTAAATAGCAAGTGAAAGAAAGAAAAAAATCTTATATATATCAAGCAATGAGATCTCACCTATGTCAACTGATATGATATATGAATTAGGTGGTTGTTTAATTTATTCTCGCAAACTACTTTTGTCTATATTTTTATTATATGATCTACAATTTCTTTCATAGCAATTGAATGCTAATTTTTTTAATTATTAAAAAGGATGAAGAATTAGTATTTTAGGTTTTAACATATAAATTTTATTACGTGAAAGTAAAATGTGTGTTGTAAAATTTTAACCACAACACATCTATGCATTGCAACCGAAGAACTTTATTTTTTTTTTTAGGACTAAAAACTGTCCAAAAACAAACAAAAAAAGCTAATAATATATATACATATATATAAGTTAAATTATACTTTTAGTCCTATATTTTTAGTCTCATAACCCTAATAATGTTAATTTCAAATGATTATTTTTGTATAAATCATTGTTTTGTTTACAAAATTAAACTTAATGAGTTAACAGTTAATAATGTTTTGTCAATATTTAAAAGTTTAATGTAAAAATTTTTGAGATAAAACTAATAGTATTAAAGTTAAAATATTGAAAATTCACTTTATAAAATTAAGAAATTAAAATAAAATTTTATATAAAATTAGAAAATTAAAAATATATTTTAGCCTATATAAGTACATAGAGAGGGTCAATCATCCTGCATGTAATCATATCATATGTCACAAGCGAGATGTTTTCGATCCTACATCCATAAATTGTGACTTACGTCAAAAGTCAATAATAGACTAAATATTTAATAATGTCAAAACAAAATTTCATCAACACCACGTCAAATGTACATCTCCCTTTATTTATGAATGAATATCAAAAGATATATTTCTTAGAATTTCTTCCATTCAAAGAAAATATACGTCCCTTGATTCAACGTCGTTCATTTGTTTAATGAATTCAAAGAATACATCTGGTTCATGCATGTTCATTGACATTAAAGAATGCATTCCAAGACCAATGACGGTGCATAGTGCTCTAAAATTGAGGACCGTGGAAGGATATGTGAAAGAAATTTTCGCAAAAGTGGTCTAACTAGCAAAGGTGGAGATGAGACTCGGTGAATTTAAGGGATCCAGATGCAAGATTATCTCTAAATTTGTTGCAGAACAACTGGTGATTTTACCCATTCGGGTGCCTCAATCCTCTATGCATGTTAACTTTTCTAAATCTAATTACATATTGCTATTTGTGGATATGATCTAGTATAAGATAAAGGAAGCCATGCTCTGTCTTTAGTTGTTTTCTTCCTTTGTGTTGCAATGCAATCAGCATGGCTAGAGTCAATTAGTCAATTGAATTAATATACCTCTAGCCATAGAGATTTATGTTGTTTTGAATTCTACTGAATCATGCATGGAATTGAAGTGCTTTATCATTGTAGATTTTAGTTTGAATTATGGGTAAACACTAAACCTTTGTGGCTTTAAGGATCTATTTGGTTTTGTAGCTTTTAACATTCAGGAAGTATTTTGCTACTTTCCAAAAGTCAAATGTTTTTTGGTTTTTAATCTTTTTTAAGAAGTCCATTTTATAAAAGTCCTTTCAAGATGTCATTGAATGTGCTTTTCGTCAACTTAAAATAATGAAGCTTTTGAAAAGTGTGATATTATTTTATCATACTATTCTAAGTTTAATCTCTTATATTTTTATTTAAAAAATAATTAATTCATTAAAAATATAATTATTATTCTAATAATAATAATTAGGTATCAAGTTTTTAGCATTATAAATTGAATCATTAATCATGTTAATTTTTAGCATTAATGTATAATAAAAAGTATGAAACTTTATCACATTTTTTAAAGTTACAAATTAAAAAAGTGCAAATAACTAGAGATCAAGTTTTTAGCATTATAGATCAAATTTTATGTTATGTAAAATCTTTATCACACTTTTTAAATATTTCAAATATATTACATTTGTATAATAAAAAATTATAAATTATTATAAATTAAAGTCTTTTTTAATAATTGTACATTCAAAAGCATACATATTTCACAATCATAAACTAAATAACTTTCGGTGTATCAAATTGACTTTTAAAAAAATATATTTAAATATAAATTTCGTAATAACAACGGACTTTTACCAAACTAATTTTTGCCAAATAAACTTTCATCAAATAAATTTTTGACAAACTAAAAACCAAACACACACTAAGTGATTCTTAAGAATTTTTTCGCTTGCAATAGAAAAGGGAGTGTGCTCTTTGGATTAGGCTATTCACCGTCCACCCCCATTGACTCTCCTTCTAAACCACGATTTTGTGGGCTCTTGGATGCTCTTTTTTGAATAACATGTGAACCATTTGTTTTTTTTTTGTTGGCTTATTTTCTTTGTTGTTTCCTTTTTGTTATTGTTGTTCTTTGGATGGTGTATTGTTGGATTTGTTCTGTTTTCTAATATATAGTGTTCCTCTTTGGCAAAGAAAAAAAAAAAAAGGAATGCATCCCAATTGATTCCATATCTCTAGATACTTTATCAAAAATGTTTTTGACGCGGTTTTTTTCACCACTAACTACATCGACGTTGATAACTTTTTATAGTTGATGCATTTATTGAAATTTGCCTTCATGATTAACGTTTTTCACAATAACAAACCACATCACGTTGAAAAAAAATAAAAATAAATGTGGCAATATAATTAGGCTGATGCAGTGAATATCATTATTTTCTCAATAGCTAAGCTTCAGAATGAGAATTAAGAAACCATGCACGTTGACAATAAAGCATATGAAAGTGCTACAAGGCTTTGAAAGCTCTTGTTCTTGCAGGAGCCTGAATCTGAAATGACTCGTTCTTCCCATATATGCATGGGATCTAAAGCTAACTAAATGGGAATGAATCAGAGGCCCTATGCAAAATGAAACGATATATGGATGAGCTATACATCATCTTATACAGTAGGACTTCCAAGTAATGACAATTCAAAACCGCTGATCATGGTCGATCTTGATCAGGATATTGAAGTAAAACTAGCAAATTAAATATCCTGTCACCTTCGCCAACTTAATTAAATTCTAAAATCTAAAGCTTGTTATTTCATTCATGCATTTTTTGAAATATCGACCAATCAAGTCTTGGGATGAATTTATCTATTTCTCGTATTTTTTTGGGTGACATGGCTCATATCCATAATATTATATATACTTGAATAATAATTTTCATCAATAACACTTGGAAGCTCATGTTACTGAATTTTCTGTACACACATGAAGATGCAGAGCTTAATTTGAAGACGAAATATTTTAATTAATTAGACACTTAGCAGTGCGCACTAAAGCAAAATAAAACGTTATGAAGAAACGAATGTACGGAAAGTAAAGTGAGAATGATCAAAACTTTTTTTTAGGAATAATGTCGTTTTATAATTTCAAAAAAAAAAGATGCAATTGGACTTCACCATTAACTCTAAAAAAAAAAGGCAAATTGACCAGCTAGCATACAGTAAAAAAAATCATTTATCAAAATACTGCACATTCAATAATATTTATCAAGATATTATAAATTTAAAGTTAACTTCATTGACACCAAGTCTACCCTTTGTTTTTCCGTGCCAAAATTGCACAACTTGGTTTGTGTAAGTCCAAATTTTGCATTAACAGTTTTTAAAAAAATGTGTCAGATGTAGTAGGCATTTTTTTTATTGTTTTTATGCACCTCACATTGGTAACTAGCCTAATATCTTCTCACCCTCTTTTTACAAATCACTTACCCTTCCCTTTTATAAGCATCTCCCCAACTTATAGTATTGATAATTTGACCCAACTTGATATGCTATCTTGAATGGTTTTAGTTTGAATATCTAAATTTTTTATTATTAATAAAATAAAATTAAAATTAGATAAAAATTAAAAATATTAATCTTTTAAAAATAAACATTGAAATTGATTATAAAAAATAAAATAATATAATATTTAATGATTTGAATATTTGGACCATTGTAAAATTATAAGAATTAAGTTAAAATAATCAAAATTTAAAAAGTGAATTTAATTAAAATTATAAAAATTGAGTTATAGAGTTCATTTCAACATTATAAATGCTAAATAATAAATTTTTCCTGTAGTATATGCATAAGAGGTGGTGGTGCTGCTTGTAAGAGGGGAGGAGAGTTATTGAGAAAAAGAAAAGGGAGGGAAATGGTTAACTGGGGCAGGCAAAAATAGTAAGAATGCCTGCCACATTTGACAAACAATTTTTTTAATTATTAATATAAAATTTAGTTTCACGCATACTGAATTATATAGTTCTCACACAATAAAACGAAAAAAAAATGCTGAACTTGGTGTCACGGAAGCCAATTTTTAATTTATAATATTTTGGTAAATATTTTTAAAATGGTCCAAATATTCAAATTGTTAAATATTATTTTATTTTATTTTTTATAATCAATTTCAATGTTTATTTTTTAAAAAAATTAAATGCTTTCAATTTTCATCTAATTTTAAGTTTATTTTATTAATAATAAAAATTTTAGATATTTAAACTAAAACCATTCAAGTTAGCCTATCAAGTTGGGCTAAATTATCAACACTAGAAGTGGAGGAAATACTTGTAAAAGGGCAAAGTGAGTGATTGTGAAGAGAGAGTGAGAAAATGTTAGGCCAGTCATCAGTAAGAGGCGTGTAAAGATAATAAAAAATGCCTACTACATTTGACACATTTTTTTAAAATTGTTAGTACAAAATTTGGACTTAAACCGAGTTGTGCTGTTTTGGCATGAAAAAACAAAAAGTAAATTTGGTATCAATGAAGCCAACTTTTGATTTATAATATATTGGTGAATATTATTGAATGTGTAATATTTTGATAAATAATTTTTTTAAAAAAATTATATTGAAATTTCACACGAAAATTAATCACTATAAAATTTCGTGACAATTAATTTAAGAAGATTAATAATTGATTGTGTTCTCAGTCTTTTTAATTTAATTATTAATAAATTTTATAATTATTAATTTTTTTATGTGAGATTTAAATGTAATTCTTTTTTTTTTTAACAGTATGCCATTCAATTTGCCCTAAAAAAAACGTTGACGGTTAAATATTCACTTTGACTAAATACTGACACGTGGTGAGTTTTCATTTGTCATTGCTTTTACGCTTTTCCCTTCTCAGCTACTCTCGTTTGACCCTTCTTCTTTTGTAACATGGCAAGATCCCTTCCTTCATTTTTCATTCGAATTTGAACAACCCACTACCGGATTACAAACAAATATATTTCGAATAAGTCACTAAGATCTAAATTCTCTGGAATTTCGAAACCTGAAAAAGTCACTGCAGTAGCTATCTCTCTCCTCTTCCCCGCTGCTATTATTCACAAGTGTCGGCGATGAGTTCACAGGGTTTGTACTCGATGACGGCGCCGACAAAACAGGGTCATATCCTAGAAATCCAGCTTGGTTTTGTTGCAACAGATCAAGGTTCTTAGCCACACTGGAGGGAACTTGGGAATCTGAAAATCCCATATTCGTCAAATCCCCTGAGAATATCCTTCCACATTGTTGATTTCCATCGGCATGTGAAACTGACTATCGAACTGTGCAGGTGAGGGATCGATTGGGGTTTGTGCCTGAACTTGAGAATTCCCAGGCTGGATTATTCGTTGTAGATTCTGTGAAACCAAGTCCAGGTTTTCGTTCTTCAACGATAACAGAGCGTTGGCCATCTATAACAGTTGTGGGTTCATCAATGCCTGGACTCCCAGCGGAAGAAGGAGAAGCCGAGGGGGAAGGTGAAGTCACTAGAAGATAACCCACTTGAATGTCGAATCAGACTCGAAGAAGGAGATCAGATTCAGAAGGAAGAAGCTACAAGCGTGAATCATGGATGGGCAAACTGAAATCTGCGAGCGTTGGAGTGAGTGAAGGCGATGACGGCTCACGGCGGTGACAATGTGCACTGAAATCGGAGGCAGGAGAAAAGCTCACGCTCGTTTCAGAAAAACTCCTCCACGCAGAGTTTGACCCCTCTTCTCATGATACTGAAGAAGGGTCAAAGCCATGAAAAATTAAACTTGCCACGTGTCAATATTTTAATAGAGGAAAAAAAAACTTAACTGTCGTCCTTTTGAAAATTAACAGTGAGATATAATTGCACTTTTAAGACATTCTTCCCTTTAATCTTAATTCAAATCATCTATAAATAATAACCAAAATTTTAAAAACTTTTACTTATAAATAAATGGGGTAGTACAATTACTGATTTCCCCTGATTTATTCAGGATTTTAAATTTTTTTCTAGTCTTAAAGAGTCATTAAACTCTAATTGATCATATCTCATTATGCTTTAATTATTATTTTTAATTAAAATATAAGATATTGATAATTAATTTATGTGTTTTAAAAAATGTTAGTTGTAACTTTTGAAGGACAAGTACATGCAAAATGTCGCCATGTCCGTGTTCGATAGATATCCAACATGGATACACATTTAGGATGCGAAAGCAGCATGTCCAATTTCATTTTCTATCGAACGCGTTCGGACTCAGGGTGGACTCGAGTAGACACGTGCATGTTCGAGTGGATACAGGTTGGACCCAAAACTTTGCATTTTGGGCCTTTTTCCCCCTTTTCTAGAAATCAGATACCCTCTTCTAGATTTCCAGCCAGTCCTTTCCCCCTTCACTCCTAAAGCCGTCGCATCTCGTGTGTGAGCTTCGGGCATTGTCTATCTTTTGTCACGGGCTCACAGCGCTCTGTCTCTTCAACTACTTTAGTGCTTTCGTCACTTTCTCTCTCTGAGTCCGAGGTAAGTTCTTCACCTTCTCCCTCCATGCTTTTGTTCTTCCATTCTAAACTTCTGGTAGTTCTGCGCAGGATGTTAGTGGAAGGATGAATTTTTTTTGAGAGAGAGAGGTTTATGAAAAATTCGACAATCAATAATGTGTTATGCTACGCCATTATGCTAAATCCGGGCTCTGTTCACGTGATTTAATCTTCTAAATATTCGAACAGTACCCTTATTGCTTATTATTAAAAAAAAAAAAAGAAGGAATATTAGAGCTGTAGGAACTTTTTATTGTAAATTGTAGGATATCTGAACTGTACCCCTACTATAGCCCTGCATATTGCGTTGTATTTTGTGGTGGTGTTCGACATCTTAAAATTATATTTTTTGATATTAAATATGAATTTATGAAATTAAAAATATGTGTGTATTTTAATATTTAATATTTAATTATTTATATAGTTATATCAGTATTCTAAAATTTTTAAAAATTGCCATATCTATGTATTGTACCGTATGATATTCGATACTTATAATTATATTGGTACTTCTTTGGTTGCAACCTTAATTTTTTAAAAATATTTATATCATTCAAATTATAATATCATTAAATACCCTATATAAAAACCTTAAAAATATTAATTAAAATTTCAATGATAGTTCAAAAAAAAAATAAAGTAGGGGTATAGTAAAAAAAATAATTATAAAAATTACTTAATATCCTATATTTTGAATTAAGTAAAGTTTTTAAAAAATATCTTATATTATACTTCGAAAGAAGTATGTCTTTAAAAATATTAATAAATGTTTGGATTAATTTTTTTTTAAACAAAAGAGCAATTATATTGAGAAATAAAATGGAAATACAAATTCAAAGGTTTCAAAACTTAAGAGTAAAAACAGAAATAGAAGAAAACATTATGTGGCTGGAGATGTTTGGATTAACTAAGTCGTGAAGCATGGCACACAACTTTCATAATATCATTATTTTGGACTTTTCATTTTTCAGGTATAGAAGTCTGTTAAGTTTTAGCATAACCTGATTTTGTTATATTCTTGCACATTTTATTTTAAAGTTTGTTTAAATAACTCTCAAAGACACGTTTAAATTATGTTTATGATATATTTTTATCAAATTTAATAAATAATTGAATCTTTAAATAAACTTTTATTAAATGTAACTGACAAATCCGTATTTAATGATCAATTCAAAAAAGAATCTTGTAATTAGCCCAAAAAGGAAAAGGAAAAAGGAAATTTAGTAAGTACACAGGCATAACATGACAAAATTTTATCCAATCGACGTATTAACCCTTTTTTTTTTTTTAATTTGATAGCATCGGAAAGGATTGACCTTACAAATAAAAAAGTACATCTCATAAAAAAAAATACATTATTTATAATTCATATTAAACTAATATGCTTCATTTTAAAAAAAAAAACCTGTGCTAATTGCAAAAAGGAAAGAAAAAGCCTCTTCTTGTCTCAGGGACCCCCAGTCCAATTAATATGAATATCATCTGATAAATTTATATAAACCATATATCATTTATTACTTATTTATTACAATTTATTATAATTACATTACCACTGCATTCTAAAAGGCTTGAGCTACAGAGCAACCTGGCCGAAGAAAAATCCAGTGTAAAGTGCGATGTGCCTTTGAAAGTTTGGTGCCAATCAATTCCTCTCTGGTTCTTTCGTCTTCACACTGGACGGAGCCTGGCGTTTCTCTTTAGTTGCAGTATTTCAAAACAGAAGAGTGGAACAGAACCCACTGAAACGACCTTCCTCGTTTTGCTTTCCGGAATTTCTTCCATACTCTTTGTATCATCAACCTCAGCTTCGCGTATTGCGAGAATTACAAGGTAAACGTTGCCAATTTGTTTCAGATTTTGTTCTCGTTTCCTTAAAAATTTCTATGGGATGTTCTCGAAAGTGGACTATTGATGCTGCTCGTTTTTTAGCAAGAAAAATTACATGAACTCAATTGTATTTGGGCTGCGGAGCATGCGACAAAATGTTGTTCCTTAAATATCTTTTGGCCAATGCCATTCCTTAATTAAGTGTATGATTTTGAAGTCTGTTTCATCATTCTTCCTGTTCTCTCGTGCGCCAAACATATCATTATTCAGTCATAGCATTAGCCTTCTTTTGTGGGCTCGGTTTATCTTTACTCACAAATCAGTGCACGCTCTCCGCATTGAAAGCGTGATTTTTTTTTTTTGTGGTTGATTGTCACAATTTTTTTTTTTAAGCGTCACAAGGATTCGTGATGATGTGGACATGTGGTAAGTCGAGGTTGCACAGGAAATTTTCCTGTGGCTGTTTTCTTTTGCTATTTTAATGCAAGTTATTTGTAATTCAATACCCAGAATAATTTATTGCTTTTGTTTTTGGTATTTAAAACATTTGGAAGTACTGGTGTGTGTTAGAAATCAATGTTTTTTCAGTATAAGCTTTTATACGGTTTGGTTTACTATGCTGTATGTTCATGTGCTGCGACGCATTGAAGTCCTAGGTGATTCCAATTTTCTAACCTTCTCTGGTTTTCACATGTCTCAACTGGTTAGTATTTGACAAGATGTTCATAGGTCACGCTGACGCTTTATCAGAAATGAAGTCATTGAAGGATCAGATAGTTGCGGACCCTATATCTGAACAAAGTGATGATGAAGATGAAGATTCTGTGGAACAGATAATTTATACAGCCTCCTTTCAAGAACTTGCGAGAAATAGCATTCAATATGACACTGTAATATGGCTCTCTGTTTCGCTGTTACTGATATTGGCTTGGGGAGTTGGACTTATTATGTTGCTTTACCTCCCCCTTAGGAGATATGTTCTTCAAAAGGATTTATCTTCTCGTGAATTGTATGTCACCCCTACTGAAATAGTTTACAAGGTATGTCAGAACTTCTGTATGATCATGAGGCTTTTAGCATACAATTTCTTGGAATGAAGAGCAACAGTGAAGTGATTTTCTTTTCCTTTTCTTCCTTGATCAAGGTGTCAAGGCCTTCCTTCATACCCTTTTGTGGTATTGTTACAATTGAGAAGCACGTACCTCTTGCTCTGGTGATTGATATTATTATTGAGCAAGGTACTGATACTGGCCTCACCCATTTGTTTTGCATTTTATATCAAGTGGCTGAAAGATGAATGGTTTCTTACATAAAAAGACTTGCATTTATCTTCTGGTTTTGTTGCTTGAGACATGTCCTTATGAAATTCATCATTTCTCATACTTGCCAAGAATCCTGTAGGGTTCTGTTATATGTTACTGCTTTATTTAAGGGCTTTCTTGTCTTTATGCATGATTTTATTACTGCCTCTTTATCTGTTGCTGAATGTTAGAAAAGTATTGACAGTGTAGGACCTTACACGTGTTTAGGTTTAGGGTATATGTGCTGTGCCCTGCCTCTTTGATCATTTATAAATGGAATAGTCTCTTTCTTCCTCCTTTCTTCTCTCCTCTCTTTCTCTCTTATCAGGTTCATTATGCACAAGCTTTTTGCCTTTCTGGTCTGACTGGGAGGACAATTATGAATGCTTTTCTCAATTATAAATTTGAAATCTAGCTCAGGTTAACAATGACATAAGGTTTATCCTTTTTATTGCTTCAAAAGTTAAGGTAATGGTTTGCCTTAAAAAAATTTGTTTTGAAATCCTTCATAGCAGGAGGAGGTTTTATTGGCAAAAGAATACAAAAGTTGAGCGAATAGACATAGTGAAATATGCAATTCTAACCTCATCTAATTGATATTTTGTGGTGTGGTATCTCCCAATAGACTCCCTTTGATTAGAACACATCACTGCTTATACCAGGTTGCCTGCAGTCTAAATATGGAGTTCATACTTTTCGAGTTGAAAGCATAGCCCATGGAAAAGCCGCACCTGTTGATGAGCTTCAAGTTCAAGGGGTTTCTGACCCTGATATATTGAAAAAGGTTAATCAAGATATGTTTCTCAATATAATTTTCTCTTTTATTATATATATATATATATATATGTATGTTTGCGGCTGACTTATTTATAATGAATGTCTTTGCTAAATAGGGCTCATCATATTACGTTGTATTGATTCTTATTACATTATTTCACATTATACTACTAAATTACTAACAGAGGATGAAAAAGATCACCTTCTCAAAATATTTCAGTTGATTTACAGGTGATCATGACAGCAGCTTCAAATATCTCACAAGATGGAAGGACAAGTTCAAAACCAATTGCTCAGAGTGTAGATGTGGAAACATTGACTGAGGGATCAGTTGTTTTCAGATCACCATCTAAATCTCTGAAGGTAATGGCAGACCTACTGGCATGCCTAATTTACCTATTGTTTATCAAACTAATTCTATCAATATATCACCCAGGACACACCCCCAAAACACAGGAAAAATAAAACTCCAGTAATGGTAACTAAAGGCATGGAAGGATATAATTGGGAAAGTGATCACTAAAACTTTAAAAATCTTGTAAAAAAGCAAAGTTTCAGTATATTTTAAGTTCTCGTAAAAATCTTGTAAAACATTAAAAATCCCCCCTTTTGGATGACAAGTTTGTGGCTTGTCCTTTAAGGAAGCACACTTGAAGTCTTTCGCAAATTGTTTGAGTTAAAGAGGTCTAATCAGAAGAAGGTGCACGAGCAGTTTTGTGAGTTCGGTATAGACAAGGCAAATTGGGGATTTTTGCTCTAGAGGATCGAATGTATGGATATATTGTACCCTTTTATGAATTTCTTGAATGTTGTTTGTTTCGGTCAGCATCATTATAACCTTAAAGCTAATGAGCATGAATAGAACTAACTGTGGTTTATTTTATTTTGGCAACAAGAACTTGTATTAGTACGTAAAAAAAAAAAAAAAACACTGCCTTTGTGTATGTTTAACTAATACAACAACAATAAGAAGCCTTATTTCACTAGTTGGGGTTGGCTACATGGTTTATATGACACTATTGTGCTCTATCATTTATTAAGTTTTTGGGAATATTATTAATTAAAAGGTCTCGTTCAATAATTTCCAAAAGTGTTCTTTTCGGTCTTCTT
Organism: Prosopis cineraria; assembly: GCF_029017545.1. Classification (NCBI taxonomy): domain Eukaryota; kingdom Viridiplantae; phylum Streptophyta; class Magnoliopsida; order Fabales; family Fabaceae; genus Prosopis; species Prosopis cineraria. The sequence goes on from NW_026555344.1 coordinate 682,161, forward strand.
CTACCTTTCTTGACAGGACTCAAAGTTATTTATTCCACTCTCCTCACAGGTGCCTCCCGTGGTCTTCTTTCTACATGTTTGAACCACCTTAAATGATTTTTTTAACATTTTTTCTTCAATAGGTGCCACACCTTTTTTTTTTCTGTATTTGCTCATTTTGAATTTTGTCTTTATGTGTATATCCGCACATCCATCTCAACATTCTCATCTCTACTATTTCAACTTTATGCTCTTGCTATCCTGTCAAAATGCAACATTCACTACCATATAAAATTGCTGATTTTATAGCAGTTCGATAAAACTTTCCTTTAAGCTTTTCAGGTACCTTACGATCGCAAATAACTCCTTTAGTCTTTCTCCAATTAAACTACCCCGCTTGTATCCTATATATAATATCTCCATCAATGTCTCCATTTTGTTGAATAATCACTGTCAAATATCTAAACTTTTTCACTTGAGGTATGGTCTAATCACTCAATTTTACTTTCAAATTACTATTCATTGACCCCTTATCAAAATTACAATGTAAATATTCTGTTTTATTCTTACTCAGACGGAAACCTTTTGACTCCAATGTCTTCATCTATAACTCAAGTTTACAATTTATCTCTTTTCTTGTGCCTGCAATAAGAACCATATCATCTACAAAAAGCATGCATTTAGGAATTTTGTCTTTAATATGCTCAGTCAAAACATCTAATACTGGATTAAACAAATAAGGACTCAAAGATGATCCTTAATGCAATCCAATCTTTATAGGAAAATCTTTTGTTTCACCACCAAGCGGTGGTATACTAGTTGTTTCCTCCTCATACATATCTTGTATAGCTCGAATATAGGCAACCTAGACACCTTTCTTTTCCAAAGCCTTCCAAAGTACTTTTCTCAGTACACGATTATAAGCTTTTTCCAAGTTAATAAAAACCATACGTAAAACTTTGTTGAATCACACATGGATATAGACAATAGACGTTTTTGTATGTTTAACTAATATTTCGGTGAATTTGTTTGGCTTTGCTGGGAGCTTATTATTATTATTATTATTATTATTATTATTCTGCTTTGGTTCTTGTGGCGCACAAAAGTAATCACTTATCCTTTAAAGAGGTCCAGACAGAAAGTAATCCAACCATACCCACCAACAGGGAAAAGAAAAATGCCATTTTCTTCTCTGATCGAATTATCATCTCTTCCATCCCAAAAAATATGATTGATTTATCAAAAAATTGGATTCTTGAATTATTAACGTGTTAAAACTTAAAGTTTACTTAGATCTGTTTCTTGGGAGGAATCCAGATTATTTGAAGAACAAGAAACCTTCGACCCTGCAGATCTTCAAGCACTATCAATGTGTCAAACAACTCAAAACTTGAGAGCAAAGTATTAGAAGACAATAATATATTATTTTCCTTATTATTTAGTTAATTTATCGAAGTAGCTTATAAAATTTGTGACTTAATGATTAGATGATAGCTCAGAATTTGTTGACTGGCATTGATAGAGTTGGAAACTGTTACCAAATTATATTTTTGTTAGAAGAATGATGACTTCTTTTCTTTTCTTTTTTTAAATTCTGATATATTGTTATTGGTCATCAGATTGAACTAGAATTATATGCATTGCTTAAATTTCTTAAAAAAAAAAACAATTTTTCATTCTCTTCCATATAATGCAGATGATGAGCCCACCTCAATCTGCTTCGCGAGAACCAAGGGCACCTAGTAGAATGGTGCTCAATAGACTTGAAGAAATCAATAGATCAGTAAAGGTTTGTATGTTATCTTTCTTGGGTATGGTGATTTATATTGAACTCTTTATATGTTTATTTCTCTCCCTGATAAATGGTGCTTAATAGACTTGAAGAAATCAATAGATCAGTAAAGGTTTGTATGTTATCTTTCTTGGGTATGGTGATTTATATTGAACTCTTTATATGTTTATTTCTCTCCCTGATACCTTTAAATGCAGATAACATATTTCAACATAAGGCAAACAAATTTTGGTAGTTTCATCTTGTTCCCTGCCCTAGATAATTGTTTTATTTCCTTGGAATTTTTTTTTTTTTAATGCTTTGATCAATCATTGACTCTAATTTCATGGTACGATCACTCTCAATGGGTGGATTAATCTCTCTCTTTTTGATTAATTATGTTTTTGTTTGAGCATATTTATAAGAATAATTTTCTATTTTGTTTCTACATTTAAATGCTGTTAAGTTGATCCTCCCCTTCTAGTCCTAGTCAATGCGCTGCTACCAAAATCAACCAAATGTGTGACTAGTACCATTAACGATAATATCATTTGACCATTGACCACACTTTGCAACATTTCATTTGTCTCCCTTGCTGGTCAAAGCCCTCCATATGGTCAAAATTAGTATCCCTTTGCAACATTGACTACACTAGGCATCTCATGACACACTTGATATCACTACTTTTGATGACCCACTTTTAGGATGTAAAATCTTGTTAAGTTCTGGCATGGCTTAATTTTGCTTGCACGATTTTTTGTGGCCATCAATTAAAGAACCTCCATATGGAGACTTTTCCGAGGCTTCTAATCACTAGCTATGATACAAATTGATGGGTACCAAAAGGAGATGGGAACTTTTTCCCAAGAGCTAATTATTGAGACGAGAGAAGCAATCCACCTAAATATCTTGTAGACTAGCCCCTACTACTCAATGTGAGATTTGGCATCTCATATTATATTGATCTCCATCAGTATTTGGTAGAAGCACATGGAATGAAAGAGGCGGTAACTTTATCACGGTTGGAAGACTGATTTGTTTTTATCTTAGCTTTTTCAAGAAACAACTTGAGAATGACCCCTCTAGTGAGGGGGGAAAAAATAGGATTGACTCATTCATATTTTGGCGGACAAGATAATCAGTTGGTCAGTAATCAAGGTGTTAGTGACATGCACGAGATACTTTTGATAATGCCACAGCAACGTTTGCATATCTAGCGACATTTATGTCCAATGCTTAGGTATTATCATTCATACTTTAACTGCCTTTTCTTCCTTCTAATTTAGCTATCTTCATGAACAGAGGCTTGAGCTGTATTTTGAGAAGTCATATGCTCCCCCTGAAAGCAGCTGAATTAAGAATCCCTTGGTTAATGACTTCATGCGGCTGGAATTTCAAATTATATGTACTTCATCTGTTGCTACTCTTGACTTTTCTGTATAGAATCCTGCATGATATCTGTAGCCATGGATATGATTGGGTTTTTCTCTGGTGGAAAGTTCTTTCTTCAAATGATGATGCACTTTACATTGTCTTAGCTGAACTGTATTTTGGATGATTGATGAGATTTATTAACCAAATATGAAATTACATTCAGACTTTGTATATTCTGAAACGGTCAGTATTCAGAAGTCATAGCATAGTCCAACTCAAGTTGGGAAGGATTATAAGGGTAGTCAAACTCTTCCACAAGTGAATTTTAGGATTCAATTTATTGGCCTATCACTGTGGCACCTTTTTATTATTATTATTATTATTATTAACAATAAGCAAAAGCAAGCGTACTTATGTGCATAAAAAGCATAAATGTTTAAGAAGCTTTTCTATTGATGTATGCATAATAAGTGGTGTGAAGCCGACACCAACTCGTTGAATTGGTTGGCTCAAAATTCAAAATCAAATTGCCTTGAATTTGAATATGAGTAGCGGAATTGCAAATGGGATAAGGAGATACGTACGTTTGGCTGATAATTTTTTTTTTCCCCGGATAAAGTTTGGCTAATAATTTTCCCATCCTTAAAGATCAATATGCCATGGTTTATTTGATTCTTTTTCCACTTATTTGGTTCATTTTCCACTTAATATCATGAGGTACTTTTACGTAAATTATATTTTCAATGAATTAGTTAATTATTTTTAAAATTATACATTTTTTTCATGATTATCTCATTTTATAAAATGCATCAATTATAAAAATTTATTAATTATACTATCTAATTAAGGATATTTTTTTAAAAAAATTACTAATTGCATCTTGAAATATCTAAAATGTTTTATATTTTTAATATCTTATCATAAAAAAATGCCTTTTATTTTTTATAGGAGAGATATTTCGCATATAAGTATATTTTAAAAATAAAAATAGATCTTTTTTATTAATTTATAATATTCATGAATTTGTTAATCAAAATAAAATTACATTAATCAAGTCTCTTTTTTTGGAGCGAATTGTTTTGCAAGTCTTTAGGAAAATAGAACATATATCTCTATGATTTTTAGATTAGATACTTATTTAATAGGCATTACTCTTGACTTACTATTTAAGTTATCTATAGAAAAGTTTCATTATAATGTACTATAGCGATTATTTATTATTTATTATTTCTATAGCAATTATTTATTATTTATTTATCTAATTTTATATTTGTTAATATTTCGTATTCATTTTTCTGTTATTTCAGGACAGATATTCGAAATTGGATTCCTTTTGGGGTCATTTTTGACGGCAATCCCCGTGACTCGTGGGAAACACTGGACAAGCTTCTGATAGTGATGGAAAGCTCTCGTTATGTAGAGACATTTCCCCCGACAAAATTTCACAGACTGAAATTCGAGGAAGGAGATGAGGAAGGAGAAGGTTCTCATAGTGGGAGGCACTGGATATTTAGGTCAGCATCTGTTACAAGGCTATGCAGAAATCAACGAAAGACCTTACGATCTGGCATTCACCCAGCACTCCTCTCTCCCACCTCAAGTTTTGTTGGACGCCATTTCTGGTTCACTTGCTTTCCCCGTAGATTTGAAATCGGGAAGCGGATTTGAAGCCATTTCAAATACATTTGGTCAGGTTTAGTTGTCAACGCCCCACCCAACAGCTTAAACTCCTTTCTTTTTCGGTTGTGTTTGGTCTCATGTCTTCTGTCTAACTTGGAATAAAGAAATAGTTTTTTTTTTTTTTTACGATGAAGTTTTTGGCTTTTTGACATTGCTAGCCAGTGAGGAGCTCTTGATTCATTTTGTTAATGTTGAATGCTTCACTGGATTTGAGTGCAGGAGAACAATAATAGATTGTAGCTAAAATACTTCATCATCTCATAGTATAAAGCGTGTGAAAATTGCACATTGACTTGTTTCTTTCTACTACTGACAATTCTGTTTATCTAATTTTTCCCCCTAATGGCAGCCTGATGTTGTTGTCAATTGTGCTGCCATCTCAGTGCCTCGTGCTTGTGAAATTGATCCTGATGCTGCTCTTGCTATCAATGTTCCATCATCTCTTGTTAAATGGTTGAAAAGCTTTAACGAGAAAAGCACCCTTCTAATTCATCTGTCCTCTGATCAAGGTATGCGAAGGGTGACATCAGATGTGTACATATGTTAAATGCAAAAGATATGGAAGTTTTAGCCCAATCGAAACTCACTAAACAAGAATAGACCTTCCTAGAATTTGCTAAAGCACTATCTTTGTTTGGATTTATATTTTACATATCTCAAAACGAATGGAATGACTGCTACCCTAACAGAATAAATGCCACATGGACAGTGCTTGAGTTCCTTGCAGAAGCATTTCTTTGAATTCTACTAGGTTGACCTAAATGCTTTTTCCATTACCCTGATAATCTCTCCTTTTTTGTACTGTATTACCTAAATCTGTTGAGAACCTATTCTGTGCGCTTGAGGACTCATCTAACTTGTAGAAGCCAGTGCGATCTCTACCACCAGTGTTGGTAATGCTCCTTGCAATAATAATTCCTGCCAAAATGACTTTTGAAGAGTGGGCTTCCATTTTTGCAAATGAGTCTTATTTCATCAGCTGCATATGATACATGCTATATTACTGTCAAGGGCTTTATTGTAATTAACTTTAGCTAAAGGCTGAGTGTTACCTTTAGAGTTAGTTAGAAGAGAGAGAATAACCTTAGTGACTTGTTATGGGCTAGGGTATATGGTTGTACCTAGTGCCATTTTTCCCTTTTTGTGAATGAATCAGCTTTCTTTCTCTCTTCGCTCATATCAGCATATGCTAGGAAATGGGAGTGAATAAATTTAATAGATACAATATTGATGCCCCTGCCTCTGTTCTGTCTTCTCTTTTCTTCTCTTGTTCCAAGGTTTATTGTTCTTAACTTTAATATGTGCTTATGATTTACTTTCTTTTATCCGTTTGCAATATTAAGAGATAAGATCTTTTTTGCTACTTGTTCATGCATACTTCACATGTTATCCCTGTAATCCATTTACACGTTGCTTTTTTGACTATATTGTGGTTGATGTTTCTCCTTGTCAGTTTATGAAGGGGAGAAGTCCTTTTACAAGGAGGATGACATTGCTGTTCCAGTAAATGTTTATGGAAAAACTAAAGTGGCAGCAGAAGAACTCATTTCAAAACAGTGTTCGAACTTCACAATTTTAAGAAGCAGTATCATCTATGGGCCACAGACAATCTCTCCAGTTCCAAAATCTCTTCCTATTCAGGTGCATGCATTGTGTGTGGACTTTGTAGTGTATTCTATTTTGACTAAGTAATGGTTCCAGCCTCTGGCTAATGGATGAAACAAATGAAAAACAAATTGCATATAAATGTTTTTGCTGATTTTGTGTTTTCCTAGTGGCTTTTTTTCTCTATAGAAGATTACAAGACTTATGATTTCCATGTCTAGGTTAAAATAATAATGCATACTATATAGTCTTATATGGGTGTTCGAAAATGCTGGAGATATGGGTGCATGTTCTTATGAAAGACCTGCCTAAAAGGAAACCCATGATGCCTTGATGTGTTATTTATACATTATATTTAACTGATGTAGTGGCTGGATGGTGTCCTGGCCAAAGGTGAAAAGGTGAATTTCTTTCATGATGAGTTCCGTTGCCCCATTTATGTTAAGGATCTCGTAACTATCATTCTAGCTTTGACAAGCCAATGGATATCAGGTAGAACTTTAGAATTCATGCCTTATTGGTGTTATATATTGCAAATTTATTTTTGTAATTTGTGTGTCCTTTGGCATACGAGAACCCAATTTGCTATGTAGTATTTTTGTTATTGCCAAATGCAATTTAGAATGCTATTCTGGATATGTTATAGCAGGAAACTGATAGACTCTACTTTGCTGAAAAAACCTACAAGAGGAAACATAGGACAATACAAGAAAAGGGAAAGCATCTTTCTAAGGGGCAGAATGTTGACCTTGCTCACCTTACTCTCAAGGAGAAAGCTAGGCAGACTTAGTGTTGACTCAGGGTGGTTTTAGGTCTGCCTTAGTAGAAAGTCGTGTGGGAAGCTCTGCATGTTGCTTTTTGAGTTATAGTAGTTGCTAGTGTCATTTTGGAGAGTCAAGTGATATTTTGTATTTTTGCTAGGAGAAGAGACTGGCTTTTGAAAATCAGGGCATGCTTAGACAGCATTGCATGTGTTCTTGTTCCTCAGTTGCTGTTTGAGTATTTTGGTTGTAACAGGGAATAGGGTTTGTTCTGAATCAGTGAAGTACCTTTGTAACACTGATTTAATCTTTTGGAATCATTAATATCAAACCTCAGGATTTCCCTTGATTTGTTGGCTGTTTATTGTCAGTATTTCTGCATTCTTATTTGTTGAACAGCAAAGTTGCATCAGAAACATACCTGCTTATGTGTTTTTTTGGCCCTTATGGCTGAAACTCAGATTTGAGATTTTATAATATTTTGTAAAGCTCATTACCTGACATCTGTTCCTTTTTTTCCTTTCCTGAAGCACTTTCAGATTTTGTCACGTTTCTGTTTCCTACTCTTTCACTTTCTTGTTTTGTTTAGTCCAGTTTAAGAAGCTGAGGCATCTCTCATCTATGTTCATGAAGATGGCATTTCTGATTCTTTCTGCAGAGAACAAGCAAATGCAATTGGTACTTAATGCTGGTGGACCTGATAGGATATCGCGTGTGCAAATGGCTGAGGCTGTTGCACAATATCGAGGGTATGACACCTCATTAATCCAACCATTGTCTGCATCTTCAGTAAGTATTGTATTTACTTGATGAAACAGTTATGTGGTTCGTGTGATGCAGAATTGTTAAATATCTTTATTTATCTGCATTAACGATGTCCTATGCAACTATTAACCTCCCTTTTTCTCATGCCATGTTCATAACTGAATCCTCATTTCATGTCTTCATATCAAGGTGTCTTCTTCCTTAGTTAGGCATCTGAGAACATTTTAGCTCGTCATGATTTTACTTCTCTCTTTTGATTTTCCTTTGATGGTTAGAATCTGAGAGAGAAAAATTCTCACTCCTTATCCAACCAACTAGAACAAGGAGTCAAGGAAGGCTTTTTTCATTGGCTTGTGTGAACACCATCATCACTGCCTAAAATACCCAGCTGGATGAGTTTGCATTGATTCGTTACATTAGTATGCAAGAAATTCTAATGTGGATGAAGGGGCTGTGTCAAACAGATTTATTTGAAGTTTTATAGGTTTTCACCGTTAGTTTGTTAAAATGCCAAAACAATAATTTTTTTAATAAAATCTAGTCATTTTTACTGAATGGCTAATAGCAAGCAGTCAACTTATAGCTGAGTTCTATTCGTTATTCTGTGAGACTTGTTGGAATGCGCTTTCGTCAGGTTTATTGTTTATAAGTTTTCTCCCCTTATTTTCAGGTTGATCGTGGAGTGAGGTGCCCAGCTGACATATCCATGGATATAACTAGATTGGTCGAGATCCTGAAAATTCATCCAGTTTCATTTAAAGAAGGGGTTAGATTAACACTTGCGGCTGAGGCTAAATAGTGAGGAAACAAAGACGTCAAATATTGCTACATTGTTAGCATGATTGGCGTCACCCTTCTGTGGAAATGAACAAAGGTTAATCAATTAAAAGAGATTGGTATGCTAAATAGTTCATATAGTTGTTTGTAAAGTTAAAATGAACGGTCAAATTACAATAATGCATAATGCAAATGATTTCTAGACGGATTGTGTGGGGGAAGTAGCTGAGCAATGGTTGATTGCAATAAATTCTTTAATTGGTCAGTGTTGTACGTATGGATTCAGAATGAAATGGTGTGATGTGAAGTTCGAATATTATATGGTCTCTTAGCTCACACACAGATTTCCCCTATTCTAAATATAGGTTGTGAGAAATTTTTAAATAAAATGAGCGTGTCACTTGTAATTTATTCAATAAAAATATGATATTTAAATGGTATTAAATATAAATTAATTTGGATATTAATAATAATAGAAAGATAAAAGTTAAGAAATTAAATGTGTATTTTATTATAAGAATAAAATTAATTAAAAAAAATATCACACAAGATTTTATTTAGTTTACTTAAAATATTTTAATTTGATAGAATATAAATAATGTGATGCATCTAATTTATTTAAATATTTCTTTATAGGTTACCTTCTAAAAGAAATTTGTGATTTTAAGTATCAAGCAATCAATTACGTAATGAAAACATATGCTCTAAAAATTGTAAACTTTGCGTGACCACATAATATGAATTCACATGTTATAGATAAGGTAAATCATGAAGTGGCATTGATGTAATTCGTATCAAAATTGTTTCATCTGACATTATTATTCCGTTTGTTCATCTATAATTATTTAGAATGACAAAAACGTACATGAAATGTGTCATCAATGCCGTGGCATGTATATACATACCTGAAGGATTTCAAAATTTGGAATCGAAACATCTTTTATAATATTTGTATACTTGTGAATTTGAATGGTTTGGGATTCAATGCCCTTGGTCAAAAAAAGAAAAAAGGAATAAACACTAAACATATTTAATAAAATCAATACCCCTTGACTATGTAATCTTACTCCATTTCCAAAATTGGCTTATCATCAAAACGGAACGCTATTAGAACCGATCAAAAACTAGTAAATCAGAAAAATAAATCTAATTTACCAACCTGTTTGTTAAAGAATTTAATATATTTGGGCTTTCATTGCAAAATCGAATCGTGATACCAGCACAATCATTATATACATCTACTATGAAGTTGTAAATGACAAATAATAATTTGCAAATTTCTAAAGTTGGATAAATATTCTTATAAAATTTAATGTTAATTATTTTTAGGGCAAATGGGCAAAAATATTAATTAAGTAATTGGTCAGGATCCCATAGTGTAAAATGAAAAAAATGACAAAAATACTCGTAACATTACTTAAATTAGTGTAAGAGTAACTAAATCATTAATTTGCTCAAACACTGTTAATTGTCAATGTTAAATATTGAGTATGATTGCCATGTGTCAATGTTGACTTCTCTAACTTGTTGATACTTGATATAGACTAAAAAATGGGCAAAAATATTCACAAAAGTCATCAGTCAAGAATATCCAGCCTAAAGTGAAAAAAAGGGGCACGAATACCCATAATATTATTTTAATATGTGCAACAGTGACAAATCCATCAAATTGCTTAAAAGTTGACCTTTTAAATGACACCTAAGTAAAAGTTAATTATTTTGTTTGTTGACGTGGACAAAAAATATTTTCAAATAAAATTTTACGAAAATTCATCAATCATTGTATGATGATAAATCACCACCCGAGGCCCTAGTTTTGATGGCAGAGGTGGCAAAGGAGGCTGATCTAGCTTTTTTCTTCGAGGTGGAACTTTGTTGAGGGCAATCTGCCTTTCTTCTTCAATCATCTCCTTAATTTTGTAAATAAAGGTATAGTGGAAGTAGTAGTGGGCACGACAGAAGTGTGACTAAGGTGATGAAAGAAGAAGAAAGGTAGATTGCCCTCCCATATTGCCTTAGCTGTCAAAACTAAATCTTTAAGTGGAGACTCATTATCATACGATGATCAATTAGCCTTTGCAAAATTTCACTTGATAATATGTTTTGTCCATGTCAGCAAAAAAAGAAAATCAACTTCTACTTAGATGTTAACGAAAAGGTCAACGATTAATAAATTAGATGGATTAATTACTATTACATCTACTAAATCAATATTATGAATATTTATATTCTTTTTCTCATTTTAGGATACTAGATGCTCCGGATCGTGACTTCATGGGTACTTTTTCCCCCATTTAATCTACGTTAGCAAGTTAGAGAAGTCAACATTGACCCATAGCAATCACACTCAACATTTAACATTGGCAATTAATAGAGTTTGAGCGAGTTAATAGTTTAATCACTTTTGTACTAACTTAAGTAATATTATAGGTATTTTTATCTTTTTCTCTTTTTTTAAGTTACTCGATACTCTTGGCCAATCACTTAATGTGTATTTTTGCCTCTCTGCCTTTTATATATATATAATTTTGTTTAAATTGGGAAACTGATATGTAAATTAAGGTAGAAGGAGTTGCAAATTTATAAATTTAAAATTTTATCAAAAATCAATTAAAGACACAAGAGATTTCCTCTATGTTTTAAAATTTTTGGGATTTTACCAAAAGATAAAATAGTCTATTTGGAACTTAAGTATCATTCTCCCTTTGTTTTTTCTCTCTAGTTTCATAGAATCAAAAACTTAATTCCTAAAGTTTGAACTAATTCAATTCAATCTATATAGTTTTAACTTAATTAAAAGTCAATCTTCAAGTTTTAACTCTTGCAACCTAATCCTATAGTTTTATCTATCTAAAATGTTATTCCCCATATTTTTTTTTACTACCTACATGTATCATTCTATTAGAGACAATTTTGTTTGAGGCATTGTCATGCACTAAATATAAAATATAGGCATCTCTCTCAATAAAAAATTCGAACATTAATTTATTACATTATAAGGGAATAGTTTCTTCTATTAACTTGAATAGTTGTTAATTTAGTTTCAATATTTCAGAAAATAAAATTATAAAAAATAGTTATTATTAAAGCTTGGAGATTAATATTTTAAATGACTAAAATTATTAAAATTGAGTTGCACTAAATTAAAGTTGAAAATTTAAGTTACAACTAAGTAAAATTATAAAGATTGAATTATGCTAAATTAAAGTTTAATGATCAAGTTAGAATTGAGTCAGAAGCTTTGATTGTTATGTAAGAGTTAAATCATAAATACATACCCCTTTTTTTTTTTGCCAACGAACCTGTTTTTGATTTTAATCTTGTTCTACCATTATCTTTTTAAATTACATTTTACAAAAAAACAGAAGTAAAACAGACAATGGGAGAGTAAGATGAAAAAACCAAAAAAATGAGAATAATAAATAGCATTTATATTATACCCACCAAGGATTTAAATTTTGCATGACAGATTAACACGTTGATGATTATTTATTTATTTATTTAGTCCCCCCTGGGAGTGGGAGCGGGAAAAAGGGAAAGAAAAAGACAAAAGAAAAAATAAAAAAAGTCTGCCTCGCGGATTCGTATACTCGTTACTCACTGAGCCCCCCAATCTTCCATCTACCCATCCTCGCTGAGTGCGAAGCCTCGTCCTCTACGAGTTGTGGATCCACCGCAGGTACGAGTCTAAATGAATCTAACTCCTTATCCACTTTTTAATTGAATTACATTGTGGGTGCATTTGATGAATGCGCTTGTTATCTAATTAGGGTTTCATTTCCCTGATCCTTACGACGGAAGAAAGAGAAAAGATAATCAGAAACGATGGGAGGTGGAGCTGATCACGGGCACGGGCACGGAGAACCACATGGGGATTTCAGGAACAAGGTTTGGAGTATGTCTGGTGGCCCTTATTGTCGCCCCAAGCACTGGAAGCGCAACACTGCCATCGCAATGTTTGGTGTCTTCCTCATCTGTATTCCCATCGCCATGAAATCTGCCGAGCTTGAGGTCTGCCGTTTTTATTTGTCTTTCATTTAGTGTTAGTCGTTCTGGTGATTGTTTGACCTATGTGCCTCCTTGTCGAGATCTTGTGTTACGAACCACATATATTAAAATATAACCAGCAGAAGAAATTTTACGCATTTCAGGGGACGGTCAGAGTTTCGGATGAATAATTCTTTTACTAATTGAGGGGACTAAGGAGGTTCATACTAATCAAAACAGTAATGATGTATGGAGTAACTTTTGTTCATACAAACTATAATTTAATTAGCGCAATGGAAACTTCAAATAAAAAGTGAGAACCTAAAATAAATGGTGATAATAAATCCTCTAAAAGAATAAATTCTGTGTCACGAATGCTTAAAATGCCGGAAATTCAGTGCAGCTGTATCTTTTTCGGGTTATGGACTTGAATTACTTACGGATTATTGCAATATTGAAAGTTTACTATTTTGATAAAATTTGCTTACACAAGTTAGCATTTTTAATTGAATCATACACCCAATGAGTTAGTTAATTGTTTTTAAAATTACATTCTCTTTCCATGCTTACCAATAGGGTGTTTCAATTAGAAGACTTTATTAATTACACTCCTAATTAAGGGTATTTTTGAAAAAAATTCATTAATTATACTTTAAAAGACTCAAAATGCCTTAAGCCTTATATTTTTGAACGGAAGGAGTGCATAGTTATGTAATACAACATTTAAAATTTACATATCCTTTATTTATATATCATTTTTCTTCTTTCCTAATTTTAGTGCTCCGTGCCTTATTGGCAAAGACATTGGGGGAAAGGATTTCTAGTTGCTTTTGTCTTTGAGTATCTTGAAGTGGCAATGACTTTTTATTGCCTTGCCTCAATAATTTACTTTGCATCTTTGACTTCAGTGGCTATAATTACAGTGATAATTCATGTAGGAATGGATGATGACCATGATATCATGCAGGCAGTAGGCTAATTTTTGTGTTTTATTTATTATCATATTGGTAAGGGATGAAAAAAGTAGAATGGTTGTGGTAACAATGGAAGTTATAAAGGTGTAGGTAACTCAGTGGACCTAAGATTGTGTTCAAGGTGATGGTGATGGACTGACTGACTTTGCTCGGCAAGGTTGGTGGCCAAATTGTGGCAACAAGGTCGTAATATTGCTGTTTCTTGGCCACAGTGTGCTGGAGATTGTAAAGATGATCATGGAGATCAAAATGTTTGAAAATTATAATGAAAACAAGATGATTATATTTAACATCAACGTGAAAGTGCTGGTTATGACAGTGGAAAACAAGTTGGGCTCAGTCTCTGAATTGATGGGGTGTAACTAGCTGGGTCGTTAGAATTATTTCCATTTCATAGTTTTTATCCCCCTGCTTAACTGAAGGAAATAAAAAATTAACAATAATGCTGCATCAATGATCAATCTATCCTTGCTAACTACTATGCCAATTTTGTCTTGATTAGCAAATATTCTCACTCTGAACTCCTTTCTCCCCTTCCAAAAGTCTAGCAATATCACCAAGATGGATTGGGTTGTAACTTGTGAGAGTCTTGGTGCAAAAATTTTGTGCGAGTGAGTTGTTTTATCAGTTCTTGATGACTCTCCTATACGAGGGGAAGAAAGAGGGGAAAAAAGTTTCTCTTTTTCAAAAACAAGAACATTTCATTTTGTCAACCGAAGGTTTCTGCTGTTCTGCTTGCTGTGATATGATCCTAAATTTGTTGTGCTGTGAGATATCTTTGGATAGGAGTACCTATACCGTTTTAACCCTAACTTACTTTGATGTGATTAGCTAACTTATTACTAATAGTTTTGTAAAGTTAATTGTTATTATTGTGATAATATACTTTTTTCTTATGAATAATCAAATTTTCTTATTTGTTTTTAAAATGGAATAGGAGAAGGGATTGAATTGACTACTTTTCATTCTTCTCCTATGGTTTAAATTTTAAAACAGTTCAAGAGGAGTAACTGAGGCATGCAATTTATGTGTTTTCACTACAGATAATAGTTTTCCTCAAGTTTACACCAAACATTATTACCGTAGCTCCTCTGCAGCAGCCTGTTTAGAAACAGAAGTGACAGCTTCTGATAAGTTGTGAAATTCCTCTACTGACCCTGGGATGGAGCAAATTTTGCTTGATCATCAATTCTCGCTTCAATTATTTGTTTCATTTTTATTTCTTTTATTTTTTCTCTTAGCGGCCACACTCTTAGCAGTAGTTCACATCGCATGTCTTAGCTTATGCTTGAGTTGCAAGCTACAGTGAGTCCGTGTAATTGGCAATTGGCTGTGTGCATATGCTTTCCTTTATGTAATAAAATATTATTAGTGCTTTTTTTATTTGTTTGATACCTTTCGGACTTCTGATATTTCTTTTCCTTATTGGAGAGAATTAGCTTCTTCACAGAACGCTTTACCGCCCTACAATTACTGGGGATTAAGATAATGCATAATAGCTGTTGGCATGGTGCATATTCCCGTTTCAGCCTCATTCTAATTTTATGGGCGCTACATTTTAGAATCCAATGCATGCAAAGCGAAATGGTGGTTTAGCTTTGCTGCACGTCAGATAAATGCCCCTCGGTTTGCTTTGCTTTGATAGATGGATGACATGCTTTTGTTGGATTATTGAAACATGTGGAAAAAGCTCGTTTAAATTTTCATGTTGTCCTTTATTCTTTGGGTAAATTACATCCAACGACCAAAATGTTAAAATATTAAAGTTAAAGGACTTTTAAAAGTTACAATTACGTTTCAGGAAGGTTATAATTTTAAACAATCTATATACACTTGTAATAAATCCCTGAACCAAAAAAAAAAAAAAACAAATTGTTCTCGAGCCATGAATACTATAGTTTGATTTGCCTTTCATTTTATCATCTCGGCCTTTAGATTTAATTTTTCCTTAATTCTTTTGTGACAATGTTTATGATCAAACTACTACATGGTAGTATTGCGCATGCTGTGACTTGGGCTATGTTGGCTAATTATGATTTATTTGTTTTCTTTCAGCAACGGCCACATCATCCTGTTCGCCCAATCCCATCCCAGCTCTGGTGTAAGAACTTTGGAACCAAAGATTACAAATAATCTTCTAGATTACTGCCGCGGGTTTTTCAACTCGTCAAACAACTTCGCATTTGCTTGTCGATTTCAGAAAAGTATAAGCTACTTTGAACAGTCGCTGTTTTGTTGTCAATATCATATAAGACTTGCTTCTCGGATCTTCTCGTAATAGGCTTTGAGCATCTATGTTATTAAATTTGATAGAATAATAAGTTGGCTGTTGACCTGAAAGCGTGTTCAAACAGTTATAATTGATGTTGTTCAACATTTTTTCCCCAACGGGTTGTTTAGTTTCCTAGTTCTGACACGTTACAGCTCATATGTTGCATATTACTACATAGGAAGTTTATAAAATGGGGAGGAAGAACAAAGAGCGATAAATATTGACAATAATTTTTAGCTGTTAATAGCTGTAAGATTCTTTAATGAGAATATGACGAGTTAATTTTGTGTTTAAATATGTTTGCGTTTGACTTAATTTTACAATTCTCATTTGGTCTCGTCACTAGAAAAATGAGTAATGTATTATCCATTTTAAATAATTCAATTTTTAAGGTCTGTCTATATGTGCGTGCGTGTGTGTATTATATAAATTCTGAACGAATTGATTGACGGACAAATGCAGTTCATAAACTTTATTCCAAATTGTAAGATGACATTATTTGCCTGTACACTCGGAATCAAACTAAGCCGAGAGGCATTAAAGGAATGAAACTGAAACTTCCACTCAAGAAATAGTATTGAAACTGTGAGCCAGAGTCTGCTGATTGTTTTGGTCAGCTAGGCGGTCAAGATTCTTCAGAGGAGAGTCTAAACTTCTAATTAAAGGAGGCATAAAGGTGTGAGTGGGAAAGAGATTGAAAGAAAAAGAAATACAACTTAATACACATACACAGAATATTCAGTATAACAAATAAAAATAAAAATTAGAAATATCGTAGTATTATAAATAAAAATATAATAAATATGATTATTATTAATATGATTCCAGAAAAGTTACCAGACCAAATATATATATATATATATATATATTTGTTGGGGAGGGGGGATGGGTTTGGTAGCTTCAATTGCAATTATGGAATTCAATTCTTTCGATTCTGAGGAAGCAAATTGTGACCCAAGACCCATCCCATATCCTTCTCCTCTTTACAACGAATAAGGAAAATTCTCTCATTCTATTCTGTGGATGTTGGCTCAATCTTGAAACAGACTGTGTCCAATACTTGAATGTATTCTATTACAATTTAAATGCACTCGAAAAGAATAATTTTGAAGCATTTATTATATATTAAGTGGCTGAACAAAACTATAAGTATCCATGCGCGCGAATATTAAATTGAAAAACATTTGGTCTTGTAATCAATAATAACTTGAAATAAGTATCAACTGAAATATGACACAATCTGATATCAAATACTAAAACTCGAGGGTGGGAAAGGCAAAGGGAAGAATATTAGTGTTGTGCGGACATTTCAGGGCCCTGTTTGGACAAAAAGTTGAGTTTGCAGGCCATCAAATGTGGACACCGTATAATATTCTTTTGCCTTCATCGCCTCAACGTCACTCAATTCCTACAAATAAAATAAATAAATAAAATGGTAGCACTCGAAGGGGAAAGATGGACAAGTGAAAACCAGATAACACCTGTTGATCAAGAATAAATCGGATTCTATTCATTTGTTATTCCAAAAGAATGATTTGTGTTATTCTTACCCATGCATGCAATGAATTTGAATAATCTATAATTTTTTTTTACTAGGAATAAGTATTTCGAAAAATAAAACCGGAGGGTTTGAATTGATGTTATTTAAAACGATGAATGGTAAGTTTCTTCTTCTACTCTCAATCAGTGATCGTGTCGCTAGTTTATGTCTTGTGTTCTTTGTATTGCTATTAGCCCGTTGCGCAGGTGATGTTGTTTTCCAGGGTTAAATGTATAATAAAATTTAGTGTTTAAAACTGAATTAATCCGACCAATTGAACCAATATCAAATGTTTTGTGTATGATCAATCTGATCACAGATTGATGACAGTTTTAAACATTAATTTTTGAACCAATACCTTAAATAGTTTAATAATATCAATCTAGTCTTGAGTAGCTTGATAAAATTTCAATGACCAAAAAGAGTATAGAAAGCGACCATCCATGTTGCTGAATTCAAAAGTTGCTAAATCAAATGTTGATCGATCAGTCTAAAAATCTGGTGGCATCTTTAGAATATTTTAAAGACAACTAGGATAGAGTTGGATCATATCAGCATCGGAGCATCAGATTTCAATATATTTTTCAGTTATGCTTGTTCAGGTCACAAAATGAATGAATGAACTCCTTGAAAAGTTTTTCGTGTTTCATCCGTGTTTTTAATTAAATAATTGAATGAGAAATTATTCAATATTCTGGGAATCACAGGACACAGGTTTTGACTCTCGGACCAGTCACATGTTTGGTTGTTATCTTTTTTGTTGAAGATTTTGTGATTTTTCTCAATTTTGAAATGTTTGATTTTATGTTCATGCTACATCATATATTCATATATTTATAAGATTTTTTTTAAAAGAAAACATAATTTTAGATCTCTACATTTTATTTAAATTTTACCATAGGTCTTTGTATTTGTTTCATGTTCCCAATCCCTATGCCTTTATTTTTTAATGTTTTAAGTCCCTATAACACTACTTATGGAAACATCTAGAACACTGAAAAATAAAAGTGTAAGGATATAGAATACGAAAAAAAAGTGCAAAAACCTATAGCGAAACTCGAACAAAGCATAGAAATCCAAAATTATGTTTTTTTTTTTTTAATGTCATTGTGAAAGTTAATTTTATGATTCAAATTAACAAAGATTGATGATCCTGTTATATATGGATTAAAATGAGACAACTAATTATTTAAGGGAGTGCATGATTAATGGTTGGGAGTTACATGCATGAACTAAAAAGTTTACATAGGCTTATTATTAAGTTTTAAAGGTTAATGAGATTGTTTGTATATGGTCAAAGTTTTAGAGGAGTTTTGTTTAATTTAAACTAACTTTTTTTATGTAGTTTAACTAAACTGTGATCCCATTTTTCGCACATGCACAAATGAGTTGCATTACCGACAAGCATGGGAGAATAGTATATTTTTTAAAAACGTAACTTTAAATTGTTATACTTTGCTTGTATTTTATTATATATCCTTGTACTTTTTTCAGTATTTTAAATTTTTATACTTTTATTTTTTTTTAATATTTTGAGTCTTTAAATGAGTAAAGTATAGGAACATTATAAGAATGTAAAGTGCATATTGAGAAAACTGTAAGCAATTAGAACATCAAAAATAAAGTGTAGGAACTAAAAACAAATCACGTTCAAAGTGTAAGGATTAAAAATTATGTTTTCTTATAAAATTTTTAAGTTTTAAAAGATCATATAGGATCCATAATGAAAATTAAATGTGAATATAAGATTTTTAATAAAATAATAGATATTAGATATGTAATAAAATTTACATGGAATAACATGATTTAGATAAAAAGAACTTTCCATATATTTATTATCAAAACAGGGTAACAAATTAAAATAGCTTGTGTGAGTATATATGTAACAGGTTTTTGTTTATATTCCTCTAATGCATAAAGTATAAATATCTATTATTTTATTATTTATATGTAAAAGTTAATTATGGTTTGAATACTCATAAACATTATTAATGTAGTTATGTGCCTTAAGTATGAGCCAAAAAAAAAAGAGCTACAAGTTAATTATATAATATTAATGAATTCATTTTTCACTACAGACCTAATCTTTTTTTAATAATCACTGTGTTCCTTATAATATTTGTACATATAATTGATAAATGGTATTAAGACATGAATTATATTATTTGCTTGGTTTAGAACTATTATAATTATAATTTGTAAATAATATTATCGTATAAATTATAGTACGGTTCACTATAGTACATGTTTTATTTTTTTTAAGGTGATAAATGAGGCAACACATTTTGAAAAAGAATAAGGTAGATTATTTTCAAATTGTAGGAGGTGGGAAATTATAAAAAACAATGATATCTTTTACTATGTATAAGAATAGCACATTACAAAATAAAAATAATTCTTTATAAGTATCATCCTATTAAAATTTTAATTTTATACTTACAAATTATAGGGATACCTTAACAGATAAAAAAATAAGTTATTATTTTTTAATTTACATGGGAGAATACATTCTAAAATAAAATAAGTTATTATTTATTATTTATATTTTTAATATGTATGAACATAACAAATTTTAAAATAAAATATTCTTTAGATTTTAATTTACAGAAATTAATAAATTATAGGGTAAAATACATAGACATCCCTTTTGTTTTGATAGAATTATAAAAATGACTTCATTTTTTTAGATAAATATAAAGACTTCTTCTTTACTTTTAAAACTTACACTTTAGTTTTATTTTTAAAACGGTTAGGAATATTATGTTAAATATTTTAAAATATTTAATTTATTATTTGTATTTATGTTGAAAAAGTTTAAATTATTAATTTACCCTATAATCTATTTGTCTATCTTCTCACTTTCTAATTTAAGGAACTTCAAACAACTTTTAGCACCAAAAAAAAAATTAAGTATAAAATAATTTACAAATGTTTTATTAAAAATTATAAAATTTAAATAAAGATAAACACACGTGTTTGAAATATTATTTTAGTAAATGTATCCCTTTTGTTGAAAAACATAATGTATTTTTTAGAAGGTATTTCTTTAGGGTTGGATGATTAAAAAAATATAAGATGTTTTTAGTATTTGAAGGTGTAATTACTATTTTTTTTAAGTTCCTTTAATGAATAAATTATTTTATAGTATTTTACAGTGAAATGCCTAATTAAATAGTAAATATAAAAATACAGTGTTGTTTTGAAAATAATTAGCTACTTTGTTGGGGATTGAGATTAGGTTAAAAATATTTTATATTTTTTAAAAGATGGAGCATGAATTTAATTTTTAAAAAAATACTACTAAATAAATTAGTTTGTATGACTAATAAGTTTAAAATATAAAGGAAGATTTTAAAAAATATATCAATAATGATATTTTAGTAAAATATATGTAACTTAACTATTAACTAATGATTGGATGGATAAAATAAAAATTTAAAAGTAGGAGACATATTTATATTTTGTAACTCTTAACTATTAATTTTAAGAGTGATTTATTTAAAATACTTGCATACATTGCATGAGATATAAATCTAGTTATATAAATAAATATTTACAGATTTTAAATGTAAATGAAAAGGACAAGCCCAGGTAGCTCCAAATCTATCTAATGCAGTCCCTTTGGAGTCTAGATTATAATACAAGGCATTGATGATAATCAATTTAAGGTTTTCAAAAAAACTAATTGGAATCTTAATTTTAATTAAAAATAAATATCATTTTAATTATACCTTTATTAAATATCCTACATAAATGTGTCTTGATAATGACAATTGAGAGTCCATTTAAATTTCAGTTGGATATAATTAATTATAAAAATAATTAATTAATATGATTGATTTTAATTATAATTGATTATGTTATAACATAATCTGTTTTGATACTATTTTTTTAAAATTAATTTTAATAGAATTCAAGATATTTGGATAATTTAATTAGAATCAATTTTAACTGTGTAAATTATCATAAAGGATATTACTTTTTAAAATTAAATTATTAATAATTTTTTATCTAATATTATTAAATTTGTTAAGTTTTATTTAATAAGTAAAATATATTATTTAAATTATATATCTGATTAATTATAAAAATTTTAAATTATTTTAATATTAAAATTTTAATTTACATAAATAAATAACTTAATATATCTTAATTCAAGTGAATTTAATAAAAGAGAAACATATAGTTTTTAAATACCAAACATGAATTATATGATAATCAATGAAGGTAATAATATATAAGTTAATCTTTAATAAAATATTTATATTTTTTACTATAATTAATGATCACCCTTGTATAAAAAATACCTTAATCAAGCAACACCTAGCATTAAATAAATAAATAAAATCTGGCAATTTTGGCATGTCTATATAAGACGTGAGAGCAGAAAATTTTTATTTTCACACCAAAAAGAAAACCAAAGAGCGTGGCATTACTGAATAATAATAATGTTTAAGGGTATGTTTGGTAAGTGAGTATTTCTGACAAATAATAAATACACATAACAGTAAAATTGAAATTCCAAAGCTGCTCCACCCAACTTGAGCCAAAAATCCTTTTTGGGGTCAAATAACTGATTATGAGCAAATTTGGTTGTTTGGGTAATTTGTCGAGAAATTAATTTTTTGGCTTTAACCTGAAAAATTAATTATTTGGCTAATCCAAACACCCAGTGAGTTGGCTAAAAAGACCAATGCATCATTTTTGAAAAACAATGATAAACAAAGCTTGGGGTGTAGTTGAAAAAGAATTATTTAATATCTTATATTTTAAATTAAGTAAGACTTTTAAAAAAATATTTTATATTTTAGTTTGAAGGCAATATAATCTAAGTTAATCCAAAGCAAATAATAAAAAAAGAAAACTATACCAAAATGATTGTATGAGAAATTTTTATATGGAGCCGATACACAATGTCATTTATATACTATCAAATGAAAATATGTCATTTCATATAATTGTTTATATAAACTAATTTTGTTATTGATAATGATAAGAGAAAAATTTAAAAAATTAAAGAGGTATTTTATTATAAAATTAAAGTTGTTAAAAATAACATTACAAAATTTTATCTAATTAAACTGACAGTTTTATTGAACAGCGTATGGATGGGGTGGATTCCTGTTCCATGCAAGAATCTCCCATGATTATGCATATTGGGGATCTTGCATTTTTAATAAAATTTAAAGTGAGTCGTGCTGCACTATGACTGAGATTGTTTTGCTTTAATATTGATATATTGACATTCAACTTTCCAATCATCTCAAGCTCTGAAAATCTATATATATATATATATATATATATTTCAAATGCACAGATAGCCATTAATCAATTACTCTAAGCTAAATCAACGCCAGAAAACTAATGCAACATAGCTTTACTTTCTAAATGGTCACGTCTTTACCTCATTCTTTATCAACCACTCAATGTCACCACTACATTATAAATTTAAATTCAATGAATATCTCACTCAGTCTATGTTTAAATGATGATGATTGAGTTTTTTCAATACTTAGAAATTACACGCGCGCGTGCGCACATATACATATTTCTTTTTAACAAATTAAAAACAATTAACATAACTAGAACACTGCTTATTTAAAATATGTCCTCTGAAAATATAAAATTTGATAAGTTTTTAATATTAGATGATAATAAGTGACTATCATACAAATAAATCAAATTATTATTATCATATTACATGAGACATTCACTCAATAAGTGTACTTAAAATGCTCACAGGATCCAAATCCATATATTGTAGAATAAAAATAAAAAGAAAATCCAAACAAGATAAAAACAAAAAAACACGAATTCTTTATCCATCATAGTAAAATGGATAAACATTTGTAATCAATTTTCGATGCAAACATAAAAAGTAAAATATCATTGACTATTTCTTTTAAAAGATAATATTCTGTTCGTTTAAAAATATAAAATATTTTTAACTAAATCTTACCTTTTAATAAAAAAATTACTTACTTTCAAACTAACTTTATTTTTTTTATATTTTCTCTAATTAAATATCCTATAATAAATATAAAGTCACTATCAATAGAGGTATTTTTGAAAGAAAAAGAATAATTACACCTCGAAAGACTAAACATATCTTATATTTTTGAACATCTAACTTTTAAAAAATATTTTATATTTTTGAATGCAAGTAGTATATACTGTTGGCATGGTAAGAAATTCATGCATATATCCCTTGCATAATTTCATTGGTATATTATTCAATAAAAAATATCATATTAAATTTTTTCTAATTTTATGTGTTATTTTTACTTATGTCACTTTAAATTATTTTAATTTCTTAGCTTTTCTCTTTTCCCTAATTTATGGTGATGATAAAGAGAAAAATCAAAAAATTTAAGGAAATATTATATTTAAAAAAATTATTAAAAATAATAACACATATTTTATTTGATTTGAACTGATAAATTTCGATTCGATAGAGCATGGATGGCGTAAGCTTCTGTCCAGCAATAATTTTTCACCGTACATATACATACATACATGTGTGCGCATAAAAAATTTGAAATTTCAATGAAACTAAATTTTGACCAATACCTTCGCGTTCTCCGCTCAAATCCTGGTTATTTTCGGGCAGTTTCCCCTCCACTCATCTCTCTCAGCTTCCCGCTTTCTCTCTGCCCGTATATCCCGGGCAGCTGCAACTCCCGCTCCAAAAATACAGTCCCAGCTCTAGCCTTGGCCTGCTCCAGATTTTGCACACAGCAACGATACTAAAAGAGGAAGGCCGAAAAAAAAAAAATTAATATTTTAACCCTATAAATATACATGTCGTAATCGGAGAGGTTAGCCCTTCATTCCTGCAATAAATTTTCTCGACAAAACGTGGTTCGGACGACTGAGAAAGCGACTCTAACAGTAGACAAGACCTCCACTGGCTTCATCTTCAATTTTACCTTTCTACTCAGTCTCGTCCGGTTGAATTTTCTTCTTCTCTGTTTTCGATTTTCTTTCGTTGTCGCGGCGAAGAATGTGGAACCTCGCACGATTCGCCGCTTCCAGTCTGGGCCGATCCCGGCGGTTCTCGACGGCGATTCCTGGACCTTGCATTGTTCGTAAGCGTGGTGCTGATATCCTCCACGATCCGTGGTTCAACAAGGTTCACATTCAGTCTGCTGCGTTGTTGGCTTATATTGGTTTTATTTTTTATTTTCTCGTTGTTAGCTTCCCGTATTAGACTTGGCTTCGCATTTGGACGTTGCAAATATTACAGTTTTTGATGAAAGTAAACTTACTTTGTTGGATGCTTACTAATAACTTGCTTTGTGATAATTGCTGTTATGAAGAGTGAGTTTGGTTTCGGGGGATTTAATTGTTTACATAATTACCCAAACTTGATGCTCCTTATGAATTGGTGATGATGTCGTTTCGAATATTAAGTTGTAGTTCGCTTAAAAAATGAAGACTCGATAAATTTGTGATTTGGGGTTTATTTGATGAATTCAGCAGAAGTCTGAGTGCTATACAACTAGTTGTTCTTGTGCTCATATCAATGAATGCAAAATTTAACATAGAAGCTCATTAATTGACTAATAGTCGGTTGAGGAAAGCTAACTGCTGGGAGTTTGCATTCCACTGCCGGAAGTATCGTCTTCTCTAAAGGAGCAAAATTATCTTTAGATACTTAAAGCGAGACGCATCTTAATTTTGTATGCTCGTAGATTGTTGATTAGGTATTTAGGTTTCGTATCAGAACAACTGTTAATAATATATGTGCTATCCAGTTCTGGATATTTATGCTTCTCCATGGTTTGTGTCTTACAAATACGGGGGTGATGACGAATTGGTGATCAAACTTGTGCTCATGGTCTTCATTTCGAATTCCTCCTCTCAAAACGTGTGTTTATCCTCTTAATGCAGGATACTGGGTTTCCTTTGACTGAAAGAGATAGATTAGGCCTCCGAGGCCTTCTTCCTCCCCGTGTTATATCATTTGAGCAGCAATATGACCGATTCAGTAAGTTTAAGTCCTAATATTGTGATATTATTGTATCTTTATAAGTTTAGTGTTGGTAATTTTTGCCTCTCTGCACTGAACTACTTGGGGATGATTGTCATATACTTTATTTGCTTTTATTTTCAGTGAATTCTTATCGATCTCTGGAGAAAAATACTCAGGGCCAATCAGATAAATTTGTTTCCTTATCCAAATGGAGGATCTTAAATAGATTGCATGACAGGAATGAGACTTTATATTATAGAGTAAGTTACTGATTTGATAATATGAAAATGCCGGAAAATCTAGTATTATCTGAAAGTTTTATCTTCCCTTTTGTTCAGGTTCTTATTGATAATATTCAAGAGTTTTCTCCAATAATATATACTCCTACAGTTGGATTAGTGTGTCAAAATTATTCTGGTTTATTTCGACGGCCACGAGGAATGTATTTTAGCGCGAAAGATAAAGGAGAAATGATGTCAATGATCTATAACTGGCCAGCCCAGAAGGTATTACATTAATATTGGTAAACACTTAAACTTCTTATCTGTTTATTTAATCATTGCAAATGTAATTGACTGTTTTTCTTATATTTATTCCCTTTTCACTTCCACACACCATCCTTCAAGATAGCGATCTATATAATCATTGATACTTGATGAATTCTGTTCCTATAAGAATGCTAGGATATTGAATTCTTATGCTAAAATTTATTAAGTTTGCAATATTTGAGGGATCGATAAACAAAAGATAAATGGCTTGGATTTGTAAAATTCTCTTATTTAGTATCTCATGAAAAAAAAAAAAAATCTACCAAGTAACATGTTGACATTTGTAATTATATTAGAGGAACATGTAAGTACACCAATGGAGGGTTTTCTAATTAGAGTTTGTTTTGACCCAGATTAATGTGTCCAAAGAATTTTTTTTTTTTTTTGATTGAGCACAAGTGTCCTCCTATTGCAGGCAATCTTGTTTGAAGCATGGTTGGGTACTAAATATGAATGCCTCTCCCAATAGGGACTCGAACATTGATTTGCTCATTGTTAGGGGCTAGCCCTTCCATTAGATCAACACCCTTGTGTAGCTACTATGATGTGGTTTTTTTTTTTTTTTAAATGTGGTATAGGTGTTTCAATATATTATAAAAATAGTGGTTACTTTATATTACATAATCACTCTTTCAACAAAAAGTAGATAATAAACATAATGCCATATAAAATCTGTCAAAATACGAATCCAAATTAATTAATATGGGTCTAATGTTCTTTAACTCTACTAAGAATAGTTGAGAGCAATATATAGTATCATAGCAGTGCACACAATTATGTAACCTAGGAGTTCTCAGTCTTGTTGAGTTAAAAGGTTTAATTTCAGGAATATAAAAAAAAAGGGTTTAATTTTAGATCTCCAAATCCTAGTGCTAGAGGTATGGTTGGAGATGGGGAGTGGGCATACCCTAACCCTCCCAATTTATATGCAAACCAAAATTTCGGAATGCAAAATAGTACATAACTGGTATGCATGTTGTCTGTACCCTGTTTGCATGGGTTTGGGTATGGCTTGAATAATTTTGTACCCTTGCTTCACATTTTTCACAATCTTGTAACCTCTTTTGCCTTTTTTTTTTCCTCCTGAATTCGTTTATGTATGCGGTCTTAAATTTCAAATTCTTTTCCATGAACTTCTTTACCAAATCACAGTGATATGGTTGCAGTTCAGTTATGTGATTGTATACCTTGCTATGACGTCGCAGCATTGTTATGCTGAAAGTGGCCAGGCTGCTAAACTTTTTATATTATTTTTATTATCTTATCTGTGTTGCAGGTAGACATGATCGTATTGACTGATGGCAGTCGTATTCTTGGCTTAGGTGATCTTGGAGTTCAGGGAATTGGAATACCAATAGGAAAACTTGATGTGTACGTTGCTGCTGCTGGGATCAACCCACAAAAAGTATGCTTTGCCTATCTGTTTGTCTGTCAATCTATCTTTTTATATCTCAAACTGCGTACTGTGTATTGGTGTCTCTTTGTTTGTTGGCATGTTTGGTTTAATTTATAATATATCAAATTTTAACATACATCTGGTGGGAGTTAACTTCAGGCTTTTACCATGGTGATCTTGATTTAAAGCATTCTTGACATCTAAATCATACATGAGATGACTACCCTTGTTTGGATACTTGGCCTACAAAATTTCATTTATTGTTTGTTAGCTATCATTTATTTGAATCTATCCAAGGTAGTCTATGCACATACATGGCTACACGAGTTGACAACATATTCATGATGTTTTGACTATTTCTGGGTGATGCACTACATTGAAGCTGCGTTTCTTTAATTTACCAAGTGTTTCTTGATAAGGCCATTATCTCTATTATAATTACTCTATCATATTCCTATTCATGACAGATTCTTCCAGTCATGTTAGATGTTGGCACCAACAATCCAAAGCTACTAGAAGACCGCCTTTGTGAGTAAAACTGTGTTCTTGTTTTTCCTATGTTAGCTTATTTCACGTCTGCCTTTCATCTCATTCTCTCATTTCACTGAAGTCTTGTGTTTTTATTTGTAAAACTGAGGAATGTGCCATGTTTATCATTACCTTACATTTATGTTGTTGCTGTTGAATGATACTTCGTTGGAGTTAATGGCTCTTGTGGATTGTGTGTCTTGAAATTTTTTGCTTCTGTAGATTTTTGGATCTTTGAATTAGATCTTCAATAGGTGCGGCACTGATGGTTGTTTGAATGACTTTCTTTCTAGCTCCTAATCAATTTATTTTGAAAATTTGAATGAATTAATGAAATACTTTTTCTTTTGGTTAAGAATATTGACTGTATTTAACATCCTAGCTTAATTTCACAGCCTTATTAATTCCTTCCAGTTGGGTTTTGAAACATGTAAAATTTTATGACATTGTTTTCTTGTTGCAGATTTAGGACTTAGACAGCCTAGGTTGGAAGGTGATGAATATTTATCAATAGTGGACGAATTCATGGAAGCTGTTCATGCTAGATGGCCTAAGGCTATAGTACAAGTTTGTCTTTTTTCTAAAACATTGTTCCCAACGTTCAATCTACATTATATTAATTTTGTAAATTGATGATTTGTTTAATGTTATCAGTTTGAGGATTTCCAAATGAAGTGGGCTTTTGAAACCCTGCAACGATATCGTAAAAAGTTTTGCATGTTTAATGATGATATACAGGTGAGAAAGTGATATCATTTTCTGCTCAAGCAAAAACTTTAAGATTTTTCCCCACATTTACTCCCCCTTCTTTTCCTGAAGGGAACTGCTGGTGTTGCGCTTGCTGGGTTATTGGGAGCTGTGAGAGCCCAAGGTCGACCATTGTCTGATTTTGTGAAGCAGAAGATAGTTGTGGTTGGAGCTGGGAGGTACTTGCAAGACTTGGTTTAATGCGTTCCATTCCATATTTGGTGTCCAGTTTGGTTTGTTGTTTTGTTGTGTTTCTTATTGTAGCTGTTTTTGGACTTGTAAATTTAATGTCTGGCATGCAGTGCTGGGCTTGGTGTTCTTAACATGGCTGTCCAGGCAGTTGCAAGGATGGTGGGGTGCAGTGAAACAGCTGCCAAAAGTCAGTTCTTTTTAATTGATAAAGATGTAAGCTTCCACAATTTTTACCTACACTAGTCCTATAAGTTGCAACTTTCCAATTCTATGAACTTGCTCGTTATCAGAATGCAAGGCCTACCTATCGCTGCCCTTGTAATTTTTTAATTTTGACCGAACTTTGTATCTAAACTGTTCTTATTAATTTTTTATTATCTTGTTTTCTGTATTAATTCATATTTATTTCTCCTGTTAAATGGCATGAGAAAACAGATTATTTTGTGGCATCATTTTTTAGATATTGCTGTTTCATATAAAGTAACATGTTTAAATGCAGGGTCTTGTCACAACTGAAAGGTGCCACCTAGATCCGGCCGCTGCACCATTTGCTAAAAGTCCAAGAGACGTAGAGGGGCTTAGTGAGGGTGCCCCTATAATTGAAGTGGTAAATGTTAAAGGATTCGTCTAGGAAACTTCATTGGTTTCACTTTAACGATATGAGGAAAATTTATATTAAATAAGAGGACTCAGATATCAGATGCGTGGCTGCAGTTATGCTATTTTACAAGGTAATGCATACTCATTTGAACTCATAATTTAATGGTTGATCCTACTGATTTTTAGGTTAAGAAGGTTAAGCCACATGTGCTTGTTGGATTGTCAGGGGTTGGTGGTATTTTCAATGAGGAGGTAAATTCCTTCTAGAAATAGAATAGCACTTCTATCATGCCTTAACTTTCTGTGATGCATGTTAAAATGTAAAATGTAATAGAGATACTAGAAATGTGTTTTGTTTTGGCAGCTTATGGTTCTGCAATATGCATTTCACTACAATTGAATTGCTTAATTTTAATGGTTGAGATTCAACTCAGGTGCTTAAGGCAATGAGAGAATCTGTTTCGACAAAACCTGCTATCTTTGCCATGTCTAATCCCACCATGAATGGTTTGTTTGTACAAGGCTTATCAAGCACTCATAATTCCTCAATGATGTTCATTTTTTTAATGTTGACACTGTTGTTTTTAACCATTGGAACAGCTGAGTGCACTGCCGCTGATGCTTTTAAACATGCTGGAGAAAATATAGTTTTTGCTAGTGGAAGTCCTTTCCAGAATGTAGACCTTGGTAATAATCTCTTGTTTAAATGATTGATTTTGAACTTTGAAATCTGAATCAGATTTCCTGATTTATGGGGTTATATAGGTTTATTTTAGCTTGATTTGCTTGTACAATAAATAGCATAATTACCTTGATCCTCTGAATAAACCTTGTGTGCAGGTAATGGAAAAGTAGGCCATGTAAATCAAGCAAACAACATGTACCTGTTCCCAGGGTATGTTTTGTTGATTCAAGTTCTTTCATGAATCATATCTATCTGTGAAGATATTGATGTGGTTTCAATGGTCACCTTCCGTTCCAGGATTGGTTTGGGAGCTCTTCTGTCAGGTGCTCGTCTTATAACTGATGGAATGTTGCAGGCAGCCTCTGAATGGTATGCAGCTGGACATTTTAACTTTTATGCTTGTATCTTTCTCAACCCCAAGCTTTCTGAACTAGCATTAACGGAAGTGTGAGAAAATTGGTGTTTGATTTTTCTAAATCCTAGCTTGATGGAAATCCAGTGGCTGTGCTGCTCTTTCATTATACCTTGAGTAGTTTGTCGTTCTATGTATTCTCTAATCATTTTACTTGATTTTCTTTATCTCTTCCCTTTCTTAAAACTTGCATACGGATCCAATCGTTCACTAACTTTTCTAGGGTTCTGCCTTTTGTACTAACTTTGAACTTGCTATCCTATGCACCTCATCGAGGCTAATGAACTTTCTTCAGCGAGTTTTATGGTGAACTATTGATTATTTTGGTTTGATTACTTTGCATCATTTAAGTTGTTCAATCTTTGATGAGATGTCTGATTTGGCTCAATGCCTCGATGCTTTCCTTTACAATAAATTGCTGACATGCTGCCATCCTTACAGCCTTGCTTCATACATGACAGAAGACGAAGTCCTAAAAGGAATCTTGTATCCATCCATTAATAGGTAGTATTGCATTTTTGCTTTGTTATTGTGTGATATTTGTTTTCTCTCAAAACTACTTCTTCCCTGTCACTTTTTATTAAGTATCAGAAATCAAAATTTTCTGAACACGTCAAAGAGCTTCTTCTTCTTTTTTTTTGCATGTCAAGTTTGGTGATAAACTTAAGTTTTGTTCTACCCATCTCTCATTAAAAAAAAAAAAAAAAAAATCCATCCATGTCCTAAAATGAAATGGTTATAGAGGAGTTATAATTATATTATATTACTACTTTGTACTCTAAAATAGATGTCTACCTGATATTTTCAAAAGAAATAAAAGAAAAAAATGGTCTTGGTGTTTTAATGAGGTGGGATAGTTGATAGAATGCTTCGACGGTTAGCTAAGTCTAGTTCGCCGCTGCAGTATCCGAAATGTTACAGCAGAGGTTGGAGCTGCTGTTCTGCGGGAAGCAGTTGCAGAGGGGCTGGCAGAAGGGAACAGTGATATAGGGTTCAAAGAACTCTCGCTCATGTCAAAAGTATGGAATACTGCTTGCTCATATAACTTTAAGATATATTACAATTGTTTTGGGGTATATCGAGCCTCTATATGTTGCATTCTTTTGGTAGAATTAGATGTGCAAGATTACCGTTAAATGGAGTGACTTAATTGGTAAGACATGCTTGAACCTGTTAAAGGACCTCTGCAATTGTAGGGGTTCAAGTCTGCTGTAAAGCATACTTGTGGCAAGGGATCCAAAGATAGGGGGGGATTTTCAATTTGATATTCGAACATTAACCCTTTTTTTGGATGAGGAGGAAAATAGGGAGGAAGAAAAACTCCTAAAAATGGTAAAAAAAAAAAAAACTATTTTTAGAAATTTCTCCTCCTAGTTTTCTTTCCACCCTATTTTCTTCCCATTTTTCCCTCCATCCATACCAAGTTTTTACAAGTATGCAAAATCCTAGAGATCTTGTTATTTTTCTATCAGGAAAAACATAAATACAGTTTTTAGGTTCATGTTATCATGTACATAGTAAAATTATGAGATGGAGTCTTTTCTTTTTCTTTTTTAAATTAATCTTTTTATCTCACCTAAACAATCTCACCTAAACAAAACATAATCCCATCCTGGTTTCACCTGAATTCCACCGCTTCTTACTTAATGGCTGTTGCACTGGTTGCAGGAGGAGACGGTGGAGTACATCAGAGACAATATGTGGTACCCTGTATATAGCCCTCTTGTTCATGAAAAATAAGCATCCTGAATTTTCCGCGACATATTCTTGAAGGCCTTGTGTGATCACATAAAATGTTGCTTCGGTCAAGCCTTCTATATTATTGTTGATGATTTATAATGGTTTGTCAAGTCAGGACTAGCAAGCTTCTGTGAAAATTTTGTAGTTCTTGATTTGATCTTGGTAAATCCTCATGGATGTGTATAATGTTGAAAATAGATAACGTGTTCCCTTATTTATCCACGAGCATCTGCGTGGACTTTATTCTTGATGACGCTAAATTCTATGGGAGCTCTATTGACATTTCATTATTACCGGTGGCCGTGGTGGGTTTATAAAACTTTTGTAATCAAGTCTCGGTTATTATCTTTTGGAATCAGGTGTTGGAATCGCCATCGGAAAGTAGAAGCCTTGAAACTATAATATTTTGTTAAATTAAATAGTGATATCACACGAGATGAAACAGAATGGATGACAAATTCGATAACCAGACAATGAATTGCTCAAAAGGCTGCTTTTTATTGGGTGCTCGTTCTGTTTGCCTAACTGAACAAATGATCTACCTAATTCTGTGTTTTCGCCTACTAAAGTTTACACAAGTGCAAGGGAAGTGTCAGTTTTTTGACTTTTTGCATGTAATAATCCCGACCAGAATTAATTTTTTATTCTTTCTTCTAGAAGTGTGCATTTAATCTAAATTAAATCTTTTACTTTGATTTTTGAAAAAATATCACTCCTGGACCATTGAAGTAATTTAGTATTAAACAAGTATTAAAAATTTTAAAATATTATTACAAAATTAAGTGATTAATTTAAAAATAATTTTAGATATAAAAATATTCTAATAATCATTTTTTTAACTTGTCAACAATACTTTTTTATTAAATATAAATGAATATTTATTAATTAGTAAATGATCACCTTTTGAAATATAATTTATATTTATTTTTTCTCACAATTAAATTCTTTTATATTTTTAAATTTATCAATTAGTGAATAATTTTTTATTAAATATAAATTAATATTTATTAATTAAAAAATGATTACTTATTGACACATGCTTTACACCTGTTTATTTTTACAATTAAGTTCTCTTAAATTTTTGGAGGTTATTGGAGAGAATATTGAAAAAAGAAAAAGATGAAAATTAAATAAAAAGGAACGATAAATTAAAATAAGTTTATTTAATAAAAATTTAATATTTTTTAAAAAAATTATTTTTTAAGGCGTCAAAATTCTTTTATTATTTGAAATATGCTGCGTGTGGTTGTTGCTAACTTTTTTACTTTTCAGTTGATTGGAAAGCAATGGTTTATTTGTTTGGCCATCGTGCAACGTGACTGATTATAAGAGAAGTCAACATTTGAAGGCTGGGTAAACTTTCTCCTTTATCCAAGTATAATGCACATTGGCTTGCAGGAAAGATAATTATTTAGTTAAAAAAAAAAGACCAAAAAAGTTGCTTAACAGCGACAAACTGTAAATAAATTGGAAGTTTT
The DNA here is from genome assembly GCF_029017545.1 of Prosopis cineraria. Taxonomy (NCBI): domain Eukaryota; kingdom Viridiplantae; phylum Streptophyta; class Magnoliopsida; order Fabales; family Fabaceae; genus Prosopis; species Prosopis cineraria. The sequence continues at coordinate 715,947 of NW_026555344.1, forward strand.
ATTTGGACGTGCCTTGTCAATTTTTTCAGTTTTAATGTGTCATCATCTAGAAGAATCAGAAAAGGCAAAAACCAACAAATGGAAAACGTTCACCTCTAATCCCTCTGACTCAGAGTTTTGCACTGTTATTTAATTTCAAAATATTTTACTTAATGAATATTACACCACAAAGTTGACACTAAAATGTTTTTACTCTTTTTAAAATATTTATTATTTATTTAAACATTATAATGATTGGATTTAAATTAATCATATATATCACAAAATTGATAAAATAAAATTAAGTGATAATAAACGGTATTGAAGAACAGTGATTTTCAGGTAATAAAATATTTTTATAACAATGAAGGAATGACTTTAGCTATGATTCTTGTACATTGATTCCTCGCACCATTAAAATAAGTATATAAATAGCATTTTCTATCTAAAATATAATATAAATATAAATGAAGAAGAATGACAAAAAAATCTCATTGAAGTATGAGAATCTCAAATTAGGACCATAAATAACAAACTCTATGAATTAAATTAAGGAAATATTAAACCAAAAGCAGGTGTATTTTTTAATAATTATTTATTATATAATAAATTCTTGTTATTAATATTATTAAGATTAAGATGTTATATATTTTTATAAAAAATTAATAAAATTTAAAAATTATACTAGGTCAAATTTTCTTTTTCCTTTCTGGACAAATGTATTTAACTAAATTTTCTATAAACTTAAAAAAGTGTTTTTATTCAAAAAATTAATTATTCATTAATAATTTTATTTGTAATAATTTTTATTTTATATAAGGACTTGCAAATAAGTTTCCCATTTTTATTTATATGAGAAGGATGATAATCGCGTCAAAATCTGACCGTGAAAGATTGTCTTCTCTGATTCTGTTTCAGAATCGTCATGATTCATGTCTCCCTCCAGTTTTCCTTTTTGCTACCACATATTCAATGGATTCCTTGTCTTTTACTTTAATGTTTTCCTTCTCACGTGTCTCAAATATTTCTGCGTATCAATCCGTCCAAACGTCAAAGTTTGAATCTGGTTTGCAAAAATTATATATTTCTTCTACCTGATATAATCCTCCGTCTTGCGCAGTTTCTGCATCAATGGCGGAAACTAAGGAAAGGTACCACCACTACTGCATCTTCTTCTTCATCCCCATTTGAACCATTCTATTCGAATTTCCATAAGATCCTTCCATTTTGTTCACTACATCTATGATATATGTTGATTTCGTAGCACTGATTGTGGTTTCAGGTATGGTGTTGTTACAGGGGCGAACAGAGGAATAGGGTTGGAGACTATGAAAATGTTGGCCTCCAATGGAGTCAAGGTGGTTCTCACAGCCAGAGATGAGAAGAGGGGCCTCGAAGCCCTGGAGAAATTGAAAGCGTTTGGCTTCTCTGACCTTGTAATTTTTCACCAGCTTGATGTGACGGACACTGCTAGTATCGCATCTCTTGTGGATTTTGTTAAAACTCAATTTGGGAGACTTGACATTCTGGTTAGAATGAATATTGAATATTCTCAACTCTCTTTTTATTCTTCTTTTATTTGCTCTCGTTTGTCCAGTGAAATGGAATTTGATCGATTGGAATCTTGTATGCGACTTAACTATTTTCATGAGCATGAATTCGTAACTAAATCTACCCAATATTTGATTTTCGAGGGAGATCAATTGGTAGTTATGGTTTGCTACGTTCTTTTTACAAAAGTTGTGGGCTCAGATGTTGCTGCTGTGACGTGGTGACGTGATTACTTTATTGAATCTGTAAACTCTTCTGTAGGTATTTTTTGAACGCGTAAGCATGCCTTAACTAGTTCTAGGACTCAATTTACCTGAAACTTTTTCAACCAAAAAAAAAAAAAAATAAACAGAGAGTGCTTGGAAGGATTTTTCTAACTTCTACATGATTGTTGTACTTCAGTTGGCTGGTATGAAATCTTTAACGACAGCGACAGTTCACTGTTTGATGCTGTTTTTGCTTTTTTGTTCTTGAAAGGTTTTTAAAAATGAACGACAGAATTTATTTGGAATATATTTTCTTGCAAATAATTTTCTCTATATCGCTTTAGAGAAAGCTGAGAACAAATGAAGGTGTTCATTGTTCTAAAATGGTAGAAGCTATAAGAAAACTTAGAGCTTCTATGACTAGTGTGATCGAAAGTGAGATCTCCGCCATCCCCATCCTTCATAACTAAATGAAACTTTAGTACAAAAAATGATGGCTTTATGCTTTATTCCCACATGAAGCTTCAAAAGCTTTCGTGTAAGATATGTTAGAGATGATAAGACCACTATTCATTGGAGATTAAACAGATTGTACATATATGTATATTAAAGAATTGGAGACTATACCAAAGGAAGTTGGATTTAGTGGAAGAAGTTAGTCTCTCACAACGTGGCTAAGGTTTTAATTCTCACCAAGAGAGGTGCTTTAGTGCGTGACTATGCCTTAAACAAGATTGCTTTCAATAAAAAGATAGCGGAAAAAAAAACAGAAGAAATAAAAACTATTTAAGAACATAAACCAAACAGGATAGCTAGCGTCTTTCTTTCCTTTATTATTATTTTTTTAAAAAAAAGTTGCCAACCTTCTTGTAAGCTTGAAACACTCAGAACCCCTAGAGACATGGAATGCCTCATAGCAGCCAAACTAAAACCACTGTTAGCTTTGTCACTTATCTGTGGAGCGAATGAGCTGAATCTGATCTTGCTGGTATCGATACAAACTCTTATTTTTTCAGTGTTTACCCTTGGCTTCATATGACAGTGAATCATTGTTTTGCAGGTGAACAATGCTGCAATCAGTGGAGTAAATATAGATGAGTTGGTTAGTCATTGAGCTCTTTTTCTCTACTCCTTTTGTTGTATTTGTCTATATTTATATAAATCACCTAAAAAGATTGTTTTTAATTATTCTGCAGGGGGAGGGCCCACCTTTCAACTGGAAGGAATTGACTCAAACTTATGATTTGGCTGAAAAATGTCTTAAAACAAATTATTATGGTGCTAAGGAAACAGCGGAGGCTTTTCTTCCACTTCTTCAATTGTCCAATTCTCCAAGGATTGTTAATGTTTCCTCCCAAGCAGGGCTGTTGAAGGTATAGTACATTATTACTAATACTTCCTTTGAGCTTTGCTGAAAGTACTGACCTTTTTTCTATATTCAAAACTGAAACAAATTTCCTTGGTGTTTTATTTTATTAAAACTAGAATGGGCCTTATATTTTCTAGAAGTTGACAATAAGTTTCACCATTCACGACTTGTGATCATTGCGTCTTCCTACACTTTTTATACTTCTTATTGACTACACTGACCTCTCTCCTAGCATCAAAATCTACTGAAACCTCACCTGAAATAAAGAGTAAATTACATAGGCCTCCCCTAAATTTGGTTGAAGTTACACAAATCTCTCCTTTATTTTCAAAACATACCAAAATTCCCCTAAAAATAGAAGTGAGTCCTATCTTTTTTTTTTTTTTTTAATAAGTTGGAGGAAGACCATGTGACTTGCTACGTAGTTCCCAAAGTTTTTTTTCCCCTTGTAAGTATTGAAAATAGAGGAGATGTCTTTGTAATTTTAGCAAATCCATTGTTTTTGCTTTCTTAAAATGACATCATATTGTGAGTTCTTCGCTAATATTCCCCAGAATAAGTAGCTCCTTTGAACTCTTGTTTGGGCTGTGATTTCAGATTATTATTACAGCAATGAAAAACTTGTTTAGTGATGTTCTTGTTTCAGGGCATATCAAACATATGGGCAAAAGGGGTGCTTGAAGATGTTGAGAATCTGACAGAAGAGAGAATTGATGAAATACTGAGAGAGTTTGCCAAAGACTTCAAAGAAGGATCAATGGAAACCAAAGGATGGCCAACATTTCTTTCTGCTTATGTGGTTTCAAAAGCAGCCATGAATTCTTACACAAGGATTCTGGCCAGAAGGTACCCAAGCTTGTGCATTAATTGTGTCTGTCCTGGATTCGTAAAAACAGACATGAACAGAAACAGTGGCATCTTATCTGTGGAAGATGGTGCTGCTAGTGTTGTCAGATTAGCTTTGCTCCCAAATGGTTCCCCTTCTGGCCTCTTCTTTGCCCGCCATGAGGTGTCCAGCTTTTGAATTATAGTGGTTAGCTTCACATTTTTGCTCATCAGACTTTGACAATGCGGATCCATGCTGCCATATGTTGCCCACATCTTCCCTAGTCACAATTGCTTGCATCACAAGAAAGACATTGTCTATTATTGTTATCAGTGGTGGTGGTGGGTATAATATAAAGAGGATTTGAACCCCAGCCTTAGCACCCTTATCATGTTCCATTTTTATCACCTGATGAGCTAACCTTAAATGCTGAAACATTTTATCCTTTTTTTTGGATTATATCAAGATGGTTTAAAGTTTAAAACGGGACCACATCCCATCCCACCTTTGATCTACTCTTGTTTGCTAAAATATTTTTTTTAATCATTATAAAAAAATGGACTAAAATGTATAAAACTTTCCTGAATTTTGAAATAGTTGTATATAACTCTTCTCAACTTTAAAAATTTAAAATTAACCTTCTAACCTTTAATTTTGTTTTTCAAAATCCCTTATTGTTAATTATGTTATTTTTTTATGAGGGTTAAAACATCATTCAACTAAAAAATGTTATTAAATAAAATATTATATTGTATAACTATTTATAATAAATTTTTTATATTTTTTGAATAGTTATGACATTAATAATAGTCAAAACAAATGTTATTATCACCATATAAAATTTTAAATATTTACTTTTTTGTTAGTTTTTTCTATTTTTTTGTTATCAATAGTGAATACTTTCTAGTATTAAAAGAAAAATTAATCTAATATGATAATGTTTAAAATTTTAAATATTTTAGTCATCTACATTACATTAATCTAACATGAAAATAAAAATAAAAATTTATTTTTTAAAATAACAAAATCATGTATCATTGATAACAAAAAATATGAAAAAAATAATATAAACATAAGTATTTAAAATTTTATATAGTGATAATAACAGTTTTTTTGTTATTAATGCTTCAACTATCCAAAAAATATAAAAAATTTATTATAAATAGTTATATAATATAATATTTTTGTTTAATAATATTTTTTTAGTTGAATGACATTTTAACCCTCATAAAAAACTCACATAATTAACAATTGAGGGTTTTGAAAAACAAAATTAAAGGTTAGAGAAGTTGATTTTAAAATTTTTAAGGCGATGAGGGTTATTTGTAACTATCTTAAAGTTCAAGAGAGTTTTATATATTTTAGTCTAAGAAATGAGGTATACAATAATTGATTTCTATTATTATTTCTCCATCGTAATTAAATAATATGATAGATAGTTCTATTTATATTTTAATTTTTTGACCAGCCGATTTATATTTTATTTATTCTATGTTACGTATGTCAATGAAATATAAAAATTTTAATAATTAAATTAATAACGGCAGAAAATTCTAATTTTTTTTTAATAGCAAGACTTAATCCCCACGTTTAGTTTGAATAGACTTCTAACCAAACAATTTGAATTAATTGCTGTTCGTTAGAGAAGCCTATTTTTTATTATCTTTTTCTAATAATTCATTCTCTTTTTCCCTTGCTATCATGTCACTCTCCTTCATATCAATAATCGAATAACTTCAGAGGATATGCTTGGTGGGGGAAAAAATAGGGATACCCTTTGTCCCCTTTGATTTAATAGCCTTGACTATTCGTAACATCATTAATCATTAACATAACAAAAAATAAACTTAACCTAGAAAAAGTGCTAGTTAGCTTTATAATTTTTGTATTCTTATCATATGAAGCTAAAAATATTTATTTTTTTGTTGCTAACTGGGTATTGACAAAAGAATAATCAACAGACAAAATTAAATTTTAGCATTGAGGTTTTATTAGGTTATTCTATTCGAGATTCGCTGTTCAAAGCGCAACCTGGCCTGCTTAATATTTTGTCAAGAGGATGTACCTGTGAGGTTAAGATTCATTTGTCCCATCCCTTGATCAGTTTAGGATCAGTGTCTCATTGTAGACAAGAGATCGGCTAATTTTATATGCCCTATAATTAGTGGCCTCCCTTTTGTCACCTTTCTAGCGCTGTTCTTTTGGCTAATCAGTTGGAAACAAACGCGTACTAACACTAGTTCGTTTCATTATCATCTGTTTGCTAAAAATATTCCTCTCACGAATCTAAAATCAAATTCTGTTTGGGATAGTGTAGGCATCGAAGGACGAATCACCACAATAGTTAATTGATTCTATTTACAATTCTACATATCCTACAAGGAACAGACGTGGGTTACGATAAGAATTGTGACCAAACTTGGAAATTTAGTCATTTCAAACCCCAAAATCTCTATTTATCCTCTCACACCGTCTCACGGCTCCTTCGTCTGAATCCTCATCATGCAACGAACAATGGCGGTGACGAGAAGATTAAGCTCTGTTCTCTTTTTCTTCGTCGCTTGCTTTGCTCTCCTCCCATCTCACTACTCCAATGCTTATCCTCTCTCAACCCAAAACCGATGGATCATCGACGACTCCAACGGCGAACGATCCAAATTCGTGTGCGGCAACTGGGCGGGTCACCTTCAGCCGATGCTTCCCGAAGGTCTGGACAAGCGGCCGTTGAAGGAGCTGGTGGCTCAAATCGTGAGCCACAAGTTCAATTGCGTGCGTCTGACGTACGCGATTTACATGTGGACTCGCTACATGGATCGCAGTGTGGGGAAAACCCTAGAGGAACTGGACATTCCGGAGGTGGTGGAAAGGATTGGGAAGAACAATGCGTGGGCGCTGAAGAAGACGCATGTGGAGGCGTTGGAAGAAGTGGTGCGGGAGCTTGGGAATCAGAAGGTGAAGGTGTTGCTGGACAATCATGTGAGCGAGCCCAAATGGTGCTGCGACGATGACGATGAGAATGGCTTCTTTCACGACAGGCATTTCGATCCCAACGAGTGGGTGACGGGCCTCAGTTTGGCAGCCCAACGCTTTTCTGGAAATTCTGCTGTACGTATTTTGTCGTTAATCCTGTTTTGTTTTGCATCCTCACGCATAAGGTTTAAGGACATTAAGCTGAATATCCCCATAGATTCAATAGTTTTGCATGGCGATAGCCTGTAGTCTTATTTAGGTATTACTTTTTCGAATAATTCAAAAATAAGAAAACAGAATTCATTTTGATATTAAAATAATAAAATTAATTATTTATTCCTTTTTTTTTTTTGGTTGCATTCTAAATGGGCCCAAAAGTTATTTGACATTAAACTGAAGTAGGGTTGAAGGCATGAAGCACATATCATTACCCTAGTAACGTTAATTAAAAAAAAAAAAACTTTTTTCTAAGGAACAAAAATTAAAAATACAATTCTAATTCTAACTACTGGGATTAAATTAAGTGATTTATTAAATTGATGAATGAGATTGAATATTGAGGGATGTATTGAAAGAATGTGTGGGGAGGATTCAAATCCCCAACTAACTACTGTTCATTGGGGTGGGCTGAAGTTTTGGGGAGGAAAAGATGGAAGGAGAAACACAGATTTGGGTTGAAAAAGGAACTATATTTTTCCTGACTTAAAGAGTAAAATTCTGCATAGATGATTGACTCATGAGCATCACATTTCAAAATTACTTTAGATTTTTTTTTTTTTTTACCAGCAAACTTGGGATTTAAACCTTCAAAATAGGAACTGACAGTAGTTGATTCGTCAACAGGTGGTGGCAATGAGCTTGAGGAATGAATTGCATGGTCCTCGTCAATACGAGGCCGATTGGTACACTTACATGAGCCAAGGAGCAACAGCAATTCACAAGGCGAACCCAAATGTTCTGGTGGTGGTCTCAGGACTGAACTACGACACCGAGCTTCAATTTTTAAAGACAAAGCCTCTTAACTTAGATGTGGGCAGGAAATTGGTATTTGAGACGCATTTGTATTCATGGTCTGGCATTGGAACGCTGAAGCTGAAAGATATCTGGACTAAGCAGCCATTGAACAGAATATGTGCCAGAACTGTTACAGGGATAGATGACAGAGCTGGGTTCCTTACTTTAGGCAAGAATGCCTTTCCTTTGATTTTTACGGAGTTCGGGTTCGACGAACAAGGTTCCACTGAAGCAGACAACAAGTTCTTGACTTGCCTCCAAACCTACCTTGTTGGGAGAGACGTGGATTGGGGCCTTTGGGCGTTGCAAGGCGGCTATTACCTAAGAGAAGACCAGGTCCAACTTGAGGAAACATTTGGTGTAATGGATGCCTCCTGGCAACATCTCAGGTTCCCAAACTTCACTCAATTGTTCCAACTTCTTCAAAGGAAGAATCAAGGTATGCCACTTGATACAGTGAACTTGGGAATAAGCCCCGCATTTTTTAAGTAGGATCTTTTAGATTCACTTGTTACGAATATAAGAGCACAAAGAAATAACTAGTCATGACAGAGCTTTAATAAAAAGACAGGTGACACAAATGAACATGAAAATGTTACCTACATCCAATAATCACAACTTAGTTTTTCCCCCTTAATTCTTTTCAAATATGCTTTTATAAAAGCACGAGGAATCAATTGATATATTTTCAACGTACTGCAGTGTTGTGCAGAGCCATCTTGTGTGCGGTTTAATCTAACTGTGTCTGTACTTATAATGCAGATCCTACTTCCAAACTCCCCTTTGCAAATATCTTGTATTACCCACTGGGTGGCCAGTGTGTCCTTGTTAACAAGAAGAATGAGCTTCAAGTGGGAGGTTGTGAGAACGAGATCAACAGATGGGTTCATGAAGATGGAGCTCAGATTCTCTTTAGTGGCACCAACAAATGCCTAACTGCATCCGGTGAAGGGCTTCCAGTGGTTGTGTCTGACGATAACGAGTGCCAGAGCAAGCAGAGTAGTTCTTGGAGGTCTGTGTCACTCTCAAAGCTTCACTTGGCTACCATGGACCAGCATGGTAAGCAATTGTGCTTGCACAAGGACTTAAACTCTTCAAGCATTGTGACAAGAAGATGCATCTGTGTAGAAGATGATTCTACTTGTTTGGACGATCCAAGAAGCCAGTGGTTCCAGTTTGTCCCCACCAATTTGTAGTTCCCACGAATTTGTATTGGGTCTCGCTTGTGGAAATGAGCTTTGGTTAGGGGCGATACAATGAGGAAGAATACGCTTTAGGTCAATCACACGACTTTTGAAATGCTTTGAACTATGAGCCACAGAATTGTAGCTTTATGGTCTTCCTTGATTACTCTACAAGGCACACTATGTAGATAATTCTTGTGGATTCATGCTCTCCTCGGTCTTCCTTGTTCCCTGTATCATGCATAGAGCAGGATTTCTTCTGCTTAACGTTAATAAATTATATCAATCCCAAGTCCCAACCCAATGTCCTGTACTCCTGTTGTTTGCTCGTTTACTTTAAAGTTGAAGGATCGTTCAATTATCACATAGAGACAACTTGCACGGAAAGTGAAGGGTGTGTATTGATCTGGATGGTCCCAAACTCAATTTGATTATAAAGTAGGACGAAAGAAAGAAATTAAGATTACAAAATAAATAAAGGGACAAGATAAGTTATATTAAACTTGATTATAAACATCAAGGGCCCGTTGACATGAGAGGGAAGACATGTAAGAGACGAATTTATTATTTTTCCAAGACAGAGAAATGGGAATCTTATCAGCAACGGATATGTCTAAAAAGAAGCTACCGTGTGGTCCTTGAAATGACCGGATAAGAGCTGTACAATAGCATGTTTAATTTATTCTTCATTTCATGTATAATGCGAAAGGTACACTCAGCAGTTTTTGTATTCTTCTTAATTAACCTTAAGAAAACTCGTCAAATAGTGATTGATGAAGACAAATGGGCCATTAATATTGTGATTATTAAAAATTCAATGATCGTACGTACTGGATGTATAATATAAACGCACGGATGAAGTATAAACATGCGTATTTGTTCTTTCATATTGCAAGAGGAAACTAGCAGAAAGCAGAAACAGAAAGCCTGGTCGCAGCTTGAGGTTTGTCACTATGGGGGAAGAAGCAAAAAGGTACATGATTATCTGCCTTAACTCCGTTAGGATGATTGTTTTTGAAATATCATCCTTACTTGAAAAGAGTCGTCAAGTCTTTTATATAGTTGGAATCTAGCTGGGTTGTCATGTTAATGGTTTCATGAGAAGTGTTGAAACACTGAATGCAGAATTGTGTTTGATCAGATATGCGGTAGTGACGGGAGCTAACAAGGGGCTAGGGTTTGGGATATGCAAGAAGTTGGCAGCAAGAGGGGTGAGGGTGGTGCTCACTGCAAGAGATCACAAGAGAGGATTGGAAGCAGTTGAGAAGCTCAAAGAGTTTGGAATGTCAGACTTTGTGGTGTTTCATCAGCTTGATGTCACCGACCCTTCAAGCATTGCTTCTTTGGCTTATTTCATCTCCACTGCCTTTGGCAAACTTGACATCCTCGTATGTTAATTATAAACACAATGACAATCAACCACCTCATAAAAGAACCAATACTAAATCAGAATTTTTTAGACATTTTCAGTGTTGATATATATATATATATATATATATATAAAATAAGTGTTGAATTTCAAAAATTAAATTATAATGCAATCTTGGTTTATTATTAACTTTGTTTACAAGGTTCTTAATTATCACTTTCCCATTGTTTTGCATTGTGTGTCTATATATATATATATATATATATTTTATTTTTACTAATGTTTTGCATTGTAGTTTTGTACATCAATTCAATGTTGGTGAACGTAAACCCGACTAACCTGATAAAGCCGGCCCAATCTACCCTACCATTTGGGGTTGGGCTGATTGTCACATGGGTATTAGGTTGCCTCAGTTTGGGCCAATTTAGGTTACAGGCCCATATAGTATATTATTCGAATGAGCAGCACAATATCTTGTTGGTGCCTTCGCTGCTCCGGTTCAGGGGCACAAGAATCATTCTCTCCTTTTCCTCAATATACTTTTTTATGATAAATTAAAATAATTTCATATGTTACTACGTTATTTTAAACATATGTATACTTACGGTTCAATTAAGCAGGCAGTGTCATATTTCAACAATATATTTGAATGATTTAATTTAATATATAAATCGATGTTTGACATATTTTGGTACAGGTGAACAACGCGGGAGTCTCTCCAGGTACGGTGAACGGCGAAGCTTTGTTCAGAAAAGTAAGCTCAGTCATTCACAAACATGCCCTTAAGAATACTTTGTATGAACTCTTTTTTTTTTTTTTATTTAAGATTCAAAAATATATTGATAAATTTTATAAAACTTGATAATAACTTTAGTCAAAAAATAATTCAATTAAAGAGTTTATCAATATTAAAAAAATTATTTTCTCAGCAATGTATCATTATCATCCATTAGTCAAATAGCAGATTAGCTATCAGTAGCGAGGATTGGGAGATGTGAAATTTGAAGAGAAGTATAAGCAATTTAAGCAAAGCATTATGTTTTCGTAAAAATAAAATTGGAAGTGTTGTTGCAGGTTAGTGGGGAGGAAATAGATTGGGATGAAATAGTAAAATGCAACGTGGAGATGTCAAAACTGTGCGTTGAGACCAACTACTTCGGTGCTGCTAGAGTGACTGAAGCCCTCCTCCCCATGCTTCACCTATCCCCTTCTCCCACCATTGTCAATGTCACCTCTCTTGCTGGACTCATCAAGGTACTTGTAATTTCATTCTTCGCTTTTAATTTTCAACTCTAATGATTTATGAATTGTGCGACTTGTTGATTTGATGTGTAGCACATAAAAAATGAGCGCACTCGAGAAGTACTGAGTGACTTGGAGAGTCTCACCAGAGAAAAACTAGACGAGGTGGTGAGTGAGTTCATGAAGGACTATGAAGAAGGAACGTGGAATGAAAAAGGATGGCCAACCATGGCCCCGGCCAATACAGTGGCCAAAACAGCCCTCAATGTGTACACCAGATTAATGGCTAACAAGTACCCGAGTTTCCGAGTTAACTCAGTGTCTCCAGGCTTCGTGAAGACTGATATGACTCACAACTATGGCTTCTCAACTGTTGATGAAGCTTCTGAACATATCCTCAGATTAGCTCTTCTGCCTCCCACAGGTCCCTCTGGTCTCTTCTTTGATAAGGACAAAGCCACTCCCTTGGAATAATATATCAGCTCTTATTTTGGTCTGCTAAGAATCAGCATGCATGTCTATATGCTTTTGTTTCAAATTAGTTATGTCTTCTCTTAATTCCACGGTTGAATCCTTATACTATGAAGCCATCTGGATGGAATAAAATCCTTCCCTTTTTTCCGTCTGCATGCACAAAAGGCATTCCTCCTACAAGTACATGTTTCTTCCAATTTTTTCTCAAGAGAAACTGAATCTTATATATATTAATCACAATAAAAGTTGGAACATGAAAACATTTTTTTTCAAAGTTTTTACACATGTATTTTGGTGCATGAAATGACCTTTCAGCCTAATGAGACCAACTTTTTTAAAGATTCATTGATTCAGAGTGAGCATTTTGATAAGATTTAATTAAAGAATATAATTTTGTTATTAATAGATGTAGAATCTAAAATAAAAATAAGTTTTAAACTTTTTTTAAAAATAAATATATTATTAAAAATTAAAAATTAAAAACTTTAAACCGGTACCGTTGAAATTCGATTTCACCAAGCTGGCTATTATTATTATTATTTTATTTATTTTTATTTTTTTTTTGCCAATGTCCAAACTAGCTTTTGTTGTGATGAAAAACAAATGGCGGATGTCGGAGGGAGCGCTGAAACCAAATCTGTTTCTTCCTTGACGTGGCCTTCAGCCTTCAGCCTTCAGCCTTCAGGGCTTAATTTCTTTAAACTTTAATATCTAAATTTGAGTAAAACACTTAATTTTCTTTTAACTCTGCCAACCTCCAACACTCCTCCATCACTCGTTGAATAGCCTAGCCTCACTATGCATCTTTTACTTTTGAGTTAAATGACAAATCAAACTATAAATTCAGAAATATCTAAAATTTTAAATTTATTTTTTTGCAGTGTTTCCTTTTAACGTTTCAAAATGATATAACATTGCCTTTACCAATAAAAAAAGTTAACTTTAATTATTACTTAATAAAAAATTATAAAAAAATTTATAATTTTTTTTTGGTTCTTGCCTATAATTTTCTTGTCCTTTTATGTATTCCATACAATTCAAAATACAGGCAGTTTTTTTAAAAAATATAAATAATAATAATGTCCTTATTCTCATAAAAATGTATGAGTGAGAGATATATTTACATAAAAATCTAGATGATAAATTAATACAATGGTAAAATGGGAAAAAATTACATGTATTGAGTTACTTATATTTTGAACTAAAATTAATTGAGAGAAAATACTTATATTTTGGATTAGAGGCAACATTATACCATTTTTAAAATTAACTTTTATTGGGTCTTTTTTTGTAATAATTTTTATTTACTAACAATTAAAATTAACTTTTATTAATGTAACGTTGCACCATTTTTGAAAGTTAAAAAAATATTGCATCAAAAAAGTTTAAGATTTTATTTTTAGTAATATTTTCAAAAAATCCGTGTATTTGCCCCCCACTTTTCTACTTGATTATTATAATAGTGTCACTAACTTGGATTTTAGGGTCATAAAACTTTTGATATTTAACCAATTTCAACTAATTTTTTTAATCTCATGAAAGTAATTAATGAGGTCATATAAAAATACCGGATGCAGTAATAATTAGTCAAATTGTCTAGAGACAAATAAAGCAAGGAATCCAATTTACTCACTCTATAAATTGTCTAGAGACAACAACAAATATTAATTTAAAAGTTACAGTAAACATAAATAACAAACTAATCCATATAATGATTGTAAAATAAATATTGTCGTTGATCGATAGTCATCCGTGTTGAGAAAGATCTTCAACTTTTTCTTTGAAGTGTTAGAAAATAATAAAGTATTTTCTCAGGTACATATTGCCTTTCTAACAAAAACATGTCATAGTGGGAAATGTGCATTATGGGATTGAAATGTGCATGGGATGAAGGCTTGAGAGAGTGCATGTTGCTGTGTGATAGTGTTGAAGCAATCTCTGCTATTACAGTAGGAAATATCGATCCACGTACATGAACATCATGATTTGATTTTGGAGGCTCGGGCCATCTTGCAAAGAGACTGGAATGTCAGAATTCAATTTATTCCAAGAAATGGTAATCTCGATGCTGATTGATTGGTGTCCTAAGATAGCATTCAACTCTGCTCCTGGACTTCACTTTCTCCAACCTGAGGAGATTTTCAGTGACGTATTCTTTGACCCTCCTTGAGCTAGTGTACCTATTTTTTTTAGCTTTGTTTTGTTTTCCCTTGTTTATCCAAAAAAGAAACATGTCATGGTAATCCATATGAAAGTTAAGTAGGAATTTTTTTTTTATTCCAGAACCTCACACACTAACACTTACTTTTTTAATAAAAAAATATAAAATATTTTTAATCGAATATCATTCCTTAATAAATTATTTATTTATTTTTAAATTAACCTTATTTTTTTATATTTATTCCTATTTAATAAGATATTTTATCTTAAAATAAATATAAAATAATTTATTTAATACAAGTACTTTAAAAAAAATAATGATTACGTTTTAAAAAATTAAAAATACTTCAAAATATCTCTTACATTGTGTAGTGGAGGGAGCATAGCTAGTACAATATTATTTGTTTAATTCAAGTGACTTTATGATGTGCTTAGGGGTGGGGTAATGTTGTATGTGCGGACCATTGAATGAAAGGTGTACATTAATTTGAAGATTGTCATTTAATTTCCTCCTATTCTCAAATTAAATGATGGTTTAATAATGAAACTTGAAATGGGAAGAAGCCCAGAACAGAGGCGTGAAACACGATTGATGAAGCGACTTTTGGTTTTTGCAGAGCAAAGCCAAAGCGTACAGAGACTCTGATTTAAATAAAAGATGCTCAGTTGCGTTCCCAAAAGTTATTCCCCATTAAGAAGCCAATCACAAGCATATTATGGCCTAAACCCTCGACCTAATTAAACTCGCACATGTGATTTCCAAGTGCTTCTTCTATCCTTCTTCCTTCCTTTCTTTTTCCCCTCTTTCGCTTTCTTTACTCTTGTTTGTCACGATTGTCACGGAAAATTTCAGAGAAAGCCACGTCAGAGGCGGTAGAATGCAACTCTGCAAGTTCTTATACGATGATATAGGACCACCAGTAGAAACACAGACCTTCCCCTTCATCCTTTCTGATTCTTTCTACTTCTTTTGCTCCTTTACCTTCGTATTGGATCCACTGGCACCATCAGTTTCGGGAATAACTTGATAACCCAGCAAAGTCTGGCCAATAAAGTGATCATCAATCTCGCGCTGATCAGTACATTATTTAAAGACACGAATAATATCCCCGGCTATCACTCAATATTTTAATCAGCTCAGGAACTAGCTAAAGCTATGGACCAGCGCGAGAGCACCAACAAGAAGGTACTATTCTCTTGTGCCATGAAAGGGGAATGGGGGCGAGTCATTGAAATGTACAAGGAGGACTCAACGTTTCACAAGGCCAGAATCACACGCTCCGGACACACTGCGTTGCACATTGCAGTCTCTGATGGCAAGGAGGACGTCGTGAGACAGATGGTGGACGTCATCAAGCCGCAGCAACCTCAAGAGGAACCTATCAAGGCTCTGCGAACTCACAATAATAGAAACAACACTGCATTGCATTTAGCCGCTTCAATGGGGAATGCCACCATGTGTCACATCATTGCCAGCGTCGAGCGTACCTTGGTGGACGATCGTAACGCTGACGGCGAGACGCCCCTCTTCTTGGCCGCTCTCCATGGCAGAAAGCAAGCTTTTCTCTGCCTCCATTCCATCCGAAACCCTCCCAACACTGACTCCCCCTTCTACGTTAACTGTAGGAGGAACGATGGTGACACTATCCTTCACTCTGCAATCAACGGTGACCACTTTGGTGCGTATATTCATTCATTCATAATTCGCCAATCTTCCACTAGCTATTATCTTGTTAATAATAATCAATTCTATGGTATATAAATATAGATCTTGCGTTACAAATCATTCATCTGTATAAAGATCTTGCGAATTGGGTTAACGAGAAAGGTCTATCTCCTCTGCATTTGCTAGCATCAAAGCCTTGCGCTTTCAAAAGCGGAAGCCGCCTCGGACGGATGGAAACCATCATTTATCACTGTATGTAACCACTTAAATAGTGCCATTATATTCTTCATGCATGATTAGTTAATTAAGGGAAAAAAAGCCTATTTGATTATGTTAATAGTATATGCACACCATCTGTGTGTCTTGAAGGTATGTATGTTGAGGAGCTTCAGCCACAGACATTACCAGGTGCAGCCAAGCACGGTGATAGCCATGGTTATCCTGACAACTACAATACATCGTGGAATGTTTTCAAGCTAATAAGAAAAGCGGTCGATGTTGGTATATAAATTTACATTCTAATCTTGCACCGTACATATAAAATTTTTGGTTCGATGTCTTGGCCAAGAACTTCTTGGCCGGATATAATTTCGACTTACATTATTGCGTTTTGTATTTCCAGTATTGGGCAAACCTTGTGAAGCAAATGCGGAAGATCCCGAAGCGGGAGCTCAGGCAAGCTCGTTATTTCCAGCTAATTACAGAACCTGTTGCCATTTGATCAAGTTCTTTTATCTGGTGCTTCTGATAATTCTCGGGAAAGGTATATATGTATGTGCGCGTGCGCGCGCGCGCATATTATGATGAGGCACAAGACACTTTTACTTTACATATGCTTATTATATATATATATTGAATTTTCCAAAGGATCTGACCAATTGAGGAAGATATATCGAAAAAAGGAGATCCATACAAGGTCTGCTCAAATAGTTAAACAACTTCTTCATTACGCTTCCTCGTATGAGTACGAGGATGATGGGAGCCACCCCGAAGAAGGGTATAGTACGACGTTGTCACAGGATGCCACCCCTGCCACATCAGTCAAACCTACAACTACAAGCACCGAGGACAAAAGTAAGGGTCAACATCATCTGATTAACTACGTGCTGTCACAACCACTAGCAATGAGCATGTGAAGATTCATTGCAGTGATGTACGTGTTTAATTGACATGCATTACATTTAAATTGTGCAGAAGATGAGCAGAATCCCAAAAGGGGGGCAATAACGGAGACTGCAATATTAGTGGCGGCAAAGAATGGAGTGATGGAAATAATAGAGAAAATTTTGGAGTTGTTTCCGGTGGCTATTCACGATCTGAATGAAGATAAGAAGAACATAGTGTTATTGGCAGTAGAACACAGGCAACCTCACGTGTACCAGTTCTTGCTGAAGAAGAATATTTATAAAGAAAGCCTATTCCATCAAGTGGACAAGCATGGAAACAGTGTGTTGCACCTCGCAGCCACACTTCGTGACTACAAGCCTTGGCTCATTCCCGGTGAAGCTCTTCAAATGCAATGGGAACTCAAGTGGTACAAGGTAATTAACAAGAATATAGACACACACAAATTATTTTTGGTTAAATATAAATCTGAATTCTGATGAGCTTCATGATCATGTAATTGTTGATGCAGTTTGTGAATGAGCCCATGCCGCCTGATTTCTTTGGGCGATACAACCTGAATAATGAAACCCCAGATGATATTTTCTCCAGAACTCACAAAGATCTCGTGAAAAGCGCCGCCGAGTGGCTGAACAAAACCTCAGAATCATGCTCGGTGGTGGCCGCACTAATTGCCACGGTGGCCTTCGCCACGGCAGCCACCGTGCCCGGCGGGGTGAAACAAGAGACCGGCCACCCGACACTGGAATATGAGCCGGGATTCCAACTGTTCGCCATCTCATCTCTCGTAGCCCTTGGCTTCTCCATCACGGCGGTGGTGATGTTCTTGTCCATAATGACGTCTCGATTTCAAGAGCAAAATTTTAACAAAGACTTGCCAAGGAAGTTACTGGTGGGATTGACGTCCTTGTTCATTTCGATTGCTTCCATGCTGGTGTCGTTCTGTGCGGGGCATTTCTTCGTGCTCAAGGATCAGCTTCATTATGTTGCTCTTCCCATATATTTGGTGACCTGCCTCCCCGTAACCCTGTTTGTGTTGGCACAATTTCCACTTTACTTTGATCTTTTATGGGCTACTTTTAAGCATGTTCCACAGCGCAGTTACAGGACCTCTTAACAGATCAGGTCTTGACTTCCTAGGTCTGCTTGGGTACTTTAATTATATTTATTGACTTGATTAGTTTACATTCAACACTTAAGATTATCCATATGTGCTGCTTTTATTGACTTGATGATAGCATTATTATGGGAGGAATGACAGTTAGATGTAAAAAAAAAAAATTAATGACAATTAAGTTAGCAATAAAATTTCTTAAAAATGAATGATAATATCAATTCAAATTATCACAAATTCAAAAATTTTAATAGTAGATAAGACATTTAAATTTTAGATGCGTAACTCAAATTTTTATTTTGTAATTGCCTAAATTGATATTTATAATTTATTTTTTAAAAAAATTAACGAGAATCTAATTAATTATCATTAATTTAATTTCTTATAACCTTATTGTCATTCTTCCATTATCACACACACGCGCAGGAATTTACACTGGCCACAAACTAAAGTTGGATTACATGAGGTGGCAAGTTAGTTTGAATTTGGGATTTGCAGCAACGTTTTCAGCGTAGAACAGATGACAAGTACAAGTGAGGCTGGCCATGTTGGAGTTGGCCTTCTACCCTTGTAAAGGAGAACAGGGGAGGGACCACCGAACAGAAAGAAAGGAAGGAGAATGAAAAAAAAGAACCAAAACATGAAGTTAAAATCTTTTTTAATATTCAAACTCAAGCTTAATCTTTATCAAAACCCATGCTCTAGCACACCCAAATACTCTCAAGAAGTCCAGAATGGCAGCCAAAGTCAAAAATGGGTCCTATATACTCTAAAACTTAACTTTATTAATTAAATAAAATGTTTCGTTTTACTGTCGCGTTAAAATTTGCGACACAAAATCACAACTTTGGGACAACTTTAATAATTTTGCATCGTTTTTGCTGTTAATGAAACTTAATCTTTTTGTACTTAAGTTCTTCATTCAAAAGCCTTCCAAAAGTATCAACAAAAGTCTAGAAATGCATCCAACCAGACCTTAAACTAAAATATCAATAAATTATGTTCAAAATACCAAAATAGAGCCATGGTTTAAATTTCTAAAACAATATGCACATTTTTTTAACTTAAATATTCAAAATATGTACAATTATGCCAGAATATATTAAAAAATTAAGGAAAATGTGCTCAAATGATATAAAATTCTAGATGTTAACACACCCTCAAATTTAAACTTTGACTCATCCTCAAGTAAAACAAGTAGTAGAATAGCTTGATTGATCAATTATCCACCTACTAAACATGTATGAAAATATCTTTACTAATTACTCAAAATATACATCAATGAAGACAGCAGTAGAGTATAAAGGAATGCTTGGTTCACAAATTAAAATCATGCTTTCCACCAATTTAAAAATGTGTGTGTGTGAGACCAAAAAACAATTCTCTTGTAGCTATCAAGTCAAAACATAGCAATTCAATATGTATAAAACAATCTCAATATGGAGACTTCATATGCAAAAACTCTTCCTCTCTCTCCACTAAAATATCACTTCATATAATCTAAAATCAATGAGACTTTGTAAGCTTGTAGTGTAGCCAAATGTTTTAGACTAATTGAAAAAAAAGGATAAATGAAATATAAAGAACTTTAGATAAATGACAATGAAAAATAAACTCTACTATCTTTATTAGCCAAATATCTTCTCCCAAAATTATCTCAAATATCATTTCTTGTATTCAAAATTTATTGAGATTGAAACTCTTTTTTTTTTCTCATTTCAAATTTTTCTCTTTTTTTATACAATATATTTTATTAGATATATATTTTTTTCTTTTTTTAATAGGAGTACAATTTTTGGTATTCGATACATCATTTACATTGCCCACACCCAAATTTGCACAAACAAAACTTCTTTTAACAAACAAACCAATTCTCACTGCTAACATCACTTCATCACTTATCTCAAGAATAGGTAATTCATAGTTTTTCAAGTTATAAAGATTAGAATCTAATATGGGTTTCAAAAAGAAAATTTACATGATTTTTTAATTCAAGGCTCAAAAGGGGTTCAAGTGAAAATAATATAATAAGTAGAATTGAAAGGCTCAAATGCATTTGAAAGAATATCCAAATTATTTTTCAAAATAATGTGAAGTAATTAAATTGCCTTAAGAGATTCCAAAATAGTTTCTAGAGTCTCTCAATTGAGAAAGTGAATACACATCAATTTGCCAAAGTTTTCCTAATATAGACATTTAAATCATTTTCTAATTCTAAAGTGTAAAAGAAAATTTTACAAATTGTTAAAAAATAAACTTTAACATTGGAAATCAAGCATATATACCAAAATATTGAACATAATTTTCTATAAAATATACAATCTAAGCAATTTTTTATTATTGAATTATATATTCAGTTTAACAGATAATTTATCAATTTAACTCAAATCTCAAAAAAAAAAGAATAGCAAAATTCAAATTTTTAAAATTGAATTTCATGCCAAATCAACTAAAATATTGTCCTGCCGGCTCATCTTTAAGTCTTGAGTGGCCGGAATTCTCGACCACTCCGCCGGGCACATTGGCTGTTGTGGCGAAGGCCACCCAGGCAACTAGTGTGGCCATTACCGAGCATGATTAATTCTGAGGTTTTGTTCAGCCACCCGGAGGCGGTTTTCACTAGATCCTTGTGAGTTATGGTGAACACATCATCTGGGTTTCAGGTTGTATCGGTCTAAGAAACCAGGCTGCATCGGCTCCTTCACAAACTGCATTAAGCTCGTCAGATCAGATATATGTCGTACAAAAAAAAAAAAAAAACTAATTTATATGCCCGTGCGTTCGTCTGTGTCCATATTCTTGTTAATTACCTTGTACCACTTGAGTTCCCATTGCATTTGAAGAGCTTGACCGGGAATGAGCCAAGGCTTGTGGTCACGGAGTGTGGCTGCCAGGCGCAACGCACTGTTTCCATATCCGTGTCCACTTGATGGAATAGGCTTTCTTTGTAAATATTCTTCTTCAGCAAGAACTGGTACACGTGAGGTTGCCTGTATTCTACAACCAATAACACTGTACATGTTCTTCTTATCTTCATTCAGATCGTGAATAGCCCCCGGAAACAACTCTACAATCTTCTCTATTATTTCCATCACACCATTCTTTGCCGCCACTAACATTGCAGTATCCGTCCCCCTCCTTTTCTTCTCATGTTCCGCACAATTGTATGTCAAACACGTAATAATACTAATAGTTACTGAAATTAATCTTCAAATGCTAGTTACAGCACATAGTTAGATAATAATGATGATCTTTACTCTTGGTATTTGTAGTTGTAGGTTCGACTGATGTGGCAAGGGTCTGTGACCACGTCGTATTCCCATCATACACGTACTCGTACTCGTTGGGGCTGTTCCCATCATCCTCGTCTTCATACAAGGAAGCGCAACGAAGAAGTTGTTCGACTATTTGAACAGGCCATGCAGGGGTCTCCTCTTTTCGATATATCTTCCTCAATTGGTCAGATCCTGTGGTAAATTCAATATATATATATATATATATATATATAATAAGCATATATAAATTACAAGTGTCGTGTGCCTCATCATAAGCACGCACGCACACACACACACACACACACACACACACACACACCTTTCCCCAGAATAATCAGAAACTCCAGATAAAAGAACTTGATCAAATGGCGACAGGTTTTGTAATTAGCGGGAAATAGTGAGTTTGCCTGAGCTCCCGCTTCAGGATCTTCCGCATTTGCTTCAACAGGTTTGCGCACTACTGAAAATACGAAACACAATAATCTAAGTCGAAATTGCATCTGCCAACAAGTTCTTTGCAAGGGCATCCAACGAAAGATTTTATATTGTTTAAATACACACTCATCAGTTAATATATTATTCAAAAATACAATGTGTTATTTTTTTAATTATTATATAATACAAAATATATGAAAAATGTTTATTATATTATGTTTCATAAATATTTTTAATTTAAATTAATTTAAAGTGAATGTAATTGAAATCTTAAATAATTTATATTTTATTTAAAATTTTCTTAGAATATATATATATATATATATTTATAAATATTATAAATTTAGGTATTATTTAAAATATACATTTTAACTAGTTAACATTTTTAAAATTTAAATCTTTTTATTATCAATTAATTATTAATAATTTTAAAGTTACTATTAATGCTAGTAAAGTTTTAATATTAAATTATTTTTATCATATTAAAAAAATTTAGGAGTAACATGTGATAAAGGATAAAAAAAGTAATTATTTTTATGGGTGAGGAACAAAATTCCCTCCCTAATATTAGAGAGAGATTTTATCCCTTACTAATTCCTCGCTCATTTTAGAAAGGAAATAAATCTCTTGTTAATTTTCTATGCTAAATGTGGTTTTTAGGGACGTTAAAAGTGTTTCTTGTTAATTTCTCATTTTTAGTTAGGAATACAATGGCCTTGCTAATATTGTACTGGGCGATCTCAAATTGCAACTTTTCATTAAATATCTCCCTAATTTAATCTTTTTGAGAGGAATAAAAAATTTGTCTCTAAATTCTCTCTAAATCGCATTTTTGTAGCAGGCCGGTCTAAGATTAATTAGAATGTGAATTTATTACCAAGAGCGGCGATCGCTTTTCTTGTTAGCCGGAAAGCATATTGTAGTTATGAGGACAATCATGGCATGGCTATCACTGTGCATGGGTGCAGCAGGGCATGTCTGTAGTTCGCCCTCTGGATTTTCTTCCTGAAGCTCCTCAACATATATACCTTCAAGACAAACAGACAGACACATAGAGATGGCATGCGTATATTGTTAAGGGTTCAAGCTAGGGCAAATTTACACTGAAATTTTTTCGTTAAATGCGCTTGGTATTCTAAGCTTTTTGTTATAATAATGCCTTCCTTCCTTTTAAAAGGAGTGCAATTTTACCCCATTGTTAACCCATATGCATGTTGACCATTAAAGGAACAATGTTGACCAATAAAATCCCGTGTGGCAAGATATATTTGCTGAGAGGGACACAAGATGGGATCCACATGGATTTTATTTCTTTGTTCCTCTAAATTCAAACAATATTCAGAAGACCAAATCAATAAGCCTCACAATCATTAGCAATGCTGAACTTTTTTCACAATCTCCAGCCTCATCTCCTCTTTCACTTCTTTAATTACACATTCCTTCAAGCTCTTTCTTGAACCCAGAAAAAAGAAAATTTCAAAATTCCCAAGAAACAAACAGGTATGGTCATCGAGAAGAAGAGAGAAGGGGAATGAGAGTAACCAAACTCCAGGTGGCCACCGGGCAAAGTGAAGGTAGAGTTGTCAACGGAGGAGAGACGCCGACCTAGGGGTACACAAATCTTCTCTTCAGAAAGAACAGTGCCATGATGCCCACCCTCGGCACCGGCACTGCCGCGTCAAAGCAAAAGGATGAGGGACCCCATTGTTAGTCGATGCTAGTGAGAGTAAGGACTGAGGAGTGAGGAGTAGGGGAAGCAGGAGAATTTGGACGAAGAAGGAGGGAAAGATGAAAATAAGAGAGAGTCGTGTGAACGGGGAAGATGACACGTGGGGTCTAGTCACATGCTTAACTTGCCACATGTAAATCTGATAGTCAAACCAAGGATTTTAACAGTCAACGTTGCTTTAATTTGGGTTAGAACAGACATTGCACACATTTTAAAAGTTAAAGGTAATATTGTTCTAATAAAAAGTTTAAGATACTAAGTGTACCTAATGAAAAAGTTTAAGGTAAATTTATATTTTAACCCTATTATTAATTGACATAATCAAATAGGCTTTTTTCCTTAATTAACTACCCATGCATGACATGATACTTTTTAAATGGTTACATACAGCGATAAATGATGGCTTCCATCCGTCCGACGCGGCTTCCGCTTCTGAAAGCAAATGCAGAGGAGATAACCCTTCCTCGTTAACCTAACTCGCCAGCTCTTCATACAGATGAATGATTTGAAACGCAAGATCCATATATATATGTATAGATGTCATAATAGAATTGATTTTTATAAACAACATATATAATAGCTGCGTGGAAGGAGTGGCGAATTATGAAGGAATATACGTACGTACCAAAGTAGTCACCGTTGATTGCAGAGTGAAGGATAGTGTCACCATTATTCCCTCTACAATTATTGTAACAGGGGGCGGCGGTTCTGATTGGGTTTCGGATGAAATGGAGGCGGAGAAAAGCTTGTTTTCCGCCATGGAGAGCGGCCAAGAAGAGAGGCTTCTCGCCGTCATCGTTACGATCGTCCACCGAGGTAGGCTCGACGCTGGCAATGATGTGACACGTGGGGTGGCATTCCCCATTGAAGCTGCTAAATGCAATGCAGTGTTGTTTCTATTATTGTGAGTTCGCAGAGAACCTATATACTTTTGAGAGATGACGTCCACCATCTGCCTCACCACGTCCTCCTTGCCATCTGAGGCTGCAATGTGCAACGCGTTGTGTTTCCTGAGCGAGTAATTCTGGTCCCGTGAAGCCTCGCGTCTTTCTTGTACATTTCAATGACCTTCCGCCATTCCCTTTTCATGGCACACCAGAATAGTTCCTTCTTCTTGTTCTCGTCGTTCTCCATATATTGCTATAGCTAGTTTGTTCCGTTACTATTCCATCACCGTGATTAGCTTTGCTTGGGATCCATCCTTTAAATACTCACTCATGACCAGCAAGAGATTGACCGTCACTTCATCATTCTCCACAGTTTTTCTTGGTTTCGAGTTCTTCCCCCAACAGATCATGGCGCCGGTGAATAATCCAACTCGTACAAAATATCAAAGCACAAGAATATATATTACAAGTGTTTCTAATGATTGCAAGTATATGTGTATACATAGATCATATAAACCCGCATGTCAACAGGTTTCAGACAAGCTAAGTATACGTATAATAGATCCCATGTAAGCAATACCACCTTTTCCATTTCACTTGCTAGCCGTTTCATTCAAGTTATCAAATTGGAATATAAATTGGATAGTTATAATTAAGTGATTAAAAAAGCAGATTGTTACGTAACTATTTGTGTTTATTATGTGTCACAAAAGCCACTGTGGGACATCCGGGAGTAGCATCTTTATATGCGTGTTTGTTTAAGTTATCCGTACTGAGAGGGGAACAATCGTGGAATACAAGAGTGAAAAAAGTGAGAGGGAATAAATTAAAGGAAGGACATGTGGCACATGGAATTGGAAAGTACAGAGGCCTCCTTTTGGTTTGGGACTTGGCATGCAGTTTAATTAGTAATTGAAGTGTTGTTAGTTGCGTATTTAAGCACATGCTACGCTAATCACAGTCCGTATATGCTTCATTGCTTTGTTTTACCTTTCCTAATTGGGAACAGCCTTTTAACTGTCATCACCATCTTTTATTTAATTCAGAGTTGAGACACAACCTTTACTCTTTTGGCAAAACACGCTTAATCAATTGTGTTACACGCCTCTGGGTATCCTCCATCCAATTTGAAGTTTAATGGGAGAATGACCTTTTCCTTAGCTTATAATTAGGTAAATTAAAATTTGAAAACATCTAAAATATACAAGTCTAATTAAAAATTAAAATAGTATAAACATAAAGGAAACTGATGCATGAAGAAATTAATAAGATATATACATGGTTTATAATGCACGATATTTGCTACAGATGAGTATGAATATATAAATGTGATCCAGCTTTTAATCTTATTAATCCAGAAAAACGGGAAAGAGGGGGGGGCGTTCGGCATTTGTGCTTTTAATGCCGACAAAGATGGTAATTAAATCAAAGTCGTCACTTGAATAATAATTGAATTTTTTTCAAAAATAATTGAATTGAAAGCTATCGGTGTTATAGTGGGGTCGATATTTGTAAAATTAAAAACTAAGCCACCAATCACTCTTGTGTAAGGGTGATTAAAAGTAAATACAGGTGTGGGGATGATCTGGTTCTTCAAGTTGATTGCTCTTGTCCGGGATCTAGATTTTGGAATGGCCTCAAACAGTCTGGTGACTTTGGTTTCTGGACTGGAACGAGCAACAAGACCAACTGAGCAAGAGGTCCAGGTGTGGCCCAATATACCATTAGGGTCAATTTTGAGTCTATCTATAGGTCCAAGTGTCATCCATCCTTTTTAACCCCAGTTGAGACACGAATTATCAATTCACCCATAATCAATCTTTATTAAATTTTTGGAATATTATACTGTTTATGTGCGCCTCTATTGGGCTCCTTGGAGCAAGATCCTAGTTAAGAGTGATTTACTTTGAAATTTACCTAAATAGCTGTTATGTTTTAGCTAGGGGTGTTAATGTTAAGTCTCTCATCTTTTAGTGGACTTTCTCTAGCGTTGTCAGCCACTTCATGATTATCCTCCCTAAATTGCTTTGGGTTCTCGGAGGAGGAGTTCATAATGTTGCTATTTCCTCCCCTGGCCATCTCTTCTTGTATCATCCCTCACCCCTTCTGATTCCCCTCCTCTTTATTTCTCCTTTCCTGCATAGCTTCCTGGTGCTTGGTAGGAAGTTCCTGCCGACTACATTTATCCAAGCAAGCGCCTCTATAGTTTCTCACAATAAAAACAAATAAGATGAAGCCCCTCATATTCAATAAAATATTTATTTCCAAAAATTTTGACAAAGAATTTCAACCTCTTCTATAGATCAAGTTCAATGCCAATTCTAGCAAACCTACCTCTTTCACTTGTATGAGTGATCATATCAATTTTCAGAGTCAACCCAATGCTAGAACCTATATATCTTCTTCAACGCAGCCGCATTGGAAAATTCAAACTATAATAATGGAATCTTAACCCACTTTGCAATCTTCTTTTGATATTCATCATTCAAAAGATCAGAATTTAATCTCCATTTTTAAATTATCAAATGATGATCACCAGTTGTTTATAGACCTTTTTAATAAATATAGTTCATGCCTTCTTTAGTTTCAAATAAGACTACAAAAAACCATTATCTACATCTCTAGTCTTAAATTGCTTTGATATATTCCACAAATTCACCAAACTTCTCTTCATGACCCAAAGAGGAATATTTTTGCCCAACAATTTTATAATAAGTGAGTTTCTCCATGGTGCACACCACAAGTCATATTCCTCTTGAAAGATCTCCACTGCCACACAGTCTTCATCATATTCGAGTCTTCCTCCAGAGCCTGACTCTGAGACTTACCATTAAAATTTGTAAAAAAGCATTTCAAACCATCAATGTAGTCTTTCCAAGTATCATCAAACACACAACTGTCCTTGATATCTTTTGATCCAGTCTCCATATTCAAACCTAGTAATTTATCTTTGAAAGAAAAATCATTCTCCAAACTACTAGGTACAGTCTTTGCCGTCATTCTCAACCCTCACTGTCTCCTTCCTTCTCCTATATAACAACTCCACCACCAATACTCTTGGACTTGCTCATCGCCTTAAATAGTGGCAGAACCAGCCCTTGAATTCCCGGGGGGGGGGGAGAAGTTTTTTTAGATCAATATATATATATATATATATGTTATTAATATTAATTTTTTACAACTTTAAAAACTAAATAAAAATGATAATAAAATCAAAATTTAAAGCGCATATATACAGTGTATTTTTAATAAAATCATATGATTTTTGACTCATCATTTAATCTATAACTCTTTCTTATATTTAATATTTTTAATTTAAAATCCAATTATTCTTATTTTATTGAAAAAATAAATTAAATATAAATTTAATACCTATATTTTTTTCAACAATAAATTATGTAAAATTATGTACCACCAGATATTGATGATTTGTAGAGAATAGTATAAATATTCAAGTTTTATTAACAAGTTAAATCAATATATATAAGATATAAATTTAAAAAATATTTGGCATAGATAGAATAATCTTAATTAATATTTTTAGTAAATTAAATTAAAAAGTATATATCAATGCAAATGCTCAATTTTTATAATAATTTATATGTGTTTTTTGAAATGATTTACTTGAAAGAAAAAAGAATGTATAACTACTAATATATAGAAAGGGGAACCAAAGGAGAAATTGACGGGATGAAGGCTTCAGCATTAATAGCATTTCATATAAATACATACAGACACAATAATATGCGCAGGCGCATAAAGGTTGAGGGGGGGCCCTCACAATAAACGTAGGTCCACCCTTAGTTCTAAAAGTCTTTTAATTGTCATTAAATATGTCTTATAATAAAAATTTTTTAATTTTATTCCTATTAAAATTAAAAAAAAAAAGAAATGTATACAACATACAATGTGATATAAAATTAAATTTATAACAATGATAAAATTAGAAAATTGTAATAAATAATTCTCAATGTGCCTTATATAAGCTCCAAATTTTTTCCTAAAGTGTGCCCTATAACAGGGATAAAGAAGTAATTTTATTTTTTTGGGGTAACATACTCTTTTCTTTTGTTAGCAAATACACTCTAAGTGAAAGTCTTGTTGTCCACCTGTACTAGTCATCTAGTTAACTTGGACCTTTATATACACTCTTTTTATCCTTAATGTTATTTGGTATTTATATAAAAAGAAGAGTCTTGTTGTCGTGGCAGGGATCGCTCCCTTCCATGCAGGATCCTCTCGTGCGAGTCCTTCACACACAGCCTGTATCCGTGTATCGTTCATTGGTTCTCCTTCTCTCCAGTGTATCTTATCTTATCCAATTTGTCATATCCAATAATTCAATAAATTTTTCCATGAGTTGAATAAGTAGTGACATCATATTTAATTATTAATCTGGAACGTGTCCAATGTAATAGGCACACCTATCCCAACAAGCCCAATAAATCAGAGCTACCTCATAAAAAAAAAAAAGAAGTTTAACCGTGAATATCTTCTTTCAGTTCACACGCCCACATACTCTCTTTGATTTTTAACGTAAAGAAAAATTTGACCGATTAACATTTTTTTTCTAATTTTATTTCTTATCTATTTTTATCCCTTGATTCCAAAACAATAATTTATATGATTGGCAAATATAAATGAAGGTAAAATTGAAAAATTAGATATTATTATTTATTAAAAAACTGTATATTTTTTATTGATTAAGGAACGACTAGCGAGGGTGTATGCATGCATATATTGCAATCGATTTTTTTAAACATTGATTATCTCGTACCTTCCTACATGGATAGGGCTGGATTTGGCTTGGTTAGAATGAATGAGGGCTGGCTGGCTTGGCAGGGGCAATGGCTTTGGTTGCACTTGTAGCTCAAAATCGAGTCCAACGGGGTTGTTGCAGAAATAAACTTACTGTTGGAAGTGAGAGACAATCAATGGCTGCCAATGTTTTCAGACTTGAATTGGCCAGAATTGTTGAAATAGTTGGACCATCACTTGCTGAAGAAAGCGATTTAGTTCAATTATTTACCTTATTTAAGAGGTTGGCCAACCTTAAATCAAGTGATTTTTAAACATCTAGAAAAAAGATTGAAACCGAAAGCAAGTTTTTAGGGGTCAAAAGCGAGTTTTAGATGGGGCAAAATTAATATTTTAAAAATTTAAACCCTTCATTCTTACTTTTGAGACAATCAATCACATCTCTCACTTGAAAAACAAGTTCAAGTTTAGTGTTATCATGATGATGACCATTCAAACAATTTAATCTAGATAATTTAAAATTTAAATTATTAATTTTTATTTTTATTTTATATTTATTAAAATAAAAATTATAAAAAATTGTTTATTACTAATGGGACAATTTAAATTTAATCTAGATTATTCAAACTTAATATTTAAATTTTTTATAATTTTATAAATTCACTGTTGAAATAATTCAAATTTAAAAATTTTAATTTATGTTTTTTTAAAAATATATTTTCTAAAATTACCCATTAAAATATTATCTTTAGTTTAAATATTATATTTATAAAAATAAATTTTTAAAAAATAATATTAAATTTAAACTATTCAATGATTAATTTATAAAAAGTAAAAAAAAAATTAATATTATATTGAATCATCTAAATTAAAATTTTATTATAAAAACTATTTATTAATTAAAATTTATAAATTTTTATTTTAATTATATAAATAAAATTACATAGGAACTTTAAATTTTTATAAATTATAAATTTTTATTTTAATCTGGACGGCCAGCACGGAAGATGGACCCACTCGCACTCTCGCTTCTCAGTCTTCACTCTTCTTACATCCCAGTCTGGCTTCTCAGTTCTCACCCTCAGGCTGCTATTGGAACGGAGTCGGACGGCGTCGATTGGCTCGGTCTTCTTCTTCATTCCTCGTCTTCTTCCTCGATCGGCCTTATCTTGCCCGGTGGGATTTCACTCGCATTTATATCTCTCCCTAAATTAGCCTAATCTCTGTAGTCCTACTTCTTGCTTTATTCAAATGGGACCTTACTTCTTGGGCTTTTCTTCATATAAGGACTTGCTTGGTTTGGTTCAGTGAGGAGGAGGCCAAAAAGAAAATATTCTCTGTTTCTACTACCACGTATACTTGTTTTGGTGCCCTGATTTCCGAAGAGCTTTCTTAAAAGGTTAAATGTAACCGTTTTCCTTTGTTATATTAAAATGGAGGCTTTTTCTTCTTCATCCTTTATTTCTGTTGGTGTTTATGTCTTGCTTCACGAAAATAGTTTATCCCAGCTGTACCTGAGTTATCAAAGTCTTAAAGTGAATACTCTTTTTATGCTTCAATGAAGAGGTAGTTCCTTCGAGTTTGGTGCTTTAATTCCTAGGTCTATTTTATGAAATCTTGATTTCATTCAATAATTGAAACAACACCCTTCTATTATTGGTGACGAGGAATTGTCCTTCTTCTGTGTCATTGTTAATGTTTGATTCATAAAGCTTAACATGTTCATCTTATTACAATTCGAGATAAATATTGTGCAGGGGAATTATAATGATGTTTAATGGGCAAAAGTTTGTTCTACGTTAAGTTATACTGTAACTTATGGAGGACATAATATGTTCTACATGGATCCATGGCTATTTCAATTTTTACATCTGCCGCTACAACCAGATGACTTTGACATTTGGCAGGATACTTTGCTTGAACTATGCTTTAAAATGTTCATGTAGGTATAAAACTCTCAGTAGTGGTGCATGCAACAGAACCAAGAACCGGCTTAATAGTGTCCTGCTTCTATTTATAATTATGGTTGACTTCTGTCTGTACTGGTTTTAGTTGGTTCGCTGGGACTTCTTACTTACATTATTCTGAAGAAGGTCGCAGAAGTTATTGCTGCTATGAAATGCAGATTTTTTTTTTCTATTTTTTCAACCTTTGAAACATCATTTAGATATTAGTTATTGCTGCTATATTCTCTTCTTTGATTAACTTTCTGTTTCTGTCTACTTTTGATTTATATTACTGTGTTTGTGGATTTTGTATTGTTGTACTTGTGAACTTGTGGTGTTGTTCTATTAATGACTTGATTAGAATATGTTGTGGTGCTTTTGTTGTATTAATGACTTGTGACGTTGTTGTATTGTTGTATTTTATTTCTTATATATGTAGTTATATATATATATATATTATTTTTTATTTAATTATTAGGTTACCCATTCAACTGTTGATCCAACTGGTTAAACCATGAGACCTATGACCTCTTGACATTTGCGGTTCATTGTTTGGTCCCGGTTTTAAAACATTGGTGGCCGCAGCCCACTATTTTGGCTACAGAGACTAGGGAAAGCCAGGGGTGACATCAGGGTGTTCAGTGCTGCTGCTGCAAGTCAGTGAAGTCACCACTGGCTGAGGCTTGGCGGAGAAGAGGGAATCGACACCAGAGGTGACTGCAGTGACAGAGATAATAGACTTCATAGTGCAAGAATTTTAAGATCCTTCCTCAAACATATTTCTTGGCTTCTTTAAGCTGAATCCTCTACTCGCTGAAGTGACCAATATGGTGATTCCTCATCTAAAAGGCCTTGCCCTGCATTCCTCTTGGATAAGAGTGTACACTAGCACGAGGTGATCTTTCTTTTCTTATTACTGCCAGCATCCATCCATGCCCTATAGATAGTTTGCTCCTTCATGTGTAATTTACTCCATTTCTTCTCTCCAATTGAGAAATTTAACAATGGGAAGCAAAATTATGGGCATAAATAGCCCAGGAGTAGCACTCTCTTTCTTTTGTTAGGGCCTGAGAGAGCCTTCGATACTAGAGAGATTCTCTAGTCTTCTTCATTTGATTTTGAGATGAAATGTATAGGGGGAATTCACATCACCTTTCTGCCCTAACCATGGGTCTTTTCACTTCTATACTACTTTATTCAATTCTATTTGGAGTAACCCTACCATTTCACATCTCTCTGTCTCTTCTTTATAATCTAAATAATAAACTTGTGTATTGAGAATGGGTTAAGCTGCTGTAAATTTATCCCTGAAATTTACCGAGCTCTTAAAAATCCAAAGCACTGAACTAAAATGTTTAAAAGATTAGAAGCTCAATAAATGACATGATGACTATGTAAAGATAATAAAGCTACAGTTATAGAAAAGATCATAGTGAACATACTGGGAGAAAGCATTAGACGATGCTAAATTCATCTTAGGCACGTTCAGAGGTGATTAAGTTGCATTTATACCTCTTACAATCTCATGGATCAGGTCCTACAAATTGGTTCATGGTTAAAGGGGTATAAACTAATGCCAATCATAAGCACCTAAATAGAGGTTAAGATTCTGCTCTGCTGATATGGAATCTCATGTTGTGGAGTAAGACTTCATTATTTGTCAGTGTGGAACCATTGCTAAGTCCTAAATACTCAACAAACTGTGACTGAATGGCATGATTGTGCCATTATGCATCAAAGAAGCACAATGGAAGATGCATGGGCCATCTTTTTGCCTCTATCTTTTATTAATTTATCTGATTGTTGTGTTATGTTTAATTTATTTTTTGTTAATTTTCATCAGGACTCAACTTTGCAAGCCTGCCAAGGTTTTCTTTTGCCGGGCAAAAAGTGGTAAGCGTTTGTTTGCTGACTTTAAAATTTTGACGGAGGTTTGGTTTTAATGTATTAAGTAGAGTCCATTCACGATATTGATCTTTGGCACAGATGGGTCATTGAAGTCAATGCCTCCAACCCTGTTAGCAGCAGAAAAGGAAGAAGCAAAGGCTGTGTTAACTTTGTTTTTGAAGAAACAAGGCTTGAGTAATGCAGTTGCAGCAAGAACCATCAACAAGTCAGATATTTTCATTGATCACCTTGTATCAAAGATTCACTCTAAACATAAATCTCGGTACCTAGTAGGTTCGATTGCAACATTATTTAGTTTTTCTGTTTCATATCGTTTTATTTCCATTCAATCCTAAGAATCACAATCTCCTTGACATGAACAGGAAGAGAACTTACAACTCTTGAGATTAGAGATGCTTTGATTCCTTATCTTGAATCCCTTTTTGAAGAATATGGAGACATTTTGATGGATTTTGTGGAAAACTATCCAAACCCACCTGTCAAGGAAAAGCCTACGCCAATCTCTATCCCTAGTTCATTGGTGAAATCGAAGAAGACGAAAGCCATGTCTCGAGCAAGCGAGGTAGACCCAGCTGGCAAGCTTCGTCCTCATATTGTCTATCTATTGGAGTTTGGCATGAATATTGAGCAGATCAAGAGTATCACTCGAAGATTTCCTTCCTTTGCCTATTATAGCTTAGATGGAAAAATCAAACCAGTAGTTGAATTTCTTTTAGAACTTGGAGTTCCAAAAGAAGACATTCCCATCATTCTCACTAAAAGGCCTCAGTTGTGTGGTATCAGTCTCTCTGAGAATCTCAAACCTACCATGAAGTTCTTGGAAACCCTGGGTGTAGACAAGCAGCAATGGGCCAAGGTGATATACAGATTTCCAGCTCTTCTAACTTATAGCAAGCAAAAGGTGAAAACAAGTGTGGAGTTCCTCTATGAAATAGGTCTTTCAGAGGAGAACATAGGTAAAATCTTAACTCGCTTCCCCAATATTATCAGTTACAATGTGGAAGGCAAGCTACGACCAACAGCAAATTACTTTCGTTCCCTGGGAGTTGATGTTGGTATTCTTCTATTTCGATGTCCACAAAATTTTGGTCTTAGCATTGATGCTAATCTAAAGCCTGTGACGGGATTTTTCTTAGAGAAAGGATACACAGTACAGGAAGTTGGGACCATGATTTCAAGATATGGATCATTGTATACATTTAGCCTGGCAGATAATTTGATTCCAAAGTGGGAATTTTTTGTGACTATGGACTACCCCAAATCAGAGCTGGTTAAGTTCCCTCAGTTTTTTGGTTACAGTTTGGAAGAGAGGATTAAACGGAGATATGCTCTAATGAAAGAGTGCAGAGTGAAGTTGCTGCTAAACCAGCTTCTGTCTCTGTCAAATAGTGACTTTGAGGAGGCCTTGGAAAAGAAAATGAAGAAAATGCAGCTTGACCAGGATTCTAGTTCTAGTGCCGAACATGTTCAATCACATGAGGAAAAATGAAGGCTTGGAGCCTTGGACTGTGTTGTTTGTAGTGTTTTAGAATTAGAATAATAGATGCCTAACCTTGTGTATGTTTTACAGCATTATGCCTGGAACTTGGCTGATGATCCTGAATTTGAGCTGCATTGGTTGTAGCCTCATTTTCAAGTTTTGAATGCTAAAACCATTCTTCTAAAGTATATCAAATTGTTTCTATGTCCATACATTAAGTGATGGACTTATTGTGCTCCAACTGGTTTGAAAGTGTTTGGTTGTCTTGCTTAGATTATTTGGTTTCATGTTTTCTATTGGGTCGACCTTTTCTGCCATTATTGAGAGTTTATTGAGAAAATTTGAAGGTAATGCCAGCTAGTGAACAGTATCGTACATTTGGGAATTTGAGAGAGGGTAACATAAAATATGAAAATTGATTTCTGGTCCTTGTAGTTTACTTCAATTTGATATTTGGTCTCTGTTTTGTTTTGTTTTTTGTTTTAAATAAATTCCTCCCTACACTTCCCAAAAGTTAAACAGTCCCTATTATAGTATTATTCATTTATTTGTTTCCGTTGTAACTTGGACTGCCTCCGTCTAACATGGCTAGCTAACAAGAGTTGAAGTGTGGAGCCACAAGGGTGCCATGTACGTGATTTTAGTCTCTGCCTGTACGTGATTTAATTGCCTCTTTTTGCTCAAAATACTGCGAACGAGAAAGCAAAGAAGGCAAACTGCATTTTTCGTCCCACAAAACTTCAATTGGCTTCTAATTAATTTAATCCATGAACTCCTACTGAACTATGGCTTTACTGTCATTCATCGTCAAGTTGTTCCCAAAATAGTAAGCCCTGTTTTTGAAAATTGAAACACTTGAAGCAGAGTGGACGAATAAACGAAAATGGGTTTCAATGGAGCCAAATCGGCTAGGATGATATGAGTCCAAGAAGAAGCTGCTTGCCAAGCCTTCTTTTGTCCATGTATGTAGTGAATGACCTGTAATAACAGTGATAGAAATGGAATCACGTAGTCGGCTCTCTTTTTCATATGCATATAGATAATAAATTAATTCTCAGTTTTCATTTTCATCTATGACAGTTAGCTCTTTTTTATGCCTGTATCTTGAGATTGATGAAAACAGCTATATTATTTATTGGGATCAACGACCCGACCATTCTGCACCGATTTATGAAGGTATGCATGCTTTTATATATATGTATGTATGTATGCATGTATATTTCTTTGTATTTGGAAGAAAGAAAACAAGACCCTGGTCATAGAGTTCTGTCATTGCAAGTAAAAAGAGAGCTCGCGTCGTGATCAAGACATCAATGGAGGGAGAAAAAGAAATAAGGTATATTTTGTAAATAACTTTCCAAGTGTTATTGAATCTCACCACGCCAAATGGATCACCAAATACACATTTTGATGTGATTCGTCCTGGTTAACTTTGTGGTTGTGTGTGTGTGTGTGTGTGTGTTTCAGGTATGCGGTAGTGACAGGAGCTAACAAGGGGCTAGGGTTTGGGATATGCAAGAAGTTGGCAGCAAGAGGGGTGAAGGTGATGCTCACTGCAAGAGATGACAAGAGAGGGTTAGAAGCAGTTGAGAAGCTCAAAGAGTTTGGAGTGTCAGACTTTGTGGTGTTTCATCAGCTTGACGTCACCGACCCTTCAAGCATTGCTTCTTTGGCTCATTTCATCTCTACTGCCTTTGGCAAATTTGACATCCTGGTATCCAATGCGAATATATTCTGTAACTTTCAATTAACAGCTAACAAATGATTATGCAAATGTAACCAATGCTTTTTAACTGTCCCATACGTTTCACTTTTTCAAATGATTTTTTTGGCCAGGTATCTAATTAGATCCTCTCTTACATTGTAGTTTGTGAGTTGGAAGAAGGTGGACACAGTGGTCAACCGTAAGATTTACTACTGTGGATGTTTTTGAAAACAAGTTTCATTGAAGCAACATGAAATGTTTTTCAAACATGTAACATGCTTATCCTTTTCATGTTTCACGGACTAAATGATTGAAGGGTTCTGAGTTAATCAAAATGT
Source organism: Prosopis cineraria (assembly GCF_029017545.1). NCBI lineage: Eukaryota > Viridiplantae > Streptophyta > Magnoliopsida > Fabales > Fabaceae > Prosopis > Prosopis cineraria. Next base: position 752,657 of record NW_026555344.1, read on the forward strand.
TATGTCTGCTTATCTTTGCTTCAATCAATCCTATCAAAATTTTAAAACATATACATATATATATATATATATATATTATTAAAAGATGAAGTTTTTGCACTGTATAATGAACAGTGATTGGATAAAAGTTGAACAATTCGCACGGGTTAATTTTTTGTTAGATAAAATCTAAAACACTTCAGCATACCATCGCATTTAAACATTGTGAGTAATTGTAATTAGATATGAAACTAGTTGGAGTTTAGTGGGCAAATGATCAACCAACCTGAATTTGCCTCCATATCATGTTGGTGCAGGTGAACAATGCTGCTGTTGCTGGTGGCAAAATATCAGACCCTGATGCTTTCATAAAAAAGGTAATTAGCCTTAATTCTCCCACCCTCTACTTCAAGTACTCAAAATTTGATGTCTTGGCTTTTTGTTGAAATTAAGCTGACTTCCTCTTTAATCTATAATTCAAATTAGGTTGGGTTAGATGATATGGGTGTAAAGCTTTCTTAATCATAATTATGAACTCTAGACCTCGCTTAAGAAAAACAAGCATAACACCAGTTGAACCAACTGTTATTAGTACTATAAACTTGATATAATAAATGTAAATAGATTGCTCAGTCCAAATCACAAGTATCTGTGACAAGTGGAATGAATGTAGTAATTAATTAGAGGATGTTTCAGAGAAATGGTGCAGAGATTGACTGGAATGAAGTAGGGTTTCAAACTTATGAGATGGCTCAACAATGCATCCAAACTAACTTCCACGGCACACAAGGAACTGTGGAAGCTCTTCTTCCTCTTCTCCAATTGTCTTCTTCACCCACCATTCTCAATGTTTCCTCTCGAGCCGGCATGTTAAAGGTAACCATTTCCATGGATTCATTTTCTGTTAAAGTAGACTCACTTTATATAAAATGTTTGATAAATTCAAGTAATATAATCTTTTTCTCCTTTCAGAATATACAAAATGAGTGGGCTAGAGAAGTGTTAAGTGACATAAGAAGCCTGAACAAAGAAAAACTTGATGAAGTAATTGAGGAGTTTCTCGAAGATTTCAAAGAAGGGTCGCTGAAGATGAAAGGATGGCCCACTTTTGCTTCAGCTTACACAGTGTCAAAAGCTGCTGTAAATGCCTACACAAGATTACTAGCTACGAAGTTCCCTAATATTCACATAAATTGTGTGTGCCCTGGATTTGTGAAGACTGATATGACCAATAATGTTGGCACTTTAAGTGTTGATGAAGCTTCTGAAACTCCTGCAAATATAGCCCTTTCATCAGATGGTGGACCTTCTGGCCTCTTCTTTACTAAGGATGGTGTAATACCATTCTGATTAATTGGCTTTGTTGTTTAGTTTTAAATTGTTGCTGTAACCTGCACTTCTCCGTTCTGTACTAATTTATTTACTATGATTGATTTTTGTTTTGACCATGTGTAACATGCACTCCTTTGTTTTTTTTTTCCCCTAGTTTCCATTGGGTAATCATCTGGTGCATAGTCAGAGTGAAGAATGATTTTTTATGTGTTATTGGAACAAAGCCAGAGTCCAAAAGTTACCCAATTCTGCCTCTGTCCAAATGAAGAATCTGAAAACTATGAAAACCAACATTGTTAATAATAAATCATCCGTACCCTATAGCCAGAGGGTTTACAGAAATCGTATTTTCAGCACATGATCGCATGTTTAATAAAAAGAATTATTAATAATTATATACAAGAATAATATTCTTGTAATATTAAGATAGATATATATATATATATAATCAATTAAAAGAATGATTTCATTTTCAGCCAACTACTGGAAAAAAGAAATTCAAACTGGTTGAAATAATAAGTCGCCCGATTTTTCCCTTTTTTTTTTTAAACATTTGACTACTTTTATTGCAAAGTGATTGGCTCTGTGAAATGCTTAAACCAACTCAGAGACAAATTCACCAATTTTTGGGCTAAACCAATTAGTTTGGTCGAAAGCATTGCTTATTCATTCACATATGCACATCGGTTTCATTCCTCACCTTGTGTAAAACAGTTTTTCTACTCTTAACTAAACATTTTAGTTTGCATATTTTAATTTAGTTACCTTCATACTAAAATTATTTAAGATGTTTCATTATTCAAACTGTTCTTCAAATTCTCCTAAGTGATCCAATATAAAAGATTAGCTGTGTATACGTACATAGCTGGGAAAATAATTTAAGTGATTATCAGGTGCATAGTGAAAGTCAAGAATGATTTTTAATATGTTATGATCCAATCCAAAATTATCTTGCAATTTACGGCATGTGCTATGTATTAGTAGTCAAAGTCCAAAACATTATTAATAAGCATCACTAATCAATAATATTAATGATAATGATAACAACATTAGTTTAATGCCAAGCTGCAATTATTTGTATGCAATACGTACCAATAGCCAAAATCTTGAGGATCATTAATAAACATCACTAATGAATAATATTAATGATAATGATAATAACATTGATTTAATAGAAAGCTGAAATTTTTGGAAAATTTTGTACAATACTTGTCTTTCTATAAAGGATTGAAAGCCACAGCAGCAGGTTACAGCACCTAAATTCCTTTGTTCTTTCTCTTGTGAGCGACTGACTTCAATTTTCAAAGAGCTTGAGTTCTTCCTTTGACAATGGCAGAAGCAACAAAAAGGTCATCCTTTTTTGTCAACTTAGATTCAATTTTTTCTTTGTGATATTATGTTTCTTGTTTACAGCATAAAATTCTTTGACTGGTAATTTGCAGGTACGCAGTGGTCACAGGAGGAAACAAAGGGATAGGTTTTGGGATATGCAAGCAATTGGCTTCTGAAGGAATCACGGTCGTTTTAACAGCCAGAGATCCTAAGAAGGGCCTTGAAGCTGTTGAAAAATTAGGGTCAGATATTGGTGTATCAGGCCAAGTGATTTTTCATCAGCTCGATGTGGCTGATCCTACTAGTGTGTCATCCCTCGCAAATTTCATCAGAATCAACCTTGGAAAACTTGATATCCTGGTATGTTTGACTTTCAGATTCTTAATTTCTTCTGTTTTCTCCTCTTTTGTTCTTCGTTGATACCACCATAATTCCAAGCACGAAAGTCCCACACATATTCAAATTATTACATCATTATATATATATATATATATATATATATATTAATATATATAATGTTTCCAAGAGGCTCAGAAAGAGAACCTCATTAGATTCTAACAAACTCACAGAGCAAGAGTTACATGCACCAAGCAGCATTTGTGAAGGAGGGTCACATTCCCAGAACTAGAAGCTTGTTTATATAATGCGATGGCTAATTAAAAAGACATATCTTAAAGATGAACTTTCTGCCATCTGTTCTAGCGATATTTCCCATTATTATCAGTGTCTTGTTCAATCATAATGTTGGAATTGGAACTTCAGTATGTAGCTAGTTATCGTGGCATCAATCCCTCATTTCCAGTTCATTAGTGCATCATATTCCCGTTCTAATTTAGTTTATAATTCTTCTCACTCAATGGATCATCCCCAAATGAACTAGATGATGATAAATGTTTGAACCTTTTTGGCAGATCAATAATGCAGGAGTTCCTGGGGCACAAATTGACAAGGATGCTCTGGAAGCGTCAATGCCTGCTCTGGTATCTTTTCTAATTTATACCTGCTTGAGTACAATAGGGTTCAAGTTGCAAAGCTGAAGTCCATATTCAAGCCCACTTTGATTTACCCTCGGAATCATATAGATTTGTTTCTGTCATCATCTTACACCTAAAATGCAATTAACATTTTGAGTATTGACTCTAAAGGCCATTGGTTTTAGCAAATTTTGAATCATATTTGCACACATCCGGAGGAGTAAGAGGGTATGCAATTAACTTTCTTATTTTTTATTACAGGCAGAAGGGGCTGCTATTGATTTTAGTAAAGTCTTGACAGAAACTTATGAACTTGCAGAAGAATGTATCAGAACGAACTATTATGGTCCCAAAGAAATGTGTAAAGCATTGATTCCTCTTCTGGAGGTGTCAGACTCACCAAAGATTGTTAATGTTTGCTCCACATATGGGAAGTTGCAGGTAAGGATACTAACCAAATTCCAGTTTTGTAAACCTGTACAGAAGTATAGAAGCTAGGTTCTTCCAACAAGAGATTTTAAATGGCAAAAAATCACACGAACAACCCTAAGCTTGGAACAGTCAACAATCAAACCTTAAACCATTATCATATCCAGTATCAAATAGGCCCCTTAACCATTGATGGTCCACGCTAATGCAGTACATGCCTAGTGGGTGGCCTAAAGGAGTCCTAAGTGATGCCGAGAGCCTAACTGAAGAAAAATTGGAGGAGGTTGTGAGCCAATTCCTACCAGATTTTAAAGAGGGCACATTAGAAGCCAAAGGCTGGCCGGCTGGTTCATCCGCATATACAGTCTCCAAAGCTGCCTTGAATGCATATACAAGGATTCTGGCCAAGAAGTACCGATCTTTCTGCATAAATTCTGTCTGCCCAGGTCATGTGAAGACAGAATTCAGCCAACACACTGGTCCTTTGACAGCTGATGAAGGTGCTGAAAGTGCTGTGAGGTTGGCTCTGCTCCCTAATGGTAGTCATTCTGGCCTCTTCTTCAGTCGCAGTGACGTGACATCATTTTGATCTAAGCATAGACATTGCCAAAATAAAGTTTAAACTCTCTAATTCTCTATATCTAGTATTAATGTCCAGCACGTCTTTTTTGTAATACATCCATTTAATAAATAATACTGTTATTTGATGAGCTATGTTTACATGTCTTATAAGTTTGAACCTTCTCTTCATTAAATTCAGAGAAACAAAGAAGAGACCTGCTTTAGAGATGAGTTAAACGCAAGAGAACGAAGAGATACAATTTTCTCTTGCTAATTAACTCAACCTCTGTAAAATATATTACAGTTATTTGACGTGATCAGATTCAGCGATAACTACGTGTTTGTTGTTTATAACTTCAGTGCATGACCAGATTCCGAGTCCAAGAGATGTATATTTTCTTTCACAAGAAAAGGAAACTACACCTGACATGTTAGACAAGAAGAATGAAACTTAAGTGTTCTGCTATATTTTTTTCGGCTAATGCACAATATTCTCATGTTTTAGTCTAATTACCTTCTAAAATTAGTCCCCGTGTTTCACATTCAAACTGTACTTCGAATTCTCGGAAAGTGATCCAATAGGATTTTATGTGTGCAGACATAGTGTTTCAAAAGGTAATTATCTGGTTCATATATTGTCAAAGTAAATAACGACTTTTTATTTGCTGTCCATGATCAAGTCCAAATCAACCGTGAAACCTTTGGTTTGTAGCCTTGTGCTACGTAATATTAGTCAAAGTCCAAAAGATTATTCAATTCTGCATCTATCCAAATTAAGAATCTGGAAACTTAAACCCTTATCATTCCTGTACCACGCCAATACATTGAAATTTTGAAATAGTAAAAACTTAACTACTTGTATTCACGAGGGATATCGATAATCAATAATGATAATGATACCAAGCCGGTGCTTTCGTAAAATTTCGTTTGGCCCTTGTACTCTTCTGCACTTGGCCATAGTCACTTCAAACTCCTCTTCCATAGGAGACGTATCTCTGAAGGATCCAAAATATCACTTCCTTCTCTTATTATTTAGTCGTTTCTGCTTTTACACCATTTTCACCCCATTAGTATTATCTGATGCGCAGTCAAAGTAAGGAATTATTTTTTATACATATTCTCATGACCCTGTCCCAACTAAACCGCAGAACTTTTGGTGTTTGCTATGAAAAAATAGTCAAAACCCAACAAGGTTATTCATTCGTGTTCCTATGAATCCGTGAAATTTAATCCCCATCATCCTCTTTTTGTGATGTCTTCTTCACCCTTTCAAGGAGCTTGTGCTCTTCCTCCGACAATTGCAGAAGCAACAAAAAGGTTACCGATTTCTTCAACTCTGATTCATTTCCTTCTTGTGGTTTAATGTTTCTTTGGGATAAAACTCTTCAACGTGGTTTGCAGGTATGCAGTGGTGACAGGAGCCAACAAAGGGATTGGTTTTGGGATATGCAAGCAATTGGCATCTGGTGGTGTCAGAGTTGTTTTGACAGCCAGAGACCCGAAGAAGGGCCTTGAAGCTGTTGAAAAATTAGGGTCGGAGTTTGGTGTGTCTGGCCAAGTGGTTTTTCATCAGCTTGATGTGAGTGACTCTGCAAGTGCTCCATCCCTCGCAAATTTCATCAGAACCAAGTTCGGAAAACTTGATATCTTGGTATGAACATGGTTCATCATGTTCTTATTTTATTCTGTTTACCAATCTTTTGATATTCCTAGATATTTCATAAAAGGGGAAAATCATGGCTTCAAGGCTTTTATTTCGCTAGCCTGCATGACCACGCAGTTTTATGTTTTTGTAGGTTAATAATGCAGGAAATGTGGGATCACATATCGATAGGAATGCTTCGGTATCAACTACTCATCCATAGGAACCATGAAGTTTTGAATCATATTCGCGCGCATCAAAGGCTGATTCATTATCGTATCATTCATTTCAGGAAAAAGGGACTCCTGTTGGTTGGAGAAAAATAGGAAAACAAACTTATGAATCTGCAGAAGCAACAATTAGAACAAATTATTATGGTGCCAAACAAATGTGTGAAGCACTAATACCCCTTCTAGAGTCATCCAACTCACCAAGGATTGTTAACGTTTCCTCCTTACTGGGGAAGTTGGAGGTATAGGTGCTAACTAAATATTCATTAGAAAAATAGGAATATAATACAGCAGGATTTCCTTTTGTTGACAGTTTATATGCAAGTACATTCTTTTTCATTGATGAGGTTGAGTATAGTTTTTGTTGCTCACGCTAATCATGCAGAACATACCAAGTTGGTGGGGCAAAGGGGTGCTAAGTGATGCCGAAAGCCTAACAGAAGAGAAACTGGATGAGGTTTTGGAACAGTTTCTTGAAGATTTATTAGAAACCAAAGGCTGGCCCACTGTTTCATCTTCATATGCAATGAGCAAAGCACCCTTGAATGCCTACACAAGGATTCTTGCCGACAAGTATCCATCTATCTGCATTAATGCTGTGTGCCCAGGTCATGTGAGAACAGATTTAAGCTTCAACACTGGTAATTTGACTGCGGATGAAGGTGCTGAAAGTGTTGAGGGTAGGTCTGCTGCCTAATGGCGCCCACTCTGGCGTCTTCTTCAATCGGAATGAAGTGTCATCATTTTGATCTAAGCAAAGACATGTTTCATTAATAATTCTGTTATTAGAGAGGATATTTGTGTGTCCAATTGAAATTGGAAACGGTGTGAGATTTGAAGCATAGGTTTTAAACCCAAGGTCCAAACTCAACTATCTAGTTCTCGAAATGAAGAATCTCTAAAAACTGGACATTTGAAACAATTAAAAACTAACCACCTTTTTTTTATATACTTTTTATTTCATGTCCTGTGTAATTAGTTGGGGTTTGAAGTTTGAACACACAGGATTAAGTTGTGAACATGGAATATAAGATCAGTGAAACAAATGATGATGATGATATTAATTTAATACAAGTAAATATCAAAAGATAAAACTTGATTCTCTCTTCAACCTCTGATAAAAGAAAGTCTTTTTTATCACAAAAAAGATACAAAATATTAATGTTATATTATTTATAATTTCTCTGATTTAAAAAAATAATTTTCAAATAACATTCCATTTGTATAATATTCCTTCCCTTAAAAAATATAAAACATTTTTTATTTTTAAAAATACAATCATTATTTTTTTTAATGTTACTATTAAATAAATTATTTTATATTTATTTTAAAGTAAAACACAATATTAAATAAAAATAAATATAAAAATATAATTAATTTAAAAATAAATAATTATTTTATTAAGAATAGTATTGAATAGCGGCAGCAACTTTGAACTGCATGCAGCCAGTTGAGTGGAGTGTGGGTCTGTGGCCAGTTAGGGATCAAGTGGCAATTTTTGTCAGAATTGTTACCGCAGATTTGTCATTTCTTCCGAAGGACACGTGTCCATTTGGAGGATCAGAAGTGTCGCTCACTCGCTCTCGCTTCTCCACAGCAGTGTACTCTCCTCCTCGCCGTTTCTGTCTGTGTTCTGAAGCTTCGGGCGATGCTGTGGCCAGTAGGCAACAGCACCGAAGAAGATCCCTCGTGCGTTTCTTGTGTGTGACTTCCCTTGTGTTCTCTTCTTCACCTTTCGAAGAGCTTGTGTCCTTCCTTAGCAGATGGCAGAAAAAGCAAAACGGTCCCCCATTTCTTCAACTTTGATTAGATTTCTTCTTTGTGATATTATGTTTCTTGTTTGTAGCGTAAAATTCTTTGACTGGAAATTTGCAGGTATGCAGTGGTTACAGGAGGAAATAAAGGGATAGGTTTTGGGATATGCAAGCAATTGGCTTCTGAAGGAATCATGGTTGTTTTAACAGCCAGGGTCCTAAGAAGGGCCTTGAAGCTGTTCAAAAATTAGGGTCAGAGTCCGGTGTGTCTGGCCAAGTGGTTTTTCATCAGCTTGATGTGACTGACCCTACAAGTGTGTCATCCCTTGCAAATTTCATCAGAACCAAGTTTGGAAAACTTGATATCTTGGTCTCATTGACATTCAGATTCTTATTTGGCTTTGTTTTCTACTATTTTATTCTCTGCTGAAACTTCCTTACTGCCAAGCACTAAAGTCCCACGCATATTCATATTAATAAATCTATTTCCCACGAAAGGAAAATCGATTTTTATAGCAGTAGATTTCACTTTTCTACCGTGTCAGAAAAGCAAGGAATGAAATGTTAACCTAAATAAAAAGCAATCATTTTTTCTTTGACCAACTAAACATAAACATGAAACAAGTCTTGATCAAATGGAAAGGCACAAATTTCCATCTCAGACATAAATAAAGTTGCTGCATGGTCAAATGAGCTCAAAAAGGGACCCAGTTATGAGTCGTAACCTCTTGGTCACATGACTTGAACAAACTTATAAGGAAAGAGTCACCATCATGGAGCAAGTTTTGTGAATAAAAAAGTATTTTGTTTTGATTATCGAATGATTATCCAAGAAGATGGACTTTTTAATCTCTATACAGACACTTCTGTCCATTGTCAGTGCCTTGTTCATTATAATGTTGACAATGGAACATCAGTATCCAGCTCTGGAGGACCTATTCTAATCCGCCTGAGACTAATTGAATGTATAGTTTTCTCAACCGGGATAACAACGATGAGTTTTATTTACTTCTTGTGTACCTCCTTTTTTGTTGTGTTCACTGATACATATGTGGTCTTTTAGTTCTACATTATTTCAAGATTCATCTTCCCCAATGGATCTACCTGCCGGAATAAATGGTGGTAAATGTTTGAACTTTTTGTAGGTTAATAATGCTGGTATTCTTGGAGCGCACGTTGATAGGGATGCTTTTGTAACATCAATAGCTGCTAGGGTATGCTTTCTAAACAACACCATATGTGAATAGGGAATTGGCTAAAGCACCATAAAGTTTTAGTTGTTAGGCTCAAGTCCAGGCCCAAGCCAACTATGTTTTACGCTAAAAATCATATAATTTGTCTTTGCTATCTTCCTGCACCTCAAAAGGCAATTTGCATTTTGAATATCGACTTCAAGGCCATGAACTTAATTGATCTAATTTGGGGCAAAATTTTGAATCATGTTTAAAGAGAATATATGATTTTCTTATCATTGACTGCAGGAAAAAGGGACTCCTATTGATTGGAGTAAAATCATAACTCAAGATTATGAATCTGTAGAAGCAGGTATCAGAACAAACTACTATGGTGTCAGAGAAATGTGTCATGCACTAATCCCCCTTCTAGAGTTGTCAGGCTCACCAAGGATTGTTAATGTTTCCTCCTCAACGGGGAAGTTAGAGGTATGTGACAGTAAATAAATACTAGTTTTGTAATCCAGTATAGAGGCTAGGCTGTTACAAACAAATTTTAAACGGCGGAATATCATGTTGAATTATTGATAGTTGATGTGATATTGTGTCTATAGTGTTACATGTCAATAACGTTAACAATAACATCAGTAACGTGTGTTGCATTTGAGGAATAAGTCATAACTTGTGAATATATAGTGCAGCCTGCCATAGATGTTATTATTTGATAGATTGAATAAATTATTGTGACGCAAATGCAGAACATACCAAGTGTGTGGGCTAGAGGAGTACTAAGTGATGCTGAAAATCTGACAGAAGATAAATTGGATGAGGTTGTGAAACAATTCCTTGAAGATGTTGAAGAGGGTTCACTAGCAACCAAAGGCTGGTCTCCTTTTCCATCTGCCTATGTAGTCAGCAAAGCTTGCTTGAATGCTTACACAAGAATTCTTGCCAAGAAGTACCCGCCTTTTTGCATTAACGCAGTCTGCCCAGGTTTCGTGAAAACAGATATAAACTACAACACTGGTCACTTGACTGTGGATGAAGGTGCTGAGAATGTGGTGAGATGGGCTCTGCTGCCTAATGATGGCCACTCTGGCAACTTCTTCAATCGGAGTGAAGTGGCACCATTTTGATCTAAGCATATAAACTTTTACTAAATATTTCAGTTTGTTGATTGGGTTTATATGTAAAGTTTGCAGGCTTGATAGAGCCATCATTTCCCCTTAGATAACTTGAATACCTGTCATTAATAACAAGTAGAATGATAAGCCCTTGTACAAAAGCCATGTCGGGGCTTCAATTTTTAGTAGGTTTTCGATGTTTGTTCTTTTGGCCTGTGTTTATATATCAAGTAGATTTTGTAGGTTTTTGCATGTGTTGCAATTTTTATTAAATGATATACATCGAATGCAGGGCTTATTAAATTGGTTTATTTGTGATGGACAAAAGTAGGGCTTTGATAGAAAACGTTAAGATTTTCGAATTTCTAACATCGCAACAGGTCAGATCTGCAAAACCTCCTCCTTGACAAACTGATCCGGCCAAGAAGGTTAGGTTCCGATTTTCACGTCGCCAGTTTTTAACGATGTCCCACAAATGAAATCAATTTGCAAGTGTATCGGTCAACTTACCTTTTTCCTATCTTAATGTCGAATAAAACAAGTATTATGAGAATTCGTAGAACTGTCTATTTCTATGGAACTACTACCTGATGGTTTCTGAACATTACTCTCTTCCATCATCCCTCTCATTCTAATAACATCTTCCCATCTATCTGAGCCAGCGTAAGTATTAGAAGATAGTACATAGTTACCACTGTTAGATGGATCCACTTCAAGAAGCTTCTTCGATGCAATCTCAGCCATGGGCACATTTCTGTGAAGCTGAGAAGCACTCAATAATATCCTCCACACCACAACATCTGGAACTATTGGCATTTGTTTGATGAACTCATATGCCCTTTCTACATTGCCAGAGCGACTCAGAAGATCCACAACACATCCATAATGTTTCATTTCGGGTTTCAGCCCATAAACCCTTTCCATACTTTCAAAATATTCCAATCCTTTGTCAATCAACCCGGCATGAGCACAGGCTAGCAAAATGCCAACAAAGACCCCATGAGAAGGTTGAACACCTTCACTCAACATTTGTGAAAAAAGTTCGAGAGCAGAATCTGCACAACCATTCACAGCAAGGCCTGTGATAACTGAAGTCCACGACACACTGTCCTTGATCCTCATCTCTTTAAACACCTCCAATGCTTTCTCCACCACTCCACATTTGCAATACATATCTATCAAGGCATTTCCTACATAAACATCGACTTTTACATCATTCTTGCGTATGTAGTCATGAACTACTACTCCAACATCCAGTGACCCTAGATGGGCACATGCAGAAAGCACGGTAGCAGCAGTAATTTCATCAGGCTTCGCCTGAGCAGCCATCATTTCGTTAAAAAGTCTAATTGCCTCTGTAAATTGGTTAGCTTGGGAGTAACCAGTGATCATGGAAGTCCATGATATCACATCTCTCTGTGGCATCTCATCAAACAACTTCTGAGCAGCTACTAAGTTTCCCACTTTTCCATAACCCATAATTAACGCATTCCAAGAAACTGTATTTCTCTGCTTCATCCAATCAAATACTTCTTGGGCCAAATCAACCATACCCCGTCGTCCATACATATCTATCAGGGTGTTTCCCAGGTAGAGATCAATTGGGACGTGATTTTCCTCAACGTACTCAACCATTGAGTCAGCAAAATCCCACTCACCCAAAACAGAGCATGCCAAAACAGCCTTCATTATCGTGACTGCGTCAGCCTTCACATTTGCCGCCTGCATTGCCTCAAAAATACCCAAAACCTCTCTAAATTTATTGCATTGGCTATACCCACATATCAAAGAATTCCAAGAAACCAAATCTCTTTCACCCATTTCATCAAACAACTTCTGCGCAAGACCCAGATCACCACAAGAAGCGTACAAATGAATCAAGGCATTAGAGACATAAAGATAAGACTCAAATCCAAGCTTGAAAGAGTGGGAATGAACTAATTTACCATATAAAACATCAGAAACTCTAGCACAAGCCTTAACAATAAAAATGAGAGTCAAATTGTTACCATGAAGTCCTTGGTGATACATACGGTTATGCACACGAATTGCTTCCCTGGGCTGATCACTGTGTGACCAACCCCGGATCATGAGGTTCCAAAGCGACAAATTGGGGTGGTTGATTTGATCAAAAGCAAATTGGGCTGTGAGTAAATTTGCAGGGGATAGTGCATACCATTTAATAATTTCGAACATCGAGATTGGGTCTGTGTGAAGGTGTTTCCTGATAAGGTGACCATGAAGTTCTTTGAAGGAGTTGACTGGTCGGGTGTTCACAGTGCATGTGCCGAAGCGGCGGGCAATGGGCTTTGCGTTCGCGCGCCTCATTGCTCATTAGGGACGCTAGCAGGCAGCAGCAAGCTTGGATGGATTGCGCGTGTCAATCTTTTTGTCTCTATAAAAAAATATTTTGCAATAAATATTATATTATATATATATATATCCATGAACTCTCACAACTCATATTCTTTAATATCTCACATTTTATAGCCTCACTAATAAATGATTTTAGAAATGTTTTCCATATTTAATATTCTACATATCATACACTCTTGTAATTTAATATATTATAACTCTTAACTAGGATTGAATTCTATACACCAAACATTTTAAATAGTTAATGAATAAATGTTACAACTCATTTTTCTCCAATTCTCTCTTATCTCATTCACCTCTCATTTTGAATTTCTCTTATACTTCTTAACATATTTGATAATATATAATCCCTACAACTCCACCACTGCAGGGTGTTAGTGTTCTTAAAATCCTGTGAAATTAAGTTGTAATAATTTTAAATATCATATAAAATAATTCTTATTGGGAAATATACAGTTCCTACAATCAAATGAAAAAAAAAAAATAGTGTCCCTATGCTGGTATATTTTATTAAATCTGGTAAAAATGTAATATTTTATTAAATTAAATTTTTCTCTATGTAAAGAACATTAGAATCGGTAATTAAAATTTTAATCGATGGCGCTTTAACTCGTTTGATGTTGGGTTTTTCCCCCTTCTGTTTATAATTTAGGAGTTCAAACTTTTCCATTGCATCTTAATATGTAATATCTTATCAAACATACGACAACTGGCCGACCTTAGCTCAGTTGGCAGAGCGGAGGACTGTAGTGGGATCATTTCTTCCAGAAATCCTTAGGTCGCTGGTTCGAATCCGGCAGGTCGGATGTGTATTTTCCTTTTTAATATATTTTCATTTCATCGTTTTCCCTCAAATCGCTTAACTCAGTTATTATTTTGATCATCTTCTCTATTGGCTTAAGTTGCAATGAAGAGATAATTACAATGAAGGTAAATAGTGAAAGTATCTTCAACAATGAACTCTATATCAATCAGATTGCTCAACTATTTTTATCATCACTTTGTTACCCCACACACGGACCTTTATTATTGTTTCATGTTTCAAGCACTTATTATCAAAAAAAATACATCATTAATTATTCTGAAGACTGGAACAAAATCAATCTTTTGGATACTAACATGAGGTTGTGCAAAGAAAAATGACGAGAGAGCAGGGTGTCAGTGCCCGTTAAACTCCGTCAAGCCATCAAAATTTTCACAATAATTAAGACTTTGTTAGGCCTTGAACTGATCAACGTTTTAGAGGAGAACAGTCATAGTTTTACATTGGAGGTGAAAATTCAAAAATTATGAATATATATATATATATATATATATAAACAAGTAAAACTTTTTCGGAGCAATAATTTCTATCACATAATTAAGAATCTTTTGTAGAGCAATAATAAAATACAAAAGATTAACTCATACAAACGTAGACGTGCCAAAAGCAACACCTGAATTTAAAAACCATAGATAAAAAGATGGGCACTCTGTTCTTCGCTTTCTAGCATCTTCGTACAAAATTGTACTGGACTGAAAAAACTCCCGGAATGTAGCTCTATCTTATATACTTCCCACGGACCTAAACTACTAAAGCAACAGGCAAGTGATAACCATTAAGAATGGCTTACCTGTTCTTTTGAGCTTTGGCCAACTTCTTCTTTCTTTTCTTGACAGCCTTGGGTACTTTATGTTTCCGTGCTTCTCTTTTCTCTTCTTTCACTTTCTTCTTATTTTCTTTTCGAGCGGATTTCTTATCCACAGGAGCGTCTGCTTCACTCTCAGAGGATGAACTCTCTTCAGAATCACTTTGGCTATCCTCATCCCCTAAGCCATCTTCAACACTGCCACCTGCGGGTTTTGGTTCCTGCTCTTGCTGGCCATTTTCTGATGAAGTTTGTACTCTTGACAGAGCCTCTTTAAGTCCAGTGGTCGTCTTGTAGTACAAATCATCAGTGTCCTTGCCACTGGCTATTCGTTGCACGTCCTCCTCAGCATTCTTGACATCATCAAGTGTCTTTGGAATGTAAGCCTGTTAACAACAGCTGAGAAAATTTAAAAACCACACCACACAGTACGCAGAACTACTGTTAACCACACCGTGAAAGTCCAAACCTGATGGAAACCAGAGAGCAGATCTAGGGATTGGTGTAAATATATACAACAGGCAAGTGGTGTAGTGTTAGGGAAATGTTTAGTTCCTAGAATAACTTCTGACATGTTTGCTATCTTGTAAGAGAAATTCTTTTCAATACATACAATTACAAAATTTCTGTTACAGTATCCATAAGAATCCATATCAGGTGCAAAAGATTTAAAAAAAATAAAGAAATAAAATAGAATAATTGATAGAAATGTACACGTGCAATTATTTTCGGAGGTCCATAAGACATAGCAATAGAATTGTTAAAAGAAATTAACCAACAAAAATAATTTGTCTTTAAAATATGACATCACAATAATGCTCGTTACCTGCACGAAAACCGAGTCTGCAATCTCATCCTCCACTGACAAGTCTCCTCTGGCCAAAATTTTTCGTTGCACCTAGCAAGATTGGGTACTTATAATATCTAGATAAAGTAGCACCTAGCAAGACTGGGTATTTATAACATCTAGATAAAGTTGTTCACACAATTTGAACAAAGAAAAGACAAATACCTCTTCCAAATAACTGTCCACGGTATCATCAGTGATGGATGGATCAACAATAAAATCAAACAGTTCTCTTATTGTCATTACAGCAACGCCATGCTTTCTGAAGAAAGCCTGAGAACCAACGAGTTAATTATGACTTTTTCCTTATCAGCCCCACAAAAGATGGGTTAGAGAAAGAGAAGAGTGTAACTTATAGCTAGAACTTACAGATACGTGAACAGAGTCTTCACGCAGAAAATCAAGTGCATGAGGGTGGTCAAGATCAACAGCTTGAGAAACATCAATAATATAGAGGTGACCCTACCAAATTGAGATGAAATGAATTATTTTTTATAAATATACATTAAGATAGTCAAATGTTTACAGGGAAGACGTTTACCTCAAAATAGAGGATATTATATTCACTGAGGTCTCCATGCACCAGTTTGCACTTTTGATACAATGTGCGCATAGCGATAATCATCTGCATACATATACTTGTATTATTATTTCAATCTCAATAAATGGTAGGCACAGAATACAGCTCAGAGGCCTACTAAGTAGCCTTTTATTATTATTTTAAAAAAAAAATCTCTCTCCCACGAGTGTTGCCAGAGATTATAGTAAAGATGATGATAGACTCATGGCCTTTTCCTCAAGCTTATGCTATTGAGTTGAAAGGGATCATAACATGGTCTCCAAGCTTCTATGACTAAGTGGTCAATATTTCAATCCTTTTCACCTTACTTTAAGCCCTAATTGATACTGTACATATGCTTTGCCCATACTTTAAGCCATAAGCAAATTAAGTATTAGCACTGAGTATACTGGACATGTGCTTTGTCCATGCATTAAGCCCTAAGTGAAATTCTCTAAGGAGTTGAAATTGCCTTTGACAAGTTTTTCCATTCAGGATCCCTAGATTAACCTCCAAAGAGACATGCTTTGAGGTAGCCAGTTAAGAAGCTTATATAGTCATATTAAACCAACCCAACAGTATCCCATTCAAGAGATTAACTAAGAGTGAAGTTCAAACACCGTCAACATGATATGATTACATAGGCTATAAAAAAAAAAAAATAGTTGCAAATCGACTTTTATCTTTATTGAATACTTTTCTTTTTCATGCCAACCATAAATTGGATCATTCATTTGACATACTTCAACATAGCCTTCTCGAAGCTTGTCCAGAGATAAAGCTGCATCTTTAAGACGAGGTGCGGCCCAACCTGACTTTCCTGTGACAGACAAGATAAGCAGAGCTTCAACCCAAGAAGAAAGAAAGAAAGAAATATAATAAGAAAAAAAGAGCCCTCATTTCCTCCAGCTAGAAACTAGTTTTAGCCTACATTACCATAATAAGATCACATGTGCTATTGAAAGAAACTATAATCTTTACAACTGCTATAAATTTGATTGAGGGTAACCATAAGCGGCTTCATTTTTTTTTTATATTATAATCATATACGTGAAAAAGTTAGGGTAGCACCTATTGAGAAACAAATGATAGAAAATCGATTGAGATGGTTTGGGCATGTACAAAAAAGACCACGGGAGGCACCAGTGAGAAGAGTGAAATATATAACTTTGAGCCCGATTAAGAGGGGTAGAGGAAGGTTTAAGAGAACACTTTTGGAAGTTGTTGAACGCGATCTCTTAATTAATAATATTCCTAAAAGCTTGATAAATGATAGAGTACAATGGCGTCTTGCAATCCATGTAGCCGACCCCACCTAGTGGGATAAAGGCTTGTTGTTGTTGTTATTATAAGCAGCTTCATATTGTTTTAACTTTTTAACAAGTTAAGTAGTGAACTATTCTCTACTGTTGCTCACATATTGCATACCATTATTCAATATTTCAATGTAATTGATAATTTGTGTTGACGCCAATTATCATGAATGGATAACATTTTATTAAGGAGGAAAAAATCTTAATTATGATAGCACGAGACAAAATCCATCAGATAGCATTTTCAAAATGCATATAACCAACAACAACAATACAAGCCTTATCCCACTAGGTGGAGTTGTTTATATAGATTGTACGATGTCATTGTGCTCTATCATCAACTAAAATGCATATAACCAATTCACCAAAAAAATGCAAAAAACGCAATACCTATAAATTCCATGACCAGAACATGCTTTCTTAGTTGATAAGGTGTTGGGCACCTAAGGCCAGCAGCCTTTAGCCTGAACGCAAGATAGACAGAGAAATAGAATATGGCATTAAACAAAATTCTTTCTTAATAAATACTAAAAGAATTTTCCTGACTTCCCTTTCAATTCACATTCAATAGGTAATTTTTTTCATAACACCCGGGGGGGGGTTACTAAATAGAGGCCACAAAATTAAAGAATTGCTTAAATTTGAACCTACGAAGTAAAGGGGGGGATTACATGGGTGAGAAAAGGACGAGTTCATTAAACTAGATTACTGTAAAATATTGCTTCACTACACGGCCTACTGGCCTTAATTTATTTAAGGGGATCTCAAATATCTAAAGATGTCATTTTTTCCTTTACTTCCTTTATTTTGTTCTCTCTTCTTCCTATCATCATCATCATCTTGAGTCTTGAATTAGAATACACGTAATCACAGAATTGCAGCCTCTTCACAGCTTTCAATTAAGAGTATAACCAAAAACAAAATGAAAATAGGAAAAACAAAACACACCTCATAAGGTTTCTCATTTCTTTCTCTGCCCATGTTTTTACCATCTTCCTGGGATTGTGCTTACCATATGCTGTTCTAAATCGATAGTCTCCTTGAACATACCTATCTCGGTCCCTAAAATCATTCAAATCATAAAATTCAGTTCGTATTTCTTAATCCGTACAGGAATACTTAGTTAGTGTTCAATATATAGGCTGCAATACTAACAAAAGGTAAGCAAGCTAGAACTTACTTAAAAACCAGAACAGATGTTTTGTACACTTTAATTGCAAATTCTTGACAATCGCATTTGGTTGCATGGTAAACATTTGCCTGCAAAAAGCAAGAAGACACTAAGAAACTGAGAAAAAAAAAATGATAGAAGAATGACACATAGGCCGATGATCCAAAAAGGAAATATCATGGAAGCAAACCATCAGACAAACTAAAAGTATGAGGACTTGGAGAACACTTCTGGTGCATTTCATACCTCCTTCCCAGTCGAAATGCATCCATTAATATCATTGAAGAGACCTCGATTCAGCATCTTGAATAAAACCAGGCGGGTTTTAGGATCAATTGCCTGAGAAAAAATTCATTAGTTGTGTTTTAAATAGTTGTAGAAGCAATTCTACACTATACAGGTCAGTAAACTTCGACTAAAGAAGGCCCATATAAAAGAAAGCAAGAAAAAAAAAAGCCTGAAGCATGTCCATGTGCAGAAAATAAAATAAGCAGATATGTTGGTTCACTACTACACTGTATTAAACAGAACCTTATCACATCACAAGACCAATAATTTTTAAATTTCAATTTCAAAAAAAAAAAGAAGAAGAATATTTATCTCAAGTACAACATATAACCACCACATGCTTTGCAAATGAACCTTACAGTTTAGGGCTTAGGCCATCATGATTGAATCTTGTGAATTATCAAATTTGCAGATAAGCCATAAATAGTTTCTTTACGAAGAGAAATGTAAAGTTAAAGAAATTAGGTATCATAACTTCATAAGTCATAAAATTTCTTCTAAAATTCCTCATCCTTTAGTGCTTACCTGCTCAACAGTGGCCCGATCAGCTTTCTCAGTAGTTTTAGTTTTACCAATAGTCGTACCTCTAACACTTTCACGGATTGCTGTCGTCACAGAGTTAGACATGCCAACATTAAACCTGCCTTCCCACTCCTGCACAGCAAATATATCACATGCACATAAATCTCAGGCGAAAAACCACATTCTTCAACTCAATCACAAGTGAAACCCAAAGCTAAACTACCCATTGAAGGAGAAATTAAAATCATATCTCACATGTGACGACGTGTCCACGAAAAGAAACAAGATGTCAATGCATGCTACCTCAAATTACAACTCCCTATGCGATGTCTCGGGACAAAACATTTGAACAAGAAATATGTCCAAAGTTCATTTAATAAGAGGGAAATTTATCCTAAAGACACCAAAATCAGAAAATGTCAATACACCTGAACCGATGGAGACTAGAGAACTATCCTATGTTCAGTTGATGAAGCAAAAAAAAATTGAAGGTGTCCAGTGCAGAAAAGCATAAGAAAACTCGAACCTCTAAGGGCGAAGCCCGGATATGATGAGAGAATTTTTGGTTTCGATTAGAGAGAGGTTGGAGGGTAGACGAATTGAGTTTGGAATGATGGCCCCCGTGAGCATTGGGACGTCTGGAATTGAGCGAAAAAGATCCATTTGCCACTTCGTCATCATCCAACTCATATGCGCCGTCGTCGGCCTCGGACTCGGCGTAGTCTTCTGAAGAGGAAGAAAGCTCTTCCTCTGCTTCTTCACACGCTTGCCCATTATGTAGATAGGGATCTTCTACTTCACCTCCCATCACAATGAACAGAAACGCAAGGCAGAACACAAGCCACTGAAAAGGGAGGCGCGCAAGAAAACGGCAAGGACAAAGTGAGGGTAGGGTTGTGCCTTGATAAATAAACTGACACCAACTAGAAAATAGTTTGGTGCTTGAAAAAAAAAATTAATTTATTATAACAGTTTTGAGCAATGCAATTACAACAATTCATTGTAAATGTTTTAAGTTATGTTTTAGAAATTGATTATAAAAATTTTACAGTTAAATCTTGCCCACAATAGCTGGGAGAAGAAGAAAATTTGACTCCTGGAAAATAATCCTAAATCTGTGATTCAGCTCATCCCTAAATAAAACACATAAACACATGGATATACGGATATATGGATTTTACAAATCTTTACATGAATTATTCCCAATAAAATGTTACCGATTGTGTTGATAACATCTTTGCCAAAACCAAAAAATAAATAAATGAAAGAAAAAATTTATATACTTAAACTTATATATTTTAAGATACTTGTATTCAATTAAATCAAAACATGTGATCTTTTATAAATTATTTTTCTATAATAAATTTTTGTTATTAATTAAATTAATAAATTAAAATTCATTTATCATGATTTAATTTGATATAAGTATATTAAATATATAAGACAAAGTATATAAATCTTACCCATAAATAAATTATCAAGTTGTTCGTGTTTAGTTTTGTAAGCTTACTAATCATTATTCTCATATATCTATTTATAGTTTTATTATTAATGATATTCAACAATTTAATTACTTATGCTATTTTCTTTTCCCCGGAGTTGCAGCATGGTTTAATATTATAACTAATTAATCAAGATTTTTTCCTTTTCTTTCCGTAAAATAATGAAGACTTTTTAAATTATGTTTTTGTTGAATTAAGGAAAAAGAGAGACAGGATGAGATTTAGGCCCCCTTTCATTATTAGAATGAAATAGAATGTAATTGATTAAAAAATAAAAAAAATAAACTAAATCATCCTTCTCCTTATGATAAAACTCATTAATATATATTATAAATGTAATCATTATTACATCTTTTAAAAATATCATAAATTATGATTCTCAACTCTATAAATTAAATTATCCTTCCTCTTTATAAAAATGTTCATATCTTTTTAATTATTTTATTTTTATTTTTATTTTTTTCAATTCATTTCATTTTTTTTTGTTACCAAATAGGACCTCATTATTCTAATTACTTCATTTTTATTCCTCTTTTTTATGCAAGTCATTTTTATTCCTCTAATTAATTCATATATTATATCAAAGCATCTAAATTTTATATTTTTAAAGCATATGCTCTTATTCTAGAAAAGATCCTCAAACAACAAATACAAAGATTTACTCTGCATTATTTTTACTCAACTATTATAATCAAATTTTTATGCACCAGTGTAGTTTGCAGAAGACAAAAAAAATTAAACAATTACAATATAATGTGTTATGCAATGTACATTAAATATAATATGAGACCACGTACTATTAAACTAGAACCTCTCTCATGAACACACTCACATAATGCCCAAAAAAATTAAAGAAAGAAAAAAGGGATTATCTTTTTCCTAATCCCCTACATGGCACTGGAAATTTCCTAGTTGTTAAAGGAGTCTCATGCCCATAAATTCGATTGTCAAATGGGTGTTTTAAGAATCATCACAACCAAAACGATACATGACCTATATATTCAATAAATTTTGGTATTAACTTTTACATCACGTCAGGAGCGAAAATAGAGGAAGAAGGATCAATTCATCTCCTCTGTCCTTATTACATTAGATCTTACATTTATCCTCACTGATAAAGAAAATACAAAATTACAAGCCAAAGGTCAGGCAACACCAAACATAAAGACTCGAAAAAAATTGCGGTATCGTAAATCCTCAAGTGTATATGATGTACTAGCAAGCTGTACAAACAAGCCTGTAATACATTCACTAAAAGTGGATATTGTAGGTGTTGAAATGTACTGAAACACATTCACTTTAGTAACATTCAATGGCTCTTTGCACTACTTCACAAAAATCAAGCTTCTTTCCACTTCATCCTCTCATATTTACCTCTTCTGCATAATTAGTACAGTTCAGACCATTAAAGTTTAACATGAATGGTTCAGAAGTTGAAAAGGAGAAGAAGATGGACGAGAGAAGTGAAGCGAAGAAAAGCAGAACTGACTGTACAGGAAATATACTTGAGAATTTTCAGGGAGACAAATATATGATTCATGGTTTTGCTTCATTTGAACTCAATTCAAGATTACTCATCTTCCTCTTCATGTTTAGTGTCATCCTGGTCCTGGTCCTGAGATGGATGTTCATCTGGGTGAGAGCCATTTTCAGGGTGGTCCGGCTGATCATGAGAAGTAGTGTTCTTTTTGTGAGCAGTGACTTGCTTGACATGGTTGTAATCACCTTTCTCCATGAAAAGCTGAGCAAAGTGGTGCCTGCAATACAGGACACCATCAAGAGCAGCATAGGAGGAGTGAGTGAGAGGACACCCTGCATGAGCACATCTAAAGCAGGTCTTGTGGTAGCATTCTCCTTCCAGTGTCACCTTTTACAATAAATACAAGTTTATATTATTACACCAACATTATATTTAAGAAGGCTTGTAACTTTTTCATAATGAGACTCAAGCATTTGAAATTACAGACCTTTTCAAGAGGATAGACTGTTTTCGTGCACACTGCACATTTGTCTTGGGTTCCACTAAACAGTGATGAGAGTTTGTTTGAGTTCTTGCTCTGATCACATCCCCCCAACAAAAAACAAGTTATTTCCGCAAGAGTATTATAAAGTACAATTAGAGTGCGTCCGTGTGTTGCAGAGAGTCTTGCAAGTAAGTCACATTATCCATGGCTTGCCTCATTCTTTAACATATAATAATACAAGATGACTCCTATGTTGGTACTATCAAGCATATCCTTTTATTTCGTAAGGAAAAGCATGTACAAAAGGAGCATATTGAACATACCGTGTCATGTGATTTTTCAGAAGACTTTGCTGCAACATTTTCAAACCATGAAGCAACAGAGTGTGTTAATCAAATGGAAACTTATGAAAGGAAGCAATAATCTACACTTTTTTAACATGGAAAGAAGAGAAATGAGCGAGAAGATTGTTCATATTGCTATTACCTGTGTGAAAGTTTTTGCTGAAATTTCCAGATTCCTTGAAAAGCTGTTCAAAATGTGGCTTGCAATACAGAACACCATCCATTGAGGAGTAGCTACTCATCTGCCCATCACATTAACTTGGATTCATTTTGAAAATTCATTTAGCCAAAGTAAATTAATTTTCTTTTTCTTTTTGAAATTGAAGGGATGTGTGGCTGCGCTGTGAAATTCTTTTTTTCTTAATTTTTTTAATTAAAAAAAAGTCTTCAAAAGTGGTGCAATCTATATGGACAAGCAACCCAGAGTTCAGCGAAGGTCTATCATCAGTGCTTATATAATTGTTTGACATAAAGTCTTCTAATGCTTTTTGTATCTGAAAGTCTTCTAATACTTGAGACCAAAAGAGGTCTCATATTCAGATGTATAAACTAATATTCATCTAACACTTTTTTTTTTTTGGGAAGAAAAAGGCATGAAACAGAGGATAAAATCAAAAAGAATAGTGCAGAAATCAACAAGAGGAGAATACCGAAAGGAATCCCTTGCAGTGACTGCATTTAAAGCA
Organism: Prosopis cineraria; assembly: GCF_029017545.1. Lineage (NCBI taxonomy): Eukaryota > Viridiplantae > Streptophyta > Magnoliopsida > Fabales > Fabaceae > Prosopis > Prosopis cineraria. The sequence goes on from NW_026555344.1 coordinate 776,386, forward strand.
AGATTTATGATAAGAAACTCCCTCAAGGGACAACAGGTCCACCACATACACAGTCTTATCACATGCATTGCATTTATCCAATGTTCCTGTAAAGGCCATTTCTCTTCTCTCACTTCCTTAAATAAACAAATTACAATGTGCTTGCAAATATGTGTATATTGTACGTGTTTTTCTGTTGTTCCTTAGCTAATCCAAACGATATATCTGAGGATTGAAGGGATGTTGGAAGAGACAGAACTCAAACTACAACATGGAATGATAAAACAGAGCCATTGATTGATTGGCTTAGGTTATGTGTAAGGAAATATTTTGAGACAAAGATGGAAAACTCAAGGCGTAATTTGTGGGTGCAATCCAATTGATTGGAGAAAATGAAGGGTTGATGCCTTTTGACCTTTTCAAGGCTGCACAATTAAGGTACGGTGCATTTAAAATAACAAATTAAATTAAACCTCTTTTCGCATGTATATGCAGGTACTTAAAAAAAATTAATGAGTTTGAAATGTCAAAAGGGATAATTAATTTTAGTATTTTTATATTGTAAAAAAGTAAGCCTTAAAATAAATATAATACTCTACTATATTTTTCAGTATACTTCTAATTTAACTGAAAATATCTTATATTTACACTTACTTTTACATATATTCAGTAATAATTTTTTAACTATAAATTTAAAATTTAATAATTAAGAATGATAAAAAAAATTAAATCATTCAAATTAAATATAAATAAAATGTAAACTGAGATTAATCATGCTAAGAAACAACAGGACACTGATATCAGCCTATCATGTGTCCTCCTTTTTTCTTTTTCTTTTTTTTCCTTCTTCCGTTGCCACCTCTTGGTTCAACTTCAACATCAACAAAGTTATTGGCCGGGGGAAAAAAAAAAACATTGCTAAGACTACACCAGCCTGCTTTATTACTGGCTTGAATATATTTTGTCATGATCAAACTTTATTACTTCTCTTAAAAACAAATAAAAACCAATGCCCTTCTAGGGGGATTTAGTCTGGACAAGGTCCAAAAATACTCAAGCCATATGACAATGGGAACAACAAAGAGACTGTTGTAATAGTCAAATAAGACTTATCAGAACAAGGTCATATTACTGGTAGACACAATCATGGAGGCAATGCTACTTGTTGGCACAGAATGAGATCTGAAATGGTCTTTCCATGGCGATCAATTCTCCGAGAGCAGTTGACACCTCCATCTAGGATGTTTCTGACAACAACATTCAATGACTGGATTCCCTTAACTTCATATATCTCCACCTTAACATTATCATGCACCCACTTGTCTCTTTCATTTCCTGCATCTAAATCCAAAGAAGATAACTTTAGAAGAGGAGAGACCACTTCTTTTACCCATTGAGGTGTGATAATCAGCTTCAACCTCTCAACATCAGGGGGGAAATGTGGGATGAGAGAGAAATTTATATCATTTCCTTTATCCCCAGCTCGGCTGTGTGCTAAGCTGTAGAGAGGAATATTCTGGCCAGAAGGGGCAGGAGTGCAGTTCCGATCAGGTGAAGCTAATTCTGAGAAAGAATTGTCAGTTTCAGCTTGTACATGTGGTGGCCATGTCAGTGTGTGATTCAGATTGCATTCAGGAAGTACTACTTTATCTGAATTGCTTGTCCTGCAGCTCTTCACGCCAATTCTCCAGAAAACATCCTCACGCCTAGCCTGAAGGAATTAGTGTCTTGATTAGTCAAGAAATCACAGCTTTCTGCTGACAAGAGAAGAGAGAGACAGAGAGAAGTCGTTTAACTTCCCACTACTTTTTATTTGCAAAATAAATAAATAATGAAATCTTAGTAAATGTAGAGAATGGAAGCAGAAAATGTATTTAGAAATGAAGCTGCCCTAATTCATTATAAAGTGCACACAAGTGAAATCTACATGTGGGCATAAGCACTAGCATAACAGTGGTCAAAAGAGAAAGAAGAATACCAATCTCTTTTCGAGAAGAATTTCTTTCTTCAATCCAGTACTGCACTCAATAAACAGAAAAAACATATCACAGTTACTGTAAAGAAAAGTTATTGGGCCTCAAAGATCATAATAGGAAGGATGAATAAATATACAGTATAAACTAGCTCTTGAAATTCAAACAACCGCAGTTATGAATAATTACTTCAATCTAAAAGAATCCAATAGAAGAAAGAAAAATGGAACGTTAAAGGCCAACAGATTCCAATTATTCACAGTATTATAAGTCCTTCCAGCAAACACAGAAAGCTGATACAACAAAATTAAGATTTTTCTGTGAACTCCATAAATACCAAATTAGAAGAAATAGATTGTCACTGAACCCCGATGATTATTCACATGTACAAATACTCCTCATGAAGAACGTTAGTTAGAAACATTCTGCAGGCTAGACTTAAATGGAGGATAAGATTAATGGAAGAGCATTGACCTGATACCACCGCCACCAGCAGGCCCATTTGTATATAACGCCGTAAATTCTCTAGTAAACTGGACAGCATGTTCCTTCTGCACAAAGAGTCCATCCATCCGTAATCTTATATCACTAGTCTCCCAGGATGAAGAATTTCCACCAATGCTGGTAGCCTTGAGGCTATCAAATCCAATTATATAAGAAAGAATCTGCGAGTTAAGAATGGGAAAAGATTCTCCCATCCATGATCTAACCTAATCAAGTATGTGAAAAAAAAAATGTCAATTGATGGAAAGCAAGAAGGACCAATTAGTTGCATCAACCAGCAATAACAATATGATTAATTAATTAAAGTACATGAAACAAAAAGAATCATTCCCACTGATCTGAATGTTTGCTTCATTAAAAGGCTGTAAAAGTTACCAAAAATTCAGCAGCTTTAGCACGTTTAACACATTCATAGCCGCCATAAGATATCTCTCCCCATCCCTTCCATCCGCACTCCTGCAAAAAGTATACGAAGCTTCAGAGCAAATGGGGAAGAATGGAATGTCACCTTTGTATAAACTACAGGAAACAAATTGTGCATTGAAATGTCAGATAAAAGATGTTAGAAACTCAATAAAACAAAGATAAATCACATAAAAGTATAGCCATAAACAAGCTCTAAAAACAAAATGAAGGAGAAGGTGACTAAAGGGAAAGCTGCCTTTAAAATATGACTTCAGGAAAACAAAAACCTGAGTTTCTTCATATTACTCCAGAAATTGAGCATTGAATTTTCATATGGAAGGAAAGCTTTCAATGCAAAACATGTTTGCTTTAAAAAGAAATTGAAATGAAATGTAAGACTGTATGGAATCTAGTACTTAAGAGATTACGTCTAAAAGCTTTAACATTTCCACCAAGCTATAATTAACGTCATTGAAAAGCATCAATATAAAAATCCTGAAAGACATTAGAAGCGTAAGTTTTCTTTCTCTTTCGTCTAGAATAAGTGTGATAATACCCATTATTTACACACATTTCTTAGCTTGTTATAGTCACTTTACACGCCTAAATGCATTCATAGAGCATTCATTGTGCATATTTGCCTAAGTAGAGCATTTACATGCATTAGGGGTATCATAAACTGCACTTTTTCCAAATTTGCATGTTAAGCATTGGAATTATGTTTTTTAATGGGCTAAGATGATTGGTCAAATTAGTTTTCCTTAGTTCATTTTAGGTTGAGGGTTATTAGGAAAAGACAACCTTTAAGGTTGTCTCTCTAAAGGGTTTTCATTTAGCCTTAGGCTTGTAATTATGTGTATGCATTTCTACTCTTGTGTCTTGTATTGCCTTTATATGCACATCCCCTTATTAATACTCTCACCTAAGTTAATTAAATTTTTCATACTTTAGTCCAATTAAATAAATGTCACACTTTAGATGAATTGATTATTTAATTAAATTGTGACAAAGGTGGAATTATAGAAGATATGAAGACATAATGCAAAGCTATTCAAAGAGGCATTTCAAGAGCATAATGGCGTGAATAATGAAAAGGGAAGAAGGAGCAAACTACGCATGAAATGGTGCATCACATTGAGTCAAAGGGCAGCATTGGAATTGTCACCATTTCCCTCCAATTTGGGAGTTAGTTTTGGCCAAGCGGACTTTAATTGGAAGACCACAGCTACTTGCTAATTTTCCTTCACTTTTCTTTTAGTTTCTCGGTAGCGAAATTCAGCCAAGACTTTTCCCATTCAGCCATTCACTCATTTTCTCTCATTCAAACATTTTCTCTCACTACCTCTCTTGTTCTTCCACTTTCTCTCCCAAACTTTCCATCATAACTCACTCAATCCTTAACCAAATGACACAAGACCATTCTCATTCTTATCCTCTCATCCATTTCATGCAAACCCTTGTGGTTTCACTAAGATTAAAGGCTTCAATCATTCATTAGAGAAGATGGAAGGGTTCGGCCATCAAGGTTCAACTGTGAAAGCTTTGAAGATGGAGATTAGGGGCTAGAGTCTACATGGAATCCTGGAAAGAGGATGAATCCAATGGCTACACTTGGTTAAGACAATTCTAATCCCTAGCTTTCTCATTTCACTTATTGTTTTGATCCTTAATCTAGGGTTGATACATTGAAGGTTTGCAATTCTAATTGGAATTCATCAATGTTGTAATCGGAATGTTTGGCTTGGTTGCTTTTCTCTTGATGAACATGTGATACACTCTTTTATCAATGGAATGAATGCATAATCTTGTATTTTGATCACTGGTATTGTCTTGGTTTGCCTCCATAATCTTGTGAGATAGACTTAGACTTAACTAGAAAGGGTTTTACATAATAATCTTGTGACCTAATCTAACACTCATTGTCACGGCTCATTAAGGGGTAGTAGCTAAACACTTTGGTCACTCTAAAACTCAACTGGGGAAATGAACTGAGGGCATTAATTGATGACTTAAGAATTGAACTAGTTTAGTTGACCTTCCCAGGATAATCTTCATAGGAGATCCATTTGGCCAAGGAGGGATACACTTAAGAAATGCCACAAACAACTTAGGATAAGGACTCCTCCATACATCTAAACTCTAGGATTCCACTCTAATACATAAGGGAATCTCATTCACTTTTCTTAATTCTAGTTTTACTTGTAGTTTCACTAGTTTGCTACTTAGTTGAACAACTGATTCACTACTTTTGGTAACTTGTAACATCTTATATAACCTCACTAGCAATTCGGCCAAGCTCTTGGGGAGATGATCTAGGTTGTTCCCTAACTACATTAAGGGTTCAATTTAGTATTGATTTTGAGGGCAAAGTGACAAGCCTTGTCAGAGTGTAAGTTAACCATTGCTCTTTTAAAAGAACAAGCAATTGATTGAGAAGTAGCCGTTGGTCTCACAAAAATAGCAGGATTATTGCCAAGACTTGAAAATAAACTGTCATGTCACAACCAGACGGTACAATTGGACCACTTTTTATGACAGGTAAAAGAAAAACTAAGATAGGATCGAGAAAGTGAGTTCCTGTCTTTTTGAATTTTAATGTGAGTCCCACACGCTCTTCTCAAGACAGGGATTAAAAATGATACCTTTGGAACCAACTGCAGAAGTTCATCTGGAACTGGTTTAGCAGAGGGTTTTGCCCCCTTACAGAGAACTCTACAGCTTGACAGTGAAAGGAACGAAACATTCTGAAAATCAACAACCTGTTCAAGAACTAGATGAGCTTTTTTCTTATATTCCACCTTTCTGATCATAACGATACCTTCTTTCTGTCAAATCGTATATGACATGCATGACATCTAACTTACCAAATCAGGGGTCACATATGCACCAGGATCTCCAACCTCATAAAGAAGTTGTTCAGCACATGTACTGAAATTTAGAACCCCACCACAACCTTCTGCCTTTGCTACACATACTTGTCCATCAAAACAAATCTCAGCATAAGGAAGCGATAAATCCAGTAGTTGCTCAAAGGGTATATCTCGATACTTGTCTCCTACGATGTGAAAGATAAAATTTAAGAGAACCACTTCATTCAAACAAATTCCACAGTCAAATCTTACATACTAGGAAAGGGATGTGCTACAAAACCAGACCTGGATGCAGGAAATATCCCCCAGTAAGTTGGCAGCCACACTCTAGAAGGTGCCCAGCCAGAGATCCTTGTGCTAACTGATCCAAGTCATCCCAATTCCAACCTAGTTCATAAACCTACACATATACCAGCAGAATGATCACAGAGAATTTTATCAACATACATTAAACTACGGAAAAAAAAAAACAGAGACTACAGGCTCCTTTTTATGCTTCATGTTGAAATGAGCACACAATTTAACGTAGTCAGTAACCTATGTAAGATGATCCACCAGGTTGGTCCAAAAAAATGCTCCACCAGAGAACAAATGGTTTTTTTTTTCCCCCTTAAAGAAGTGCATAATTAATTTGATGAATCCCACAAAGATAATATTGTTACTCTCTCACCAGGTCACTTTCTTCATTGATCTTTTTCAATTGCTAATTTGAACCCACTGGCTTTTATTCAAAACCCTCATACATATATCAGATTTTTGTCCCTGAATCCATCAATTTTATGTTTTAACTATGAACGGATGAATTATGACACAGAGTTTGGATACCATTGTAGGCATTAAATACACCTGGACTAATAGAAAGTGTGGCAGATATCAGACTAGAAAGTATTGCATCTCTGTCCCAAGACTCTTCTTCCATCTTTCTGGTGAGCGGCAATCACATGCACAGGCACACAAAATCAACCTGTCCCAAAAGTATATGGATCCACGCACTCTGATTCACTGTTTAGATACTAGAGTGGTACATAGAAGATTACAACTTTTGGCTAAAGTTGTTTTTAAGCTAGCTGAGGGCTCTATTTATCTCCTTAAATCAAAGAATATATTTTGAAACTTAAAAATATGCATAATCATACAAACCCAACAAAATCCCACAAATAAATCCTTCTGTCCCTTCAAACAAAAACAAACTTTGATGGAGGAACAGAGAGAAGCAGAGGATTAGGAAGAAACAAAAAATATCTGATTTCTTACCATAGGTGCCAAGAATAAAGCAGCATCAGCAATTCTCGAAGTGATTATCACATTTGGGTGGTACTTTTCAAGACAGTGAACAATAGGAGCCGCTCCCAGGTAGGTACTGACACCCTTCACAGATAATTATATTTAAAAAATATAGTTTACCGTGCAATTATTATACAAATGAGATTTTTTTTTTAATATTCTTTTAATGTGCATGTGATATGGGCTAATATCTTCTAGTGATAGCAAAATTTGACGTCTGGCCTAACCAAAAAAAAAAGAAAAATCAACTGAAGAAAGATGATATGCAAGAACAATTAAATTCGATCAGATCCTTTAAATGACCATTCAGAGAAATTTCTTTATCAAGAATTACCTAAATTCTCAATACATCTTAAATAAATGAAGAAACCATCCACAAAATATCATCAGTCATGAGATTTTTCATATGATAAATCAACAGCAGAAACAAACAGGAAAAACAAAGCCGTCACTTCGATGAACAAATATAAAGGAAAACAAAATTGCAACGCATTTATGAAACTCTGTATTCATCGTCAATAAATGAAGAAATCATGCAAAAAATATCATTGGTCACGAGAGTTTTCATATGTTAATGCAACAGTAAAATCAAACGGGAAAAAAACAAAGTTGCCACTTCAATGACCAAATATGAAGGAAAATAATTTTGCAATTTTCTGCAGGAAGACAGAACTGGTTGGTTATACACAAATAACTTGGAGCCAGAAGAGAGAATTGGCAGATGATATATTAAATAGATGATAGTAGATGCACCCAAGAGACCAGATTCTTACACCCTTCATGTTATGCAATCTCTCATGTAAGCATCCTGAACCTGAAAATAGACGAAGTACAAATATTATAAAGACTACGACCAAGTTAAGAAAAATGAATAATAAGAAAACCTCAAAATACATTATTCTTTTCTTGATAAGTAGAATACTCAAAGTCCTAGAAAGTAAGAAATGGAAGTGCAAACTGCTCATTATAAAAATCAGGTCAGGGTGCAACAACCACTACCAATTAGATTCTTCCCAAGTGTTTATTTATCAAAGAAGCAGAAAAAAAAAATTCATACCACTGAATGACACTAAAACTGTCTTTCTAAAGGTGAAACCTCCCAGCATACATCAAACATAATGGAAACTCTACGTTGTAATAGCAGGTAAAAAGAAGTTCCCTAGACAAATAAACAAATTGCACGCTAACTGGTATTTCAAAATTCCCCTTCATATTTGCAGAATTCATTTGAAATTCAATGTTGTTCAAAGAAAAATTTGCAGTGAAATTTAAATACCTAAACTCGCGGTAGATATCTCGTGAGCAACAGCAACAGAAATATTAAGCCCCAGGCTGCTAGCTATTTCTAAGACTTTTGCTTGAGCGCCCAAAGGATCCACTTTAAGAAACAAAGAATGGACTAAGTTAGAAAAATGAAAAGCATCTGTCCAGATACAGCATCAAGTGATCCATTACATTAAGTCTTGAAAATTCTTACTTGCACCCATATTGGTAACTATACAAGTTCCTCTTTCCATAGCTTGAGGCAGCAATGTACGCATCCAGTCAGAAACTGCAATAGAAGTTTACAACTACCAGGAACTTAAAATTAGATAAATGAAAAAGACAGCAAAGTAGAAAAGAAGAGTTGAACTTTCACCCATTTGATTGTACCACTCAGAAGGTACAAGTGGCGACACAGCTTAGGTCGAAGATATAGACATAACCACATTAATCATTCAAAAGCAGCTGAACTAAAAGCATGATGACAACCAACTAGACTTGATTCAGAATTCATATTTTATTGTTCAGCTCACTGCTTGAAATGAATATTGATATTCCATGACGTATCAAAACACAAACTGCCATAACAGGAAACACTTACTTTGGGAATCATAACCATCACCACCAGAAACCATGATTTGATAGCGATCAGCAAGTGTACGCTCAGCCAGGCATTCAAGTACCAAGTAGTTTAGTTCTTTGACTCTTTTGAGCAACTTAAGAGCAGCCAAAGGCCTGTCACCACCAAACCCTGCTCCACAGCCAATGTAAACCTTATCCCGTCGCCTCCTGGGACAATTTCTCTGTAATAAAATATCTACACAGTCAACTCCTCCGCTGGCTTTCATTGTAGATGAATGGAAACAACAAAAAGAAACACGGGTGAAGGGACAAGAAGCTAACAAGCTTGATCAAACAGTTATGGATTAAGTCTCCATCGTTGGTTTCCATCACTTCAACTTTTGTCTCAGGTAGTTGTCCTGCTGTTATTTACATATACATACAGAAATATCGATTATGAAGATATCTTCGAAGATAATTACTTCTCTGAATGTAATAATTCGGAAGCAAATGAAGCAAAAGGAATCATTTTTCCCCCTGTGAGTGAAGGAAGAAACCCAGGAGAAGGAAGAGAGAGAGAGAGAGAGGGGAAAAACAACTTGTCAACCGTGAAAGTTTTGGGACTGGTTAGTATGATTGGGCTCCTTGCATCGCCACGGAAGACACGATCACTCGATTAGCAAGCAAACGGGCAATTCTGTGTGTTTTGGATTGGTATAAAAAAAGATACACGTGCTGGATAACGTTGGATATATGTGATTATTTTATAAAATTAAAAATATGCGCCAAGTTTGGCAAAATCACTCAGAAATCCAACATGTGGATTCTAATTTTCACAAAATCACATGGAGTGTATAAATGACTCTAAAGTCTCATGGGATTTAATTGCAATTAGTCTTTAATGCGCATTTACCAGAACACCGTTCAACATTTACACCTGCACTCCTCTCTCTCCTCCATTATGGTCAAAATTCTCATCCACATCCTCCTTCTTCCTATTCTTGCAAATCAAGTAGCGACTTCCAATATGAAAGCCAAACAACCCAATAAAACAACGACACCAAAGTAAGCATTGTTCTATATCCGACATGTCAAACCCAACGAAATGGAGAAGCCTTTGAACATGTCGAAGATGGTAAGAACGATGACTCCATAACTAATTACAGTGTGAAAAATATTCCACAATATTCTATCCTCGTCACCTTCCTTCAGCTTGTAAATGAAATTTATTATATAAATGCTCCTAATAACTTCTCATTTGCCAAAAAAAAAGTCCAAAAAAAAAAAACTCATGCTTTGGATTATAATCTATATACACATTTGCTCACGTTATGCCTTATGACCAAATCTAAGCAATTTCTGCTGGCTAAGGTCAAGAAAAGAGATGGAATGATAGTGAGAAAAGAGATCTTCCACTGACACGTTTTTGAGCACGGTCAAATCAACCAACCTCCCAATAGTGATCGCTCTCGCAAGTATATGAAAACACAATAATAAATTATTTAAAATATTTTATATGTTGAACTCATAAGAAAGTTAGCTTTTATTAATTTAAATAATTAATAATTTAAAAAAATAGATAAAATAGATAATTTAATAAAACTATAATAAAAATAAATTAATAAAATAATGGTGAAGAAAACACAATCATTTGAAGCATTGGGGTTTAAGATTCACCTTATAAATTGTTAGTTTTTACCCTTTGAATTGACTCTCATCAATTATAGTAATAATTATTTCTAAAGTGTCCTAATATTCTTCCAAATTATCAGCCCCTTTTTAATTAGCGTTGAATTTATTCCTATAATACCTAAGCAATTAATTAAATCATGAAGCTATAATTTAAGTCATCAAAAATTTTTAGAATTATCCCTAGCCTAATAGATCTAGGTTCTCTCTTCACTTCTCAATCTATCAATATTACCTATAGATTTGATTAAATAATGACCAGTCATTAAATCAATATAAAGAATAAGAGAAATAAAGATAATTAAAAAAAGTAAAAAATATTCATAAATATAAATGTAAAAAGTCAAAACAAAAAAAGTAAAAAACTAGCTCCCCAGTTGGGTAATTTAAAAAATCATAATAAAATTAAATAATATTATTTTTAAATTCCCAATCATGAAAAACGATCAAAGATAAAATTAAAGAGTAGGAAAAAATAATTATAAATTGTAGAACTCCTCAACAATCTCACTTTCAACCTTCAGAATGCTTCTATAAGCTCCAAATATCTCAAAAAATTTTTGAGTAGATTTTGTATTTACATCCTTGCCACAATTGCTTCCTACATTCCCTTTCTTTATATATATATATATATATATATATCTTTTTGTTCTTTCTTTTTATTGAATTTATTCTTTTTCTTTACAAAGTATAAAAATAGAAAGATATGAGTAGATTTTGTATTAAAATCCCTTTTTGTCTTATAATTAAGTGATGAGAGGAAAATATATAAATATTAATTAATAGATATGAAATCTTAATAAATATAATCAAATCTAGACCAAAATGTACACCTATTTAATTATAAAATATACACTTATCAAGGAACAAGGTTGAGGTTGAGATCCAAAAGCCTCTGAGGCTCGAGAGCACGCTCATGATCTATCACAAATGACAAATCAAAGTCACTTTGCACACTATCATCAGTCAAAAGATAAGCAGAGGAGGTGAAGATTTAGGATTTAGAAAGTAATCGACGAGTGCAAGGGAAGGAGGAGTAAAGGGAGGAGTGCACAGAATGCACATAACAAATTAATAGGTAAGAGGGAAAAAATATTTACAAAGTTGTCAACTAAAAACATCTAATAGCCTAAAATAATAAAAAAGAATAAAAATATCTACATCATTATCTAGGTTAGTGCAAGAGTTACTAATTTATTAAATCCCTTAAATGTCAATCATTTAGTTGACATTTAAATAAAAGTTGATCATTTTTCATTGATATGGACTAAAAATTGTGCAAAAATATTCACAAAGTCATCAACCAAAGATATTTAATAGATTAAAGTGAGAAAAGGGACAAGAATACTCATAACATTACTTTAATAGTCATAATAGTAACCAATCCGTTAAAACCCATGCCACGTTGTTTCTTTTTATTTGGCAATACCCTTAACAAAGATTTCAAACAATTCTTGGATGAAGGCTTCTTAAAGAAATTTCTGACGATTAAGCACAATCTTCTAGAACTCTCTTAATTAAGCACTAAACTTAAGCAGCCAAGTTGGTCGAAAAGAAATGCGATGTTGTGAATGAAATTAGAAAGGAAATTGAGTTGTAGGGAATTTCCTTTATCAATTCATATCATCAAGAAGAAGCTTCAATGGTATAAGAATCTTAAAGAAGTGATCTATTTAACTTATTGTTCGGTCAAAATAATATTTTTCCACATATTATTCATATTTCCTACATTTGAAAAAGAAAAAGAAATAGAAAAATGAAAGGTCTTTGGATGGTGGTTTGAGAAGAAGAGGAAGTAGCAAAAGAAGAAGTAGTAGTAGGTATAGTAGAAGTAGCATTAAGGAGATGATGGAGGAAGAAGAGGCCGATCGTCCTCCTATACTACCTCTACCATCAAAGCCAAAGCCTTAAGTGAAGATTCATCAACATACCATGACCAATAAGCCTTAACAAAATTCCACCTAAGAATATTTTTTAGTCCGCATTAGTGAAAAAATGATTAACTTATGTTCAAGTGTCAACTAAACAGTCAACATTTGAGAATTTGATAGATTAATCATTATTGCACCTATTAAAGTATTGTTATGGGTATTCTTACCTTTCTTCTCATTTTAGGATACTAGATGGCTTTAGTTGATGATTTTGTAGGTATTTTTGCTTCTTTTTTAATACACATCAATGAAAAAATGGCTAACATCTACTTAAATGTCAGCTAAATGGTAAATGTTTGAGGAATTTAATAAACTAGTCACTCTTACACAAACTTAAATAATATTATGCAAATTTTTGCTCATTTTTTTTACTTTAGGTTATCGGATGCTTCTTGCCAACAATCTCGTGAGTATCTTTATCCCTTTATCCAAAATTAATTACAATCACATCCCATGAGATATTAAAATCATTTGTAAATTTTACGAGACTTTATAAAATTTGAATCTATATGTGGGACTTCTAAGTGATTTTCCTTATGATTTTTTGTCTGAATTTCATTGATATATGCATATAGATTTTTTTTAGAGAAAATTAATCTTTTAGTCCCTCAACTTTTAACTTACTTGTAACTCAGTTTCTTAGCTATAACTCGCCACAACTTAATCCTTCAATTATAACTTTTTGCGACTCAATCCCTCAACTTTGATTCACTTATAATTTGGTCCTTGTTTTTTAAATTTTTTAAAATTTTCTTATCAAATAAAGGGAATAAAAGAAATGCTCATATGTTATTCTAAAATACTCTCATCTTGCTCTTTAATGTGAGATTTAAGCTAAAATGATAAAAAAAAATTTACAAAAGTTGAGGAATTGAATTATAAGTGAGTCAAAAGTTGAGGGACTGAGTCACAGGTAAATCATAGTTGAGGGACCGAGTTACAAATGAATTAAAAGTTGGAGGATTAAAAGATTAATATTTTTCATTTTTCTATTATATAATATGAAATTTTTGTTGGTAAATATTTTGTACGTATTTTTATAATATTCTTTGATCTAGAATTAGATTTTTCAAAATGGTTTAAGTGAAATAAGAATAAAAATAAACACAAAATATGTGGAGTTTTTCTTACCAACAAATTACTCACAATTTTTTTTTGGCAAAAAGAAAAGTAAAAGCATGCCCCTTGGCCCTTTTGCCCAAAATTATTTGCAACTACATCCCATGAGATTTTAGAATCATTTATACATTTCATGAGACTTTATAAAATTCGAACTATACATAGGACTTCTAAGTGATTTTTTATATGATCTTCTATCCGAATTTCGTTAATATATGTATATAGATTTTTCTATTATATAATATGAAAAATTTGTTGATAAATAATTTGTACGTATTTTTATAATATTCATTGATTCCTTGATCTAGAATTAGATTTTTCAAAATGGTTTTAAGTGAAATAAGAATTAAAAAAAACACAAAATATGTGTAGTTTCTTTTACCAACATAAACTACTCACAAATTTTTTTGGCAAAAAGAAAATTAAAGGCATGCCAAACACCCGAACGCATTCAAAAATAGCAAATGACATTTTTTTTTTTTCACACTAACAGTAGGAGCTTTTTAAGTCCAAAAAAAATCTCCTCAATGAAATAGTGAAAATAAAAGGTTAAATGATGAACATATGTTTAAACTTTTTATCAGGAGCACTAAAGTAAAGGAAGATACAAAAATATTTACAAAGCCATTTGAAAGGGTGCGTGCATTCGTCCCAAAATAATTAATGAGGCCCAACGTCTTCCACCGTTTTGCTTCGTGTCGCCACGTGTGCCCTCATATACCATCTTTGCCCCTCTCTCTCACACGCAGTGCTACGGACAATGACTCACATTCGGCTGTGGCATGTGCCACCGCCACCGGCTTCTCCTCCAATCTGGAACTCACAATCTGAAATTTTAAATATAAATTTGAATTTTAAATATGAATTTGAATTTTACTAGATTCGGCCTGATGGTGTGTATCCGGAATTCAGGTTCTTGAGTTGGCGAAGCGTGATGTATACCTGGAATTTTACTCGACGAAGAAGAAGAAGCGCGAAGCATGATGATCAAGCCGAAGACTTTGTTCTTCAGAAAGTGACTCAGCAAAATAAACGCCAGCAAGTACAGCTTGTTCACTCCACATCAACAAAATTAGTCAACTATTTGTATACTTATCAATTAAACGGTCAACATCAGATCTATTTACTGGTTTGGATATTTTTGCACCCAGCTAATTAACTTTATGAATATGTTTGCCTTCACTCAAGAATATTGGGTGTCTTGGAACAAAAGTTCAGGAATATTATTAAAAAGAAATTACTAACTTATTTGATTAAGACAAAAGTAATATTGAACTCTCACATCTCAGTTTTTCTCTAACTAGTTTGGTTAATTAATTTAACAAAATCCTTATCCCTTCCCATCCACAGTATCATTAGCTCCTCCTTTGCAGTGAGTTCCAAAGAGTCCTCTTTGAAGCAAATCTACTCGTCCCCAGACATTTAAGGGATTGAGTTTGCCTTTGTCGAGAGATGGAAGCAGCATCTGTGTCTGAGAAATAATTAGAGAGTTTAAGATTGGAAGAAGAAAGGGCAAAAGAAATAAGAAAATAAAGGACATCCCATTTTATTAGCTTATCTTATATACCAAATAATCATCTGCTTAAGTCATTTTAATAAAATTGGTGTTACAAGCTGAAATGTGACAGGATAATGCAAAGAACCTGTCAATATAACAATTTATGACAAAGTAAATCCATGGAGACATGAACTCTGCAGAATTTCCTCCATGTCAGCAGATCAACTAGCCTATTCTACTCTGTTCTATTGCCCCTTGCTCGGATTTGACTCTGCCAATATTCATTTTCCCATATCTGTGCTTGTCTGGTTGCATTAGCTTTTCTGTCTCGAAAATTTCTGAGGATGGAAACATCATCAGGAGGAAGTGAGCATGGGACTGAATCACTGGGAAATTTGACGAGCGACTCCTCCATAAACTTCCTCCAGTTCCCTTGAGCACCACACGCCATTGTTTCAGCACAGAGCTCCGTGGCTGTTGGAGGCACTGTTGGCTTGAACCTTAACAGCTTTGCATATTCATTCAGAAGATGAAACATGTAGTCATACACATAGTCTATTTTCAAGTCCTCATGTATGAATTTGCTAGCAGCTTCTCCTATTGCTTTAGCCTGCTCAAGCCAAAAGCAATGCATTACTGGATAAGAGATTGGCAAGAATGGTTTGGCTTTGCTGATTCGAACTAGTTTGACATCATCTGGTATTCGGTACTACCAGTGTGAGAGAGAGAGAGAGAGAGAGAGAGAGAGAGAGAGAGAGAGAGTGAGAGTGAGTGACCTGATGAGTGTGATTGTTGCCCCATTCAACAGCAAACTTGAGAGAGGTGCACTTGGAAGTGTCACTGATGGGCCAATAGTGTTGTAAAGGCATCATGCCTCTGACGAAGAAGTCATAGAATTTTGGCTTTACATACAGTGTCATAGCATCACATGCTAGTATGTATTTCTCACTTACTGACCATGCCCATCCTTCTATGTATATCTTATACCTACCCAGAACAACACAGAACAAATCAACATGATACATGCCATTTATTACTCCAACAGACAAGTCTCTGCAGTGCAGAAACCGAAGTTCAATTAGCTTTTTCGTTATGGCTCAAAAGGAAAGCTGATCCTTTCCCTGATATTCTATTTTATCCAGAGTCTGTTTTGTTGGTATGATTCAGTGACTAAAGGACATGAAGAAGGGCATGATCCAACAACTATACGATGCCATGTATAAGCTAGCAGTTGGATGAAGCCTCTCTCCCAATCACAACCAGATTTGGAATAGAAGAACACAACACAGTTTCCGATGAGATCGGACCCATCCCTACCTATGGGTGCATTGGTCTTCCAACTTTGAGCCCTTGTACCCTTGTTTGGATTCTTGTATCCAGTCCTGTCATTAAATCAAGCACACATGTATTCCAAACTGATCAGGACATACAGAAATAGCCAAAAGTTGGAAGCAACTTTTAATTTGCTATTCATATACTTCAACTAAAGCATGACATGTCAAACATCGTCTTAATACTGGATTTGGAGGCAATGCAGTTCATAGGTTTTCAGTACAATTTCTGACCAACAGATTCTATTGTTGGTTATGATTTATCATTTATCAACATGTCAAGTAATCAGACTCAAGCATTTAAACGGCACATTCCACATAGTAGAATGGAAAACACAACACAGCATCAGATGACAAATCAAAATAGACGGTAAATATCTTCTCAATATAATTGGATTAAAAGATTAAAGATTGCACTGAATGTGATTATTCTTGAATTGGAAGTGATAAGAAAGCCGAATACCTGAACGTAGAGACGAGTGTCCCAATCATGTTCTTTTGAAACATTACACTTCATAAGGTCCCTCCTGGTAGGAGCCACGTGGGGGTTTCCCCTCCAAAAGGCGTAAGGCACCCTGTCTTCCCACTTGATCCTCTTGTTCCCTTCTTTTATATCCCCCAAAGTATCTTTCCAAGGCTTGATATTGGTCTCAGCCCTAAATTCCAAAACATTACATCATTGATCATCCCTTGACAATACGGCTGTAATGATTTGATCAACATTTATATTCATTAAGATAAAAAATTAAAAAAAACAAAATAAAAACATAATATGCTAAATTGATGGTCAATATTTAGAAATCATAATTAGCATGTCTCACTGTATTAACTTCTGTTTTGTTCCAGTTTTTTAATTTTTTTTTTTTTTAAATGCAAGTGCAAACCAGAGGACCAATCAGTTGAATACTGTACCATCCCCAGAAGGACCAATCAGGAAAGACGATGTCTAAGCTCCAATCGTCGGAGCAATATCGAAACAAGGGTGGCGGACTCGCCTGTGGTCCACGGTGATGTTTAGAAGCTACAACGGGCCTATCATCACAGTCAAACATGATCTCCAAATCAGGCAATTTGGAAGGGTAAGATCTCATGAGCTGCAATATGCCCCACAGGGTAAACAGATCTCTGGTCTGTATTGACTTCCTAAACTTGGCCACGTACACCCTGCCCTCGAGGATCACCACCCTAAAATGGGCCGTCCTTCTCGCCGCCTCCAACATGTCCCTCGTGATCCCCGTCTTTCTCCAGGGCCGTAGATCTTCGTGGATGAATCTGAAGTAGGAGGGACACGTGTGGTTCGATGGACGGCCAGGATTGTGCCTCGCGGGATAGTAGTCTCGGGGGCATGTTTGCGTGACGTTTTGCTGGGCACATAGGAGAGGGAATTCTTGCTTGATTGGTGGGGGAAGCTTTGGATGTCTTGTCACGGAAGCACCTGCAAATATTGACTACGAGACAATGCCTAAATCAAGCTTAGTGTATGTGTAACTATAATACTACATTGGGAATTTTAGAAGAATTACTATGACAAAAATGATAATTAGAAGATATTAGCAAGTTATTTCAATAATTAATGCTTCTACCCCAGAATTATACCAAATCTGACTGTTGGCATGGACCCACAATTTCCTTTGAATCTCTCCAGAAACCAGACTCAGTACTCAAACATAGACTATATCTGGATCTAAACCTATATATCATCACTGCGACTCTGATAATACTTCAGTTCAACCCACCGTACCATATCAACAGTGAATGATTATATTATTTATTTTATTCTCTTGTCATCTACATATCTTTTTGAACAACTTCCAAACACTTCAGTTCAACCCGCCACAATATTATCTTACGAACAGGAGTGAGTGGTTAAATTAATTATTTTCTTCTCCTATCGTACGTAAATGATAAAAGTTGGAAGCAGATTCTACTTGTTGCTATGATGATTCTTGGCGAGCAACTTTTCTAGGTAATTTAATTTGGATGAAAAATGAGCAGTGAAGCAAGATGAAAGGGAGGAATGGTACATCAATTTTTCCTCTTCAAACCTGCTGCCAAGTTAATTGTATGCGTGTATATGTTTTTCACTAATAAAAAAAAAATACACACCAAACCAAATTTTTGATCAACTTGTTACTTACATGTAGGTCGTCGAACCAGATAAAATAAAACTAGCACCGATCGATATATCATGCGAACATGCATCTTTGAGTGTAAGTACGTGTCTGATAATAAAGTCCCCAATTTTTGTGGCAAAGAAATGACATGCGGTCGATGTGATCATATAACAAATGTGAGTGATAATATAAAACTCACCACGCGCACGTCAAACCTGCCGGCAAAAGAAGATAGAGTGGCTACGAAGCAAAAGAGGACGACGGCTATGGCGGTGGCAGCAGCCGATGCCGGCGTCTTCTTCAGCCACCACTGGTACAGCCACCGCAGCCTCTGAGGATTGGAGGAGGAAGAAGAACGACCCCAGAAGAGTTTCAGGTATATCTCATTATCCTTCTTCGTCATGCTTTAATTTCCCTTACCCTTCTCTGTGATGCCTATATATATGTAGTTCTGACTGATGATCACTTCTGAGTCAGATATATGAAGAGTGATCACATATATGGCATCCTCAAAACATGTCTGAGTTTGATCTGTTCACGTGGGCGACAGGGAGAGAAAGAGGAAGAAGACGAAGAAGAAGGTCTCCTCGAATTGTTCCAAAATGTTGACTCCTCTCCGAGTCTCGTTTCTCAACCTTCTTTATACTTCTAATCGTTTCTCAAGTAATAGCTATTATTACGAGAATCCTTTAAAGTTTGGATTTTCATTTCATTACATTTTGCTTCGATGACTAGATTTTCTTGTATTATGTGCAAGGTAAATAATAATTAATCAATAATATATAGAAATATTACTCATATGCTTGAAAAGGAATATTTCCGTTTAAGAAATTAAAAAATTTATACTTAAATTATTAGTAAACACATCACAAATGCTAATTACATCAACAAATAGCTATTAATCGCTATATTTATATAAAAAGTTTTAGTTCAAACCTAATCAAAGTTATTTTTTTGAATAAAAAAAGTTATTTTAATAGTTTTACCTTTCTAGAAGAGTGTGTATGTGTCAAGTTAAGGCTTTAAATAAGTTTTAAATTCTTTTTTTGATACTATCTTCATTTTAAATTAGAGACATTTTTAAAAATATTTTTTCACCTAAAAATATAAAAAATTTTGAATTGATTAATATTTTATTAAATGCATCAATTTTAATTTTATTCTTTTTGTTTCTATAATTAATCTTCGCATCTTCTCTTTTCAATATATTAAATGATGAATATTTTTAAAAATTTATATTATTATTTTAAAAAGATAAATTATTTGATGCATTTAATAAAGTTTGATAATATGTAAAATTTTATTTAAAAGTATTTTATAATCTGTGATTGAAAAAGTATTTCATTTAATAAGTTCAACTTCTTAACAGATGTTACTCTCTTATTTTCAACTATTAAAATAATTATCCAAGCCCAATTATCAATTTTTGAATTAGATATTTATATGGACAATTTTTAAATCAAATACCGAAAAATGAAATATCTAGTTACAGCATTCTATTTTAATATTTATTAATTATTAATAGGGTTATTGGTCAATTACTTAAAAATGGACTCAACGTTTCATTCGAGGCAGGCCAGCATATTGGCTAATTTCCACCAATTCCGCCAAACTATCACAGTATCCTTTATTCAATTATTTTTTGGCACGGACTTTTTAGTTTCTAGACCAATCTTTTGAGTCCATTTTTTTTTAATTCATCCCCTAATTTCATATATATTCTTGTATATTCATAGAAAATAATTAAAATAGGATTAAAATAATATATGAAAATAAAACCACAAGTATAGTTGTTAATTCTCAATGAGCTCCAAACTCTTGAAATTGTGAAAATCTTTCAATTGTGAATATCCAGTTTAGTTATAAACTCATAACAATACTAATAATTTTTTTTATGACTCCCGTGAGCGACTATACAATTATAATTATTATTCAAAGTATCTAGTATTTTATATATTTATTTTTAAAAAAGCCTTGTATCATAGAAAGAATTCACATTCTCATTGACTTATGGCATAAACTATTAAATAAGCTCACTTACTATTTTTTTAATGTGCAGTTCAGGGCTTAAATTATATTTGTTTGCGACTAGAAGTAGCATGGTCCTCCAACTTGAAAGAGACGCAAAGGGGAAGGGGAAGGGTGGACCCCTCTACCTATGTATTAATTTTATTTTATTTTTTTGAGAGAATCAGCCTCCTTAAAAAAAAAATAATCATTGATAAAAATCAATGTAAAACAGATTGTTATTAAAATAAAAATAGATTATTATTTTTTTAAATAAAATTTATTATTAGTCCTTATATGTGATTAATTTTTTTGAGGGAGGCTAGTTGTAATTGTTCCTATTTTTTTTTTTGTAAGGATTATCGTTTTAAATTAAAATATTTTTACTTTAACAAAAATGCTAATTTAAAAATTTTAATTTTTTTTATTTGAATAGAAGCGATGTTATTATATTTATTTTTAGCTGGCAATCCTTCTACTTTTATTTCCTTCTCTATATGGTTTTTAAATAGATCGATTCGTTAGCTGCCTATTATTATTTAAAATTAATTTAGAATAAATAAAGGATATTTTACTTTTATTTCTTTCTCCATGTGGTTTTAGATAAATCGATTGGTCAGATTTCTAAGTATTATTTAAACTTACAAGAAATAAAAGATCAAAATTTAAACTTTCAATATACAAATGTTTGTTTTTTTTTTTTATGCATTGCATAGAAACTAGTTATCATGAATAAAAATTTTGTTGATTCTACTTTTTTTTTTTTATTTTTTACAAGTATCCCTTATTGAAGGGGATTATGTTCGAAATACAGTTGGATGCTAAATGTTAACTTTTTTTAGTGAGGATTTAAAAATGGATTTGTCACATTATAAAAAATAGTTTCTTCCACTATATTTAGTCCATTTTATTTTAGTCCATTTATTTTTTTGTGAGGATTTAAAAATGGATTTATCACATTATAAAAATTAGTTTCTTCCACTATATTTAGTCCATTTATTTTATTTTAGACGATGGTGATGTTCCTTTTCTTATATATATATATATATATATATATTGATATTGATATAGAAAGTTAAAATTTTGATATTTTATTTCTTCTAACTTCTACCTAATAAGAGAAAGCTAACGAATCCATCTTTTTGTAAGAACCATCAAAAGAAGGAAATGAAAGTAGAATGATTGCCAATTAAAAATAAATATAATATGCGTTCATAAAAGAAAGAGCAGGAACATGACAATCTAAATTAGAATTAACAAAATTAGAATTAAGCAATTAAAGAATTAACAAAGATTTTAAAAGCGATTTTTTAAATTTGTACTTTAACTTGATTTGTTTATACCTGTTAAGGATATGGCAGAACAACAGGGAAAGAATTGAGAAGACTAATCAAGTAATCGTATCCAGTTGGTAAATGATTCAGCAGCACGAAATTGTGTCTCAGTCGTTCGTATTTGTTCAATATTTTTGGTAAAGTCAATAACCATTCATGCCGCAATTCAGGTAATTTCCTTCCATTTATATTCACATAACTTAATTTATGACTATTCAAATATGGTGGGCTCTAAAATTAGACTGTGCTATACTGGAACCATGTGAGGGTGAGGCGCTACAGTTACTTAAGATGAGCGAATGAATACACACAAAAACACACACAATATAAAATTTATAGTAAACCATATTATTTATTAATTATTAAAGATGTATTTTGTTTCTCAAATTCCCCGTAATGAATGGAAATTCAAGTTATACTATATCATTATAAAAGTACAATAAAAGTGACCGTATTTCCATAAAAATCATAGAGAATGCCGGTATAAATTTTGAAATAAAAAGGCTTATTTAGTTTCAGTGAAATTTAAAAGAAATTTGTAGTGTTTTTATAAAATAACATTTCTACTTTTAATTGTTTCAAGGGTAATTATACCATCGCATGGCGTGAGCGTGAAGGCTAAACCGTGGACCACAATATTATTAGAGTTAGCGATTAGACTTTGACTTTCAGTGCTAAAGGATGTAATATGAACATCTGCGACTGGGGTAGGCACTAATACATATTTGCATTACATTACACGCATTAACAACTTGCATGACATTTTTTTATAAATTATAAACTACAGCTTAACTCCATTATGTTGACCAAAAGAAAAACTCCAGTAACTATACTTAAATTGTGCCATAACTATACAATAATAATAACAAAAGTCTTATTCTACTAACCAGGGTTGATGATAAAGAGAATTGTGCCACAACAATGATCACGAAATTTTCACATTATGAAATACTCATCCATGAAATTCAGCAGATGCAAGGGAGGGAATTATTACTCTCCAAGAACTAAGATTCAACAACGCGAAGGGCAACATGGTAATATCATAAATTAGGCATACGTTTAATTCCCTCATTAATATCTCAACATCCAAATGTACATCTCAAAAGCTGGATCTAATCCCGTTGAAGCAAATCACATTCATCAACTTTCTCAAAACAAATTCAGAAAGCCATTTTCATATCATTTTTAGTACCCAAACGGCTTATCACTTTTTGAAAGTACGAAGGCACTTTTTGAGTGAGAAAACCAAATAACCCTTTAATCATGCTTACCGTGAAGTTTGAAGTGCGCAGACCAGCTAGCAAGGAATGCTCATATTAGTGGCTCAGATGTTCAGATAAATAGGAAGATCCGTTAGTGTGTTCAAAGGTTTATGCTATAGATAAAATTAGGCTGTTTCGCGGGCTCAATTACTAAAGAGAAAAGGTCTCACCCCCTTTCCTCCAGAGCTTTGAGAATATCATAATAGAGGAAGCGAGCACTGTTTTCGGCCATCTAAAACTCTGAAAACGCATACAACCCACTCTCGTTACACTTATAATGTCTAACTTATCAATCACCCACAAATACAACCGAAATAGGGTTTACATAGCTAATAAACTCAGCTATTTCAAGATGGGAAATGCCTCGGAGTCCAATGGTTTCAAGAACCACTCGCTAAAAGGAGGTTTCCGCTTAAGAACTTTAGAAGATAATCGGTATTCTTCTGCCCCATCCTGCAAAGAATTGATCAGAGAAACAGATTAGAAGATTACAAATCATAACACATCTTCTCACTACAAAGAAAAACAGACAGTGTCCAGGATATTTAAGAACAAATCAGGACCTTAAGTTCTCGATAAGTAACTACAGCCATAGAATTCGAACACTCAGGTCTCAGTGACAAGAAAGCCTCCAGCAGCCTCTTTCTGAGACAATACAATACCGTAATTAGGGTCCAACAGGCAAAATTTTAAGGGAGGTGCTGCTATGCTTACTTGCATAATGATGATTCTGTGGATGGGTAAAATGCCCCTTTGGCAGAGGTGCCCTGTTTTCTTCCGGTGGTTCCAAGAATGACTTCATGCAAGCCACATTTATTCCAGCAAATAGAATATCTGCAAATTTGAGCATTCAGATACACTAAAACATCAAACCATAAATTAAACGAGCACTGGGAATTTGCCAGCATTTGATGCAAATACCCGCATGTTAGAGTGTTAGCAGCACTTTCACAATGTTGAAAGTCCTTGGGCGGTGCTGACGCAGCCAGAAATAATGGCTGCAAAATGAAATATATATCTAGTCACAGTTTTGTTTATTTTAATATCTACTAAGAAACTGAATATTCAATCAACCTGGTTCACTCGAAATGGACTTCTTAACTTGTTTGACAAAGGTAGGACGCGATCATACAAAGCACCTTTTAAGTGATCCTCGATTAGAAGATTTTCAGAACTGCTAGGGGGCAATCCAACAATGATTGAGGATATATAAACTGGTTGGAGAAAGTAGGAAAGCAAAGCTCCTGAAACAAGAGAGACAATTACTCCAGTCAAATCATACACTGGATGTGGTTACTACCACAATGTTTCATGCAGAATCACTAATATTCATCTACACATTGATGAAGAATGGGAATAGATTAGGAACGAATTATTAATTATAAGTTAGAAATTAACAATATCAGACCAGCACAAAGCTGTATGTCATGTTTGTCACATTACAATTTGATGTGTAGGTAACTGACCTAGCTTGATCCTCACCTTTGCGTGAATAATTAGTTTATAAACATCTAAGCACTACTCTTACAAAATGTAATAGCTTCGCAGAAGAATAAAATCAACAAGGGACAGGAAATCATATAACCAAAGGTTTTGGTGCAAAAGATAAGCATGCATAACTGCCTGCATAAAACTAGTTCAACATGATCTATTAAAATTTTAAAATCATAACAGGAGTTTTCAATCTCATTCACATGTAATGTAAGCATGAAACTCCAACTTTAAGGAACGAAGTACTAGTTGCCCCACTTTAAGTATGTCTAACCTTGAACACCGACAATATTCCATCGGGCTATCTTGTCTGAGCAACTAACTGACAGAGTTGTATCACCTCGACCTGGCTTCCTCTGAACTTTTCCTGTTTGTTTTGGACCATTATCTGGAGATGAAGACAAAATAATTCTGTTAAGACTATAAGAAATGAACACCATAACAACTTTTGAAAAAAATTCCATCTGATATGCAATTAAAACAATATACTATATGGTGAAAATAGAATGATATAATTTGGATAAGAAAATAATCAAAGATAAATACATAAAAGATTGAAAGACACGATAGGTACATAAATGCTTCTGCTATCAAGAAATTCTCATTACTTAAGAGTGTTTTCTCGTCTAACAAAGCTGAGATCCAACTAAACCTTCTGCTATTGGCCTTTGCTATATTACAAATGGATTACTTTATCCTTGTTACTAAGGGAGGAAGACAGTTATTTTACTCAATTGGTGGGAATATAAGCAAATTGTATAGCGATCTCCAATCTCCAATAAAATCATCACATTACTCAAGCTGGGTCTATCAATATAGAACAAAGTGAAAAGTTAATGCAGCTATAGTACTCTAGTGATTTTCAGGCAAGTGCGAGTGTGCAATAGCAACTGTCCAATCATAGTCGAAACATGGTACTTGTCTAGGTGCACTAAAGTAGAAAGAATTGTGTCCAAACTAACAACTATAAATCTAGTTGTAAGCACTCAATCTAACAAATAATATCCAAGAGAAGTGAAGTGTTTAATTCCCACGGGGGAATTGTTGAGGGGGTGATGGTTGGCTGCGTTTTGGTAGCCATCTCCTGTGACAGAGGCCCTAGTGCAGGGCTGAGTCATAATCAAAAAGCAGCACTTGGACTAAGTGTGTGCCTCCTAAGATACATACATACATACATATTGTCTTAGTGATAGGTGTTCAATCAAGTTAAGATGTCCTATTTTTAACAGAACGGAAAACAACTAAATCACAAACAATTAGTCAATCATTTCATCTTAGAATAAACCCCATGACCAAATAAATGTTTAGGAACAAGAGAAGCGAATGAAGTATGAAAAGTTGCATTCAACAAAGAAATCTACTTATGGTAGAAATATAAAAGTCAAAAGGGCTGTGAGAAAATTATGTAAGCCGTGCATCCAATCCTATTATTATTGGATATTTTAAGAGCAAAACCCATGGGTTTTTAAGCTTATCCAGACACGACGATGAATTACTTTCTCTTTCTCCAAGTGAAATACTATCTGAAGGTGAGACCAGAGAACTGAGTGAAGCATCCCCGCCTACAAAAAGCACCCAAATAAGGGATTTAGCCTAAGCCAAATCGACATAATAACAATGACGGAGGCATTATTAATTATTAAAGCCTTGGATTACATGGTAGCTGCGATATGTACATATGTAGTTTCCAACCCTCTTTCAAGTTATATTTCGCTGTATCAGGACACTCTGGGACCAACACAAACGGTATGCTATCGTCGCCAACTTTGAACCGTTTGCATCCGTTGCTGGGTATATGCTTATTACAAGTTTCACTAACATGTTGAATCTGTGTATAGAAGAACCTGGCGTGAATAGAAAAGAATGAAAAAACATCGCTTCACATGGCAACACGTTACATGAAGGGGGGAAAAAGAGTAGGACTTAATTTTGTTCCAGAAATCCTTTGAACACCTCAAATGGTAACATGTAAAAAATCACAGAAAAAAAAAATCCAGGCTAGGAAATGATGTTCGTATCAGCCATGCCAACGTTTTTATTGGAAAAAAAAAAAAAAAAACAAGAAGAAGAAGAACTTTCCAAATTAATCATTCAAATTAGAGTACCAAACTTTATATACAGATTTTAAAGTAAAGAAAATGAGAATACCTTAACAAAGCTCTTCGTGATATAATTTCAGCATGAGAATCATTAACAACGTCACCATAAGGGCGCAAAAGTGAGCGTCCAATACATTTCGTTCCCGTTCCGAGAGAAACAACCTCCATATCTGCAACCTGAAATGAATTAATGACTTCCTTGGGCCAATATATGTGTGTGTGTTCATTATATATAGCATTTAATAGAGAAAAGGAAATATATAGGACAGAAATCCAAATTTCTAATTTGCATATGACGAACAGACTTAGAGAGAAGGAGAGAGATTCAGAGAGCAAAGAAGAGAGTGAACGAACCATTGGAAGGAGAAGACAGAAGGAAAGCAGCCAAGACGGAGACTTCGCGCCCTTGAGGTTTCCCTTTCTTGGGAAGAGAGTTGTACAAAGCAAAAACCTTATCCGATACTCTCTGCGCCCAACCCTTTTCCTCTGAAGATGAAACCGGCGAGGCCATGAACGTTGCCTCCGGGAACGCCCTCAGTCCCGACTAGACGCAACCGGGACGGTGTTTGTTTAGCCAAGTTCACAGCTCGCCTCATGTATAATCGTATCTGAAAAAACAAAAAAGCTAGAATGACTAAATCATCATTATTTAAAAAGAAAAAAAACACCCCACAGCATAGTTATTTTTTTTTTAGTATAAGACCACAACAAAAAATCATCCAAAAAGGTTAAAGTCAAGTCATATCAAAAGTTATAATGCTTCTACAATCTATGGGAGGCTTATCAAATAAAATAATATCAAAATGCTCGCTTGAGACATTATGGCTAGAAGATCAACACAACAATTAGCTTATTTGTAGATGTGTTCTAAAGTAACTTCCCAGTTCCTCATATTTCTAATGCTTTTGATGATTGTAGATAGAGGATGGTTGTGGTCAAAGCTGCAATTAATGAGGGATATAGTCTTTATGAAATTAGAACAAACATTAATATTTAGAATCTTAGCATTCCAGCAAATGTTTAGTCTTTTTAAAATTCCTATAAGTTTAGCAACTATGCTGGGTTGGTAGTCAATATTTTAGAGAATCCTTTAATTTAGTTACCCTTGTCATCTTTGATAAGACCTCTATAAGCAGCAGTACCATTATGATTGATGAATAATCAACATCAAGTCTCATCTAGCCAAGATTCGGTGGCTTCCATCTCGCTTCATGTTTGGTGTTGAAATCACTCAAATGGTTAAGTTTGGATTGAAACTATAGGTGATTTATAATTTATTGGGTGCAGGAGAAAGCAATGTCTTTGTTCGAAGTATTATCTTCAAAGTAAACTTTCTTGCATCTTGCTTTTCATATGTTCCAGCAAGCACGGCTAAAAAGTTTCTTCTAAGGCAATCCTTTGGTAGATATGCTTCTTACTTCATTTTTAGCATTCTAAATTATACAATCCTATACAGGAAGAGAGAAAAAATTATTATATTTAGAAGGGTTGATCGGTTTTTCCCAAATCTCCTTAGCATCCTTACAATCTTGTAAAATATGAATAGAAGATTCAAGAGAGTTATAACCTAGGTGACAATTTCAATGCTATGCGATATTTCCATTAGAATGCATGACATTTATTCGGAGATGATCTTAAGCCACTTTCCAAATGAAGCATTTGATCTTCACATAAGTAGGCCATTTCCAAATTTTGGCCCAAATATCAAAGTGATCCTGTGCCTGCCGATTTTCTAAGGCTGAGTTGGCAGATTTAATAGAAAAGTCACCATCCGAAGAGGGCCTCCAAATAAGAATGTCATATTCACCTTGAGTATTGGGAGGTTGGACAAGAGCAATTTGTTTTTTAATATTCGGGTAAAGGTAATGTCTTATAAAATCCAGATTCCATCCATCATTGGGCTTGCAGAAATCTAAGACTCTTGCATAAAGAATAGAATCGATATTGTGAAAAGTATGTTTAACAAGAGGGTCAAGTAGAGAAGTCCATTTATCATACTAAAAGAATACTTTATCACCTTTACCAACTTTCCAACCAATGAATGACATGAATGTGTCTCAGATTTTGCAAATGCTACTCCAATTATAGGAGCAAGAATTCAATTTAACAACCATAAGGATAGTGGGTGTGTTATAATTGTAGTTATCCTGTAGGACCCGTACCCAAAAACAATTTGTTTTAGTGAGAAGGCCCTAGCAAAGCTTTATGATAAAGGCAATATTTTGGCTTTTGAGATTTCTGATGCCAAGTACCCTAACCTTTTTATCAAAAGTAATGCAATCCCGGGAAAGAAAGTGAGGTTTTTTTCTACATCAGAAGAATCCCAAAGGAAATTTCTAGAGATTTTATCCAAATCTATAAGCACATTATCTAATAGGAGCATAGTTTGCATGGTGTAGCTGGGAAGAGCCGAGAGAATAGATTTTATGAGAACAGATTTTCCTACAATGTTGAGGTGTCGACTTCTCCAATTGCCCAAGCGAGAGTTTGTCTTCTTAATTAAAGGTGCAAAGGTAAGTTTAGTAACTTGCTTGTGAATAAGAGAAATTTCAAGATGTTTTTCAAGGTTACCAATGAGAGAAATTCCAAGTTCATCACTAATTTGTAGAGCGTTGTTGATATTGACATTCCTAAAGCAAAAAAGTTTGGATTTGCTAGTATTGATCTTTTGTACTTGAGAAACATTGAAGAATGAAGATTTGTGCTTGAGAAAGAGATAATTCTATAAAAAGGAACAAATCATTAGCAAAAAATAAGTAGGAAATAGGAGGCCTATTATTAAGTGTAAGTTTGGTGGGTTTCCATTCATTTTTATCAATACTACTAAGAATACAATAACCCAAACATTCAATACAAAGGATAAAAAGATAGGGAGAAAGAAGATTCCCCTGACGAATGCCATGTGAAGGAGTGAATTTTTTAGTTGGTTCACCATTCCAAAAGATTTTCATTCGAGTGGTAAAGATAGCTGTAAGAATTAATTTCCTAAAGTGACTGTTTATCCCAATGGAGATGAAAGTATCCTCAATGAAATTCCATGATAGTCTTTCAAAAGCCTTTTTCAAGGTCTACCTTAAGAGCCATAAATCCTTTTGTACTTGTTTTGTTCCTTATAGAATGAATAATTTCTTGAGCAATAATAATATTATCACTATTTTACTGTCCTTAAATGAAGCTACTTTGGTTATCTCCAATTAGATGATTCATGCAAGTATGCAATCTCGTGGAAAGAATTTTGGTGATAATTTTATAGCTAACATTGCAAAGTGAAATAGGGTGGAAGTCTTTTATACAAGTAGGGTGATCAATCTTAGGGATCAAGGTAATGAAAATGTCATTAATCTCCCTTATAGAGTTAAGTTCTCTAAAAGCCCTTTTGATCAGGTTGAAAATGCTGTCCTTAAGATCATTCCAAAAAGAATGAATGAACTCAGCATTAATGCCATCAGAGTCAAGGGCTTTGAATGCCTCAATATCAAAGGCAACATTTTTTATTTCTTCTTCAGTCACTTCCCTATGTAAGGATTGTAGTTGAATAGAAGATAAATGTGGAAAGCAAGTAGTAGTAGGGAGTCTAGGTCTAATATCGGTATCTTCCTTAAAGAGGTCTTTAAAAAAGGAAACAGCCATATTCTTCATAATATTTTAGTCCTCCACCCAATTGTCATCATCGCTTTTAAGAGATATGAGCTAGTTTTTTTTCTTTCTAATGACAGATGTAGTATGGAAAAATTTCATATTTTGATCTCCCTATTAAGCCATTTACATGTAGCCTTTTGGTATCAAATCATCTCTTCTTGCAAAAGAACCTTGTTATAGTCTTCTCAAAGAGATTTTTTCAATTTTCGCAAGAAGTAATTATCTTTGTAGCTTCTATTCTTATTAATACCTTCCAATCTCTTTAAAATTCTATTCTTTTTTGATGGAATACTGCCAATTTTTTCCTTATTCCAAGTAATAGTAGAATTGGCAAAATTTGTAGCCTTATCCGTCTAAGTTGTTATTAGTCTATGAATCTTTGACCATAGGATGGAAGGATTCCTTAAGCATCTGACAACATAAAGGTTGTGTCTATTTCTTTAAAGGAGACTCTTTAAATAATTGAATTCTAATTAGATGATGATCAAAACCATATCTAAGCAGATGAAAGGAATTTTCCTAGTGAAATTTGAGTCTCTATTCAGTATTGTAAAAAGCCCAATCAATCTGTTCTTTCACATTACCTTTTTCCCAAATAAATCTATCACCACAGAAGTTGAGATCAAGAAGGTTGGAAGAGTTTATACATTGTCTAAACTGTTTCATAGGTCTCTGGTTGAAATTATGTCAACCACTCTTGCCATCACAAGAAAGATATAAGTTAAAGTTACTAACGATAAGCTAAGGATCAGTAATATTATGAGCAAGAGAATTGGTAAAATCCCAAAGCAAGTCTTGCTGGAGAGGATTGGGATCTCTATAAACACATGAAAGCAAATAAGAGCAATTATTGGCTGAGATATTAACCTTGCAATGCAACAGTTGAACATTAGAGCATGCATAATCGATATTAACAAGATCATTATTATTCCAAAGTAACCAAATATCACCACTATAGCCAATAGCTTTGACATGAATCCAGTCAGAGAAACCTAATTTCCTGACAATATAATCTGCTTTGGAACTACTGGCTCTAGTTTCAAGAAGAATAAGAATTTAAGTATTAAAGGTTTTAATGATGTTCTTTGATACATGTAGGAAAACTTTTAGTACAAGCATCTTTACAATTCTAACAAATTAAATCCATACTAAAAGAAAAGGATGAGATAAACCTGGTAAAAGATTACTCTTCTTGATTTTCCAAAGAATCCTCGACTTGGTCATCACTAAATTCTTCATCCTCAAGATCTTCATGGTGGACAGATTTGTTATAATCTTCATCTAGGAGATCATCCTTGAGAATATCATCTTCATCATTATCCTGTATGAATTCGTTTTGGTTGACTTCCATAGCTAATAGGTCATTTGTCATAACTTTAGGAGAGTCCTTTTGTAATTAGGTTTCTAGTACAATACTAAGGTTGATATCAAGGTCTAGAGGTTTTTTATGGTCAAGTTGTGAAAAGGAAGAATTAATATGATTTTACTAGAAAGAAGAAATATCTTCATTGATAAGATTTTGTTAGATTTTAGATTAGGGGAGAAGACATTTTCAATCAGATTTAGCTCAGCATTTTCCCTAAGGACGTTTAATTTCATTGATTCGTTAATGGGCTTGTCACAAGAGCCCGAGTTTCTTTTGTTGCCTTTAACCACATTGTGTATTTGTTTGGAGGTTCTGCTAGGGATGCTTTTGGGCTTTATCTTGTTGGAAGCCCTTTTATCAATATTAATCGAATTCGAGCCTTTCCATTCAAAGCTTGGCCTAATTTTTTCTATCTTTGATAATATCTCTCTTTCATTTTTTACCCTAGTTCTCACTTCATTATCAGTTTCGTCTAGCTTTTTGGCTCGATTTCTTTTCGTGCCAGCCAGATCTTTTCTCCTCCAAATCTGTCTAACAACCTTAATAGGTGAAGCTTAAGGTGGAACATTAAAGGTAGCTTCTCTTTGATTTATGCCGCAAGAGTCATGGTTAAGGTCGGTGAGGATGTCAAATCATGACTTAGAAATGAAGCTTTGTCTATGATTGTGATGTGTTGCCTGAAAATCTTTTAGGTTTCTAAAAAATTAGGAGTTTTTTGAGTGATCCATTCTCCATATTCCTCTTCTAACAGGTCAAGGATGTTTTCCGATGAGTTTCGAGTTATATGATTTTGATTTTCATCTTCAACCTTCTTCAAACACTGTTGATTGTTGTTGTTATTTTGGCCAACAGTGTTCACATATTCTTTAGATATATTATCATTTATGTTCTTTAAGTTGTAGGGGCAATTGTTTTTGTCATGCCCTTAGCATCCACATTTAAAGCAGATCAAATTTAGACTTTCATATTCCACATTATATAATTCATCTTTAATTAATTGCTTGAGTACCAATTTTTTTTGGAGGTCAATTTCAATACTAATCCTCACAAATTTCTCCCTTTATATTTTCCCCTATTCATCTTTAGAGTTAGATTCAGATAAAGAATTAGAGTCAACCTTCAAGGTTTTTCCTATGCAATTTCCTAATCTCCATAGTATTTCTTTGTCATAACATTGTATAGGGATATTAGATAATCTGACCCATAGGGCAACTTTACCTAAGATATTTGAGTTTAGGTTAAAACTAGGTGACCAGCGTTGCATAGGTATGCGATGATCAAAGATTGTCCAAGGACCACCATTTAGAATTTTATCAAAGGCTGATTCATCCTTGGTTCTAATAATGTAGTAACTATTAATCATATCTATCAATTCAAAATCTTTTAGTTGCCATATTTTAGCTAACTGGGTTTGAGGGATCTAGGATTGAGATGTAATCCTAGTGTGTTGATGACTATGACATCCATCGAGGGCAATCATATTTTCTTCTATTCCTCATTTGAAATTTGTAGGGCTAGCTATTGGTCCATTAGTTTTTTTTATTCTTTCAGATGGTGACCAAGCCTTATCTAATTCTTTTGCAAGAGCTTCGTTTCTATAATTTGTTTCCTTCCTAACATTGATTCCATAACAACCATTATAATCGATCCGTGACTCCTTATAAGAGATAAGAGCTTTAATCCTTCAAATTAGTGAAAGATTATTATAGTTTGCATTATCAATAGGATCGTCATTGGATTGTATTTCCATTGGTTGCTTATGATAGTTCTTAGAAATGGCTATGTTCTTATGTAGAGACTGAACATTTGATTGCTATTGTAATTCTGAAACTTTATCAATCATCTCATCATCTAGCTTTGAGTTGTTTCTAAGTAGTAAATCAATCTCTTCCTTAAAAGCAAGTGGATTCATGATCTCTTTATGTGATGGCGTTATTGAGAATGTGAAATTTAGATTGACAGGTGGTTTGATGTTCATGGAGAAGAGAAGAGTAAAGCAAGAATGATATGTAAGAAAAGGAAACGAGAAAGAAGTTGAACCTTCTACTTGGAGAGAAGGCAAAGCTTCAACATAGTTTTATTTTGACAACCTTTTGAATTTCGATCCTTTACCAGAAGAAGCAATCCTTCCATGTTTTGTTTACATATATGATAACGATTTCAACAGCTAAAAGCCATATCTAAAGGAATAGTGGAGAAAATTTTATGTAAACACACACTGCTATGTTATTATCCCCAAAAAAATTCAAACATATTATTTCGTGCAAGTTCCTTTTTGTTGCCAGGATTGTTTTGCGCCAATTCAATTGTTTGTAAGAAACATACAACTCTTAGAAGTTACATCTAGGATCTGTCATCCAAACAAGACTAAAATCATCATCATCAAAAAATAATTAAAATCCTCACAATGAAATCAATAGGAATTGAAATTCTTACAGTAAAATTAGTCCATAAGATTTGTCTAAAGAGAGAAAAAAAAGTAAAATTGGACTTGTTTTAAACAATTTTCGTTTTATTGTTTTGAGGGTTGATATTTTGTAACATATGTTCTAAAAATAAAAAAAAATA
The DNA here is from genome assembly GCF_029017545.1 of Prosopis cineraria. Taxonomy (NCBI): domain Eukaryota; kingdom Viridiplantae; phylum Streptophyta; class Magnoliopsida; order Fabales; family Fabaceae; genus Prosopis; species Prosopis cineraria. Next base: position 810,673 of record NW_026555344.1, read on the forward strand.
ATGAAAATAAGTGTTTCTTGCATTTCTCTTATTTTTTAAAATAATAATTCTAAAACACTTAAAAGAAATTTTAATTTTTTTATTTTCTAAAATAATTTTTTTCAAATACTTTTTAAAGACAAATTGTCAATTAGATTTTGTTATTTTTTTATTTTAAAGAAATAAAAATTGGTTCATAACATGTTGCCAAACAAGACCATTTTTTCTGTCATGCTCTCAGCAAAGTCATTCATCTTATCCTATGAATATTTTTGTTAAGGTTGCCTAAAATTGCCTTCTCTTTGATAGCCAAAGCCACGTTATGCTCGATGGGGTTCAAGGTGTTCAACTATGTATCATTTTAATTGGTTCAATTTCGTTCTAATCATATTAAAATAAGTTTTTTTCTAGGATGGAAAAGGGATTCAGGATAGGATGGGATATGAGATTATTCTTGGAACATCCCATCCCATTTTGAATGTTATATATGTATGTGTGTTATTTTTTATTTTAAAAATATATATTAAATATATTAATATAATATATTTTTATTCTAATTACATTAATCATAAATTATATTAATTATAATTTAAATATTTATAATTCCTATTTAAAACTATAAATTATTGATATTGATAATTTTAATAACATAGAGCAAGTAGTAGAAAGTAATATCTTTCTTTACAATATATTAATTATATTAATATAGTTTATTCATATACCTATCTATTTAATAATTTTTATTTATATCTTATTTTTTGCTTTATTTTTGAAAGATGTATTATTTTAACATATATTAAAGAAAATGAACAATAACTTAATGTTGTATCTTGTTTGTCTATTATTGCTACTCTTATAGCTTGGAAGTCACTTGTAATTGCTATCATAATATATCATGTCTCACATATATTTGGCCTTGAATTATACATTTGTAGTTGTAATTGATGTAATTCAGTAATTGCTTTAAATTATTGTGATTTATGTACTCATATTGTTTTAGGTTTCAACTTAATAAGTCATGCAATTTAATTATCATTTAAACATTTTTCCTACATTTTTTGCTTTTATAAGGACAATAGGACATCTTAATCTTTTTATGATTCTTATTAGGATGGGACAACTTCAGGATGAGGTAGGACACGAAACAAAAATTCACTCCCAATAATTTTTCAAGATAAGATACAAGACAAGAATGTTTCGATCTTATCCCATCACATGATCACCCCTGGCACAAGTGCATGTTGCTTTTAGATATTTAAAAATGCATATGCAATGGATGGGAAAATATACCGTTAGCTTCTATGTCATGTTGTAGGAACCAAGGTACTTAAAATCAAACTGGTCATTGAACCAGTCAAGGCATTGAGTCACGGGTTAGCAGTTCAACTGGGGTTGAACCATGGGTCAAACCAGTGGCAAACTGATCATAATTAAAATAATATAATTTAAATAAAAAGACATTAATTATAAAAATATTCAATCAAATCCAAGATTAATCTTTAATATAAGATATCAATACAACAATAATTATAGAAATATAACTACTCAAAAGTCTAACAATAATAAAAAATAACAATAGACAAAAACAATCAGAAATGCTAAGCAACAATAGATAAATTAATAACAACAAATAATGTAAAAACCACTTATTCTGAATTAAAAATGTAGAGAAGGAAGAGGCATAGCAATTAAAAAACTAATGACTAGATGACAAGGAGATTCACTGAGAGAGATAGAGGATAGTAACGTTACAATAAGTTCTGCTTTACGGCAAGTTTTGCTCCACGATAAGAGAGAGGACAGCTAAGAGCGACACAAATTATGCATCATGATCACGTTGAGTTTCACACTTTTACTACATGGAGAGAAAGATAGAGTACGAATTAGGAAAACTAGGAGCCCAAGAGAGTAACAATAGCAAAAAAGGGCAATGATAATGGTCGATGACTGACGAGTGGGGTTTGATTTAAGCTAGGGCTAGGGATAAGTGTTCAGAGCTAATAGGGGTAGGGTTCGATCAATTGACTTCAACATTCAAAAGCAAAACCAGCAAAGCCTTTTTGCTTTTTTAGTTTTTTCTTTTTTAAAAAAACTCAAAAACGTGATATTTTAGATATTTTAAAGGGCAAAATAGAAATTTTTATGGTTTTTGAAGAGCAAAATAAGTAACTTAGTTGACCCATCTAACCTATTGGGTTATTTGGTTTACATCGGCTTGACCTTAGGTTGGCCGGCTTATATCGAGTCACTTGCTGACTGGGTCAGGATGAAAACCAAATCAGTGAAAAGGCCAAATCACCTGTTCATAGGTTGACTTGGCTGGTCCAATCTGATTTTCTATGCAATGGTAGGAACACATAAATTGTTAAATATTCTATTCTCAATATAAGTGTGAATGTGTGATTAACCAATGTATCTTAACAGGATAAAGCTAAACAAGTTTGACTACATACAGCCCAATGTAAGATAAGATGGTAGCATTAACAATTGCGTGGAATTAAAAATAATGGTAAGTTTTTTGGGCCAACAAAAATAATGGCAATTACTAAATGATAAATGTAAATAATGACCTGTAAATTATAAGAATAAAAAAATTTTAAAATTAATACCATAACATGTCATAGCGAGCAAAACAACACTAATAAAAAGTCAATCTACTAAAAATCAGTTCAGTGAAAATTAATTATTATAACAAAATTTTTGTTTTTTTACTGAAAATAGCAAAAATTTTGTTAGAAATACTTTTTAAAAAATCTATTTGGTGAATTAAAAAATATTTGAAAGATAATACATGTATACTTTTATGACCGATGAAAATTAACTAAATATTGTTTGAAAGCTAAAAGTGACTTTTGAAGAGTCTAGTAAATGTATTCTTTGAAGTAAAAAAATTAATCAAATAACTTTTAATTTTTGAAAGTACTCTCCAGACCTTTCAGTCTAAAAGATCGAGACTGAACAACGAACGTGCCTTTATTTTTATTTATTTTTCTTTATTATTATGATGATGATGATTAATACTATTTTTGCCGACTTTATTATTATTATTATAATTTACAAAGGCGGTCTGTAATGGCCAGAAAAAGAAAAAAAAAAAAAAAAACTCGGTTAAGAAGAAGTTGGACGCTTTGTGCATTATTAGCGAAGAAGCGGGGCCATTCAGTAAATAGAATCAATCTTCTTCTTGATGCCCTAGTAACTTGGAAGGAGGTCTCGCCATTTTTCCTGCTACTACTCTAACGTTCCAATCAATCACAAGAAGTACCAAGCAAGAGAATTAAGAAATCACTCTCCTCTTGTTCGATTTCTGGGCTTTCATCAATTTTTCTTGGCAGAATATAGATCACCGCCAATCCTCACTTTTCATTGCACTCTTTTTGCGATAGATCTGTACAAAATCCCTAACGATTTTTGCCTTCACTTTATTCCTGCCATCATAGGAGAAACGATCCCTATTTTTGGGTCCTTTAGCTCTGTATTATACTCAGAAATTTTAGATTTTGGCAGATTTAGGTTTAAACGCGAGCCATTTCTAGAAGCATTCGTGGGTTTGGTTCCACTTTGCGAGAAACGCTAAATTTGTAGTTGGTAGCATCTTTGACATTTTGTACATTTGTTGGTGGAAATTTCTGTAGGTTTTTCTTTTGAATCGGCGGAATGAACAATAGAGCTAGATATCCGCCTGGGATTGGCGTAGGCCGAGGGGGAGGTATGAACTCAAACCCTGCGTTTCAGCCACGAGCCCCTCAGCAACAGTATGTGCAAAGACATTTGGTGCAGAATCAACAGCAGTATCAACATCAGTATCAGCAGCATCAACAGCAACATCAGCAGTTACAACAGCAGCAGCAGCAATGGCTTAGAAGAACGCAATTGAGTGGCACTGATTCTAACGTAGTTGACGAGGTCGAGAAGACTGTGCAGTCTGAAGCCGTTGATTCAAGGTGTGGTTCTTGAAATGTTATGCATTAGACATGCTCCTCATAATGGAAGTGTAATGTGTTAAGACTGAATGTGTTGGAAATGTATAACTTTTTGAAAATTTGGGTTAGAAAATAATGTATTTGGCATGAGACCTTTAACCTTTTCCGTACGATGTGAGCGAGCTTGACTCTCTTCCTAAGAACATCAGAGAAATAAACGGCAACATCTTCGTAGTTAGAGACTTTTTTTTTTTTTTTGGGCTTGGTATTCGTGTGACTAGATTTGTTGAGAAATTTAGGTGTGCTTTACATCGTTTTGACGGTCAATATAACAATTTGTCCAATTTCTTTGTCTCTATGTACAAGAAGCGACTCTGGGGCTTTTGGTTTTCTTCTATCTGGTTGCTTGCAAGGTATTTAAAATTGGGATTGTTTTAAATGGTCATCAGTTTGCTAACTTATGAAACAAATGGAAGTGGTTGATTGATTCTTGGCTTTCTCATTTTTCTTCTTCTTTCAGTTCACCATGGTTCTGATTTTGTATATTTTAAGTAATGCCTGATTACTAAATTGAACCTATTTTATCCATGCAAATATATTGCACCTCAATACTTTAATGCATGGTGGAGTTGTTATTCCCATATTGCAGGCTTAATGCCTGATGAGATTTTTATGTCATGGGGTTGATATTTGATCGACTATGATTTTTGAGTTTGTGGAAGATTTTGGAACTGGCACTATGTAAACCTATTTACTAGACAACTGTGGCATGCATTGTCACCACAGCAGCATACTTCACTTCTGAATACAACTAATTTTTAGATTCTAGTAAAAGAATTGAAGGTGTCCTAATATTATCCTCCTTTATTTTGTCTTGGTAGTTCTCAAGATTGGAAGGCTAGATTAAAGATACCACCACCTGATACACGCTATAGGACTGAGGTATGCTTATGAGTACTATTATCTTATGCTTCGTGTGATGGGTTATATGCACTGGATTTTGCCCTTACATTTTGAGTGAGATTTGTAGGGGTATAACGCGTTATTTGTGATTTCCTATTTCTTTGCTATTCTGATTTTATTTATCTTTACTAGGATCTAGTTGTTATTTCATAAAATAATTTATTGAAACTGTTTGTTGAAGTTGATTTTGTCTTTAGACCAGCATTATAAGATGCACGTCTCTTTTTTTCTGCCTTGTTTTTCAAAAAAAAGGTTAGAGGCTGTTAGTCACAAAGATTGTAGAGTACATCTGAAGTGCTTTAGTTGTTTGTGCTTAATGTAAGGATAAAGATGTAGAAAAGGTTTGCTGGATTCTACTTATCATAACCAATGCAATTTAATTTAGTTTCACAATTCATGGGGATTTTTTTTATCCTATGAAACTTGAACTGTATTCTTATAACAGTGTGTTTATGGTTTTGGGCGTTCACATGATGTTTTTCTATTCACTTGAAAAGCCCAATAAGTTATACCATCTATGGTTCGGTCATTTAATGTCTATTGTTTATGGTGTTTTGGGAACTTATTTAATTTTAACATTTATATCTGTCTTCGCCTGTCTTTTGTTTTCCCTAGGATGTGACAGCAACTAAAGGAAATGAATTTGAAGATTACTTTTTGAAGCGTGAGCTGCTTATGGGAATATATGAGAAGGGTTTTGAAAGGCCTTCTCCTATCCAGGAAGAAAGTATCCCAATCGCTCTTACTGGTAGTGACATTCTTGCTAGAGCAAAAAATGGAACTGGAAAAACAGCTGCATTTTGCATTCCTGCACTGGAAAAAATTGATCAGGATAACAATGTAATTCAAGGTTTGTTCTGCTAAAAGCTTTATTTCTTGGAAAATGTTTTAGTCTTGTATGGAGTATTATTGATAAAGATTCTTTAGCAACCTGCAGCTGATTGAACATTTTAATGTATTAGCGCCTTCCTCTTTGTTGTGTTGAAAAGTTAGTGCCTTGCTCATGAAGCTGAAAGAAACTAGTGGAGCCTTTTAGGATATCAGTTGGGCTTGAAAGGACATGGAATTATTTTCTGGCATTTAGCCTGAAACGACACTGCGTTGAGAAAAATTTGTATTTTGTCCATACATTTTAGATTATTTTAAAATTATTTTAGTTGATTATTTTTTATTTACTGCTCTTTCATCCTTGTTATTATTAGACAGGAGAGATAATTGTAGAGATAGAATTTTCTTTCCAAGTTGATCAAAAATGGTCATGGCAGAAGGCTGGTGCCATTGTTGATACTGTCCCAATTAAGTTGAATGAGCATCGATGATAGTCACTACTCATGCTGACTGTTTTTGCTTATAATCTATCTTGCAGTTGTTATACTGGTCCCAACCCGTGAATTGGCTTTGCAAACATCACAAGTGTGTAAAGAGCTGGGAAAGCATCTGAAAATTCAAGTCATGGTTACAACGGGTGGTACCAGCCTGAAAGATGATATTATGCGTTTATATCAACCTGTTCATTTACTTGTTGGAACTCCAGGAAGAATATTAGATCTTGCAAAGAAGGGTGTATGTATTTTGAAAGACTGTAGCATGCTTGTTATGGATGAGGTAAATAACTTCACCTAAATTTACAATTGTATATAAAACCCAGTTGGGGGATGGGGGGGGTTTAAGAACTTTTTTGAAGAACCAGGATTTGAGGTTATTCGAAAATTACGATCTGGTCGCTGATGCCCAGTTAGGTATCTCTTTTGCTTTGTTAAATCTGTTAGGATTGGGGATCTGTTATTATACTTCCAAGTTGGTAATGCTCCATTCGTTCCAAAATAATTGTCACTTTGGAGGTTTGGTTTTGTTTCAAAATAATTACTTCAGGTTTCTTTCAAGAAAGCTTAATTTTTTTTTTTGACAATTTCACTCATCAATGAATGAGAAGTTTTTTAAAGCATTATAATAAGGGTATTGTAGTAAAGTACTATTATATTTTTTAATGGGTGCGCACAATTTCAAGTTGACAATTATTTTGCAACGGAGGGACTAATGCATTATGTATCTCCAATTTATGTTGTAAATGTTGAGCACATCTTTCTTCTGCCCTTCACTTGTGTTCTTTAAATGGCACTCTGAACATTAGTCATCTAACTATAATAATTGTTTATCAATGTGAGGAGCTTAATGTTTTCTTGTCTTTTAGGCTGATAAGCTTTTGTCACCTGAGTTCCAACCTTCGATAGAGCAATTAATTCACTTCCTGCCTCCAACCCGTCAAATCCTGATGTTTTCAGCTACTTTTCCTGTTACTGTAAAGGACTTCAAAGATAGATTTCTTCAGAAACCGTATATCATTAACCTTATGGATGAGCTAACTCTGAAAGGTATTACACAATTTTATGCATTTGTGGAAGAGAGACAGAAAGTCCACTGCCTCAATACGCTTTTCTCTAAGGTTTGATATTTTTTATCCTTTGTTCCCCCCGCAAATTGATCTTAGGCAGAGATAAATAATGTGATGGCTTGTTTATTTCAGTTGCAAATAAATCAGTCAATTATCTTTTGCAATTCGGTGAATCGGGTTGAGCTCCTTGCCAAGAAAATCACAGAACTTGGCTATTCATGCTTCTATATCCATGCAAAGATGTTGCAAGATCATCGCAACAGAGTATTTCATGACTTCCGAAATGGTGCTTGTAGAAATCTTGTTTGTACTGGTATGTTTCTATCACTTCTGCACTTGCCTGAACCCTCTTGTTTGTATAGATATAATCATGTCTGTAGAGTTAATGTCAGGGAAGCTTATAAAATTTCTATTCTCCTTGAATGTATGTTTTTGATAATTACAAGTGGGGTGAAGGCCTCTATTTATAGGGCCTATGGAAGAAGCAAGTTTACTCAATTGTCCCTAGTATGAAGTGGAATGTCTAATAAGTGTTGAAGAGTTAACTTATTTACAGTAAACCAAAGAAAAAAAAGTTAGGGATAATACAATTTTTGGCCCTATAATTTTAATGTGTTTCGGTACAAGTCGTATTTTTTTTTTTTTGGGTTCTAGGTCTCTCTAGTTTATCTCGTCTATGACATTAGTCTCTACTTTTGAATATGCCCAAAAGGATGATAAGGTCACACTTATGTTGAATATTTTGACATGTACTAACACACCTATAAAGGCGACATCCGACAGTGTATTCTGGCGTCCAAGTAAATGGGGTCAAGCATTTTTCCTTCGGCTAATGCTCTAAGAACCCTCAATTAAGTGGGGTCACTTCACGTGCTGCCTTTAACAATTAAACCTGGACCCCTTTTTTCGCTTCTATATTAACAGTATTAGTGACAGGTAAAAAAAATTGACACTTTTGAACATATTCAAAAGTAGAGGGACTAACATTGCATACAAGATAAACTAGAGGGACCTGGAACAAGTAAAAAAATTACTGGGACCTATAATGAAGTATGTTAAAACAATAGGGACCAAAAGTTGTGTTTCCGCAAAAAGTTAATAATTCCACAATGTCTCAAGCCTCTGTGCTGATGGTGAGTCTTATTTTCCCAAATTACTATTTCACATATGTAATTGTGGCTGGTGACAACTTTCCTTTATCTTTTGAATTATTTAACTATCTTGGTGTGTTTTGTTGCTGAATTTAACTATGTAACCTATACTAATATAATCCGTATTTTTTCTGTGAAATTAATTGGCAATGTTATGATGGGTATAAAGATAGTATTTGTTACAATTTTGTTGAATCTGTTCGATGGGCATGGAGCAAGCTTGGAATTTGTATGCGCTAAACTGGTTGTTTGTTTCAACTTCCATTTTTCTAAGTTATAATTGTTTCCTTTTTATTGCAAAACAAACGCAGATCTTTTTACCAGGGGAATAGATATTCAAGCAGTTAATGTGGTCATTAATTTTGATTTTCCCAAAAATTCAGAAACTTATCTGCACAGGGTATGTTAGAGCCTTCTTAGTCTCCTTTTTAGTTTATCTTGGTAGCTATTTTCTGCATGTGTTTTGGTCTCATTGATGTTTTGCCTATCCACAGGTTGGTCGTTCAGGGAGGTTTGGGCACCTTGGTCTAGCAGTTAACTTGATCACCTATGAGGATCGCTTTAATTTGTATGTAATTTACATTTAGATTTGAATTTAAATATACTTGCTATAGATTTTGATTTTTTTTTTCCTATCGATTTTGTTCAGATATAGGATTGAGCAAGAACTTGGCACTGAAATAAAGCAAATTCCTCCACACATTGATCAGGCAATTTATTGCCGGTGACTTGGGTAATTATCAGGGTTGTGTTCCCAACTTTGGTCAATAGCAATGGTGAGTGGTAGGTTCTAGGAAAAATTGTGCTGTATTTGTAATTGGCTCTCTTGTGGCTGTCAATCATTGTAGTGTAGAAGTGCAAATATATTTGTAAAAACATGTTTTGAAAACTCAGAAGTTGGCTTCATATTATATATTCTCATGTTTAGGCAATGGCTTAATCAATAAGCTTAGCTCAGGATAATGTTTTTATAAAATCAACAACCAGTCAAGGAGAAGTTGATTTTATTCTTTTCTTGTAGGTTATGATTAACATGTTTTGGTTTCGTATGAAAAATTGTATGTTCATTCTCGTGATAAGTTATTGTCTCTAATTGAATTCTTTTTAGGAAAAGAAAGGATGCATTGTGGGATGCTGGACTGCCTATCCTTTTGTCATTTTTTTAATTTTCTAAGAATTACTGTCGAGTTATGAAGAGGGATGGAAGATAGTCTTGAATCCTATGAAAGGGGTAGAGGAGGACCAAAGAAAATGTTTTAGTTGTTGAACGGGACCTTTTGCTTAATACATCCAAAGGATTGATTATTGATGGAGTACAATAACATTGTACAATTCATGTAGTCGGTTTTAACTTGTGAAATAAGGCTTTTTTTTTTGGTTGTTGTTTCTAAAAATTACTGTAAAATTAACCAACCAATCAAGCAGAAAGGGTTTTGTGCACTAGGTGATGATAATATTGAATGTATGATTGGTTTTCAAGCTTGAATATGCTCTATACAAGGACATGTGATAATTTATTATTCATCGTGTCTTCTTCAAAAAGCTAGTCATGTCAAGAACTGTGATTTTCAAATCTGAGACCGGTTCCATACAGTATTTTATGCCTGATGCTTCAATTATTTGAGAATATTTGACTTGCTATGATGCTTAATTTATTCCGACATGTGATACAGTCAGCGTACTTATAGTTTGTAACGTGCATGTATGGATTGTTCCTTTCTTTCAGGTTGATGTGAGTGGCCATTTAAGCGGGTTTGCATGTAGCTCTGAATCTGGAAGAATGTGCAATGATCATTGGGGTATTGTTGGACCCCTTGTTGAATGCTTTTTCACTACTTTGTGGTTAAGAGCCCTGAATTTTCTAGGACCGTTGGACTTTAATATTGGCTTCTAACTGCCAGATACATGTCGGGTCAAGTTTGGGATTTCTATGGTTACATTTGCAAATGTTGTTTGTTTTTAATGTGTAGTTTCTTTTGTCCTCGCACTGTTTGGGGATGCACTATCCTTTATGCCTTATGTGCTATTTGGCCTGAGATTGTAGACTGCTAGTGATTCATCATATTTGTCTCAGCATCTTCCTGCTTATATTATTTGGTTGACAGCGGTCCGTGCTCATCATGAAAGAGTGCTCTTGGGCCTTGGCAATGGCGATGTGCTTGATGTGACTATATTATTTAGTTGCGTCTTGCATGGTGTTGAGAGACAACTGTTGCAGAAATTGTATGCGAATGCTACGAGCAACTTTTTGATGTTAATGAATGTATAGTGACATTCCTCATGTGGCTTTGGTTATAGCTTGCCTCGGAAGAAATTGCTTTTCGACGATATCCAAGCAGTCGCAAGTGATGATTGGGTCATACGCTTAAGTAGGGTTCTTGTGATAATAGCTTGTAGTTTATTACTCAGTTTCATGTTATGAATTTTTAGTACTCAAAGCTTACGTTCTATTCACACCATAATTAATATTGATATTCTAATTTAATATGATTAATAAACAATGAAGAATATTTTAATTTGTTATAATTAATATCAATCAAATTGTCATATATTCAAATGTGAGTAGAAGCTGATTGGTTGATACTTCTAATAAATTTTTATTTTATATTTTTTTGAAGTTGGCTAGAGCAAGTGTTTTTCAGTTTCTTTAATTGCACGTTGTGTGTGACAATTTACAATGATTTTGTTGCCTGGTAAGTGGAACTTATTAATCACTCTAGCCAGTTACCTTGTTCTAGAGTCTTCTCCCGTTAAATGCACCATGACTGTATTATGGTTAAGAGGCTTCTCTGTCATTGACCCTTTGTAACTTCATATTTGAGAATTTTCACTGTTATTGTCATCTATCAGCTTATTCAAATGACCGTATGCTGTGAATTGAGGTGTAAAAATTTTAACTTCGTTATCATCTATTCAAAAACAAGGGTTTGCATCTACTCCACAAAGCATCCTTTTTAGCGTACCACCTTATGTTGTAAAATGGTAATCAATCTTAAAAATCTTACTCTACTATTTCATTGAAAGCACCCATTCAACTATTCATAAAATGCTAGTTTCCATCAACAACAACAAGCTTTTATTCCATTAGGTGGGGTCGGCTACATGGATTGTAAAATGTCATTGTACTTTATCATTTATCAACTTTTTAAGAATATTATTAATTAAAAGATCGCGTTTAACAACTTTCAAGAGTGTTCTCTTAAGCCTTCCTCTACCTCTCTTAATCGGACTCAAAGTTATATATTTCATTCTTATTGGTGCTTCCTTTGGTCTTCTTTGTACATGTTCAAACTATCTCAATCGATTTTTTACCATTTTTTCTTCAATAGGTGCCACCCTCACTTTTTCACATACGTGCTCATTTCGAATTTTATCTTTACGTGTATGTCTGCACATCCATCATAACATTCTCATCTCTGCTATTTCAATTTTATGCTCTTGTTGTCCCGTTAGAGCCCAACATTCACTACTATATAACATTGCCAGTCTGATAGCAGTGTGATAAAACTTTCCTTTAAGTTTATTAGGCACCTTACGGTCGCAAATAACTCCTTTAGCTTTTTTCTAATTAAACCACCCAACTTGAATTCTATGTGAAATATCTCCACTGATTTCGCCATCATTTTGAATAATGGTTCTCAAATATCTAAACTTTTTCACTTGAGGTATAATTTAATTTCCCAATTTCATTTCCAAATTATTGTCGAATAGTCCTTTACCAAATTTACAATATAAATATTCCGTCTTATTTCTATTCAGACGAAAACCTTTCGACTCCAATGTCCTCTTCCATAACTCAAGTTTGCAATTAACCTCTTCTCTTGTCTCTACTATAAGAACTATATCATCCGCGAAGAGCATACATTTTGAAATTTCCCCTTGAATATGTTCCGTCAAAACATTTAAGATCAAGTTAAACAAATAAGGACTCAGAGATGATCCCTGATGTAGTCCAATCTTTATAGAAAAATCCTTTGTTTGACCACTAGGCGTTTTTTATACTAGTTTTTACCCCCTCATACATATCTTGTATGGCTTTAATATAAGCAATCCGTATTTTCTTTTTTTCCAACACTTTCTAAAGCACTTCTCTTGGTATACGGTCATAAACTTTTTTCAAATCAATAAAAACCATGTGTAGATCTTTATCTTTACAACGATATTTTTCCATTAATCCCCTTAGTAGATAAATCGCCTCTATAATTGATCTACTTGGCATAAAATCAAACTGATTCTCAGAAATACTTGTCTCCAATCTGAACCTGTGCTCAATTACTTTCTTTCACAATTTCATCGTGTGGTTCATGAGTTTAATCCCTCTATAGTTAATACAATTCTGAATATCTCCTTTATTTTTATAAATAGGAATTAATATACTTCTCCTCCACTCATCAGGCATTTTCTTGGACCGTAAAATCACATTAAATAATTTAATTAACCATCTCACCCCTTCTTCACCTAAACATTTCCACGCTTCGATAGATATATAATCAAATCCGTTGGCTCTACCATTTGCCATTTTCTTAAGAGATTCCTTTACCTCCTTATCACGTATTATTCGATAGAATGACAAATTTTGTTCTCCTTCACCAGTTACTAAATCCTCCAAGTTACTAAATGAACCCTCTCTATCATTGAAAAGCTTAGAAAAGTAAATCTGCTATCTATTTTTAATTTCATCATCTGTAATTAAAATTCTTCCCTTTTCATCCTTAATACACCTTACCTGTTCTAGATCTCTTGATTTTCTTTCCCTACTCTTGACAATCTTATAAATATTTTGCTCTCCTTCCTTCATCTCAAGGCTCTTATAAAATGCTAGTTTCCATCAAATGAAAATTTTATAATTGGCTTGTTTCTTTTATAAATCTGTATTTAATGCTTTTAAAAAGCCAAGTAATATCCAAAACACTCAGACCATGAGAAAGCATGCCCTTAAAATTTTGTAGGGAGAAAATTAACTCCTAACCATAATAGGAGGAGGAAGAGAAGGAACAACACAACCGTGCATTTCAATTTTTTTGATGTCCGAAACACCCTTTCTCTTCCTATTCTCAATCATCATACAATGAACTAAATTTAGTGAATGAAGATGAAGATGCTAATTACACGCATCAAATTTACGGTGTTAAAGAAAAAGCTAACAAGATTTGCTGCTCAAAACAGCTTTCATAGATTGATTCCACAAACAGCAAAAACCAGTATCTCTATTTGTTGCGTTTGGTAGCGCGCCTTCCTTGGCCCTTCTTGGGGGGTCCTTTTCCTCTCCGCTTCAACATTTCCAGCCTTGATAAGCGCCTGTAAGAACAACATAATATGCATAGAAAATCTTAAATTATTATCCATAAAATTAGTTAAAGCTGTAACAGTTTCGATATAACATAAGAACATCCTTCAGATAACCATAATGACCATGCTGTCCAACTTGTGCTTTTAAATATATAAATGCGCTAGAAAGAATAGATGAATTTAGAGAAGTTTTCTCATAGACAAATAAGCATCAACTTGTCGATTGCGTGATCGGCAAAAAGGCAACTAAAAATAGCCAATCACTACAGAATGAAATCCCACCAAGGAAACACAAACAAAACTATATTTCACTTGCCTAGGTCTAGCTTTTGTTCTCAAAAAAATGAGATCACACTGCAAAAACAACAACAAAGGAACTAAATTCAGGCATAAAGTGAACATCAATGGCAAACAGATCATTCAGATGGCGGAGCAACAACCAAAAAGATCTTATTTTCCCAACAGATTGTTGAACATTCCATAGCAGATAAGATGAATATTGTGAAATTTAATTGCTGTTTCAAGTTGAATTTAGGTGTTGAATTGCAGTCAAGGAATTCACATCGCTGAAAAGACTAACCCATATTACTAAGATTCACGTAACATCAGACAACGGGCATGTTAGATATGCCATGAAGCTCGTTTATTATCAGTATAAATAAGCCACCAGGTACCATGGATAGTAACAGATTATCCAGATAACCAGCAAAGAACCAAAATATAACACATGCCCCCAGACCAAGAATTACCGCCTAAAGATAGGGAATATCTATAATTCTATATATTTAAACTGAAAAGACTCGAAATCAGTTCAATTGGGGCTGAACATTTACGGGTCATCCAAGGTTACGTATTGCAGAAAAGGACCTACATTGTAGTCGACAATTCCACACGACTTCAGAGATCAAACAACTTCAAAACTGAAGGTCATTTACCAGCAGATTTACAAAACTCAAACAATGTGTATCCAAAACTTTGGAATTTAGACTAATAGACTGATTCTATAGTCCCAAATGAGAACAACGGCATCATAAGAAAGCTGAAGTCAATTGTCTCAAACAGAATTGCTAAGGATGGGGTCTCCAAAATTCGCAATGATCTAGAACGCCTAACTTTGCTTCGTTAAACCTACAATTTAATTATCAATCCCCAGCCCCACAAATACAACAAAAGAGGGGTGAGGGAGGGGAAGAGGTCACTTTAGTCTTTCCAGCAATGTCATTTTCTTAACAGTAATTGCATGAGGAAAAAAGGAAAGGATTGCTAAGCGTATCTAATTTTAGCCTTCGAAATGAGAAAGAACATGAATTAGAAGTAACGAATGCAGTGCACACGTTCAATAATTAGAGCATGACGAGTCATTTTCGAAAACTTACAAAGTCTGTCTGCTAATCCTTCCAACGTCTGAAAATTACTTGAAAAGAGAATTAATTTGACGTATGTCATTTTTAAAGTGTGAGCAATGACCAAATTGTTAATTTTCCCAAACGAAAGACAGAATGAAGAAAACCAAGAACCTAGTTTTGCACAAATTGACAGTCAAAACATAACCCACAATCAATACTACCAGAGACAGTAGAGCAAACACATGACGGACATCAGGCATTCAATGTGCTAGGGTTTATGTGGTTCAAGTGAGAGAGTAGGGAAAGAGAGAAGTTACTCTTGTTCTTGCTGGGCCATGACGAGAGGGTCGTCTCGCTGAATGTCATAAGGGTACCACTGCGCCACTTTCTCACCGATAAGCTTCTTCCGCAGAAGCTTATGCGCAGATCTCTTGCCTGTGGGATTGATTACATGTCCGAATATCCTTGCTCGTGCCTCGGTCAATCCCTGCGTTACCGCCACAGCCAGAATGCTCTTCAAGCTCCCGCTTGCCATTTTCGCATTCGACAAGAACCTACCATCGTCTTTCGGACGTTTTAGGCTTTTAGCCCAAGTGGATCAGAATTCGGAAACTAGATGGATCGGGCTGAATCAGTTCCCGATTCATTTTAAGTTTTAGCCCGAGTTATTTGAGCCGCAGGTCTCATTTTAAGTTTTCCACACGTTTGCGTGTGTGTGATGCTTCTATTCTATGCGCATATTATTATATATGAAAAATACTCTTTGCCAGTTGCTACCTTTATTTTTAAATCAATCTTTATATTTTAAATCATTTTAATCAACTCTCGAGATTTTGTTAATCCTTATGCATTATAATATTTTTAATTTTAAATGACTCTCTTGTCTATCTCAACTTGATTTCATTGTACTAAGAATCATGCACATAAATTTTAAATCAGTTTATAAGTACGCTTCAACTTTTAATTTTTAATTGCGGTCCCCTATTAGGTGAAGACACAATAAATCTGATTATCTTCAATTTTTTATTTGTATTTCTCTCCCTACACAATCTAAAACCATAGTTCAATCCAATTGATTGGTGAAAGATGATATCTCATCTCATTCATGAGGTTTTTTATTTTTTTTTTAACTATGAATTTCATACCCAGTTTATTTCAATTCAATTTATCCTTCAAGTTTGCCGCAATAAGTTTCTGTTGTTAATGAAGCACCAAGAACAATCACTAGAATACATAAAACTGGCTCTCATATATATATATATATATATATATATAAGAGCTCGTAACAACACTCTTAGCATATTCCTCCTTTGAGATTTTGAATTGAATTTCTATTTAATTTGAGTCAGAACTGCAAATCACATGCGAAAGGGGGGGGGGGATGCTCGGAGAGAGTACCGTTTAAGATCCAATAACATTAGAGAAGTCAATTCTTATTTCACTGAATTTACTTATCATGACTCAGCTTTGATCAAAATGGATTGAATATATTTTTGCACATATGCCACCTTTTACACAGATTTGTTAACACATTCATCATCACATCCCTCATGTATCTCCAACCCCAACACTGAAAAGTGAAAACATATGCCGGTTTGGAGAATTTCAATTATGATTATCAGTAGTTATTTAAAAGCAGCTGTAACTTAAACTTTATAGAATCTCATTTGTTGCCAACTTTTGTTTACTGAACAAACAAAAGTAGTGTTGTGATATCAATAATAAATAATATATTTTCAACAGTTATCACTCACATAAAGTAACCTCAACATCTAGTGTCTACCATTTTCCACACCAACCTTGCTTCAGAAACTTCTGACTTGGATTCTACTTCCATTTTCAGACCATCAATCTTTTCCTTCAGAGCTGTGACATTCAAGGAAGAAAGAATACTCTCTTTGATATCTGCTTCAATATTTTCTACATCCTTAGGGCTTGATCCTTTAGCCAGCTCATCTTCCAACTCTCGAACTTTTTGTTTAAGGCCTTTTGAATTTACAACCTTGTCAATTTCACTGTAGATTTCATTGTTCACCTCTATTATTTTCTGTTTTACATCAGGCGGAAGGTTAGTTGCTCTTCTCTTCACTACTTTAACAACCTCCAGATTAGCTGATCTCAAGATCTCTTCTAGCTCTTCCTTTGTTGTCTCTGCTTCTGCCACCAATTCTTTGTTTGGTGAATTCCCATTTGATAGCTTTTCTTGAGCGTCCTTCAAGTTTACTATCTTTGCCTTGATATCATCCGAAACCTTCTGATTGATCTCTGCTTTAAGTTTCTCTTGTTTGACTTTCATAACAATCAGTCTGTTCACAGCTTCTAGCTTCTGAAGCTTATGCTTCAATCCCAGATAAGCACCTGGCCGTGACAAGTTGTCATTGAATTCTTGCATGATCATATCCACTTTTTCCTTCAGGTTACGATCAAGGGGTTGATTCGGTGAGTGATTTGCGATTTTAGATAATTCCAGCCTTAAAGACTCAATCTTCTCTTCTAATCCCATTTCAACAAGTACATCTGTTATCTCTTGGTCTACTTCTTGCTCGCTCTTCTCTATTGCTTCCTCTGTAATAGGATCAGATTGTCCCTTTGTTTCAAAAATTGTCTTCTTGAGATTTTGGAGCTCGGACTCAATATCCGTGATCTTAGAAGTGTTCACATCAAGTGGCTTCATGTTACGCTTCCTCTTTGGTTCTACAATTATGCCTTCTTGCACTTTTCCAATTGACTGGAACTTGAGCATTCGATGGCGTTGTACCTCTTTTGAATCCATTTTTTCCATCTCCTGTGTAGATTCCAGAACTAGTAACTTGGAGAGGATTCATCTAGTAACTTGGAGGATTTAGTAACTGATGAAGGAGAACAAAATTTCTCATTCTATCGAATAATACGTGATAAGGAGGTAAAGGAAGCTCTTAAAAAAATGGCAAATGGTAGAGCCAACAGATCTGATTGTATATCTATCGAAGCGTGGAAATGTTTAGGTGAAGAAGGGGTGAGATGATTAACTAAGTTATTTAATGTGATTTTACGGTCCAAGAAAATGCCTGATAAGTGGAGGAGAAGTACATTAATTCTTATTTATAAAAATAAAGGAGATATTCAGAATTATACTAACTATAGAGGGATTAAACTCATAAGCCACACAATGAAATTTGTGGGAGAAAGTAATTGAGCATAAGTTGAGATTGGAGACAAGTATTTCTGAGAATCAATTTGGTTTTATGCCAGGTAGATCAACTACAAAGGCGATTTATCTACTAAGGGGATTAATGGAAAAGTATCGTTGTAAACATAAAGATCTACACATGATTTTTATTGATTTGGAAAAAGCTTATGACTGTATACCAAGAGAAGTGCTTTGGAAAGCGTTGGAAAAAAGGGAGTACGAATTGCTTATATTAAAGCCATACAAGATATGTATGAGGGGGTAAAAACTAGTATAAGAACACCTAGTGATCAAATAAAGGATTTTCCTATAAAAATTGGACTACATCAGGGACCATCTCTGAGTCCTTATTTGTTCAACTTGATGTTAAATGTTTTGACGGAACATATTCAAAAGGAAATCCCGAAATGTATGCTCTTCGCGGATGATATAGTTCTTATAGCAGAGACAAGAGAAGAGGTTAATTGTAAACTTGAGTTATGGAGGAGGACATTGGAGTCGAAAGGTTTTCGTCTGAGTAGAAGTAAGACGAAATATTTATATTGTAAATTTGGTAAAGGAATATTCGACAATAATTTGAAAGTGAAATTGGGAGATCAAATTATACCTCAAGTGAAAAAGTTTAGATATTTGGGAGCCATTATTCAAAATGATGGCGAAATCAGTGGAGATATTTCACATAGAATTCAAGCTGGGTGGTTTAATTGGAGAAAAGCTAAAGGAGTTATTTGTGACCGTAAGGTGCCTAATAAACTTAAAGGAAAGTTTTATCACATTGCTATCAGACCGACAATGTTATATAGTAGTGAATGCTGGGCTCTAACAGGACAGCAAGAGCATAAAGTTGGAGTAGCAGAGATGAGAATGTTACGATGGATGTGCGGACATACACGTAAAGATAAAATTCAAAATGAGCACGTACACGAAAAAGTGAGGGTGGCACCTATTGAGGAAAAAATGATAGAAAATCGGTTGAGATGGTTTGGGCATGTACAAAGAAGACCAAGGGAGGCACCAGTGAGAAGAGTGGAACATATAACTTTGAGTCCGATTAAGAGAGGTAGAGGAAGGCCTAAGAGAACACTCTTGGAAGTTGTTGAACACGATCTCTTAATTAATAATATTCCTAAAAGCTTGATAAATGATAGAGCACAATGGCGTCTTGCAATCCATGTAGCCGACCCCACCTAGTGGGATAAAGGCTTGTTGTTGTTGTTTGTTGTTGTTGCTGTGTAGATTCCAGAGTTTCTATCAGTAACAAGCCACAAAAGGAACTACAATATAAAAAAGCTCTAAGAATGACAAGAAAAAAATTCCTTCTTGGTATATATTTATTTGTAAATGGCTTAAAGTCACGTTTAGGTTTTTGAAGCAAAGAAAGAAGGTATGCGTGAACATATCTTGGGAAAGTTTAAGAGGGGAATAAATTGCAATTTCAGAGATTAAAATTCATATATGCCAGACGTAAATACCTCCATAGCCTGCATGATTGCATGTTTAATTAGCTGTGACGTCCATGCAGGATCAGCATGTGCACCACCAAGTGGTTCCTGTGCGTAGAAATGTAAACAAGAGCACCACTATCTATGAATTTGAATTTTGTGGAAAACAAGAAATACCTTACATATAATATTCTGATTATCCCATAGTTATCACTCATTTTTCCTCAAATCAAATGTAAATAAGGTTACTTATCTTATCCATAGCCAAGAGTATTCTGATATTCTGATGTACTTTTGCCCATTTATTTCTAAGATAGGCTTTTGTTCTAGCCCATAACTTCACCTACAGATCTCTGTGTGTGCGTGTGAGTGTGTATTCAGAACATTTACAGATCCCGACTAATGTCCTGGAAGTCATTGCTTCTCTGAACAAGTTTTTAGTTGATAGTTAGCTAGCAGAATAGTGTGAATCATTTTATGTGCCGTACAGATTCCAAGGAGGAACAATCAATTCACATTCCCTGAAAGTTCAACTGTTTATGGCATGTAACCAAAGTTTTTATTGAAACAGAGAACAAAGAGATATAATTTCCTAAAATATTCGAGCATCCATAAGAGCATACAGGTCACAAGAGAAACACAGAGAAGGATCAATGTACTTACAGGAATAATACCATCAGCAATTCCACGTTTGTGATGTTCCTGAGCTGTTATTCTTAACTTTTCGGCTGCCTATAGATTCACAGAGTCGACCAAAATACGTGAAACAAAAGACAAGATGCCTCAAATAACCATTAAAGTTGATATTAATGAATGCTAACCTTTGGAGCGGCTTTAGAAGATTTCCACAATATTGCAGCACAAGCTTCAGGACTGATTAGAATAATACATCATTTGGAACTTTTTAGTATTGGCATGTCATTTAGATAGGACGTTTAATAGAACGCAAAAATTAAAGAAAAATATAAAGCAACTTATGGACCAAATGCCCATGAAGTGATTTATATCATATTGTTAACAAGAGAATGGACCGTAATCTTTAGGGCTCCGAAGTGAGCTAGGAAAAAGATGGCAAAAGTGAAAAACAGCACCTTGCAACATAAAATGCAGAATTCTCCAGCATAAACAGCTTATTGGCACAGGCGATAGCAAGTGCTCCACCTGAACCACCTTCACCAATTACGACAGATATTATGGGGACTTGGAAGCCAAACATGGTCCTCAAATTTTGAGCTATTGCTTCACCCTGCATAAGAAGAGCAATCAAATGTGCAGTGAAGATAGTGACTGCATGATAATCCAACTTTAGAGTTCAATAAAAGAAAGGAAAACGGTTATGCGCGCACACACTTGGCCAAGTTCCTCAGACTTGAGATCAGCATAGGCTCCGGGAGTGTCAACAAAAGAAATGATGGGGAATTTATGATGATCAGCATATTTCATCATGCGCAGAGCTTTCCTATACCTGTTTATATTAAATTTCTCAGTCAATATGAAAAATATACAAAAATTTCATTACTGTGACTTCAAATTTTATAGAACTACATCACTTTAGCCATTAGAAACTTTATACACATAATATATAAGTCAGAGTTAAATGCCAGATTGTGGCATACCCATGAGGCGTTGGCATTGCAAAGTTCCGGGCTATGTTCTCCTTTGTGTTCCTACCTTTTTGATGGCCTATAAACATGTAACTTTTTCCATCTATGCTACCTATACCCGTCACAATTGCTGGATCATCATAACCTGCTCGATCTCCATGAAGCTCCACCCACTATAGGTTCCAAGATAAGGGGAGAGAGAAGCAAAGAAGTAAGGAACTGTCTGTAATCAATTGTAAAGGTGATAAAAAAAAAACATACACCTTATCTGTAATATTAAGTATATGATCAAGAACTGTTGGCCTGTTGGGATGTCAAGCAATACTTAACCGTTGAATTGGTGTCAAATGAGTGTATAGATCTTTAAGAGCCTGAATCCAAAATGGAGAAATTTGGACTTACAGATGTGAGAAAAACTAATTGTTTTTGTCAATAGTATTAGGTCATCTGAACTACAACGAATGAACTGTAACATAACAAACACACTCATTATCCTATGTCTTCTCAATTTTGTTTTGATCATGTCACTTTTATCATGACAAATTCTATTTTCTTAATAATACCAGTCACTGATTATTAGTCTTGTGAAAGGACCAGCTAGTTTAAGTGCTTAAGTCTCTTAATTTTATCAGACAACCAAGAACTGATTACTATTTTGAGGGTGGGAGTATTTAGTGTGTCATTATTCTGTTGCATATATGATACAAGCTTGAAATAATATTCTCTTTCCAAATCCACAAAAAAAAAAACATCATTTCCCTTCATCATTTAATTCTTGTGTTTCACTTGTGCTTTTGAAAATGCAATGCTCCCATAGAAATTATATATTTTAGTCAATTTCACTCATGAAAAAATTCATTTGTTGAATTGTTCTGGGATTCAATTCTGAATTTAGAGAACAAGCTTAAGGCATATATGACCAAGGCACATAAATGAAGAAATAACAGTGCGTTATGGTTATTCCTCAATGAACTTATAGAACTATTTGTAATATGATAAAATTTATTTAACACACCTGTTGATACTTGTTCTCCAAAGCACCAATTTGATCGCTGAAGTCTAATCCGGTGTCATCTGCCATTCTACGCACCTTCAAGAAAATGAAAACAAAAATATATAGACAAAAATATCAAGGATAAATTGTGCCCCAAAAAAAAAAGAAGCAATTAAGAAATGTTGCCTTTGGCCAAAAAAAAAAAAAAAGAGAGAGATGTTGCCTTGGTAGAGGCTTTGAAACTATGTTGCTTAGCTACAATAAGTTGTAAAATAGCTATCTAGGATACATTACTATATGTCCTTCTGGAATACTTAATGGTCTTTAATCAAGATCTAGGGTAAAATCTGTCATGAAGGACCATTAGGAAAACAACCTTAGTTTACCTCTATAATCTTTTCTTCAAGATCAACAAGTGGCTTCTCAAAATCAAGCGTCACAGGTTTTGGTTTCTCAGGTAGAGGCTTGACGTTAGACAGGTAGGTCAAAAATCCGCTGCTGATAGTTGGATCCATGTTGTCAGGCCATGGATAATCATGCTTATTACCCTTTTTAATCTTAGCGACAACATGAAACCAGCTGTCTTTTGTATTCCTTGGACCTGCTAAGTCCTTTGGCCAAATAATTGCCCTTTTGGATAAACTTCCAAGAAAATTATTTGCAGGGTCGTCTTTTCTGATAGACTGATTTACCATTTCACTGGCATGATCTTCAAATCTTCTTCTGCTAAGATAGTTTCCGCCTAAAAATGATAGGGAAGTCATCTTCACAAGCTCAAAAAGCGATATGTTTGATGTGTATAATCTGCATCATTCCCGCATGCCAAGCTAGAAAAGAAAAACGAAAAAGATATCAAGTGAATTCAAAAGTATGTTGTGCCTGAATGAGCAGAAAGGAAAAAGATGTTTGGTGGGAAAAAATTGCAATTTAGATATCTCTTCTAGTCAATCATCAGCAAGAAATGTTAGAGAATAGAAAAGGTTAGAAACAAAGCATCTTGTTGAAAGAAATGTCACATTTGTTTTAGGAGAATATCTAACAATTCTCTTTCAAAATACAACAGCCTTTTAGAACTCATATGTCAATAATTGAAAAAAAAAATTACATGCAATCACTTCTGTGAATGCAGAGAATCCGAATTGAAGCAAGACGTGCACCTTACATCTACATTATCCTTTCTTCTAACATTATTATTGTTCTTAATTAATTTATTCTAACATTTACATTTAGGAAACTCTCGCAGATTCTTGGGCATGGATTTTCACCTTTTTAAAAACAAGAGCATTATATGAAAATAGAAAGATTGTTAGCATAATAAAGTAAGTCCAGAAATCCACAACACAAAATCATATGTGAAAATTGTTCTCCTGAACCAATTTAAATAAACTTATGATAGTTGAAGAAAATCATTGAGATGACAATGACTAGTTAATTTCCGGACTCAAAGTAATTATAAATCACTAGTAAAAAATTGAATGCTCTATTCCTTTTGCCAACACGAAACAAAAAGACAGTTTTGAATTTGAAGCACCAATTCTCAAATTATGAGCCCAGCAGCAAAAATTGTGGAAGTATTCGACAAATTCCAGTCCCCCTCCACTTTTTCCTCGGTTTCTAGGCAACCAAACAAGAAATTGAGTGGGTGTGAATTACCTCGAAAATTGAGGCTTCTGGGGTTCGTAAGAATGCAGGAATGCTTTGGCAGTAACAGATGGTAATGAATAATGAAAATGAATTAGGGACGAACAGGATGGAAGGCGATCATACTCGTAGCTAGCATCATAACAATACGGCCTACCACCCGCATGGTGCTATAATCTAAGGAACCATACATTGCATTCAGAGAAATGACAGGGATAGAGGAAGACCCCTCACCCTCAATGCTAGTAGTACCTTCCGACTCATTATCAAGCGACTGTACCCCAATAGACTGGTCATCAAGAGCATCTTCCACTAATTCCATAAGGAAAATCTGTGAACCACGCTTTTGTACACAATCATGACCAGGTGAATATTTCTTCTTACAGTAATAACAAAGATTCTTAGCACGACATTCTTCAAGTTCCTTTGGCGTCAGCTTTTGTTTAAAAGAGAAATTTGAATGACCCATGTTCTTACTATTATTCAAGTTGCTCGACACATTGGAAGTGGATGAGAAACCCCATCTTGGATCTGTAGCTGCATACTTATCCTTGGAGGGATATGTTAGTGCCTTAATGGGGGGCGAGGACGGCAGTAAACCCTTCGATGAATTTGAAGGTGGGAGAGACTTACCCGATGATTTAAGTGGGTACTGTTGTAAAGAATCCAAGTGTGACTCTTGAAGACGAGCCAACTTTGAAGCTTTCAGCAAAGATTGTGGACGTAGCAATTTCACCCCTGAAGCTATCTCAGGACGAAGGCCGCCGATGAAACATCCAATCTTACGAACCTCCGGCAAGTCAAGTTTGCACATCAGATTGTCAAACTCTAGTTGATATTCAGACAGCCGTCCATGCTGGCGAAGATGCATCAGCTCTTCCATTGGGTCTTCATTCAGAGGTCCATAGCGAATCTTAATGGCCTCAACAAATGTCAGCCATGGAACTATTCCATTCAGACTTTTCTCAAAGTGCTGGTACCACTTGTAGGCAGCATCATCTAGTGCTATGCTTGCCATGACCGTCCGTCGAGCATCCGGAGTGCCGTCAAGCAAGAAAAAACGCTCACACTTAGCCAACCAAGCCTCCACATCTATGGAAGAAAAACTGGGAAAATCAAGCTTGGTATATCGTGTGGGTACCTGATAGTCCCCATCTCAGTGATCGTGCAGTCCACGATCTCGAGGAACTTGAATATCCGTAAACTGTATGGACAAACGTCGGACCACATCTTGGAGACCCAACATTTGCGTACGTAACTCCTGCACACCTTCTAATTGCCCTTCAATTCGAGACAAACGGACATCCATTTCAGTGTATAACCTGTCTTCAAGCTCTTTCAGTGCAGTTACCGAGCGAGTACCGTCAGCCATGGGATCGACTGCTCTGATACCAGTGATAAGCAGAAAACAGAAAATAGAGATAGAGCAAGAGGAGATGTAACAGACGAGAGAGAGAAAAGAAGTGAGCAGGGAAAATTCTCATTTACAATTTTCATAACTGATACGTGCAGCGACGTGACCTATAAAACAGAAAAGCTCACGTGCCAATCATTAGGTAAAGGTCCCCACAAACTAAAACGGATAGGACAAAAGTAATTGCAAAATATTCAGTATTTATTTAATATCCTATCAATAACAATAAAGAAGAAGGGGATTCAGGTTTAAGGATAATAAAAGCAGGAAATGGGCCCTGTGTTTTCTCTGCTACGTCCGTTAATCCCAGTCAGTGGGAGTGTCTGCTTCACGAAGGGCGGGGGGTCAGAGAGAGACAAGATCTTTTGATTGGACAGTGGATATACGCGCTTCGGTTCTCGATTGGAGGTGACAAATCTGGCTCGACACGTCCTCAAAATTGTAGATAACTGATACTGATAACGCCAGAAGAGACGGGTCCCACAAAGTCAATTTCCAAATCACAAATTTTATTTTTGAAATAAACACTCCATTTTATAGATCATATTTTATAAAAGTAAAGTAATTTACTTTATAAATTATTAAATTAATAGTAATATTTTATTTTAAATAAAATATCTGAATTACTCTTAAAAAATATGAGAGAGGATAACAAAAAAATAATATTATATAATTTATTTACTTTTTGAAGGTTATGTTTGTAATTTTATAAAATTTTATTTTTTATACCTTTATTGTATTGGACATTGGTATTGATAAGGTTGGTAAAAATAACTTATAAATAAGATCAAAAGGAATATTAGCCATTTTCTAAAAATATCATCTGAATCACTTTAAAAATTGATTAATTGATAAAATTATTTTATTTTAAATTAAATTATTTAAACTATTCTTAAAAAGTAAGGGAAAAAAGACAGAAAAATAATATTATATTATTTATTTACTTTTTATTTTTTACTTAAAAGTTATATGTAAAATTTTACTTACTTTTACTTTTTATATTTTTTTATATTGATATTGATGAGTTTAATAATAACTTATAAATAAGATTGAAGGGAGTAATTTATTATATATCTATTGTAGGGTGACTGGATTTTTTTTCTTATGATATGGTATGCAAAATAAAAATAGGAACTTTTGAAAAGAATTTTTAGAAAAACCTTAAAAAACAATTTCTATGTGTAAAATTTTAATCAATACAAATTTCGGCACTTAACACCCAACTATTAGGGGTCCGCTTGGATTTCAGTTGGATATAATATATTATAAAAATAATTGATTAAGTGGTAGATTTTAATCATAATTGATTATATTATAACGCAATCTGTTTGGATACTATTTTTCTAAAATTAATTTTAACAAAATTGAAGATGTTTGGATAATTTAATCAGAATTAATTTTTTACTATATAAATTACTATATAATTTAATTTTTAAATATCAAATATTAATTTTTTGAAGATGTAAAGTTAAAATTTTATTAAGAAAAAAAAAAGACAAAAGAAGAGAGTTTAATTTTATTTTTATTTAATTATGTGCTTTCTTTGTAATTTTTTCTTGAGCCTGTCTTTATAATTTTTTTTAATATTTTGGACAAGCTTTTGGTATAAAGCAGATGGAAGTAGCTTACGGGAAATATGAGTATGGGCTCAAAATTGATTTTCATGCTTTTCTAACTGTTTGGGTAATTTACTGAAAAAATTAATTTTCAAATTCAAAACGCACGTTCTTTCTTTATCCAACAGGCACTAGGTACAAGAAGCACATGATACTAGGCTTTAACATATATCAGTACTTCTCTAACTATAGCAGGTGCCACTGCCGTGGATAAATTTTCCTCTCAAGGCTACATGTTATTCGATTTCAATAAAGGGAACCACTTATAAATTGAGGTGCCGGATTAGAATTTAATGACGTAACACCTTAAATTGTAAATAAAACTCAAAGGATAAAAAGCGTACTCTTGCCTTCATTTTATCTAGATACGCAATTTAATCTATAAATGTAATTTTATTTTTCTAAAGGAAAATTATCGAGATTAATTAACATTTTTCTTTTTTTTTTTTAATTCTGATGAATGAATGCAGTATCTGGTTATAATATAAAAACCTAATAATATCAATATCATATGATACTCATCATAAATTTGGACTATCTATCAGAACCTGAATGGTCCAAAATATAAATTTTTAAATATTTTCTATTTTAATAGACACACTATATTAAATAAAGATAACTCTTCAGCTGTCATTTTTTTCAAAAAAAAAACAAATTAAAAACGAGACCCACAATATATATTTCCCAATATTGTTTATTGAAATTAATGAGGGGAATTTAAGATAATTTTGGACTGCTGGATTCTTTCTCCTTCCACAGGATTGGCTAATATATATGGCAGGTGTTTTACGCACACATCGTCATGCATTATTAGGTTTTGGCAAATCAATTGAGTGGAATGAGGAAGAGATCGAGCTTTCTGACCCGGGTTTCCTTCTTCATCTTGTTTATGCTTATCTTCCTTCTAAGCTCTCTCTTCAATCGGATCGACCTCGTGTGCCTCGTTTCATTTGATTATGTAAGTCCTTTCTCAATTCTCATCCTTATGTTAATTCGTCTCGCTCCTTTCTCTGATGATGATCAATTTCAAGATTTATTTACCTTCATTAGAATGAATTTTTATTCTTCTAATATTCATCTAGCTAGTGTAACTATGTCTGTTTTGGATGCGTTAATTGTCTTCTCTTTGAGATTTTTGAGCCGTTGTCTCTTTTACAAATTTGCTTGTTTAATTTGTTCCTTATCACTGTATTTAATTTCTGGGCCCAAGGATAGATGATTGAGGTCTCAAAGCTTTAAGAACAAATTCTTTTAAATCTTCTCTCAAGCTCGCTATATTCTCATATACTCACATGTAGTTGTGTTAGTACGCTTATTGTTTGTTTACTATATATATGTTTCCTTCTTTCTGGTCTTGATGCATCTGATTCTCAAATCTCACTACAAGTTTAGTTTTTGTTTGTAATGCATTATAGTGCTTCTCTTATCTACAATCTCATGCTAATAAAACTGAATCCATGTCATACATTTGGAGAGACAACGCAGAGAAAAATTAAATATAATAACAAGAATAACAATCAATGAGATATAATTGCACACAATGACATTATTATTTTATTTCACAAGCAATATATATATATATATATATATATAAATGTGGATATTAAGTAATCCGTTACAAACATCTTGAATGATTTTTACTAATTATATCAATAGACTCAGTTTTTAATATAAGTATACAATCATCTTGCTATTCTAGTTAGGTACGCACTTTGATTTTGATCTAGTCAATATAACTATAATAATTTTTTGCCACATGATAAATAAGACACGTCATTTAAATTTTGCCTATTTTTTTTTCCTGATTTTAAAGTGTTCATCGTTGGTGATATAAAACATGTTTAAAATAGTATAAAGTTTGAAATATTTTATTGACAAGGCTTTGTTCGAGTCATCAGTATCTGTTAGTTTAATGGGTAAAAAAATGTTAGACAAACTAATTCAACAGAATCTGCCGACAATCAATATTGATCTGACAAAATTATAAAAATTCAATTATATGTTTAGTCATAGTGATATTTGTTAGTCAAATTATTAGTGACAGTAATTATCTCTCGGTGATTCAGCGTCAGATTTCAAATAAAGAGAGATAATTATATTTTAATTATTTATTCTGATGATGTGTTAGTTAACGTTTGATCCAACAATATTTTGTAAATCTTATATATAATCTCATCCCTTAATATATAATGAATAATCTTTCCGGATTTAATTAACATAGGAATTAATTAATTAATCCACTCGTGTTAAGAAAAATAATTAATTAAATTAATTATTCATCTTTTTTTTTTTAAATACCACTCCTTTTAAACTATACTTGTAGACGTTTTTCTGTTTGTTTTTTTCATAAAACAATTAAAGGAAAAGAAAATTGATCATCAATAGAAATGAAAATTATATAATGATGGGTTGGAATGGGGATGAGTGAAATTGCAGGCGAAAATAAGAAGCCAGATAAGCGAAGCGTTGGAGGGAGGGGAGGAGAGGAGAGAAGAATGTCCAGAGCACTTCAGGTGGATCCACGAGGACCTCAAGCCCTGGAGCAGCACCGGCATCAGCAGGGACATGCTCCACAGCGCCGCCGCCACCAACATGTCCAACTTCAGGCTCCTCATCCTCAACGGCAAGCCCTACCTTGAAAAGTACAAGACTTGTTTTGCCACCAGGGACGTCTTCACTCTCTGGGGCATCTTGCAGCTCCTGAGGTTGTACCCCGACAGCGTCCCAGATTTGGACCTCCTCTTCCAATGCGACGACCTGACTGTCGTCAAGAAGACCTCCTTCCCCGACCACCTCCCTCCCCCTCCTCCTCTCTTCCATTACTGTGGCGACGATCATTCCTTCGATATTGTCTTCCCTGATTGGACCTTCTGGGGCTGGTAATTTACAACCTCTACTCCTGCGCCTCTAAAACAGCTTTTTTTTTTTTTTTTTAGTGTAATGAATTAATATGATGATTGATTGATGAACTTTTAATTTGCTTGCAGGGCTGAGACCAACATCAGGGCATGGGAGAGAACATCCAAGAGCATACAAGACAACAACCACAGGAGCCAATGGAAGGACAGGCAGCCCTTGGCATTCTGGAGGGGCAATACCAGAGTGGCTTCCACTCGCCACACCCTCTCTCACTGTAATGCCACTGATCACTATCACTCCAAGGCGCACATTTATTCTCTGGTAACCAATCTTCTATATATCATGCACATATTCAGATGACAACCTTGATTTCTGAAATATTCATATTTTACTTTCAGCAATGGGATAAGGAAACCAAACGAGGGCGCAACAACCACACCAAGCTGGAAAATCAATGTGACCACAGGTAATTAAAGTTTGTCAAGTGTTTTTTTCCCCAACTTGTGACCGCTGATTGTGTTTATGAAAATGGAAGGTACAAGATATACGTGGAAGGGAGGTCATGGTCGGTGAGTGAGAAGTACATTCTAGCATGCGACTCCATGGCCTTATTCATACAGCCCAACTACTATGACTTCTTCTCAAGAAGTTTGGTTCCTTTGCACCATTATTGGCCCGTCTCCGTCAAAAATATGTGCCAGGACATCACTTTTGCCGTTGAATGGGGCAACTCTAATCCTGATAAGGTCCATTTTTCTCCCTCTCTCCAAATTACTGGTGATTTCAAATTAAAGTGACTTTTTATTTAATTTAATTAATAATATACACACACACACACACACACACACACACATATATGTTCTTATAACATGGTTGATTGATCAGGCAGAAGCAATTGGGAAAGAAGGGAGCAGCTTCGTAGAGCAGAACCTGAGGATGGAACTGGTATATGATTACATGCTTCATGTGTTGCGAGAATATGCGAAACTGCTGAGGTTTAAAGTCACGGTGCCAGAAGGGGCCGTGCAGGTGTCTCTCGAGACATTGACCTCCATGGTTAATAGAAAGGCCAGGAAGTTTCTAGAAGATTCCAAGGTGCAGAAGCCAGCAACAGATAGACCCCCCTGCAAGATGCCTCCTCCTTTTGAACCTCAACAGCTTCATGTCTTGCTCCACACAAAACAGAGTCTCATCAAGCAAGTGGAAATGGAGGGGAATCAATACTGGAAATCTCGTCACATTAATAACAAGTAATCATCAATAGATATTACAAAATCCCATTATTCATGGTTTATTAATAGCACCATTCATTCTTTAATTAAGCATAATGCATGAAAAATTTTTATATATAGCTTTAATATCATATTGAAATACAATTTTGTAATTGTCTTTCTAAAATTGACAATGCCAGATTTGAAAAGAGATACGTTGTTTAAAGTTCATCATTTAGGTGAGATTCTCGCCTGGTCAACTACAAAAAAGGTGAGATTATACATGCGTGCACATGCATCTTCCTAAATTTGATTATTAATTAGGCGTTTGGTTGTTGAAAATATTTTTATTTTAATGAAGTAAACGATGAAGAGGAATAAAATTAGATGCATGAAATGGGAATTTAAAACTGCAACAGTAGCTGTTTTAAGGAAATATGACCTCAATATATTTAAAAAACTCATCAAAATACTAGTTCAAGAATTAATAATAAAAAAACATGGTTAAACCATTATCAAATTGATTACATATAAAACATTTTATTAAATTAATTAAGATGTTGATTTGACAATTTATTAGTTTAATCAAGCAGGTTGATCCAGATTTTCATATTATGCTAGACCCGAACATGTGCTGCATGTTAAAACGAGGTCGTTTTCCTCCAAGGAATGCAACAAGGGCTGGTCATTTTACGAGAAATCCTGATCGTTGGTTTTGTTCCAAGTGTGTTTCTTTTTAATGGAAAATTAAATAAGGAGAATGACAAATGAAGAACTTATAAGAATATTAATACCAAATGAAAAATTTTAGTATTAAAGCATGGTAAAAGGAATATTGAAATTTAAAAATGTCAATGTTTAAAAATTTTAATTTGACATTAATTCTCTTACAAGGTACTTATGATATTTGTCATTCTTCCAATTAAAATTCTTAACTTTTTTTCCTTGTCTGGTTTGATGATGGAACTCGCTGCCATTAGAGAATTAGAGAACAGGAATAGAGGGACGAAGGTATGTGAATTTTACCACTTATTTATTTTAAGATTAAAATAATTTATTTTTATATAATTTAAATATTTTATAAAAAGAAGATATCATTTTATACTTGGTTACAATAATAAAAATAATTATTAATCAACCATTTTAAGATTTTATAGTATTTTCATAGATTTTTGTTTTATATAAACGATATATTATTTAATTACTTTAAAAATTTTATGATACATTCATTTACATGAGGCCGACCCAATTTTATTTTGGTCATATTAGAAAAGGTCTTTCCTAACCTGAAAAAAGTGAGATGAGATTTTTCAAGATGAGATGGAAAGTGGTTCGAGAAGGGACAGGACGTGTGATTGCTTTCGAGACATCTCATTTCAAATATTATAATATATATTATTATTTTTTAAAAAATATGCATTAAATATATTAATATAGTTTATTCATTTATTAATTACATTAATAATAAATTTTAATTTTAATTTTAATATTTTCAATCCCTATTTAGAATTAAAAGTTTTTTATATTAATAATTTTAATGGCATAAAACAAGTAGTGTGAGGTAATATTTTTTTAATAATATGTTAATTATGTTAATACAATTTTAAGTCCCAAGTCTTTTTCCTATGTTATCCATAGGGATGTTCATGGGACAAAACAAAACCGAAACACCTCCATCTTATGTAACACCCTCAAATTTACAAACCGATTTTTCGCAAATTATTAATTCAACAAATTATTTTTTTTTCTTTTTTTTTTGAACCCTTATCATACCCTTATCATGGTAGAAAAAATTTCCACCATGATACATCCAAGACAATATACCACAGTCTTAAAATATCTCAAAAAGCAATTAGAACCATGAGGGACAGACATGATCCTCATAGTATGTTATTCAAATTAGGTCATGAATCAAAAGGGACAGACATAATCCTCTTGGACATATAAATGCATTTAATAAAAAATTAGAGTTTACATGCTCCACAAACAAGATATGTCCTAAGTTGGCACAAGATACATCGTATAATCTAAAATAAGAGGCAACGTAAAAGATGGTGTCTCATACACCATAATTACACCTCTGGTGCTTTCTCGGTCGGATTCGCTCCTGTAAAAATATTAACCACGGGGAATGAGACTTAAAAGTCCCAGTAACCAAAAATTAATATGTAATGATGCATGCGGATGTAACTAATCATGCGATTGCTAAGTGGGCACACAAAACATTTAACCGAACAATATTTTCAAACAAACCGAACAAGTATTTAATTTGCATGACTACACCTTATATCCTCCTTTCGCCATGCTCGGACGCCAAATCACCCGGCCAAAGGTGAGTTGGACCAAGCGACACGCCACTCATTAGGTCCAATGAGGGCTTACCACGTGGTAATAATTAACCGAACAGAAATTCCCATTAACACCATACATTAAAATATCCTGACAAGTCATGCATCATTCAAATATCCAAACAGGA
The DNA here is from genome assembly GCF_029017545.1 of Prosopis cineraria. Lineage (NCBI taxonomy): Eukaryota > Viridiplantae > Streptophyta > Magnoliopsida > Fabales > Fabaceae > Prosopis > Prosopis cineraria. Next base: position 844,142 of record NW_026555344.1, read on the forward strand.
ATATATCCGAACAATAATATCTCATCATGATAAATAAAAATAAATTCTTGACCCACTTGGCAATAATTTCAAACAAGTATATAACAGTATTTATTTTCAATAATTCATAGTTTTTTTTCCAAACGACAAGTCAACACATAACCATTCACAAACACACTCATCACAACACATTAATAATGGTTACCTTGTGTCTTGAATAACAAGTTCCCCTTCACAACTCCTTTTTCACTACTATCTTTGTCAATATAATCTACATAATTATTTCACAATACTATATATTAATTTTACATTAAAATAAATAACTCTAATTTAAAGAATTAGAAAGTCTTAGATCTATAATCCATATTAATACTAATTTAAGTTTTATGCCTCATTTAACTTCCCAAATTCTTTTTCTAAAATTCTCGTACCCTAATAAACTATTTTTTTATCCTTAAATCACTTCTCGTATCACAATTTCATCCTTCTATATTCTAAAAATTCGTCCAAAAATAAATTAAAAATTTTAAAATTATCCTGAAGTCTCAAATCACCTTTCTATAACCTCAAAAATACCTATTCATACTTAAATAAATATTTAATAATCATAAGTTTATCCCTACATCTCAGATTCCACATAAATTCAACCATATAGATCTAGATTTTAACTCAAAAATTCTTAAACATGAGTTTCAACCTCAAAAAAATATTCTATAATATTTATTATATCCCTAAGAGTTTTAACCTATATTTTTAATCCATCATATCATCAGATTAACTATCATATAGAAAAATCCTAATCAGAATATTTACTCTATCCTACAAAATAATCATATCACTAGAAAGCTAATATTATTTAGAAAATAACTATAAAATTAATTTTGTAATTAAATAAATTTTTAAATTTTAATCTAAACAGGAAAGTTAGAACATACCTGAAGAAAAAGAAAATAATCCCCCCTTGCGAGAAAACGCCGAGCAACGTGAGAGAAAGAGAGAAAAATAATATAAAAATGGGATTGTGGTCCCAAAATTATATTTAAAAAAATTATAGGTTTGAATTTAATTATTCAAACCTTTGGGCCATTACTTGCAATTTTCACAAATTGCATCTTGGGCCCTTAATTGCAATTTTCACAAATTGCAATAAAAAATTCTTCATGCTTCCTCCACAATGCACCTCCTCTTTATACAGGAGGTGGTGCTTTTCATTCCCACATCTAACCGATGTGGGACTAAACCCCCTTCCCCTTTTTTTTTTACTTTCTTTTCTTTTCCTTTTTTTTAACTCACACTCACACATTAATAATATTTTTTTTAAATCTTAAAATTATATCTTAACAAAATATTTCTTATATAATTTTAAACTTAAGTTTTTAATTCATAATTAAATGCCTAACCATATTATTATTTTCAAATAACCTCAAATAATATAAATTACTATTATTATCATCATTTTAAAAAAAACTTAAATTTCATAAATTTTTTTTATCTAAAAATTAGGATGTTACATCTTATCTCTTGTCTTGAAAAAAGATTGAGACTAAATTTTTATTCCATGTTTTGTCCCATCTCGTTAAGAATTAAGACAGGATCGAGATGAGATTAAGATGTCCTGCTATCTCGATAAATCGAACAATATAAGAGAAAGGTATGGATAATAATATTAATTAAAATTTTAAACTACATAATTTATTAAGTTTAAAATTAAAATAACAAGAGTACATAAATCACAATAATTCAAAATTAGTTATTGAATTCTATCAATCATAATTATAAGTGTATAATATTATGATAGCAATTACAAGTGATATTTAAGTTATAAGAGTAACAATAAAAGACAAGTTAGATACAATATCAAGTCATTATTATTATTTTTTAATTAAGATATGCTAGGCTAATTACTCTTTTAAAAATAAAGCAAGAAATACTATATAAATAAAAGTTATTAAATAGATAGATATAATAATAAATTATATTAATATATTTAATATATTATAAAGAAATATATTATCATGTACTGTTTATTCTATATCATTAAAATTATCAATATAAAAAACTTAGTTTTAAATAATAATTGCACTTATTGAAATTATAATTGACATAATTAATATAAGTATAAATTATATTAATATAATTAATATATTTAATATATATTTTCAATGTATATATATATAATATTATGTCTCGTCCCACAAAGTTCCATCTTAATTATTTTCAGGCCGGGATAGAATCAGATTTAATTGAAATAGGTACAAATTAAACACCTTAGTTATTGACTTGGGATGTCCCAATCTCAAGGTTTGGAAACTGTAAGGCAAGTAAGACAATTGCTTTAGGCCTCCATAATAATTTCTTGGTACCCCTGTTATATATATATATATATATATATATATGAGTGTGTGTAGGAGTTGATATTTGTATTGTTATATATTTAATTGTATATCAAAGGGAATAAAAATTATTGATTGTTTTTCCTATTGAAAAGCTCCAATTATTTCCAATAAAACATTTTTTTTTTGCCAACATTCCTAGTATAACATTAGGGATTAGCTAAGCTCATTAGCTATATGAAAAATGAATAGCGAGATCCATGATATATTGATTTGCATTACAATAAATTGCTATAACATTTTTCATTTTCTTTTTTTTTCTGATTCTAAAACTTAAAACATTGCCCAACACCAGAAGGTCATATGTAGTTTTTGGCCATCAATGCAACATCTTTAAGTCTTATTAAAATCTCATTTATAATTTATATAATTATTATTGATTTTTTACATTATTTACCATTGAAAATCATTGGTATTCTTTTTATTAAAAATGTATTGCCACTGCACCCCATATCAATGCTAATATTCACATTCTATCACAATATATATGATGGACTAGGAGCACTTTGTCACTAATTTCCATCTCTCTATTAAATTAATTTAGAATTTTATTAGAATTACTATAATGTAAAATTTTAATATACAAATTTGTAAGAAATGATGAGTGGATTTTATTTTATTTTATTTAAAAAAAAGAGCCAAGTGCACATACTAGACTTTACCAATAATTTTGCCTTAAGCCTCAAAATTTCTTCACACAGTTCTATCCAATCTTGTCCCGATCCTTAACGAGACTTAATGATTTTTGAGATGGGATGAAATATAAAACAAAAATTTAATTTTAGTCATTTTTGGAGACAGGACACAGGACAGAAGTATCTCAATTTTATCACATCTCATAAATACCCCTACATATATCTCTGTATTTTCATGCTCTCATGTTGGTCAAATTATTTTTCAAAAGCTAACGTAAGTAGCTTTTCAAAATAATTAAAAATTTATTTTTTTTATTGTGATTATTTTTTAAAATTTAAACAAACATTATAAAATCTTTGAAAATAAATTTTTTTACAAAAAGTAAATTTTTATGGGAAAAAAGGTTGAAACAAACAAACCTGATGGCTTTAGAATAGTATCACTAAAAATGATTGACATTGGGAGCCGTCTAGAGATTGTGATTTTATTTTATTATCTTTGGTAAAAGATTATAGGAATGTTCACAAGCGTAGCAGAGTTTGGGCAGTGGAAGAAAACTGAAAAAGAACAAAGAAAGCACGATTGCGGATTGTCTCCCATGGAATGAAATGGTCAAATCTATAGCACCACGTCGTTGATGGATAAGCCTGGGCCTGGAATCTTGACTTGCTTTTGGAAACTCGGACTACTTAAACGAAAAAAATATATTAGGAATAGAAACGCAATTTTAACGAGTCCTAGTCGTGTAATGTCAGGTGATTGGATATATTTGTCAACGAAAGACAATATCTATGTATCTAATTGTGGGGATAAGCTTTCTCACGATCGACAACAAAGTAAACTTTTAACTCAGCCAAGTGAGGGATGTAGCAGCCAAAATTCAAACCCCAGTAAAATTTGGGGGACTACTATAATTAATTATATAGTACTTTTTACAAATAAAATCGTACTAAAAGTTGGGAGTGAGCCCCTTATAGACCCAACCAAGAATTTCATTCTTATCATTACAATTACAGTACAAATTGCTACCAAGCAAGAAACATTGGCTTATCCAAAAATTGAGAGAATTTAAACCCCTCATCTTCTTAGCATTTCATACCATGAGAGGTTACAATTTTTTGAGAAAAATTTTGCAGACAAACTACTTGTTATTTGGTACATGATATTACCAATTGTTTCAATATTCTGTATTCAAGCAGGATTGAATCTTAAATGGGAAAAGACTCTTCTAAGATAACTTTTTTTTATACACGCAGTTCATGAAAATAGTGCATTTTTTAAATGGTAAAAAGAGCAGTTCATGAATATAGTGCATTTTTTAAATGGTAAAAAGAATAAATTGACTTATAAATTATAAGTATAAAAATATTTAAGACCGTAAGTTTAATTTTTGTGCAAGATTCTCTTTCAATTTTTTAAAAATTGTACAATTCAATCTCTACTATTAACAAAAGTTTACATTGGCCATTATTTGAGCAAAGAAATACCTCAAAAATTATAAAAAAGGGACCAATAAAATTTTTAGGATTGTAATTTTTCATCATTTTTTTATAATTTTTGATGTCATTTTCTACATTTTATTGTCAATTAAGAGTCAAAACTATCTTTTGTTAATGGTAAAAGCTAAATTACACAATTTTAAAAAGTTAAAAGAAAATTTTATATAAAAAATAAATTTAAGATCCTAAATGCTCATAGACTTTTAGAATTTAATTTATTTTGTTATCTTTTTTTAAAAGCACATAAAGAAATATACAAGAGTATACTTGAATATAATAGATTTTTTTAATGAGACCATAAATTCTTATTACAAAAAGAAGAGTACATATACATTGTGGCATGTATTAGCAAGAAGAGGTTAGCAAGAATTTTCAAAAGACCTTGAAGTCTTTGTTTACTTATATACTAAGACATTGTGGTATATGTTATCCAAGTTAATTGAAAATCTAAATTATAGAAAATAAATTAAGAATAAAAATGTACGAACATACTTCTTCTTATGTTTATTATAAGTCATTTTTAAAAGGAATAGATGGCTCTTATTATAAGTTATTAAGTAAGATATTACTTAATTTTTTATTATATTAACAAGTCCTATTAAGGTATTAACAATGATAATTACGTGATTAACAAGTAATGTAACTTTGTTATGAAAGTCATGGACTTAACAAGGAGAATTAAGTAAGTGACAAGTTCTGTTAAGGGATTAACAAGTACAATTATATGATTAACAAGTAATTTATTTCTATTGCAGTAGTCGTGGAGTTAAAAGGAAAAGTTAATTAATTAACAAGTTCTGTTAAAATATTAACAAGTAAAGTTATGTAATTAATAAGTAATATAATAATCAAGTGGTTTGAAAATAAGGTTTATTATATATATAATTTTATGTATTATATAATTGAATGGATTAAGTAGCTTTTTAGTTTAAAACCTTTTGGTGAACCAAAGGGTATTGGGTTTTACACCCACCTTGGTCACCTTTGGAGAAATTAATTCTCCAGCCACTGCCAACGGTAGTTCAGTCAATGGTTGGAGCTCTGACAACAGAGGTCCAGTGGCTGCAGTCATCGACAACAGTGGCTAGTGGGTTTTTTTTAAATATTTAAACTGAGGATATTTTAATCTTTTTTACTTTTAACTTATTTTTAATTTAGTCTCATAAGACTAAACTGATATTTTAAAATTTTTTGGGAGCCACTTGAAGATATGTTGATTCTCTTATCCTTAAATGAAATACTTGCAATTTAATATCATTAATGTTCAGAGGGACTAACATTTTAGAAGGCAAAAACTAGAGGGATTGATAGCAATGAAAACAAACTACAAGGGTTAAAAGCAAAACATCATGAAATTATAAGGATCAAACATTATGTTTTTCCTTTAATTAATGATATGTGAAATACTCATTGGCTATTGGGGAAAAAAAAAACAAAGGAAAAAGCTTAGTGACATATATTCCTAAAATTTGTACCATTGAATTTGTGTAACAATATAAAATTCGATTAGCCATATATATTTCCGTTTAAAACTTTAAAAAATAATAAATAAAGTTGCAGGCATTGACTAAAAACATTGATCGTCAGCCTCACATTGATTGATAAAAAATAAAATAAAATTTCATAGACTTAAGCGTCTTGACTAATGTATTATATTGATCCGCCCATGTGTTGATGTATTTTAAATAAAATCGTGAAAAGGAGATAAACCATCAATTTCGCTTAAATAATTCAATCTATAAATGTCTTTATCAGCCAGTCTTCATGTGTACTCTTGCCAACCTTCAAAAGAAAATAGCAATTAAACAACTTGTATGAAATGTGTATCAATCAAAAATTAATTATTATTAAAAATTTAAATAAATACTTATCAATTTGAATTAATTTTTTATCAATAAGTATCTATTTAAATTTTAATAGCAGCTTATTCTAAATTAATAATAATCTATTCAAACTTATTTTTTATTTAAATTTTGGTAACAACTAATTCTTGATTGATATAAATTTCATGTAGAGGTATTTGATTACTATTTTTCCTACTTTCATTGTAAATGCCTAAATTATATATAGACACTTAATATTTTTTATCTAATCAAATAAAAAAAATATGAATTTTAATGTGTTAATCATATTAGTAACAAGAATTTATTATGGAATAAATAATTTATAAAAAATATACATATCCTTATTTAATAAAAAAACAAATACTTTAAATATATAAAAATAAGTATATAAGGTTTTCTGATAAAGGAATTTGCTCATTATTTACTCTTCTTGCAAAACAAAAAGAAAAGAAAGAAATAAAGAAAGAAACAAGGAAAGGAAAGGAATGGGAAAGGGAAAAGGAAAGGACATAAAATTTTCATCACTCCAAATAAGTTATCTTTTAAATATTTTAAGTTTTAATTACCCATGATAAAAAATATATGAATAGTATATACAGTAAATTTAGTATAAAAATATAAAATTTATAATAAATCACGTAATTTATAAATGATAACGTGTTTCATTTATTTCTCAAAATTCTATGTAATAACAGATAGAATACGTGTAAAAACATGTATAGTTTTACTAAATTTTTACATGCTTTCTTCATCATGGTAAAAATAATTATTAGCATTTAAGGATAAAAATCCTCTAAAGTTCATTTTCTAAAATTTCCTGAACTTTAAAGTATTTGATTAAATGAATATTCATGATTTTGCCACATAATAAACAAAACCATGTGATTTTAATTAAGTGGTTTCAATAATATAATATTTTATGTCAAATGTCGAGTGTTTCGTGTGTAAAATTACACGCTTATATTTTCTAATATTGAGGCCTAGATGTTCTCAGCTTTTGGAAATTGTAGAGAGTGAATGTTAGAAAATTTTCATCCAGTAGTACTTAAAATAAGACAAAACATAGTACCAAAATCCATATGATGGATATTTAACATATAAAAATAGACAAACATGCTTTAAAAATTAAAAAAGCGCACGCATCCAAAAACACCAGATAGGAAGTTAAAAACCGAGGCATCCTCAAAGATAACTTGGTATAAAGATTACCAAAAAAAAAAAAAGTAACTTAGGTATAAAATAAACGGCAATTAATTAAACATGGTTATTTCATCTGTTGGGACGTATCAGAGCGCGTGGCCAGCTGACCCCACTCAGAAACTCTACACGAAGATGGTCTCTTGGCGTTAGCATTTCAGAACTTCATTCATTGGCGCGAGCCATGCCATTGCTTTGTAACTCTGAAACTGCACGAAACGGTACATCCTCTGATAACGACTTTTTGTACTACTCGCCCCTGCCGTTTTACTCGTTTTTGAATTCAACGACCCTTGTTTCTCTTTCCTCCTAATTTCCCTTGTAGGCTTGTACCATTCCTGGGTTCTGTATAACTTCTATCCTGCGTCCCTTCCCTCGTTCTCCAAGTCTTTGTTCCTTCTTCTCTCTCATTATTATGCTTCCTTGTTGAAGCTCCTCTTCTTTCCTTCTCCTAGGCTCTTCGAGTGGTCGTCCAGAAGGTCAAACCTGAGGTGCGTTCACTGTTTTTCTCTGTCTTTCTTCTGGGGTATGTTGAGGCTTATGCTGGTTTTTGGCTAGATATGGTTTCTTGTTTTGGGGGGAACTTTTACGGGTTCTATTGATGTTTGACATATGGTTCCGTGAGTATATTTCAAAAGTGGGAGCTTTCATGAAGCCTTGATTTTCTTTCGTTTCATTTTGTTCTTAACCAGAGGCTTATGATTCGTTCCTTGATCCCCCCTGTCACATGGAGGCCTTACCTTCTGCCCCTCTTCTAGACTACATATTTCTCAAAACCTCGGGAGTACTTTGATTCTCTCTGTCCTAGAAAGTATGTTCGTTTGCTTCTGTCTTACTTTTTGGCAATGGAAAAGACAGTTGCTGGATCCGGTGGTTGATACTTTTCAACTCTTCCTCTTTTGCTTGAGCCCAAAGGATTACTTGCTTTTTGGCAGACCGTCCCTTTTCTCCTTCTTTTTTCAACTTTTATTGGACCAAAAAAAAATTATATTCAGCTCTGTTTTTCTTTATGTATCGCTTTTAGTTCTGTTTCAGCGTTGTTCTCCTTGATTGATTGGAGTCACAAGACTCTAAAACAAAAAAATTCGGATGCTCTTTCCTTTTCCTGATGATTGAAACACTGAATATCTGTGCTTAATAATCAGTGTCCTGGGAATTTTCAAATATTCATGCTCACATCATAATATAGACTCAGCAAATCCAGGGATACATTGAATATTGTTAAGGACAGCTGCGTCTCCAGCTTGATGTGTTACCTTCAAATTTATTATAACAAAAAAGGAAGAGTTCTTCTGCCAAAATAATTGAAATTTGTAGCATAGATAGCTTCAGACCTCAGAAACTTTAGCATAAGTATTCCAATTCACTTAGAACTGCTTTTAGAATGCTTCTGTGAACACAATAGGATTAGGAAAGCATGAACAAAGTGCTAGAGGCTAAGGAATATCTACTGTCTCATTAATCTTGACTGTTTTTGCTTCTTTCTGTTTCAGATATAATCAACTTTCTCTCTGCATAATTTCTTGGAAGCAAATTAAATGGCAAGTCTCAAGCTTGGTGTGGAAGTTGTGGGTGCTCATGACCTTTTGCCCAAAGATGGGCAAGGTTCATGTAGTGCTTATGTGGAACTTGTCTTTGATGATCAGAAATTTCGAACCACAATCAAAGAAAAAGATGTGAATCCATATTGGAATGAAAAGTTTTATTTCAACATCTCTGATCCAAGTAAACTACCAAGCCTCACTCTTGAAGCCATTATCTATCACTACAACAAAAGCTCAGCTTCCAAACACTTCCTTGGTAAGGTTCGTCTTACTGGAACATCATTTGTTCCCTATTCCGATGCTGTGGATTTGCACTATCCTCTGGAAAAGAAAGGCTTCATTGGACGCATAAAAGGAGAGCTCGGTTTGAAAGTCTACGTCGTTGATGATCCTTCTGTGCGATCCTCAAACCCTCTTCCTCCTATGGAACCCCTTTTCAATACAGGCCACTCAACTGAGGATCAAATTCAAACTCCAGTATCACTAACAGATGCAATCAAGAACACCATTCCTCAGAAGAAAACTGAGCCAAAGCGCACATTTCATAAGCTTCCTAACTCAAAACAAGATCCTGCTTCCTCACCAGGTTTGCAATCAAGTGTAAACTATGCTATGAATGAGATGAAATCTACGCAGCCTGCTACAAAAGTTGTTCAAGCATTTGCTAGCGCATCATCTCCGGTTGATTTTGCACTCAAAGAGACTAGTCCATTTCTTGGAGGAGGACGAGTTGTTGGTGGGAGAGTTATTCGCGGGAATAGGCCAGCCAGCACCTATGATCTTGTTGAACAGATGCGTTACCTTTTTGTGCGGGTTGTGAAAGCTCGAGACCTTCCAATGAAGGATGTCACCGGCAGCCTTGATCCATATGTGGAGGTGAAGGTTGGAAACTACAAAGGGACCACCAAGCACTTTGAGAAAAACAAAAACCCTGAGTGGAATGAGGTGTTTGCCTTTGCAGGGGACAATCTGCAGTCATCTGTTCTTGAGGTTGTGGTTAAAGACAAGGACATGGTTCTTGATGATCTTGTTGGAACTATAAGGATAGATCTCCATGAGGTTCCTACACGCGTTCCACCTGACAGTCCACTGGCTCCAGAATGGTATCGAATTGAGAACAAAAATGGGGAAAGGAAGAATGGTGAATTGATGCTTGCAGTATGGTATGGCACACAAGCTGATGAGGCCTTTGCTGATGCTTGGCATTCTGATGCAATCTCTCCTGGTGGAAGATCTTCAGCTGTCTACTCTCAGATTCGGTCAAAAGTCTATCATTCACCAAGATTATGGTATGTTCGGGTAAAGGTGATTGAAGCACAAGACTTAGTTGTGCCTGAGAAATCTCGATTTCCAGATGCCTATGTCAAGGCACAGCTAGGTAACCAAATTTTGAAGACAAAAGCTGTTCAAGCAAGGACCATGAACCCACGTTGGGAGCAGGAGCTAATGTTTGTTGCTGCAGAACCCTTTGAAGAACCCTTGATTCTTTCAGTTGAAGATCGCGTTGGTTCTAACAAGGATGAGACCATTGGCACTGTTGTTATACCTTTGACCACAGTGGTGAGGCGTGCTGATGATCGATTCGTCCCAAGTAAATGGCACCACCTTGAAAAATCTGTCTCATCTGCTATGGAGGGTGTGGAGCAGGGAAAAAAGAAGGAAAAAGATAAGTTCTTCAGCAGACTTCACCTCAATGTCTATCTCGATGGTGGCTACCATGTGCTTGATGAATCAACTTATTATAGCAGTGATCTTCGTCCCACTGCGAAACAGCTCTGGAAGAAGTCAATTGGGATCTTAGAGCTTGGGATTCTAAACATTGATGCACTTCAACCTACAAAAACAAGGGATGGGAAGGGGACCTCTGATACTTATTGTGTGGCAAAGTACGGACAAAAATGGGTCCGAACTAGGACCATTATTGATAGCCTCAATCCAAGGTACAATGAGCAATACACATGGGAAGTGTATGATCCAGCAACAGTTCTCACCGTCGGAGTATTTGATAACGCTCAAATTAATTCCTCAAATGGTGGTAACAAAGACTCCAAAATCGGCAAGGTTCGGGTTCGGATCTCCACCCTTGAAACGGGTCGAGTTTACACACACACTTACCCTCTGCTAATGTTGCAACCTTCTGGGGTGAAGAAGACGGGGGAGCTTCACTTGGCAATAAGATTTTCCTGTACATCAATGATGAACATGATGCATTTGTATTTCAAACCCCATCTGCCTAAGATGCACTATGTGAAGCCACTCAATATCATGGAGCAAGAAAAGCTTCGTCACCAAGCCGTCAACATTGTGGCAGCTCGGCTCAGCCGAGCCGAGCCGCCTCTTAGGAAGGAGGTGGTTGAGTACATGTCTGATACAGACTCTCATAAATGGAGTATGAGACGTAGCAAGGCGAATTTCTACCGTTTGATGCAAGTTTTCCATGGATTACTCTCAGTAGGAAGATGGATGTGGGAAGTTTCAAGGTGGAAGAATCCTGTAATGACAGTGCTAGTACACATTCTGTTTATGATGCTCGTGTGTTTCCCAGAACTCATTCTTCCAACAATCTTTCTCTACATGTTCGTGATTGGGATGTGGAAATGGAGGTTCAGACCAAGAAACCCTCCTCACATGAACATTAGAATCTCTCAAGCAGATGTTGTGATGCCGGATGAACTTGATGAGGAATTTGACACTTTTCCGACCACAAAAAGCTCAGACATCGTGCGTTATAGGTATGATCGGTTAAGGAGCGTGGCCGGGAGGATTCAGAGCGTTGTGGGAGACATAGCTACACAAGGAGAAAGGATCCATGCGCTTCTGAGCTGGAGGGATCCTCGTGCCACGGCCATATTCATGATACTTTGTCTTGTGGTTGCGTTTGTTTTGTATGTGATTCCATTTCAGATCATGGTTCTCTTTGCTGGATTTTACTTCATGAGGCACCCCAAGCTCCGGCACAAGATGCCGTCGGCCCCGGTGAATTTCTTCCGCCGCTTGCCGGCTTTGACAGATACGATGATGTAATTATAGGCTTTGTGTGGCAGTGCTTGTAAAAACCCTTGGATGATGTTTATGGAGTTCATGGAAGTTGATACGGATAATGTATACATCCTGTGCAAAACCGCAATGTTTTGGCTCAAAAATGGCTCAATTTTGGGTTCAAACACAATGTAATAATAGATTTCCCCCTCTTTTTCCTCGCACGATGTGGTAAATCCATTCGAGTACAATTTTTTGTCACAATGATCAAATTTAAAAACTATTAATTCCTAAAAACCTCGAGTGTAACTATTAAAACTGTAAATTTTTGTAATCTAAACTGTTAATTGATATTTAGACATGATTAGCTTCTGAATTTGATCATTGTGAATAATGTTTCCTAAATTTTAATTAAAAAATAAATATAATTGTGCCACCAAAAAGTCAAACATGAATTTAGGAATTAAATGGTGCCATTAGATCTATGGTTTGGAAAAGTCAAACGGAGTCATCAGTCTCATTTGTCACACCGCACGAAACTTAGACGTGTATGGGAAAGCCTTATCCTCATAATAAATTAGACTGTAGTGTGTACACACGCGCGCGCGTTTGATTAAATTATTGAACAATGACAACTTTATATGAATTGATATGTGGAAAATAAACTGTTGGTGCATTAGATACGTTAGGCTTAAAATCTTTTCTCATGATGAGGTGTCACATGATTGTGCCCCGCAGTCTAGGACTCTCCGGCTACATATGATAGAGGCATTGCGTGGTGGAAATCCTTATTTATGATCAACAAAGCCATCGCAATCATGATAAAATTATTATAAAATCTATAACTGAAACTTTTCTATATCTAATTTCATCCAATACTTTGTTTTACAATATTTTTAGCATATATTTTTCTGGTGAAAAAAAAGAAGACATATTTTAGTATGATTTTGAAAATTGAAAATTTTACATATATCTTTTTTTGTAACAAAATTCTACACGATTAATGTCAATTTGGATGCTTTAAATTAGTTAAGTTATTTTGATAATATCCATCATTATTTTGAGTTGATCAGTTGAATATATTGAACCTTAGAATCTGGTAAAAGAAAAACCCTTATACAGTTACTCTCCTCCTCCATTTCTGTCATCATTTGTAGTGCTATTTGATTTCGGTTAGAGAGGGAAGAGCAAATCGTCCGTTTCTGTTCTGCAGAGATGCTGGTCGGTCACTTCTTCCTCCGTTTTCGCTGACTTCAAGTTCTTTGTATTCTCTTTAGTTTGCTTCTACGCGTTGCTTTTGTTGATTGTCTCTAGGCTACCATTCTCTTTTCTTGGTTGCTTTCTCGTTTACATTTCTTCTTCTTTCTCTCTGTCTTTAAATTTTATATCTCTCGCGTTGGACTATGATGGGACAATTTCAAGATTAAAGGTCTATTTGAGATTGTTTTCATTTTATTATTATAAAAATTTATGTTTTGTAAAATATATTTCAAAAATAATAAAAATAATTATTTTTTTATTCTCCCTTACCCCTTAGAACAATAATTTCAAAACATTTAAAAGATGCTTTTATTTTTTTTTGTTTTTTAAAATGTTTTTTAAAAATAAGTTATCAAACAGATTTTTTTTATTTTTGTTTTTATGTTGAAAAACAAAAAACTGTTTTCATTTAAATCTCAAGCAAGAAATGCATCCATTGACCATTCTGTTCCATAAAGATAATTCAACTGCAAAATATGAAGATCCTGTTGGTTTTCTTCTATTTTATTATCTTATACCTCCTTTATTTTCTTTTTTATTTTTCCTTCAGTATATAACTTTGAAGTACTATCATTCAATAAGCGTTCCATTTATCTCTAGTCTCAACTCAATGGTTGACTCAAAAACAAGTAATCTTCAACGTTTATTTACCTAATTTTAATTCTTCTCAAGACTCACATATTACATAAAATGATTGAATTTGTAACTAATTCACTCACTTAATATGTGACAAACTGTCTAATGTTAAGCAAGTTTCCTGAGTTTGGATTGCAAAGGCAGAGAAAATTTCATAGATGAACTTGGTTTGGAATGGACTTCTAATTCTAATGATAATCTTTCTTATGAAAAAAAACAAAAGCATAGTAGAAGATCTAAGCAAGACAGGAAGGCAATACATGACATCACAATACTTTCCTGCCAATTTCAAGAAATACTATTACATGCTTGATATTGTCAGTAGGACAAGATGCCTACTAAGAGCATCATTCTTGTAACATTTTAAAATTTAACTCAATGCTTAATTAAACTAATTGAAAGTAATTGAATGCTTAAAGAGCACTAATGAATTTATTGGGTTATGGTTGTAGCTTAAACATTGAGTCCGAAGCAAAATTAGGCCTTAAAAGAGGAAGAGAATATAGAGGGTTATTTCTGTACCACACGCCACGACACCGAAATCACATATGTATGATGATTACTCTCTATATCACATGCTGTAGTTTGTGTAGCATGTGTCATGAAATGTGGTCAAAATTACGTATGCTAAATGCTAGCCAAAAGCTTAAAAATAGAAAGAGAAACTCAAGAGTTTGACTTGGACACCATTTGGGAGCATTTTAGAGTTTCTCAATAGGCCACCCATGATGAGGGCTTCATAACTTGGTTGGAGGAGTTGTTACATCCCACATTAAAGAAATTTGAGAAAGATCTTAAGCATATAAGCCGGTGCGTTGAACATCCCATTGAACTAACTTTTTTTAAAAAATTAATGACCTAGTGATAAAATAGTATTAAAGTCAAGCTCAAGACCTTCCCTAAGTTCTTTCAATATGGGATGTAACATATCACTATCATTATAAAATCTATAACTAAAACTTTTCTGTATTCAATTTTATCCACAACTTTATTTTTATTGTACAATATTTTTAAAATGTATTTTAGTGGGAATTTGAAAAATTTTACACACACACGTGTGTGTGTGTTTTGTGAAAAAAAAAATCTACGCCATTAATGTCAAGTTGAATATTTTAAATTAGTTAAATTATTTTGACAGTATCCATCATTTCAATTTGATTATTACTTTAAATGACTTAAAAATTCATAATTATGTATTAGTGACGTTAAAGTTTTCATTTGCATCCTCATTCATTTGTACTCCTTCTTTGTGACCTTTTAAACATTTTAATTGTAATAGATGGAAGTTTCTTCTCCTCCTCCTCTCCATTATTTTTTTTTTTTTAACAATGTATGGATTAAACACGAGACATAAACCTGAATGGACCAAAGAATTATTATAATGGCCCAAGTCCCTTTACCACTTTTCGGTTTTCGGTTTTTGGTTTTGTGAATATTTCTCCCTAAACGGGGCCGAACATTTATTACAAGGGCCCATAAGTGTTTACACACACACACACACACACTCGTTGAGTTAGTTCAGTATATATTATTCTTCAGAGTTGATCACTTGAATATATTGAACCTTAAAATCTGGAAAAAGAAAAGCCTCAAAATAATGTCGCATTTTGAATGGTTGGCTTAATAATATTCTTCCGGCATGGGGTGAATATACTTCAAGTTTTACCAAAATTTAAAACTTTCAATCCTTAAGTTTACCTAAATTATTAATTTAGTTCCTTGAATTTATCTTTTTTGTCAATTTCATCATTTATATTTTCTTACATTATTATATCAGTCCTTTGAGTTATAAAATACAACTTAATTTTTAAATTAATCTAATATGTAAAATATATTGATAACTTGACATGTATATATAATTTAATAAGAACAAATAGCCCTCAAGTCATTTTAATTTTTTTTATCAATCTAGTTTCTCATTCTGCTTTTCGTTTTTTTAAAAAAATTTATTCTGTTTTTTTATTTGAATAATTACACTTCTTTTTATTAATTTACATGGTTGCCATCTATATTCCATGATTCACGTTAGAAGAGTTTGAGAGATTAAAAGTTTTGTTATTTTAAGAAATTATCAATCTTTAGTTTCCATTCACGTCTTTCACACTACATAATATCCATGGCCATGTGTGACACTAGACAATTAAGGCTGTCATCTTAAGCCTAAAAAAATGTTCACTTATACTCTATATAATCGATTGTCATTTTTCTCATTAGGTATTAATGTTAATTGTATATTTTCATTTAGAAATTATTACTTGCTTATATCTTAGATAACTATTCATTAGGAAAAGCGATATAAAGATAGATAAATAATACTCCCTTCAGTCTTTAATATAAGGTGCTTTCAACTACTTTACTAGAATTAAAAAATGATAGTTAATTTATTTAACATGTCTTAAAATGAAAAAAAAATTCCCACTTTACTTCTATTAAAAATAGGAAGAGAGGGATACATATTATAAGATGAGCCATAAAATTAAATTTAAAATAGGGGTAAAATTGAAAAATGGTGATAAATGACCTTCATTATGTCTTATAGAGTTAAAAATATGAGTCAAATTATATGGGTTGGCTTGAATAACTAATCATAAGGGTTGGATCGAGTTAAAAAGTTTGACACAAATAAAAGTTTTTTCTTGCCTAGACTATATAAACCATATGGGGTATGACTTTGTGAGATAGCTCAATTCATATATCTTAAATAAATATTATGAATTAATATTTTGGTATATCTAAAATGACTCATGAAATTCATCGCTTAGATATGTATTTTAAAAAAAATCATGAAATAAATAAAATAAAATAAAATAAATGAGTTAACAAGTTATCTCATTTAATCTGTTAACCCTCAAGGATTGGGCTAAGTTGTAATTTTTTCAACCAATAATGAGTTAAACTCAACCCAACCCATATTTTTTCCAATCCACATGGTGTGAGTTGACACATTTTTTAAGTTTTAAATTATCTTATATTAAAGACCAAAGAATCTCTTTAAAATACATCTTATAATAAAAACAAAAGGGAGTAACACATCAAGCCCAGGGCCCATGCAAGCCATAAAGCAAATGAGGCAATTGCCTTAGATTTCCAAAAAAATTTCTTAACATCCCTATTATACATATGTGTAATTGATATTTGTACTATTATGTATTTAATTACAAATCAAAGGGAATAAAAAATATTGATCATTCTTTTTATTGAAAAGCTTCAATCATTTTCAATATAACATTAATTATTAAGCTAACCCAATTATCTACATAAAAAAGAAGTGAAATCCATAATATACTAATTTACATCACATTAGCTTGCTCTAAGTTCCTTTAATAGTCTCATTTTTTGTTTTCTTCTTTTCTTATTCCAAAGCCTAAAATATTGACAAATATTAGTATCAAAACTATGCCTAGTTTTAGATAATCAAGGAAAACCTTTAAGCCTTATTAAAATTTTATTTATAATTCATATAATTATTACTAGTTTTCACATTAATCATTGGCATCATCAGTCTTACTTATATCCTTTTATTAAAAATATATTGCCACCCCATATTAGTATTAATATTTATATTTTATCTCAATATATAAGATGGAGTAGGAGCATTTTATCAACACCAATTTTCATCTCTCTATTAAATTAATTGAGTATTTTATTAGAATTATTATATTATAAAATTTTAATATATGATTTTGTAAAAAATGATGAGTGTATGTAAATATATATATATGTATATATATTTTTTTTTAAAGGGGCTGACAATTACTCATGCTAGAATTTAATACTAATTTTGCCTTTAGCCTCGAAACTTCATCACACGGCTCTGATTGGGCCCCTTAAAGCATTTTGCCTTATATATTAAAACTCCTTCACATAGCCTTGATAATATTGAACCCAATACTATAAGTCAATAAGATATCCATGATCTTTGCTTTTCAAACTTACCTGCTGTCAAAAAAAATCAACTACATTCCAATACTTGTTTTTCTAGATTTAGAGCAGAGTCTCTAGTTAAAGTATAAGTGCTCTATGTTTTTTACGCGCGCGCAAAAAGAGCTAGATAATGAATACTACAAATGTTTGTGTCCAACTTCACTCTCGAATTCTCTTTTTTATGCTTTCAAGTTTTTATATTAATGTCTCATCACTCCTTTATCTCCATAGAACTAAATAATATTGAACCCCCTATACAAAAGGCAGCTGCTAGTATATTATTGCAAGGTTAGAAATTAAAAAAAAATAAATGATTCCATGTCAGCTGCTTGTATGTTGAGCATGCTTTTGTTGGGTTCCTCTGGTCATCACCGGGAAATTATGAGTGATGCACGCTCGGATGCTCTAATCTTGTCTTGCAGTGGAAACCTAGCATCGTACATAAGATTCTGCATTATTTTTTAAATTTATTGTTTTATGGGATTTGAATGATAATGGCCAATAAAGCAAAAGCCTTGCAAAAGATGCAGCTATCGTTATGGCTAAGACAGGTGACACATAACTCATTGGCTGACCAAAAGATGAAACCTTTACAGATCAACCTATACACACACACAAACACAGTCATACATAAATCAAAAAACCTTCTTGCAAGTTGAGGAAGAAGAGAGAAGAAGATACAAAATCAGAATGAGAATGTTGTGCAGGAACGCATCCAGCTTATTGCTTCTACTGGTTTTCCTGCTGGCAACAAATTGTGTGTACATTGAAGCTCAAAAATGCCGCGCAAGTGGTGTGGTCAAAGGCAAAAAGGCACCTCCTGGACAGTGTAACAAAGAGAATGATTCAGATTGTTGTGCAGACGGCAAATTCTATCCAGTTTACAAGTGTTCACCACCGGTGTCTTCCCGCACAAAGGCACATCTCACACTGAATAGTTTCCAGAAAGGTGGGGATGGAGGTGGCGTCTCAGAATGTGACAATCAGTATCATTCTGATGACACGCCTGTTGTTGCACTCTCCACAGGATGGTTCAACCACAAGAGTAGATGCCTCAAGAACATCACCATAAGTGCCAATGGACGTACTGTGGTGGCCATGGTCGTTGATGAGTGTGATTCCACAAGAGGGTGTGATGCAGACCATGATTACCAGCCTCCCTGTGATAACAACATTGTTGATGCCTCCAAGTCTGTCTGGGAAGGATTGGGAATTCCCAAAAATCAGTGGGGCTGGTATGATATCACATGGTCTGAAGCCTAACTGTCAGATATTTACACAGTACTGTACTGTCTGTGTCTTGCAAGCTTTAATTTTTTCTTGTTTTCATGTTTTAAATCCTTTGTCATGTATATTCTCATGTAACTGTGCGTGAGTGTGAGTACTGCATAGCCATTGCATTGTCTGATATGTAATCCTCATATACAGTAACTTTTTAACCAGTTCTGTGTGTCCGTTATACATTTTGCTAAATGGTCCAGCAGCTGAACTCCTAATACCATGCGTACAATTGTATAAAGCGTTGTGTTGTGTAGTGTTGGTCCTCCATTATTTGTGCTGGAAAATGACAAGCTTTTGGAATCAGTTTTAAATTGATGAGTTTTACAAGAAAATAACTATCTGTAATCTGAAATAATCTCCAAGCTCCGGTCATTTATTACTCCCTCCATCCCCATTCATAAATAGTTGCTGGACTCTTGATTTTCCAAATTATAAGAGCTAAAGTTGGAGAAAGTTAGTAGTGTAATTAATGCGCTCCTATTTTATTTTGCCCTTCATTTAGTGATCATGAATTATTTAATGCGTGATAATCTACTTGGGCATTTCTGGAAATAAAAACAAATTATATAGCATGTTTAAAGCATTTAAGACGCAAAACTAAAATTTTTCTTGGTATTGAAAAAAGTTAGTACTCCCTCGCCACCATAATATAAGACATTTTTTAAAAATTTTATCTAATTCAAAATATAAGGTGTTGAATAACTTTTATATTTGTTTTTCTAACTATATCTCTACTGCATTTATTACTCTTTTTTTCAAAAAAAAAATATGCATTAAAATTTTAATTATTATTATCAATATTTTTATATAGGATATTTAATGAGAGTGTTAATGAAAAGATATGGATATTTTTAAAAACTTAAACTTTCAACTAATATTGTTCGTAAATGTAAATTAGTTAACTATGACTTATATAATAATCTGAAAGAAGTATTTTTTATGTGTATTTAGGTACAAAGTAAATATGTCATTTTAAAGAGATACTCTTTTTGGTTCAAAATACAAGTATTTTCTTCTAATTAATCTTGTTCAAAATATAAACAACTTAATATTTGTAACAAAAACTTTCATTTTACTCCTTGTATTTATATTAACATCGATTTTTGTGTACATGAATTTATAACCTTCTTCTCACTTATCATAAATTAGAACTAAGGATAACAAAATATATTTTTTCATGAGAATAAAATTTTTATTGTTATCAAGTTAAAAAATACTTATATTTTGGTAAGAACTAGATATTGGCAACAACAAGAAGTAATATTATCAACATCAATAATGTAAAAAAGGGTCAAGAAAACTAAACTATTACGGTTAGAATATTGATGGGTGCTACTGCTTGGTGCTTACTCTGTTTTGTTCCTACAAAAGAATTAAAAAACTATAATGTAGATTCAAGGCATTTTAATGGAACGAAATTCTCTCCAATTAAAACTCAATTAATGCCGGCAAACTAGATTCCAGATTGCTAAAAAAATGGTTATTACAATTCAAAAAAGGCATTTTTGAAACTGAAGAGGCGTATGCATGAAATGAAATTAAACAAGGTTAGTGAAAAAGAATATAAGATTTTAATAATAAAATGTTTAACAAAAGTCACTCCTACTATATTTCAATTAAATTAAAAAAAATCTTAAAACTTATTATCTTTATCTAAAAATTTAAGTATTTCCTATTTTTCTGATTTTAAATATATCATTAATTTTTCTTACTTTCCTATAACAATTAAATAGGGTAAAAGAAAAAATTATAATAAGAAATTAATATCACGGCCTATATAAAAACTATAAAACCTCTCATCCAAGTGCCTTATACTCTTTCTAATCCTATTTATAAAATAAAAAGAGAAGATTTTTTGTAGTATATTTATAAGTCACTTTCAGCATTTTCATCAAAATAAAAAAAACTTGAAATTTCATTAATTTTGTTTAAAAATTTAACAAAATTTTAACTTTTTTCCTATTAAATATATACTCTATCATTTAATAACATTATCAACATTTGATAAGGGTAAAAGAATAAAGATGAATATAATAATCATTAAGGTTTTTTGTAAGTAGAACCAAAACAAACAAGCTCTCTCTTTGTCTCTCTCTCTCTCTCTCTCTCATAAATATGATAAGAGGAATATAAGTTATATCATTAAATTTTTATCACAAATTTTAATAAAAATAAAGTTAAAAATTTATTGAATTTTTAGGCAAACTTAATGAATTTTGAGATTTTTTTAATTTTGATGAACATGTTAAAAGTGACTTGTCATAAATAAGATGAGACAGAGTATTACCATAACATTGTTACATAAAATTATGACACATTGGTTGTCCTAATCAGCATTCACATTTTTGTGTTCGACCAATGCATAGTTCGAAAGATTGGTATTTGCAATTCCACTCTCAATATCTGAATGCTTTCCCATTGATGTTGATACAAAGACGACTACTAATTCCTTGCCCTAAGTGTTATACCTTTCATTTTCAATTGAAACCTCGAAGAATTAATCTTCTGTGTCTTTTTTTTTTTTTTTTTTTTTTGTAATTTGAAATTCAATTGTTTCAAGGGGTCAAAGTGCTAGTGGCCAAGCAAGAAGTCCTAGAATGATGTAGTTATTATCATTTTGGTTGAACAAGGTCGAATTGATACGAAGAGACCAATTTTCAATTCCAAACCTCTGAATATAATCTGGTACCTTTCATGTTCAATTGAGACCAGGCTGCATCTAACGATCCTCTCTGTTTTTTGTCCTTTAAATATTTGGAGGGCTTAAAATGCTATTATCCAAGAAACAAGTCCAAGAGATGTAGTTGTCATTTTGGTTAAACAAGGTAGATCAAACAGAATAAAGAAATTTTGGTACATATAACTCTAGTCTGGGAAATAACTACATATACCCCTCGACATTACCAGCCACAGATCAAACCCATCCAATCCAAGATATCACGACACGTACGTAGACAAACAGCATGAAGGGCTTTTTCACAGGAGCATTCTTATTTCTTCTGGTTTTCCTCTTGGCAACAAATTGCCTTCACATTGAAGCTCAAAAATGTCGCCCAAGTGGTGCGGTCAAAGGCAAAAAGGCACCTCCTGGACAGTGTAACAAAGAGAATGATTCAGATTGTTGTGCAGATGGCAAATTCTATCCAGTTTATAAGTGTTCACCACCGGTGTCTTCCCGCACAAAGGCACATCTCACGCTGAATAGCTTTGAGAAAGGTGGAGATGGAGGTGGCCCCTCAGAATGTGACAATCAGTATCATTCTGATGACACGCCAGTTGTTGCACTCTCCACAGGATGGTTCAACCACAAGAGTAGATGCCTCAAGAACATCACCATTAGTGCAAAAGGGCGTAGCGTGGTGGCCATGGTGGTTGACGAATGTGATTCTACAAGAGGGTGTGATGCAGACCATGATTACCAGCCACCCTGTGATAACAACATTGTTGATGCCTCCAAGGCTGTCTGGGAAGGTTTGGGAATTCCCAAGAATCAGTGGGGCTGGTATGATATTACATGGTCTGAAGCTTAATACTAGCATGTATTGATGTCGTACTATGATATCTCTACTTGGTATATGTGTTTTGTGGGCTTTAATTTTCTCTTGTTTTTGAGCTTGTGCACAAATCCTTTGTCACATGCAGCACCCTATATGTAAATATATTAAATAATGATTGCACTGTATGTTATGAAAATCTTGCATGCATGCTGGAGTGTGCACAAAGCAGCTTCTTAGCTAGTTAATGATGCGATTAATATGGCAGTGCTTGTTTTCCTATTTTAGTTGTGCAGTTAACAGATTATTGCATACCACGTTAATGATTAATTTTCATATGGGCTGAGGTCCTTGATTATAAATAGAACTCTGAAAGATCTTATCAATACATAACTCATGAGTCAGTGAAAGCCACCCATCCTCATGAGTTTCTATCTATGAAGCATCTTCTACGCCCAGTAAAGAAAAATGCTTTGAAAAGGATGCTTAGGACTCGCGGGCAGTGTACAGAACATTTGATCAAAAGATCCTTATCGTATGATTTGTAACATAACAAGAATTAAGTATCAAAAACCAAATCTCAAAGGATAAGAAATGGAAACTGAGCAAGGACCAAGATTTCAGAAGAAAAGACCTTGAACAGTGGTGATCTATCTACTTGTGTGCTCACTTTTAATTAATGGATTAGCTACCTATTTGAATTTGATACTAGAGGGAAAAAAAAAAGTCAAAAGATTCTGAAAAGTTGCTTTTCTGTGATCAATAGAGGATCACTGTTTCATTCCTTTCTTTTCATTACAAATATCGAATACATTGAAAATTAAGAAGATAATTTTTTTAATTAAAAAATCATTTTTTAATGCTTTGTGAATATTTATCGAAAATATATTGGCGCACATCGGTGTCGGATACAATACTAGTATACCACTATCGATGCATCAAGAGCCGACATCCAAATGACTTCATTCCACAGTACTTCATTCGGCTTTCTGCCGGTCAGAACCTTCTATAGGTAACCCTTCTCTTGACACTGGCTCTCAATGAAAGCACCAACATGACGAGCATAAAATTAAAAGAAGAGCCCATCCTAAAAGACTAACCTAATGAGTGAAAGAACCCTTTGAATTTATAAACCTCACGTCACTTATGAGGTTTCTCAATGTGAAACTCATGACATTGGTACATTCTGTTTTGGGCATTTAAATGTATTGGATGTTAACAAGAAATTAGAAGGCCTTTCTTTTGTTCTATGCTAAAGATTCTGATTATAGCTCAATCGTCACTATGTTATAGATCGTCATGACTTCTTAGAAATACTGTCATCATTTTTTTTACCCAACTTTCACCAATTGCAGGTCATCAATTTGAGTTCATGCCACTGTCATTGATGTTGTTGATATAGATTATTTCTTAATAAATCTTACTAAAATAACTATATATAGTGCATTGCTGCCAAAATCATGCACGTATGAAAAGCATCACTTGCAAAACAAAACTGTGGCCATAAATCTGTCATATCCCAACAATTTGCTTTGCAGTTCAATTCATGCCAACTCTCAAATTAATTTTAAAATATACCACTGGCCAAAAATATTAAAAGAAAAAAGAATCTCGTGAGATCAGCCAAGGCTATTTTAATTATCTTTTTCCTCAGCCTCTATAAACTTCTTTTTCCACTTTTGCTCCAAGCAAACCAGCAATGAATCGCAGAACCGAGATCAACTTCGGTGTCAAGGGCATCAATTTTGGTGCTGGCCATTCTAATTCTGACAAGCTGCTTATATTGCGAAGCTGGCAAGTGTCACCCCAATGGAAGGATCAGAGGAAAAAAGTCAGGTTCAGCACAATGCAACACAGAGAACGATGCAGATTGCTGCATAGACGGCAAAATTTATCCGACATGTATATGTTCACCATCTCTGTCTTCTCACACAAAAGCTTATCTCACTCTTAGAAGTTTTGACAACGGTGGGGATGGAGACGGCCCTTCGGCATGTGACAAGCAGTATCATTCTGATGACACACCTGCTGTCGCACTCTCCTCTGGTTGGTTCGACCACAACACAAGGAGTCACAAGAACATTACCATAAGTGGTAATGGTCGGAGTGTCGGGGCCATGGTGGTGGACGAGGGTGACTCCACCATGGGATGCGATGAATAACATGATTATCAGCCTCCATGTGACTACAACATGGTTGATGCCTCCAAGGCTGTCTGGAAAGACTTGGGCGTGCCTCTTACTCAGTGGGGTGGCTTACGCATTACTTGGTCAGACTCTAGTTAATTACATGATCTTGCGTTTCCTTGTAAAATCCAAGCGTGGTCATGTTGTTCATGAACAAATGTATATACTGTTATGTATTGAATGTTGTAACATGATTCTATTCAAGATATGTGGTTTCAAAATACTCGAGATCACCAACTTGAAATTCCGAAGTCTAATAATTTTGATCGCTAGCAAAGTGCCCCTTCAGTTGAACCTATTTACTTACAAAAGTGCATTAACATCGTTAAGTTGATGACGATGTGGCAAATAACGGTGAATTAGCAATAAGTCGCGATGCATGCTTTCAGAATGAAGACACAGCGGATGAAGAAACTCATCAACCAAGTAGCGGTGGCTATGGATTCTGCTAAAATTATCAATCCGACCGCTAGGGACAAGACTTTGACACCATCGATGAAGGCCCTCATTGAAGTATTATGGTTATTTAGCTAGAGACTTTGTATTATTCCATTCATATTTACAGAGGCTTTGTTAGATCGGCACATGGTCTTAATATAAAATTTTGGTCTCTCACTGATTCTCCTTTAGGTTGTAGGAAATTATTAGTACAGTTGTACAATGAGATGATCTGAGACTCTCTTCATGTACTTAATGGTTTTTTAAGTACGCTGCTCGATTTAAAAATTGAGCCATGGTATAGAGACTTGCAAAGTCATTTTTTTTTCCATAAATTTGAAGAGAAACCATACGAAGATTCAACAATAGAGGGAAAATAATTTACAAGGACAGCAAAATGACAAATCAGTGATAAGTCGAATCTAAATCAGCCTCCCCACTCCCCCCCAAAAAAAAAAATTGCTAAAGCAAACGACAAGCTAAAGACCTTACAGTCCAATCTTAATTATTTTCTTTCTTGTGAACACAGAACAGCATACATCAAAATCCCCACCATAATGATGGAGAAGTATTTTGACCTATCTTCTGTCATCTTCTGACAAGAACAAGGTTCGCTTCCCAAAATGAGATATACATTTTTCGGCAGAGGGCGTTTGAATTTAAACTCAATATATATATATATATATATATATAGATCTGTCGTAGACGTATTCAGTTTCTGTCAAAATCAAGCTTCCATAAAACTCCTCCATTTACAATCAAAAATATGGCCACAAATCTGTTATTTTCCAACAACTGCTAATCTCAACATCGCTTTCAAACCAATTTCAAAACCAACCATATCCTTCAAAAAAAAAAAAAAACACATTCACAGTTCACACCCTCTATAAATTCCATCACTTCCATCTCTGCACCAAGCACCCTCAACATCTCTACAGACACTGAAAAAGAAGAAACAGATCACAAGAATGAAGATCACTCGTCCCTCAAGACCATCAGTTTTACTTTTGGCTATTTTAATACTAACAAGTTGCTTATACTGTGAAGCTGGAAAATGTCGCCCCAGTGGGAGAGTGAGAGGAAAGAAGGCACCACCGGGACAATGCAACACAGAGAATGATTCAGACTGCTGTAAACAAGGCCAATTGTATCCAGTTTATGAATGCTCACCACCTGTGTCTTCTCACACTAAAGCCTTTCTCACTCTTAACAGTTTCCAGAAAGGTGGAGATGGAGGTGGCCCTTCAGAGTGTGACAATCAGTATCATTCTGATGACAAGCCTGTTGTTGCACTCTCCACTGGATGGTTCAACCACAAAAGCAGGTGCCTCAAGAACATCACCATAAGTGGTAATGACCGAAGTGTGGTAGCCATGGTGGTGGACGAGTGTGACTCCACCATGGGATGTGATGAACAACATGATTATCAGCCTCCATGTGATTACAACATCGTTGATGCCTCCAAAGCTGTGTGGAAAGCCTTGGGTGTGCACAAGGATCAGCCTCAGTGGGGTGGCATGGACATTACTTGGACAGACTAACTAATTCCAAATCATATTGTGTAGTTGTGCGTATCTGTATGCTAATATTTATGCGTGTTTAAGTTTTAGAAATGTTATCCGTAGTTGTTGGTCATGTTCATATATTATTATTCATCGACGGTTACGTTCTTGTACTTATTATGTACTATTTGAGTTATGAGTTTGTATTGTTCAATATGCGTTATGCAGGCTAATTTCCAGGAATACATGTATGGTTATGCTTGCTTTCAAAAGAAAATTGTAAAGCCTACGAAAAACAAATACACACGCATATAAAAATTAGATTATTTAAAATAAAGTTGATGACGTTAACACAGTGAGTGACAAAGGAAAATTGGCAAGACTTTATTTTTCATCCATCACAGAGATTGCTTCTTTATTTCAATCTCAAGCTTTATCTGCAATTCTCTCCGAATAATATGGGCGAGAGGCTTCATCAGATCTATTTGGAGTGATATTGATTGCTTATACATATCTTAATTCCGAAATTAATTCCTAATTGAGACTCTTGATGTGCTGCAATTCTTTTTGTTGTCAAGGAAAGAAAAAACAAACCCCCCCCGGGAAAAACAGAGACTAAACAGATTATGATTAATTCATATTGTCAAGAAAACACACACAGACTAAACAATTATAAATCAGTGGATTATAATTAATTCATATTTATATGTAGATTATGTCTTTTTACATTGCACGGGATTTAAAAAAGCGGAAAAATTGAACTTGCTTGAAAGAAACAGATTTTAAAATTGGAAGAAAACTTTCCAAACAAAAAAAAAAAACAACACTCAAACAATGGATTGTATGAAAAGTAAAAAAGTTTATTGAAAGAAGCAAGAAAACCACATGAAGTTAAAAGTCAAAAAATATTGTTTACAAGCGGACAACTTGCTATAAATTTATAGAAAACGTAAAATATATAGATGAAATCATGAGAGTAAGATGAGTGATAATAAATTACAACCATTACACAGCATTTTTTTGTTGGGGAAAAAAAACTTGCTTTTGACTAAATGTTGCCGGGGCTAATGAACCAAAAAGGTTCGGGATAGAACGAGGACATAAGAAATGATCCAGTTAGATCACGCATTCAATCTATGAAAAACCTAAACAATAAAAAACCACAATACTATTGAAATATTAAATGAAAGATTTGGCATAATAGACACTCAAACCACAATTTATATGGTTCACTGACAATGACAATTCTTTGCAGAAAGGAAATAAATCATTACCAGTCGGAGATACAACAATTTGAAATTGAAATTCCTACTCAAGTATTGAGAACAACGACAACCCAATTGCTAATCATGGGTCCAAAAGTCAGCTAACTTCTACTCTGATCGCAGTACTTCCCATTCTGTCTCTACTAGATACTCTACCACAGGAAAATTAGACCAGTGACCATGAATCTGAAATATATGCACATTACTAGTGTATATTATTGTCACCCACGCATTAAATCTATGTCAACATGGGAATTACGAATGTCCATCGTACGAGATGTCGGCCATGTACCAACAGAAGATGGTGGGGTGAGATTCTGATTGGCCATAATGTTATTCATACCAACTGGATTATGAACTGCGTGATGATCCTGACGATCCAACTCCATGGGAGCTTCTTCAACTTCTTTTTTCTTGTTCTTGGTCTTCGATCCACCCCATGAAAAGCTCCCAACTATCACCTATAGTCATGAATCAGTGTTTCAACCTACCCATCCAACAAGGGGTAAAAGATGGGGAGGGGGCATTGCATGCTAAAGACAACTTTCGGATTTGACATGGTTTTTAAAGTTGCTTCCGAAAGAACATCATGATATGATTTCCCTAGAAGAAAACTCGCAATTACCTGTACGGGACATGCTGCAATAAGCATTCCACCGACTCCTCCACCAATGATTTTACCCTCAGGACTAGCAAGAGAGACACTCAATCCACCAGTTCGATTGCGTGAGCCACCACTTTCATTAAGCAAGTAAGAGCCTGACAGGCACAATATCTCATAACGCCCCTATTGAAGTCGTAGTCCATGAATAAATCATCACATGATGACAGGTAAAATCTAATCAAAACTGTAAAGTAACAACTTTCTTGAGATAGAGCTTTAAAAAAGATTTGAGTCAAAAGAGCGAATCCCTGACTGTGACCAGAAGGCCAATATTCTTGATAATTGTTTTTTAATCAATGATAGATAACTATAAAATTTGGGTCAGTATCTTTTTGTTCCTTCATAATTAGTAACGTGAGAAACTACCAATCAGAAGCAAAGATCTCACTCACAGGTGAAAATGTTTCAACGGTGGCATTAAAAGAATCTTAATTTATTCAGTAGAATGCTAGAATTAAAAAAAAAATATTCATGCATCATCAGCATTTATATAAATGGATATCTTCTTAGCCATGCATACAAAAATGATGTGTTTATAAATAATGATGCTTGTCCAACAAAATTAAGGTTACATTCAACTCAATTTCAGGAAGCCTGGCATCTTGAAAGACCAGCAAAACAAGCCCCACATATAAAACAAGCTGCAAGTAACCATAAAACAATTTCACTTGAGCTTTGATTCTGAATTCTACATACTTTTTTTTTATATATAGAGGACCTCCATGAGGTATTAGCATTGATAATGAACACAGCAAACATGCATTTCAACCATGTATACTTATGTACAGTATCCATATGTACAAGCAAGTAACACTGAGAAAATGCTGAACCTCATATGTGACAGAACCACCCAAAGTTGAAGGCTGACGGAGGGTTGCATTTGAAACAGCACCATTGGCTGATAATACACACACGGCTGTAGACCCCTGCTGGGAGAATGCCATTATTCTTGACACAATATCCTATAGAGAAAGAAAAGTAAGTCTACACACAGTAATTCTCAAATCGTAACACAAGGAACAGAAAATGTAGCACAGCCCCTTGAAAAGGAGCATGCAGACTTTAAGCAGTTTTGACCAATAACATTTAAGATTTAATGAAGATATAGAATACGATCAGTCAGTCCAAAGTGAAATCTTTTTGGAAGTATTATATGCAATGGATGGTTCTGCGGAAATTAATCAAGTTTACATGGCAAGAGCAAAACAAAACTTTTAGAATGAATCCTAAGAGTAAACAGGCAAGGCACTCCATTTAATTACACAACTTCCAAAGTTATCTTTCTCTTCACCACCACAGATTTCAACATCCATGGTACATAAGAACACAGATTTTGGGAGTTCTATAGTTTTCAATGTACATGAACGTCCAGAGACCCATTTTATTGTATGCCTCCTTTCTCAGCAAGATACGCCACATCTTAGCTAGCAGGATAAATTAAAATATGGTTTCTATCGCTTTAAATAAGAGAACCAATATACGGATGCATATTCAAAATAAATTTCTGTAAATTTTACTACGATTACAGATACATTGATACATATTGATATGAATGTTTTACATACTTCTCCAGCTGCAATGGTGATGATATGAGGAGTGAAACCCATTCCAGCAGAACCAGACATCAATTCACCTAGCAAAAACCACTTATAATATCAAAAATGGAAAATAATCATATTCAAACCACAATTTACGTTTAAACAATCTGGCAGAGCCAAGATTTAATCAGCCATTAAAGACAGAACCTAGCAAATCTCTTTGCAGCTGCTCTAATTTAGAGTGCACATGCTAGAAAGAGAACTTACCACTCCTTTTGCCATGTATATTTATCAGATACAACCTTAGGCAAGAACAAAAGTATGAATTATAAGACCCTTGATCAAGTTAGATAATTTAATTTTCTTCATCCCAAGAATTAGTGTGAAAACAAGGACCAGGAAACATTCGCAAAGGATGTTAGACCCCATAGTAACGTATGACAGCTAAGTCTGAAATTAAAAGTATGGGATTCTGATAGGATCCAAGTTAGGTAGAGAGAAGAAAAGGAAGATAAATCTCTATTAACATGAGATCAGAATCTAAGTTCATAATATTAATAAGAGTAACATAAAACTGATACGAGAAAATAAAAGGAATAAATCTGTCAAGATGATACTTCTTTCAATAATCACACTTAGGAGGATCTCCAAGAACTAAAAGTCTCAAAAGTCTGTTTTATTTATGATATGCCTACTTCTGTGATGCTAAAGATGTTTATAATGCTAAATACAATCTAAAATAATGAATAAAATCTAGTTAACTAGATAAAACTGAATAAAATCTAAAAAACTAAATATCTAAATAAAATTTAAATAACTAAATATCTGGATAAATATCTAAATAAATTCTGAGATAACTAAATGCCTAAATAAAATCTAAATAATGCTATTAAATAGAAAATATCCAAAATAAATTAAAAATAAGATTTATTTCTAATATACATCTAACTTCTCAAATTATCCACTACCTCGCCATAATTGGTACTCTATCAGATTCCAATATATACTTTATATGGAATTGGAACTCCACATCTCCATGAATAAGCTAAAATTGGGACTTGTTCTCATAAAGAATGTTAAACAGTTTTGACAATGAAATATTTTCTTATGAATAATACAACTCCAGAAAGGTTTGGTCACATTGATGCACCTTTGGACTGCTGATTCTCAAGAAAATTTCAGCTTCCTACCGTCTAACTGAATAATCTAACCATCCTCACTGCTTGTAGGTGATTGCTGAAATTTCTCATTTCTATCATACATGGTTGTTGTGCTTTTATTTGCCAGTGGCCTACTGCAACAATGGCTAAGTTCTTCCACTGGGTGGGTATAGACCTTTGTGGGTTGCATGGTGTGCGAGTTTTTCCTCCCCCATGGGGGGAGGGCCGTAATGGGTTAGGTATGTGTGTGTATTATGCTTTTACTAGCTTTATTTGACTTAAATTTCTTTCCTCTTCTTATTCTTCACCGTTACTAGTTAAAAAATTAGAGGCTATTTGTTTGTTGGTGATTGCATGGGACTCTCGTACCCTTTTCCTATAAAGTTCAAGGCAAACGGCCTTCTCCTCACTTCCTTCATGGTGTCAAACAAAGCCATGTCAAACATGTCTTCATCCACTTTGGCCAAGGTTTGGCCTTTACTACAAAAGCCAACGATAGGCAAGCCACTTCAACTACTTGCCCCTCTAACTCAAGACAGAACGCACTGCACATGCAAGCCAGTTCCTATTTCAAAAATGTAACATTCAACTCGTCACACACGTAAACACTCCAAGGTGGCAAAAGAGAATGACACATTCCCTACAGTCGGCTCAAAACAGCACCACTCTCATGACAGGCCACCAGACCAACAGGATTAAATATATTAAGTGGTCTGCAAGTGTCATGATGTTTGTCAAAGGGAAAGCTTAAGCATCATTCCTGCACTGAAAACAGCATCAACTCTGAATACAGTTCACAGCCCCATAGGAGTAACAAACTTCTCTGGTGGAAAAACACCCTTTCATTGACAACAATGAACCCCAAACTGGATTTTATGAAGCAGGAAATTGTCCAAGTTTACTCAAAAATGAAGACGGTGAATAAGGCAAGGTAGCAAGTGGCCCCAAGGCCTGATCATGAATCTAACCTAAAGCCACATATGCCTTCTGATGATAGTGGGTCTAAAAATTCACATTCACCAACTGCATTAGGAAGGAACTGAGACTTACACGAAGCATCCTGTCTATAATTGTGTTATGATAAACCCTTGACAAAGCATACCTCGTTTGTGACCACCCTTTCCCGTGAAGAGGGGCTTTGTTCCATGCTACTTTGTTTGTCCTCTGAAATCTGTGTTATATATCGTTAAAAATTTATGAAGCCAGATCTTTGTAGGTTGAAAGCTTTTATGTTCTGCTACTTCGTTGTAAAATTGAATGGATTGTGCAATTGTTCGTGTTTCTTGCAACTTTAAACTATGATTTCAGTTTATGGGTTGTGAAATTGAAGGGAAGAATGGATTTTTTTGTGGGTGAAGGCAGAAGTTGAAATGGATAAAGAAGAAGATGAAGATTTAGAGGAAGAGATCAAGCAAAACTTGTAAGGGTATTATAGTCTTTCTATTATTCCATTACTTTCTATATTTAAAAAACCTCTTAGCAAACAAAATTCGTACAAGCATTTCATTTGCTTTTCTTTACATAACATCCACATTCCTCTTCCAATTCCATTTCCCTCAAAAGGTCTTCCATCATACCAAACAGGTTATAGAAGATATCAACATTTAGTTTTTCAGGGAGAATTTCCTGCCCCACTTGGATGCCTATCATTTCCCACTGAGTGTTTCTAATCAACTCTTGAATCAACCAACTCAGATCATTAGCAATCAATCTATAGAAATGTAAGACATTTGAAGATAACCTTGAGTGACACAACCTTCAAGATAAGGTACAAACAGAAAAATACCACTGACTAGGGTGAACCACAAGCCAATTATTACCAAGATGTCTGCCACTAGATTTTACATTTTCACATAGCTTGATCTAATTATTTGGAGGAGTGAAAAACAAGATTTTGCTAGATCAGTGCAAAGGCTAAATTCAGCTTACGCACGGAATTTCTATAGTCTTGTGGCATGAAGGACTTTTGAAGTAACCAAGTACTCAGATGTAGAAGCGTATGAAAATAACAAGCGACAGCATGGAAACTATAAGCATTAGAAAGAAAAACTAATACACCATGATTGAGCAAAACATATAAAGACTGAAAGAAACTATCAAGGCAAAGCTTGAAGTTGAGATTCTTAAGCTATCTAACACATGATCCCAAACAAAAGTTACTATTATATTGACCAAGACCTTATCTCATGTAAGGTTTGAAGGGCTAATAATAAACAAGTTAGATATGCATGATATCTACGCACTAGCTTGAGGGCGAATTTGGCGATCTCGAAATTTTCTCCTTTGTATCGAACATTTTACTATGCTTTTATTAGTTTGATTTGACTTTATTCTTTCTTTTTCTTAATATTTACTATTGTTAGTCGACAGAATAGGGATTGTGTTTGTCTAATGATGAGACTCTTTCGCCCTTCTTCCAATTTAGTTTTAATTCTACCAAAGAAATTTAGAGCAAATTCACTACTGGCTAAATAAAATCAGCTAAATAGTACTTAATACCACTATGCATTTTCATTTGCAAAACAAATAAGGACTAGTCAGATGAAGCAACAAGTGATAAATCAGGCAATGTTTGCTTTGCATATCCCCAATAGAATCAACATCAATCGTAGAAAAGTATAATGGCAAAACTGAAGAAAATTTAATTCATATCAATCAAATTAAATACCCACCGGATACTGGCTCCTAAAAACTAGCAAGAGAATGTGTGAAAGAAAAGACATAGACTCGTTTCCATGCAAGCATGCGGACATTAAGAAAAATATATAAATAAACCTTCACAGAAAAGAGAGAGAGAATTTATGGCTAAGAAATCAACAAGCATATAAAACATCAGCTACAGTTTAGCCCCAAATTATAATCATCTCAAACACACAAGAAAAGCAAAAGATGCATCAGAGATTTACCAAGAGAAGCCAACTGCTGCTTCTTGCCAGTCCCTGGTGGGCGCCCTCTACCCCGCTTATGGCTCTGTGTCACAGTTCCACTTCCAGACTGACCGGTTCCGGGATGACTAGACGACAGTGGAGTCAATGCCAGTGACACGGTTCCATCTGGACCATATTTCCTAGGCCTTCCTCTCTTCCTTTTGACAGGTTCACCAGATGGCACTCCAGATGAAGCACCCACGTTAACACCATGAGGTGAAATGGCTGAAGATTCTAATGGTAGCGTGGATCCAATAGTACCACCCCCAATGCTGGGTTGAAATGGTAGATTCGAATTAGAAAGTTGGTGTATAGTTGGGGAACCATGAAGCTCAGGCTGTCCTGCAGAACCAGCTATTCCTCTCTGCATATAGTAAGATGCAGACCCAGACAACGCCATTTGGTCCCCCCGATCCATGCATTTACTCCGAACTCGTGTAGAATCTTTTAAAAGTAACTTCCACCTTAACAACCAATATGTGAAAATCTATCACCAAGATATGTTCTCATACCTGGTACGAAAACAATAAGAAATAATAAATTCTTAAATTATTATTAATTTTATAAAATAAACTTAAATAAGAATAACATAAAATATACGAAATCCAATTCGTAATAAACAATACAATTGCTAGACAGTAGGATAAACATGTCAACGATGTGACTCAAACTTGAGAAAAACCACTATAAGCATTTCAAATCAAATAGAGGAGCCTGTAGCAGATAAAATTTCTCAACGTTGGCACTTGGCACCGTATCAATATTGAAATAAGAAGATCAGAAAGTCTTACTGTGTAAATAAAAGGAAGAGAAAAGGATACCCGACCCAAATGCCACCAAACATGTAGAAGACAACCATGAAGTATACGAAAGAGTATTGAAAAGGATATAAAGCTAAGAAGCCATTCACGCAAGAAAGGAAAACAAAGCACCGATCTTCGAAAAGCAATGAGTTAACGAGAAGACAAAAACATAAGCTATTTCACAGCTTACCAAACCATTAAAAAAAAAAACACAAAGCAAAACAAAACGACTTCAAATTGAAGATAAAGACCAGATGAACTGGAAAAGGTCCCCTCTTTACCAACTCATCATGAACCTTAAACACCAAGCAAGTCCCACGGAACCCGATAACCAGAGAGATACGACTGAAACTTTGATGCCAAAACCCAGAAATGAAAACCCTAAAAAGTAAAAGAAAGGAAAAGGGAATTACTCGAAGTCAATGCCAGCCCAGTTCTGAGTCCCCAGCTCAAGATGCGAAAGCAAGCCAAAACAGCTTAAAATGACACTGCACTGGACAGTGAACACACAGAAAAGCCATGCGAATTGGGTTAATCTAGAACAGCTTTTAACAACAAAAATACAAGAGGATTATAACGCATCATGAATCTGTAGTTGTAGAGAGAGAAAATAAAAACCCAAATAAGATAAAAAATAAAAGCGTCACACTGACATTTCTGAAAACATCCACTTTCCCCGTGAAGACCTCGAACTAGTGAGAGAAACTAAAATTTGAAAAGGCCTCTTGGGAATTAAAGGAAGGACGCAACAGTGCAAAGAAGCAATTACTACTGAGTGAGAAAAGGTAAAACACAGCTCGCTCTAGTCTCAGCACAAGTCCTTATCGGGATTGCATAATTTTCTAGGGTTGAGCTCTCTTGCTCTTTCTCTCTCACTTACTCGGTCACTCTATCTCTCTCTCTAAAATGCCGTTTGAGTTTCTCGCTCTAAAACGCGGTTTGTCTCTCTCTCCAATTTAGGTGAAGAGCTGATGGTGATGACGAAGGCATTGTGTACTGAGTGAGATTTCAGGAATAGGTTAGGAGAAGCAACCAAACTCGAACCGAGAAAAGCGTTTCTGTTTCGGATAATACTGAATATTTTATTTTTTCAGTAAACAATGCTATTATTTATTATTTTATATTTTAATTTTAATATAAGGAGAAGTTCGAGTCCATGGGGACTGTCAAGGGAGTCTATGCACGCGCCGTTAGCCGAATATTCTAATTCTATTTCTTTTTTTATAAATCTAATCTAATCTATCTAATTTCTATTTCAAAGTACGTGATTAGTTAGAGTACTTCTTTTTTTGGGCCAACCTAATTGCCTAAACCTAAGTAATTACTACCGAATTCTCCGATTTCTTTTTCAATAACATACTATCTTAGTACTTTTTTATTGACACATGCGCATACGCAAGTTATAAATACGAAATTATCTTCACGTTGCCTTTAATAACATCATTTGATTTGACTTATCTGAATAAATTATTTTTATAATCAATTAAATATATTTAGCTCTTTAAATTTTTTATTATTATTTTAAACTTTATTTTTGTTATGACGATTGTAAACCATGAAACCAAATTTTAGGTTTGAATTCCGCGAGTGTTTTAAATTCACCTATTCTATTAATATTTTGTATGGCACAATAATAACTGTTTAATTTATTAAATAATTATTAGATATTTTTTATATAATATTTAAAAGTATCAAATCCTAAATTTTCAGTATGCAAGGAATGTTTCTAATTATGAAAGAATTTTTGAAAAAAAAATATATTAATGATTTTTAAATATTAGTAGAATCTAAAAAAGGTAATGAAAGGTGAAGTCAAATATTTTTATTAAAGTGGTCAAGATAACAAAGCGTATATAATAAATAAAAAAATTAAATTTACACATATCATTATATAATATAAATATTTCAGTGTGTATATTTATATTCAATTTCATAAATATATAAAAAAATATAAACAAAGACTTTTATTTCTTATGTTTTGCTCATATATTTTTTATAGTATAAAAACAATTAATTACCATGTCTACGGTAAACTTTTAAATAATTTTTTCTCAATATAAATTATTATTAAATGAGTAAAAATTTTATCTTTCTTGTAAGCATTAAATGATTTAAATGCATCATTGGTATATAAAGTTTTGTCCAATTAAAAAAACTTTATTACTTGATCACTAAATTTATTGCTTAATTTTTTTCAATTGACAATCATGACATGTAAATATATCAATATAGTAATGATGCTCAATTATCATAAAATATTTATATCAATTATAACTTTTTGTTACAATATTTGACAAAGTTTGTTAATAATAATTTTTATAATTTTTTTCATCGAATATACAATGAAAGTAGAATCAAATGACCTTAGCAATAATTTAAGATCATGTGTAATATCGTCTTGTTGAAAATAAATAAATCTTATGATAACTATATCTTCAAACTACTAAAATAGTTGTACTATATATACATAAAAGATTACATATAGATTTAAAATGAGAATTCTATCTAATATTTTAAAGCTTTTGTAATGTGCTCACTTAGAGATTGAAAATATATAACTATTTGCATCCAAATTATGAATTTAGGGGCCCAAGCTTAACTCAACTTAATTTAATTTAAAATAATTAGAAGAAAATATTTATAAAGCCTTAGCTATTAAGTCAAAACCATCCACAATTCACCCATAATGAATAACCACAATGAAGAAAGTGGTTCCTAAATTTTAAAAAACTGGTGATCATGGGGCTTGAACACTAAATCAGGATCATTTATAAATAGAAAAATCCTTTTCTCAACAAGGATCATTAACATCAATAAACTACCCATCTCATATTTCATGTCTGCTACTTTATTTTATTTTTTCTTTTATCATAAAGTTTTAGTTTTTATTTTTTATTATACAGCTGGCATAACCCGCCATCTTTTCTTTTAGTTACGCATCTCTACTTCCATGCATCTACATTAATTTTTTTCATTTTACATTTTTACATCCGAGTAAACTGTAATAAGAAAGCCCGAATTCTCCAGTGTGATTGAAGTCAGGTTCTTCAACTCTTTTGAAACTCCACATTTGCACGCCTCATGAGACACCCTTTGTAAAAGCAAAACCACATCCCCTCCTTATTATCTTACATGAAAAAATAGAGTTTATGTCTTGATTGTCATATTTCACTTATAAA
The DNA here is from genome assembly GCF_029017545.1 of Prosopis cineraria. Classification (NCBI taxonomy): domain Eukaryota; kingdom Viridiplantae; phylum Streptophyta; class Magnoliopsida; order Fabales; family Fabaceae; genus Prosopis; species Prosopis cineraria. Next base: position 882,470 of record NW_026555344.1, read on the forward strand.
TTCATGACAGTTGTTGTGAATCTTAGAAAAGCAGTTGTTAAGAATTATGAAGTATTTACATAGCAACCTCTTTCGCTTCACATTTGTTGAGTTGTAAAATATGAAATTCCATGAAGACCCATTGTTGAAAGACCATGAAGTATTCATACAACTTATAAATTCATAAGGATGCAAGTGCTAAAACTAAAAGGACCAATTGTTCACATGACAAATCCCTTCAACTTCATGCTTGTTCAATTATAAAATATAAAATTCTACCCATAAATTCACGAGGATTAGCTATGAATATAAAAATCAAGGATCGTGAAGTATTCACATAACCACTCCGTTAACTTTACGCTTGTTCAATTGTAAAATACAAAATCATATTTCACATGTAAATTGATGAGAATTAGCTGTAAATCTAATAGGATCAGTTGTTAATGGCTAGCATTTCCTTGACAACATTTTTATCTCAACACTCGCTTAGTTGTGAATTTTACCTATAATTTGTCAAAAACTAACAATGCAACTAAAAATTCTGAAATCAAGTGATCATAGAATGAAATATTACAAGTCCGGTCATCAAAAAATAGGTCATGAGTTACCGAAAATAATATGGTTTTGTTTAATTATTTACTCTGACTCTTTAGCATTAAATAATATCTTAACCTTATCTTAAAACAATTTCATTATTTTAAAGTTATAATTTAATGATAAAATATATTTAATGAAAACTCATTATATTATTTTATATAGTCATTATAAAATTACAATAATACAATAAAATTAATATCTTTAAAAGTTAAATGTTAGATTAAACAAAATAAAAAATGATATTGAAAATCCAAAATCAAACTGTCAACGGTGACTCAAAAAGTAATCGTTGAAAGTCTCATTTTCAGTGGCTACACTATAAAGTCATTATTGATTGTCAACTTTCAGTTTATTATAACATTATTTTTTAAGAAATTATAATACATTTTAAAATATGTTGACTTTCAGTAACGACACTATAAAGTTATTACTAATTGTTAACTTTCAGTGGTGACTTCTATGTCTCCCATGAAACTTAGAGCTTCGGTAAAAATATACCATTGTCGTTGTTAAAAGTCTAATAATCAATATTGTCGTCGTGGATAGTTAACCTTTTAGCGATGACATTTTTTATCTTAGTAGATTATTCATTTTCAGCAATGACTTTTTAGAGTCATCACTGAAAGTTTTTTTTTTTTTTTGCTTGTAGTGATAGATTGTAGTGAATGTTATATACTATGGTAATAAAATTAGTAACACCTAAATACTACTCCCTCTATTTCTATATATAAAATATTTTTAATTGAATCTTGTATACCAATAAAAATTTATTATTTAGTTGAAATCACATAAAATCATAATGATCTTTTAATTTTGCCCTAATAATGTCACAATTAATATTATGGTGGTGGAAGGAAAAACACACAATTAATGATCTATTTTGATTTTTAAAACAAGGAAAAAATTATTTAATTATTAAAAAATATCATTGACATCCCTTATATTTAGAAACAAAATAAGCTTTTAGAAGATATCTTATATATAGGGACAAATGAAGTAAATTTCATTGTATGTACTCCCTCTTAAAAAATATAAGATATTATTAATCAAATTATATCTTAAAAGTCAATTAATTGTTTTTAAATTAATATCTTCTTTTTATATTTATCTTTATTTAATATAGTATCTCACTAAGAAGAAGGGTTGAATGATTTATTTATTTATTAAGAATGTTTTTAGAAAAAAATTTTAATTATATATTAAAAACAAAAAATACCTTGTATTTTAAATATCTGACCTCAAAAAAAAAAAATCTCCATATTTGTTAACCAAAGGAGCAAGTGTTGATGACAAGGCGCATTGAAAGCAAGTTCTTGAAAAGGGAAGACTGGAGCACGCGCTGGGGAAGTCGCGTGAGGGGGGTGGGGCCGGTGAGAGAGATGGTAAAAGAAAGTGGGCAAACTTTGGAAGCATGTGACTGAGTCACCTCTGCTTTTCTGTCTGGTCCCGTTCCTTCCCCAAAATATCTTTTCTCCAACTAGCCATAACCTCACCCACCCACTCCGTTTTCATCAACCAAAAAAAAAAAAAAAAAACAAAAAAAACAAAAAAACAATTGCACACTTGTACTCCCGTTTAGTAAGCAGGGTTAAAAAATGATTTTAATTCATGCGATGTACTTCCTTTATTAAAAACATATAAAATATTTTTAATTAAATTTTATTTAAATAAAATAATTATTTACTTTTAAATTAATTATATATTTTTATATTTATTTTTATTAAATATCTTACAATAAATATAAAATCATTATCAGGCATTTAAAAAAAAGACAATAATAACACATCAAAAAATTAAAAATTCTTTACATTTTTTAACAAACAACTTCTCAAAAAATACTTTATATTTTTAAACAAAAGGAGTATAATGTATTACATATTCTTTGAAATAAAATAATATGAAAGCTAATATTGCTATATTGATGCAATTTAATTCATTCTAATGCTCGATACAAAATATAATTTATATAAACTATAAATAAAATGAATTGGATTTTTAAATTTTATGCATCCCATAATAGGCCTCCTAGTTGAACAAAAAAAAAACAAACAAACAATTTTTTTTGGTTTTTTTGTTTTGCTTTCACACCTGATATCTTGACAATATTTGAGTATGTTGAGTTCATTATTTGCCCAACTTACTCCAAACTAATTCAAATTTTCATTTAAATGGGGTCCTATTTGAAAAATTTTGTGGGTGCTCAGTTATGCTAGTATATATTTTGAGACTCAAAGTCAAGATTCTAAATTAAATTGTTTAAGTCCCTCACTATTAAAACAAGCGCCAGTTGGTAAGGAACAAGCAACTTCTTCAAATCCAGCCTCTGTTATTGTTATTGTTGTATCGCCACGCTGCCACCTCGGTTTATGCTATCACTTCAATTAAAACCCTTCGCAGAGGATTCGAACAGACATATGTTTGGATTTTCAGAGGTAGGAGTTTTGTGCGAATAATTTTTATGTAATTAATATCAATCTATTATTCTTTTTTTGGCATAAAAATTGGATTTTAAGGAGGGTCAAAGTATGCTTAACGAGGTAAAAATAATTATAAACTGGAAAAACAAAGTCATCGTTCAAGTAGGTACCAAAGAAATGAGAAATATTCTAAAGCCACCCCCGTTTCTCAGACTCATCGTCTTTTGCATTGATTTAAAATTAAAAATATTAACAAAATTAAGACGCACTGCTCCGGCTGGGGAAGATATAATATAATAAACATAATTTTCATGATTAGGCCCACCTAGGATCGTCGATTATATTCCGAGGATGGAGGAGGTACTTGGATCTAGGGCCTTCATTGTAAAATAATATCCAATAACTTTGGAAGTCAACTTTAATGTTTTAATATTGCATTTGACCATATGTGCCCTCTCGTCAAATCTTTGATATATTTTAATTTAATGTTCCCTTTTTAAAAAATATAAAATATTTTTAATTAAATTTTACCTCTCAATAAAATAATTACATTCTTATAAACTAATTATATCTTTTTATATTTATTCTTATTAAATATTCTACAATAAATATAAAATTATTATTAATAGAATAATTTTAAAAAATAATAATTACATATTAAAAAATTAAAAATGCCTTATATTTTTTAACATTTAATTTTTTAAAAAATATTTTATATTTTTAAATAAAGAGAGTATCCAATATTTTTTTTTAATAAACTTCTCCGTATTTATAGTTCTTTAGGATATAATTTCTGATTTTTCTTCGGTCGCCAATTTTCTTATTATGGGTTTTCAATTTTCATGTGCTTTTCCCTTTAAATCGTGTCCATAAGCTGAGAGAAAATAATGCCTTCATGAGTAAACTACCAAATTTAGTAGGTATCGTTTCCTGTATCGTGCTCCTTTGCATAATAACAGTCTATTTGCCTGTTCGGTTCAACAAAACAAAGAAGAAATGTGGGATTTTTTTTTTTACAGGAAATATTACTCTCTCAATTCAAAAATTCAAAAATGTAAAATATTAAAAATTTAAAAATGTAAAATATTTTTTGAAAGGTTTGATTTTTAAAAATATAAGTTATTTTTAGTATTTTAAGATATAATTAATGTATTTTTTTAAGTGCTTATAATAAATAAATTACTTTATATTTATTTTAAAATAAAGCATCATATTAAATAAGGATAAATATAAAAAGATGATATTAATTTAAAGATAATTAATTACTTTATCAAAGACGAGATTTAATTAAAAATATTTTATATTTTTTTAATAAAGAGAATATATACTTATTTTTTATGTATTTAAATTAATCACCTCCCATCAAATTAATTGATATATATGGATTCTTTTAAAAAATAAAAGTAATAATAACAAAAGTTAGTCATTGGATAATTTATGAATTAGGTAGTTGGCAACTAGATTTTAATAAAATAAAAATACAATTAATTTTTATATTTTTCTTAATATTACTATACAATATTTTTGTACGCTAGTTTAGATATTTTTTAAATAAAATTATATTTTTAATATTTTTTATAAATATATATGTACGTATTGTAATTATATCATATCTTGTGTTTTTAAAAATAAAAGTATCGACATGACGCATATCAATACATATGCATTTATCATAAATAAAAGTATATACTTGTAATGCTTATTTTTAATTAAATTAATATTTATTTTTTTAATTAATGATGAACTCTAGTTAACTTTTCATATTCGTATTTTTAATTTAAAAAAAATTAAATCCATGCGCACTAATTTGATTGGAAGGAAGTAGTTTAACTACATAAATTTAAATATGTAATTTTTTCCCATTGTTCCATCTATAGTGGGAGGAATTTTAATATTCTTTTTTCTAGAGGGGAGGGGAGATGGGAATGTAGACATTAAAATTACGTCATGAGATTCTTTCAATTACAAAATATAGGGGAAAATAATATAATTTAAAATAACCGGGAATATTAAACAATAATCTTGTAATTACAAAAAAATATTTTACTCATTATATTAATAGGTTATGCCTTTTTTCTTTCATCTAAATCTCTCCCATTATAACTTTGTTTTCTTTTGAAGGAGGTGGGAGAGAAGGGGATATTTTCATCCATTTTTGTTATCCAAACGAAAGATAGGGAAGGAAAAAAAAATAGAAAAGATTGAGGACTTCCAAAAAAAAAAAAAAAGTCATGCAGATGATAATTTGAATAGTTGAACCACGGGATCTTGATAATAAAATTTGGGATTAAAATAAACACCCAATTTATTCAAAACACCATATTAATGACACCGTTCTAACCTATCAAGCATCAAGCAAATGCAGGACTAGAAACATTTTATAGGCAAAACCTGCACCAAGCTAATATATTGTTAGCTGTTACTTGTTAGAGTTGCTTCATGACACAAAGGACAGTTCATTTATGGGCATCTGAAAAAATAAAAAAAATTGTTGCTACACACAAATGACATACTCAATCGTCAACTCACGTTGATTTATTTTAATTAAAATCCACATGAGTCCACTCGTTATGATCTGTCTAAAATGTGGTGCGAGCGTGGTGGGCCTCCAATTCTGAGAGAATTCAACAAATGGTTTGACGTTGCTAATAATGCCTGCTTTTTAGCCTTTTACACCAAACCTTTTTTGTGAAAGTGAAGCCATTTTGACAGTTCACTATTTCCTGTCATCCATTTCCTATTCAACTTATTCAAAGAATGTTGTCCCTTTTGAAACAATCAAATGGATTTTCCTGCAGTCAAAAAAAGAAAGAACCACTTTATGTTTAATTTAACTGGCAAAAGAGCTGGGAATCAAAGATTTCGAGTTCAAGCCTTCGCCCAAATTATCAGAGAGAAGGATTCCCCTGTTTCTTTTGAACATTCACCAAATATATAGAAAAAATACTTTCTCTCTTCTCACCCATATTTCTTTCATCCTTCCTACTGTTCTTGTGGAATGTTCAAGCAACCAGGATCTCCTTTAACCAAAAAAACACACATCTAAATCATTCATATGATCATATCATATATGGTTCAATTATTTTAGTACAAAAAGTTTTGTAAAATTTGAACGGTACAAATCTTATTTAAATAGTTCAAATCATATACTATAAACCTCGAACAGTTCCTTACCTATAGGATCCATTCGCATGTTCAAACTTGTCATTGTGATTACAAGACGAGAGAGTGGGAAAAGGCCCAATTATCTAATTGTAAAACAAGCCCTTTCCATCATTCATCACTCTGAAATTTTAGTTTGGGACTTTGAGTAAATTAGTGTTAAAACAATTAAATTTAATTCATTTGAATAACCTTAGTCCTTTTTCTCAAATAATTTCAACTTGTGGTCCTTTCCTAATAAAATTAGGAAGAACAGTCCATATAAAGAGAGGGGTGAGTAATTAGTGAAACAGAAAAGTAAGAGAGGAGCACAAGTTAGAGATCTGTAAATAAAGTTGCTTTTATGCTGGTTCCCGCTACCAAAAAAGAGCAGAAATTTTCAATCCAAAACTCATGAAGAGTTAGAATGCACTCTTTCTAGCCCTTAATTGTCTAAAAATAGAGAAATTAGACTTTGAGGGATGCACCTCATGGACTCATTTTCTCAGAAATTTATCCTCTCTCATTGAGTTGGAAATGTCAAGAGGAAAACTCTCGTGCACTAGCCTTTTATTCCTCACTCCACTGGGAGGTCAAGGAACTTGAACAGTACAATGTTGACAACAAAACAAATATTTCACAGATAGAATCAAAAGGCTGTATTTGAAAGCAGAACATTTGAGCAAGGTGAAGACATGGTATGAATAGTTTTCGATTAGGATATGAAATTATGGGCGCTGAAATCATGCCCAGTTTCTAAAATGGCTCTACGCTTGCCACATACAGGCAGATAGTATTACAGATTAAATACTCATCAAGCGCAAAGAAATAGTATGAATTCACAGTTGAGCGAACAAAAACTGTGAGCAAGAAAGCAGCTATAGTACAATTAATCTATCGGATAGCTTAATGGAACAATATTCAACCTCAAAACAACTTCGAAATTTGCAGAGTTAAATGTGTTATCATGAACTACTCTAACTTCATTTGTCAAGCTCCATTGCCTGGGCAGCTTTAGCTTTAGCTACGGCCGTCAATTTAGTCTTCACTTTTCTCTTCCCAACCTGAAATCCACTTGCAGCCCTCTTCTTTGTCTTGTCACTGCCATCAACCTAAATATATTTTCCAAGAGAGAATTTAGTAAAAGAAAAGGGGGAGCCTCTCAGTATACAATAATCTATTAAATTCTTCAAACAACATAGAACTAAAAGCACAATTTAACCAAAACCTCTCAGATTTGTAATTTAAAATCAAAGGAAACATTTCATAAGTAGAGCGCGAAAACATGCCTTCATCTTATTTTTCTTTGCCACCAGCTTCTTCTCCTTCTTTTCCTTCTCTAGTTTCTCTCCTAAATCACCGCAAAATCAGAAACATGAGCCATAAATTCCCATGCGACGAAGACAAACGGCGAGATTTAAGTGCCTGAAAGCGAACGATTCACACACAAACACACAAATAAGCAGAAGCAAGTGAACATACTTTGGAGATCGAATACGTGCTGTTTCTTCCTCTTAGCAAGGTTGTTCTTCTTTGACATTATTTCGTCTATTTCGAATCAGGGTCCTCTGGTTGGGTGGAGTGGCCAAGACTCGAGTCTGTGGACAAACTAGCGAAACGTTTGCTTGCATGAACCCTAGCCTTGATCATCGATATATTCTACAAGAGTCGCATTTGAATTGAGCCCATGTTTTTACAAGTCCAAAACAAGGCCCACAAAAACTACGCCAATTCACTTGGATATCTTCTGTTTCTTTTCTTTTTTATTCGTATCAATTACATGAGTTATGAATTTCAAAAAATAGATCCCATTATTTATGATTTATAAATTACGCAATTATTTTTTGCAAGAAAAAGGTGTGTATATTTAACGATATTCAGTCATAAATTTCTATAATTTAGCAATAATCGTAAAGCAGTTCTTATTAATTTTACATAAACACTCTCAAATTCTATCTAGCACTTGTCACACACGTACATACAATTTAAACAATAGCACATTTTATTTATACTTATGGTGATTTAGATAAAAGAAATTCAAATTTTATATGATCATATGATTGGATCAGATTCAAATATTATCAAATCCAATTAAAAATACAAAAATAATGCAATTCTGGCAAGATTCCCTCGCGTAGTGTACCTGCGTGTACATGTCGCTGATGGAAAATAATCTAAATCCTTTTGAGTGTGTGTGTGCGTGTGTGTGTGTTGATAGATAGAAGATGATCCAAATATCCTTGAGCGGTGATATATCGAGGACGATAATGGATCATTTATAGGCTTGCTAATATTGACACTATGTATGTAAAGAATAAATTATTAAAATAAATAAAATGAAGATATAAACTGTAGTATTGGCACCTAGACAACAAGATATCGTGGAAAAGTCACGTGTGAACGATAATAATGTGAATGATGTTTGCTTTATGGTAGGGAGGCCCAGCCAGTGGGGTATGCTGCTTTGCAGAGAGATTTTTTTCCGTGTCAATAATTTACAGATAGATAGATTGTTTGTGTCTTCCATTATGTTGTCTTTAAGAGTGATGGACAGGGAAATATTGCGGGATTTAAATCTCTTGACTTACATCTCTCACCTTTTCATTTTTAGTGTTTCGTTTTAATTAGGTACATAGCTACCTATTATATACTAATATTCCATCTGTTTAAAAATATAAAATATTTTTAATCGAATCTCACCGTTCAATAAAGTAATTATATACTTTCAACTAACCTTATCATTTCATATTTATTCTTATTAAACACCTTAAAATATATATAAAGTCACTATTAATAGGGTACTTTTGAAAAAAAAGTAATGATTACATCTCAAAAGACTACAAATATTTTACATTTTTTAACATTCAACTTTTAAAAAAATATTTTATATTTTTTAATGAAGAAAATAACATTTAACAAATAAGTCATATTTTTTAATAAGATAGGAACAAATATAATTTCGTTATAGATTTATATTTTATATTCTATCCAAATTTTATTTTATTTTATTTATAACATGTTTTGATGGTAGAGATTGATCGTGGGAAAAAAAATTGAAAACTTATTAAAAATAATATTTTGTTAGTACTCAGTAGATTATAGAAACTTTTTTTCCCACCGTTGATATATTAGACAAAAATTATATAAATAGTTCAACATATATCAATATTGAAAACTAACATGATTAATTTTTGAGCCTAAAATGTCCTTTGCTAGTCACAAATTATTTTTCAAATTTTTTAAGGAAACCAAACATTTATTAATTTGATTTGTCAAAAACTTGTGATTTTTTTTGGGTATAGAAATCAGGAGTAGCATGATCCTATAACAAAAAATTAGGGGATGATGTTTCAAAAGCACATTTCAAAAGCTCCCCTGGACCATGTTGAGCAAATCCACTTTGCAACCTCATTTGAGCGCGCTATTTAAAGGTTATTTAAAAAAAATTTACATCCAAATAACATCCTATTTTTTAAAAATACAAAAGCACTTTTTAAATGTAAAATGTTGAAAAACCAAACAAACTCGACCTTCCTCCTGTGCAAGTCCCTTCCACTGGTCATTGCCTTTGTGGAGAAGAATTGGATTATCCATATTCAATATTTCAATATTTATGTTTATTTTATATTTAGTAAAATAAAAATTTATGAAAATTATAAAAAAATTTAATAAATTTTATTACCAATCTGGACAGCCTATATTAATATTGTATTACCAAAATAAAAAGTATAAAAAATTTAATATTAAATATGCATGGTCTAAAGTATATTTGGACGATCAATTTATAAAATTTTTAATATTAATTTAAACCATTCAAATTAAATCAATATATTCTAAATTGGGGAAGAATAGATTTACTAATTTTTTATCAAATTTTATTTTAATAAATATAAAATAAAAATAAAATTTTAAAATTTAAAATTAAGAAGTTCCAAATTTCCAATTCTTCTCCATAGGACAGCAGAGGTGCAGCAGAGGAGGAAATCCGAAATCCAAGTTAAAACCAACCGGGCTCTCTATGAAGGGGCGATATCGTCATCGTCTCATGGATTCCGGGAGTGATGTTGGGCTACCTTGCAGATTTATTGAATATATGAAATAAAAAAAAATCATTTCGTCATGATTTTAAATTAAAAATATTAGTGTAAAGAGAACGCAAATCCAAAACAATTACGCAGAAGTGATGATAAGATAAAAGGAAAATGAAAGTCAGCAGGAGCATTGAATTGACAGGATCACGGATCACTATAACATTGCCCAATCATTCCGTTTGGACGAGTAGAAGCAGCGGCATCGTAAATAACATCTAAATCCAAAGATTCCTAAACAAAACAGCCACTCAAACTCTCTAACTAATTTCCCTTCCATTAATTGGTCCCACAAGATGCCCAACCCCACTGCCGTCTCTTTCCCCTCGGCATCGCTCTTTTCTTTTTCTAATTCGACACTATAATTATAATTATAATTTGCAATTACTCTCTCTCTCTCTCTCTCTCTTCCCACTTCCAACCTGTGCGTCTTTTCATTTAGATTTTATACATATAGATTCAGATGACCCGTACACCTCACGCTCACTCATCTTCCTCGCCATCCTGATCCCCTCAAAATAATTGGCGGTGGAATTATAAAAATCGAAATAGTAACGATTGTACTGAACCATGGGAATGAAAATAAAATAAAAATTCCACAAGCAATTATGCCAGCAGGCTAGACTTGAAAGTTTCAAAGCTCTGCCTAGCTCCATCCCCAGCACCATCTTCGTTTTCTTCTGCGTCTCTCAGAGATCTTCCCTCTAGCTTTGAGTTTTCCAGCCATCATATATATCTTTATTATTACTATATTTTACCTTTTGTTTTCAATATCTTGTTTCGTCTCTTGGACTTGCAATCGGGAGTGGGGAGATTGAAGAACTGTTGGGTTTGGGAAATCTTGATTTCTCTGCGCATAAACGATCTCTGGGCAGAAAATGTGGACCTCGTGAAGCTACTGATTTCATAAAGAAAAGCAAAGGGGAGACATTCTCTCAGCTCTAGGTCAATCAGTTTCTTCCCTTTTTCCGTTGGCGGAGAAGAGGCTTAAAGGTGAAGTTGCTTTTTGGTTTAGCTGGAAAAGTCGGGCTTTACTGAACATTTTTACTATTTAGCCTAAATCTAAAGTTTTAGTAACATTCGTGTGGTGGTTGAAGTCATTGAGTTGGCTCTTGACTTGAGAAAACACTCAGATGGCTACCCTTCATCTGTGTCTTTCCGATTCTTCTTCTAGGCAAAATGCAGTTAAATCTTAATCTTTGATGTTGTCTGGCTCTAAATACAAAGATAACCGTCTTTTGAATACCATGTCCAAGAGCATCAGGAGTGGGTTCTGGCTCTATCGTTAGTTATGGTTGTAATAATTTGAGGTCATCACTTCTAAAAATTATCATTTTCCCTTGTTAAATGATGTAGCTTTACTTCTGCAGTCATTTTGTTGATTGTTCATCCTTATCTGTTTCTCAATCTGACAAAATCGCAAGCAGTTCCCGATGGTAATTGCTGCTTAAAAACTGTGTGTAGATGATTTTTCGTTTAGGAGAGAACAAATGCGGTACTTTTGTATCCATAATGTGTGTTAAGATGGAATTATTTGAGATTTTGTGTTTACCCCTTTGCCTTCACTTAAAAAGAACTCTCAAGTGATCCACAGGCTTTCCTGGCTCCGACATATGCAAGGACACTGACAGTTGGATGAGCTGACCAATCATTAAAACCACTTTACCAAGTTGTCTTGTATCGGTGCGTAAGGTTGATATAGTTCGGGTGGATCTGAGTGGACTGCATGTGCCACTTTTGGATATACTCAAAAAGGCACATAGTTGAAACTTGAAACCAGAATTTTCATAGCTTCTGATTTGATTAGCATATCATAATGGGGATTCAGTGCTCCAGACTCATTCCATGTTGTGTGAATTCACAAGTAAAGGCTTCCATTCTTGAAGCTCCAGATACTGGTGGGTAAATGTGACGATACTGTGCCTCTTGTTGTTCTGGGTGATGAAAAGAAATAATGACTGATTTATGTTTATATATGTTACAGAAAAGGAGGAAAGAAGTGAGGCTAATAACTGGCCTGCATTCCGTGAATTTTCATTAGAGCATCTAAAGAATGCAACATCTGGTTTTGCTGTTGAGAATATTGTATCTGAACATGGAGAGAAGGCACCAAATGTTGTTTATAAAGGAAAGCTGGAGAATCAAATGAGGATTGCTGTTAAGCGCTTTAATAGAAATGCTTGGCCTGATGGCCGGCAGTTTTTGGTAAATGTTCTCTTTTTCTAAATGAAATTTCAATTACGTTTCTAATTTTCAATCGTGATGTTGATGACCTATCACCACCAAACGAATGGTATAAATTTAGATTACCCTGAGTCAATCATTGGTAATGAATAAACTGTTATAACCTTAAAGAGACACAAGCAAAGGCATATGGACAAGGATTCTCATGTAGCACCAACCTCAGTCTTTAAGATTGAGTTAAGCTTGATGTCATGGGTTTGATCCTTATCCATGCTCCTTTCATCTCCCCTTGTTTCTTTTTTTTTTTCCCCTTTATTTTTCTGCGTGTGGTTTGTTGTTGTTGTTTTTTTTTTTTTTTTTTTTGGGTGGGGGTTAGCTTTGGGGAAAGGATGACCTTGAAGGTTGTATGGACCTATATTTTTGGAAGACCATGCTTGATGATTTCTTTTTTTCCTTTTGGCTTTTCACCTACTGTGCTTGACTTTTGCTTTACATTTTAAATGAATTTCTTAAAGGTTAAATGAATCTCTACGTGCTGACACATATTATCAAGTCAATGTACATTTATGGGAACATGCTATGTGTAATTGCTTCATAACATTGAAACTAAATACAAGCCCTCTCAATGGTGGTGATCTTAATCCATACTAAGTATAATGTTCAGTGCTTCCACTTCAAGAAACTACTTCTTTCAACCTGCAAAACTTTCCCGAATTCTTAATACCACTTAATAGGACACAACTTTGCCTAACCTCAAGACTTTTGAAATTCTTTATGACTTCTAAGGGCTTCCAATTACCCAGAAAATTTTCATGACTGTAGGAGGAAGCGAGATCTGTTGGTGAACTCCGCAACCAGCGACTAGCAAATTTGATTGGTTGTTGTTGTGAAGGTGATGAGAGGTTGCTTGTGGCAGAATTTATGCCAAATGAAACACTGGCAAAACACCTTTTCCATTGTAAGAGCTCCTTTCATGCTTCACCGAAACATTCCTTCTATCTTTAATTTTTTTTATTAGTGAACATCTGATCAATGTGTCATGAAATTCATGGTTTATATTTATTCTCTGCTTCATGATAAGTTAGCATTGGGGCTAAGATGGGGCAATATATGGAACTAATTTTAATAAGCCCCAAGAGTTCATTCGTTTTCCTGTTGGCAGTGTAATGAGATCTAACAGTTGCAGTTAATTGTTTGGGAGGTATTATCTGGACATGGACATATCCAAATGACTTTAGACAGGGTGCCAGTACAGCATATAGAGACTACAATCATGCAACTGTTTTGTGATGATTAAAATTGAGGCTCTTTTTTATTGTATATATTGTTCAAATCTATCCTCTTAAATAGTGAGCAAGAGTTATTTCCACCTTCTAAGAGTTTGAACAAACACCTCAATAGGTGTCAGATTCTAGCCCTACTGAAGTGGTTTGTGTGAGACAAATCTGTCATAAGTATTTGTAAATAGATATAAAATTTCACAGCATATGCTGTCCGTCACCTGTAAGGTACTTTATTGCTTTTATCTGGTGAACCTTATATTTTAAGGCGATGCTTTGAGTTGGTATGGCGTGAAATAATATGTTCATGTCTCTAAATCAGGGGAAACACAGCCTATGCAATGGGCAATGCGATTAAGAGTTGTTTTCCATCTTGCACAAGCTCTAGAATATTGCACAGGAAAAGGGCGTGCCCTCTATCATGACCTTAATGCATACAGAGTTTTATTTGATGAGGTAAGATTTTCTGCTCCACCATATTTTTTTGAATATCTTGCAAGATTAGATTCAAGTAAACTATGTTAAAAATTTTGCAGGATGGCAATCCTAGGCTTTCTACTTTTGGCCTTATGAAGAATAGTAGGGATGGGAAGAGTTATAGCACAAATTTGGCTTTTACCCCTCCAGAATATCTGAGAACTGGTTGGACATATTTCTTTATGCTTTTGGTTTCATAATCAGAAAGTTATGATCTGTTTATGTAAAAAAAAAAAAATGTTTACAGGAGTCTTTGCATGAACACAATACGTTTGCATTTTTTTGATCTTCCAGAAAATTTCAAATGCTAATATTGATGTGTATCCGGTTACATTGTCAATGACTTCAGCGGAACAAGTTATTATGTTCTTATAAGAAACTGAACTACTGCTAGAGGCTTATGTTTTCTTTGTATGCCACTTGGCCCTCAAATTCTTGCATTTGATGATGCTTTCTTTTCTCCCACTCTCCGTTTTCCCTCCTTGGAGCATACCCTGGGCAAAAGTAGCTTGATGTTGCACAAATTGGCTTTAAAGATTATTGAGAAATTGAGATTGTCTTTATACCTAATGTAGTAAAGTGCTCTGTTCATGATCATATTTGAAAGATATCAATTCATCACAGTTTTTTTGTTTGGTCCTTTTATAGCATATTTTCTGCTCTGCTTGATATTTGAAAGAGAATGGTTGCATTGAAAGTTACAAGTTTTTACATTCAATATTTTGTAAAGATCAATTGATTCAGGACTTCTTATAGCTCTTGCCTGTTATGTAGGGAGAGTAACAGCAGAAAGTGTAATATATAGTTTCGGCACTCTTTTGCTTGACCTTCTAAGTGGGAAGCATATCCCCCCAAGCCATGTAAGTTATTCTTGCTGAAGCAAATTTTGTGATTCTTATTGAAGCATAATTATTCCTCGTCCATGGCCCCTTATAAATAATAGAAGGAAAGAAGTAAAGGAGAAATAAGTTGAAAATTGCAAATTTTTTTGAAGAATGGTTAATTGTACATGAAAATAAGTACTTTTAATATTTAATTAAAGTGAAAGGTTGCATAGCTTCCTTTAATTATTAGTCATCCCTAAAGTTGCACATCTAATTATTGAAATTTTGGAGCAGGCCCTTGATTTAATTCGAGACAGAAATCTTCAAATGCTTACAGATTCTTGTTTGGAAGGACAATTTTCGGATGATGATGGAACTGAGTTGGTACGCTTGGCATCTCGTTGCTTACAGTATGAACCTAGAGAAAGGCCTAATCCTAGATCATTGGTGGCTGCCTTGGCTCCTCTTCAGAAAGAAACAGAGGTTGGTCTGTTATTTTTATCATGTAGCAGATAGGAGTCACTTTCGAGTGGCAAATTACCAATATGCTTAACTTGGTGATGAATATTATTTACAACTTGACTGCTCAGGGCTCTCTTTTCAGTAAAGGCAGAAACAAAATGAAGTTGATTACTTCTAATTAGATTGATATTTTTGTCATTAGGTATCTGTGTAATTAATTACCTTTTGTTTAGCCTTGTCTGATATTTAGCTAAAAGGTGGAGAAAGGTTTCAGCCTAGTCTGATATTGGTTTAGTACATTGTGTGAATTGAAATTAGAAAAGGGAGGCTTTTGCTTGGACTGGGATAACTTAGTTTTAAAATTCCTTGGTGATGTTTGGTACATGAGAATTTAATTTTCCAAGTACTTGGAAATCTATATAAAGTATTTCAGTACAAGAAGTGTGCCAAAAAAAAAAAAGAAAGAAAGAAATTTATGTGCTGTATCTTAAATATCATAGGAATATTAATTTTTTTGATATGCTTGTGCCCAGACATTTTAAAAATAGATTTCTTAGCACTTGAAAATTATATTTTCCACATACAAATAACGAGTAAAAGATATTTGATGTGGTTAACTAATTTGGAGATTCAACTAGTTCTTGATGGTTGTCTTCGCACATTTATTCCTTTCTAGGTTTCTTCACATGTCTTGATGGGAATCCCACATGGTGATGCTACCTTTGCTTCGTTGTCCCCACTTGGTGAAGCATGCTCGAGAAAGGATTTGACTGCCATACATGAAGTTCTGGAAAATATTGGCTATAAAGATGATGAAGGAGTGACAAATGAGGTTCCCTTTATTTTTATACTTTTATATTGATGAATTGCTGAGCAGGATTAATGTTTTCCCTAAAGCTGTCAATTAAAGCCAAACCCATCATCACCGGTTCTTTTAAGATTGAAAATAGTCAGGGCCGGGCTGCTACTTTAAGATAGAAAATAATAATTCGGCTTAAGGGGCCTGCCCTTTTAAGCTTTTAAGCCCTTTTATTGTTTTCCTTTTTTTTTTTTAATTTCAATCTGAAAACGAAAAACAAAAGATTGAGTATATAACTAAAAGAAATGAAAACCTTAGACTCATTCCCCCCCTCCCTCATTCATCCATCAAGATTTAGTTGGTGATGCTAGCAAAGTCTAATTTTTATTGGTGTTAATTTTGATATTAGACTTTAATGTTTAAGTTTTATAAATTTGTTGTGCTGTGGATTGATTTAATTTTCCTAAACTTAATCTTATGTGTAATATTCTTTTTAGGATTATAAATGTTTTTTCAGATTTTAAAATTGAAAAAAGAAAAAAAAAATTAAGGCTAAGGCCTGCAGTGCTGGCCTTTCATCCTTGAGGGCTAAGATTAGGACTTGCAAAATGAAGCCTGAGGTATAATTGGGTTTATCAGGACTAGCTTGTTTAGGTTTTGGCCCTTCAAAGGCCAGCCCCTTTGGAGATGGATAATTCCTAATTGATAGCTCTAATTTTCCCAAAATTAGATTGTTTATTAATATGTTATACTCACACGTAAACTAGTCTTGTGATTTTTTTCTTCGGTTTGGAGATTCTGACTTGTGCATTCTTTCTTCCTAAATTGCAGCTATCGTTCCAGGTTTGGACTGATGAAATGCAGGAAACACTTAACAGTAAGAAAAAGGGGGACGTTGCTTTCCAGCAGAAGGATTTTAGAGTTGCAATAGGGTGCTACACACAGGTAGAGTTGGACTTCTAATGAGTTATATGACATGTTGCAAGCAGTTATATGATTTTCATGCCTGTGAATGATGCGATCAAATATATTCATGATCAACAAAAAAGCATTTTATTCTTGATTCGAATATATTTTTGGGGTAAAATATAGTTCAGTAACTTGCAGTTTGGGTCATGACTGGTAATTTGGGTCATTCATACTTTGTCACTATGTGGTTCGAAAGTTGACATTCTAATTACCACGATGTTTGCTTGTCAGCACAATGCTATTTTGTGCTTCATTTTTGTTGAATCAATCCAAATTCCATCTCAAAATCCCTAATGTCAAGCCCACTCTTCCTAACCAAGTTTTACACTTAAATTCTTGCCTAATCATTTGTGTAAGGTCTATTATGCCTTTGTAATCATTAACTCGATGCTTTTTCTTTCCTAAAAACAAGCTTTTACTGTAGGGATATGAAGGCCATTTCTCATCCTAAAAATTATTATTATTAGTTTGTTTCATTCTATTCCTTTTTATGTATCAAATGAGATTCAAATCTAACATTTCCAAATCTCCACTTCATAATTGAGCTCTTTATGCTCCAAATTTGTACCCCATCTTCAAATTCTTCCCCAATCTGTTTTGCAGAAACTTGTTTCAAAATGAATACAGAATAGGGCTGCACTAATAGGGCAGATCTCTTGGATGGCATAATGTCAACTTTTGAACCATATGACATCAGAGCAAGAACAGCCAAACTCGTGTGATAAACTTTATTATACGCTAGTTTTTACTATCTATTTATTAACAAGTCCACTGTTTTATAAGCAGTTCATTGATGGCGGAATAGTGGTTTCTCCAACCGTCTATGCACGGCGAAGTTTATGTTATCTGTTTGGTGACATGCCTCAGGAAGCACTGAACGATGCAATGCAGGCACAAGTCGTATCCCCTGTATGGCACATAGCATCGTACCTTCAATTTCTTGCCCTCTCTGGACTTGGTATGGAGACTGAAGCTCAAGTAGCACTTAAAGAAGGCACAACTTTGGAAGCCAAGAGAAGTGAAACTTCTGGACATAAGTGAAGAGCGTGTACAGAGAGTCTATTTCACTTTGGTTGCTCTATAGGTCCATGAAATGTTTACAGTGCATTGAGCATTAAGCATTTCTTCCAAGAAACAATGGATAAGTGTTGGTATCCCTATCCCTTTTTGGCTGGGTTGGGCTGGCTACGGTGATCATTAAGTTTTGTACTATGATTTGATCGATTAAGCATCACTCCAAACTCAACCTTGATGTGAAAAACCAAAACTTCTGTTCCCAATCTCGTACGTTTAGTTGAAATGCCAGGCATGATTCTATTCTATGGTTGTGGGAATATTACCAGCGTCAAAAGATGCTTCAATATGATTGATGAAATTGCTTTCATGCGCAACATTACCCTGAAGTCACTCGCAACATTATTCCACAACAATTTTCTTGGATAAAGAAGAGTCAACTCACGTTAATATTAAGTTCTTCAATAAAAATGTAATGTGCATGTTTTTCACCTCTTGGCATTAAATGTTTAATGCCTATTATCTAGATGTTATGTCTAGCTGAAGAGCATCATGACAAACAATAAAAGTAATTTAATCTTGTCCAAAATACTATAAAAACATAAACTTTGGCACTGCTCAAAACATGGCAACATGGTTATTATCATTTACCCTTCATACGGCAACATCATCAAGAGTTCTAGGCATTGAAACATCAGATTACAAGCATTCACAAGTTCAAAGGGTTAAAACAAAATCTTGATACAGAGCATGATGTTCATACACGAAACGATCATCGTCCTATGGATGTTCCTTATTGCCATCTGACTTCCCTAGCTTACTTTCTTGAGGTTCTCCCTTTGATCCAAAAATATACTCTTTGACAGTATTCTCTGCTGAAAGTATTCCCTTCTTGATCTGCCAGCAAGAGATTGCACCATTATTATTTATAACTCAAATTACAGAAGAATATGGCTATGAAATGCAAATTAAATTCTCACAAAGTTCAATAAAAGCAAGCAAACAGCGTATGAAAAAGGTAACAAAGCTTTACACCGGGGGGAAAAAAGGAACAGAGCAACAGAAATCCCCCATTTAATAGACAAGCAAATTTGAAATTGGCCTCCACAACTTCGACGTGTATAAGATCATGCAAACAAATACCAACGCAACTAGAAATACTGGCTCAACTATTGTATATCAAGATAGCATTTTGGGAAACGCATAATTTCAATCAATTTAACCTATAATTACTTTTACCTGCTTAATCGTTGCCCTCAAGCTCCGTTGCAATAAGCCCCTAAGTTTCTAATTTTAGAAACATATATAAAATTATTAAAGTACCCTTCCTATATATTACTACTATCCCTTTCTCCTTCTCTTCATCTTCTCCAACCAATCTATTCATACCCTTCAAATTTGGCAACTTATACCTAGACAAATTCCTATAACAGCAGCAAGAGGACGTGAACAACTAGGACAGGAATGTTATTATAATCCAACGCATGCGGGAGTGGCAGAGCGGAGTGGAAATCCTTTCTGGTATGAAAGGCCAAAAATGCAGTGGAAGCTTTAATGCAATCCTGAATTATGTCCTCCAAATCAGATATTTCAGAATTATTGCTAAAACTGCACCACCTGGAGACTATCAGTCTTGACTAGCACAGAATGAACACCTTGCTGGAGGACTAAAGAAGCAGCCCAACGCATAACCATAGCTTCCACTAAAGCAGGCCCAGAAATTGGGGAGGCATGTGTGTGAGTCAACCATGTATGTAGGAATTGGGTCAGGCAACTCACAGCATCATAGAAGGTGTCAAAGAATGGTGTGTATGAAATTCAGTTGAAGAAGCTATAGGATAGGCATTTGCGTTGGCGTGAAGTCACAAATTACCAAACTTGAAGGACATAATATGGTTGGAAAAGATGAAGGGGAGGCAAAAGGGGGCGTTAGACCAAATATAGAAAGGGTGTTCCAGTATTTTAAACAGATGAATTTTCTAAATTTTGACAACTAGGGGAAAATCGCAATCAAGCTATTAGAATGAGGGTTGATTGCAATATATTTTTTTAATTAGGGAAGACATTTGCAATAGAGGGTTGATCGTTCTATGACCACTGCTATCTATCTACCCATCTCATTGCCCTGCAAATGACAAAACTATTGCCATTGTTTCGACAGCTTCTATCAGTTAATTCAACAAAACACTTCAGCTAGCATTTTTAAGGCCTAAAATCGGTCTTTTTAAAAGACATTCAGCTTTTCCAAAGCATTCAATCTTATGTTTTGGCCAAACAGTACTTTTGCATTGCAATGACACCATATAGTAGACTTTAAATGACTAATTGCCTTGCATTGCAATGGCACCATATAGTGTATTTTACATGACTGATTGCCTTTATTTTCTAAGAGCAATTTACATAAATAGTCACCTGACTCACTACTAGTACTCCTGCATATCTGTTTGCGTGCTTTTCCTCACTCACGGAGAGCTAAATCCTCCAACAAAAATACATATCTCGAATCATTTACACTTCAAAAACACATTAGATTTCAGGGATACAGATATTACCATATTCTTTCAGCCATTAACTTCTCCAATGATATCATTATAAAACAAAGAAAAGATCTTTTGACTTTTCTGTACGAGCCCTCTATACGATTCCTTTCCTATAAAATCATGGGGATCAGATGCCCCCTGCCAAAGGCCCTAAAGGGACCTCTAGATAAAGATGGGAAACCACTCCCAGCCATCCTCCAGCGTATCCAAGTCAGCATGGTCAGAAACCAAGATGGTTCTTTGCGAATGCCTGAATCAATTTGCAGGTGGAGGGAATACCAGTAGCATTTGGGTGAATTAGCCCAAATTGGGACCATTATTTCAAAATGATATTTGACGAGATTATGCGAAATCTGAATTGTAGCCATAAATATTGGCAACTACTAAGGGCCATGGAATTGATGACCAAAAACATCCCAGGAGCAAGAAACCGAAAGCCCACCAGAAACTTCAAAACAAGACCATCCAAAACATCATAAATAAAATCAAAATCAATCATAAATACAATAAAATAAAAACATGACAAGAAATGGAAACGCCACTCGGAAACTTCAGAATCGGACCAACCTTGAACTCTGTTTCACTTGCGAAATCACAGGGAAGATGCATAACCGTTCACAAATCCAATATTTTTTTTTCAAAAAAAGCTCTTTCCAAGGAAAAATAAATTACTTACGGGGTCAAGAACATTGGGTTCAGGGCCATAGTCAGCGGTCAAGAGAAAATAAGAAGCAGTTATGGTTGCAACCATGGTAATCCTTTTCACCAACTTGTCAGTTTTAGAATTCATCGTATGTTTCTACTTCGGTACGTTGATTCAAGAGTTCAAAAACTCAGTTGCTCGTGGTTGAGTGACAACGAGAGGGCTCGAAGGAAAACGTCGAAGCTTTTGGATGGGGCTCGGTTTTGCGGTTATCTCCCTAATTTTATTTTGGCTTACTCTTGTGCCCTGTTTATTTTGGTAATTTTACTATTTCTCCTAATTTTATTGGTCAAGCTAATAACATTTTGAAACAATATATGTTTTCAATTTTTTATACAAATAATAATCACATTAAAATTTATGCGTAGATAAGTTCTAAAATTTCAGGTGATCTTAAATGGCCTTGAATATTATTTCTGGCTATTAAAATAGCGTTTGTATTAATCAACTGCAAAGTTTCTCTTATTTCCGAGAATCTTCAGCTCACCTGTGAATTTCTTTTTGCTTTCTTGGCTAATCATCATTTCCATCTGTAATAAAGAAATTTACCCCAAGTTTGCAACAACTAAATTTTCAAGTGAGTCGCCTATTTTTTTTTTTTACCAACTATTCTTTGTAAATTTTTAAACTACTTTTATTTGTTTTTTTTCCATAACTTTTTCTTGTTCAAATACTCAGATTTTTATTATAAAAAAAAGATAATATAATTTTTAATATCTAAACTTATTTTAAATAATTGATTTAGTCATTTAACATTGATTAAATACAATTCAATCTTGTAATTTATTGAGTTAATGAATTATAAGAATTACATTATATTGAATAAAAAAATTATAAAGATAATTTAGGAACTAAACGATAATTGTTATAAAAGCATAAGGAAGTATGGAGAATGATACTTAAATCCTAAAAGAACCATTTTATTTCAATAAAGTCCAAACGAAATTCAAAATGCAAATATAGTATTTTGATCCTTAATTGATATTTTGACTAAATTTTAAACCTCTAATTTGCAACTTATTTTTTAAACTTTTCAATTTATTATACTTTAATTTGCAACTCAAATTCTTAATTTAATTTTAGAATATAAATTTTTTTATAAAAAACATATTTAACATTAAATTTTATAAGATTATTTTTTTTAGTTTCAGAAATTTGCAATTTACTCTCTCAAATTCGCAACTTTATCTGCTAAAATTTGCAACTCTATACTTCAATTTTATTCATGAACATAATCTCAATATTTTTTTTCATGAGAAATTATTTGTCCAATTCTAAGAATTTGCAATCAACTTTACCTGATGTGCAATTTCATTTATCTTAATTTATAAGTGAGTTTCAAATATTATTTAAAACTTCATAAATACAATTTTTTAAATAAAATTAATATATGAGAAAGTAAGTTGCAAACACCTATATCTCACAAAATGACATTATAAATTCAAAGTTGAAATCTTGAATTTTTAAATAAAACTTGAAACTTGAATTGCAGACTATGATAAATGGAATTACAAACTAAATCTTGAAATTGAATAATTTATCATGCGAAAAATAAATATTGAGATTGTGTTCATAAATAAAATTGGGATATATAATTGGAAATCATATTAGATGAAGTTGCAAATCCAAAAAAGTAAGTTACAAATTTCTGGAGGTGGATAAATAATTTTATACAATCCAATGTTAAAGTTATATAAAAAATTTGTGTTCTTAAATTAAAATAGGAAATCAAGTTGTAAGTTGAAGTAGAAGGAGTTGCAAATTTCAAAAAATATGTTGTAAATTTGTAAGTTTAAAATTTTGTCAAAAGATTAGTTAAGGACCAAGAAGCTTTCTTTATATTTTAAAATTCATTTAGACTTTATTGAAATAAAATGATTCTTTTAAGACTTAAGTGTCATTCTCCCAAAAAAAATATGAACAATAATAGAACCAAGAGAGAAATGTAGATATAGGAAATAGGAAGAATTCACATTCATATAGATTTTGACACATATACATATTCATGTCAAGTCTCAATTTATAGACCTTTAGAATTTCATAAGTAAAATTATTCTACATTATAGTGCAACATAAGACTATTGGAAATTATGGGAAAATATATATCATAAAGCTATCCATTTGAGAGTTATGTAGTATAATGACATTAATCATAAGATGACATTTTAAGAGGTTATAGAGTCATGGGCATTTACTGATTATAATATTCATAACAATAATTTTTAAAAAAAAAAAATCAATCTAAACATCAACTTGGCAATTCCTTGCCACGTGGCCTGTGGCCTGAGGACATTGCGGTCTCAGTAGATGGGCCAGTGGGTAGGTAGCGTTGGATCCAGAAGAGTATACGTAAGATTGTTAGAATTAGAAGTCAGGCAACTCATATAGGATAATATATTGTTTTTGACCGAAAATATATGTTCAGGTATCCTCGTGAGTTTTTACTGTGCCTCACGCTGAATTAGAAAGACGCCAACCCTTCCTTCAAAATCTTGATGATTTGATTGAGAATGGAGTTAAGGTGTAATTTTATTTTTAAATTATTTTTAAAGAAAAATGTTGTTTTTAAATTATTTATTATAATAATATTACTCCTGAATTAATTAAAGTGAAGTAATATTGTTCCCACAATTTAAACATTTATTACTGTAGTTGGTGTGACTCACTTTTATAAGTTAAGGTGTAATTTTTCTCTTAAATTATAATTAAAAAATTAATGTTTTTTTAAAACTAATTAAATTTGAGTAATGTTGTCCTCACCGTTTAAAAATAATAAATGTCTATTAACTAAAAAGAAATAATGAAAAATACTTTTTGTGTTAGTATTATTCTATTCACATCCTTTCTAACACTCAATAGTCATGTGAAAGCATTTATTTGTGTTATAATGCTCTCCATCAACATTCCAACGAGTCATGAACTAAACATTGAAAAGATTGATTGTGTTTAGCTCGCAATATTTGGATTAAATTTGTGAAACCTTCAAAACTTAATATTTTCTTTTCCTTTCCTGTGCAAGATTGGATAAATTATAATGCAAAAGTCAAGGCAAGAAACCTAAATACAAAAAGAATCCCCTAGCAAAAGATTTTCACTCAAGTCTGTTGGAATATTTGAAAGACGTTGTAGAAAGATCTACTCGAATGATATCAACCAAGACATCAACATTGCTTTTTCTAGTACCTAACAAGTTGTCAATGATATAAGGCTCCAATCAATAGTTAACATCCTTAATCGAGATGGCAAGAGATTAAAGGCATATTAGACCTCTTAACCTAGGATGAATCTGTCTTGACATTGACGGAGCTATTTGCTCCAATGGAGATGTAAACTATGGTGGAATCATGCACGACGATAAAAGTAATTAGATTAAGGGATTCTTCAAATGCTTTGACTACCAACCCAGCACCACGGCGAAACAATTGGCCATTTTAAAAGGTCTTCAGCTTTGTTGGAATGCGCAACTCTCCAATGTTAATATACATTCTAACTCAATGGAAGCTCTCTCTTTTATTTATCATAATCTCTTTGATAATCATCCTTTCTTTAAAACCATTAATAAAATCAGAGATTTTGTCATGAAGAACTAGATCATTACCAATAACCACACATTCAGGGAAGCAAATAGATGTGTTGATTTTCTTGCTTATCGAGCCTCCCAAGAAAATTTAAATTTAAATCTTATCATGTTTTATCATTCGCCCCTAAGATGTAGATCCCTTATGAAATTTGACATAATTTATGTATCTCTTTTGCTTGGGTTTTTCATGGCCTTGTATTAAAAAAAAAAACATAAGTTCACACTTAGAACGTTACAAGAGGAGCTCTTAATTCAATAAAAAGCATATAAACAACATTTTTGGGTAAAAATATTGCTTTTTATCTTCTTGAGTGAATCACCCTAGAATTTGACTATAATAAATAAATATACTCTTTTATATGCATTATGGACAAAAAAACTTATACATAGACCATTAGAAAGTGGTTATCCAAAAATTAATTTGGCAATTGAAATGCCATAGTTTAGTTGAAATATTGATATGATTCAATGTTAATTAAAAAGAGATAATGAAAGGTAAATCTTACTAACTATAATAATAAACGTTTATGATTTTTAAATAGTAAAAGCAACATTGTTTCTATGAGAATAATTTAGGAATAAAATTATATCTTAACTCATAAAAAGTAGTTAAACAACGGAAGTAATATTGTTTCGATTTAATTAGTTTAGGGACAACATTAATACAATGGATAGTTTAAAGATAAAATTGCAATTAAACCCTTAAAAATAAGTAGGTTTTTAACTTGTAATGCTTTCCTTGTTCTCGTTGGTTTACAACTAAGATTCACACTTTTAGACTTGTTTGTTTAAATATTTCTTGTTCATAAATCATCTCCTTTTAAAATGTTCAAAACCTTATAACTCATTTTTTTACCCTTCCATGCTTGCGGTTGTACACATAACTTGTGGATCTTTTCAAACTACGTTCAATGAATTAAATTTTAGAAGCTAATTAAAGGTTAAGCAAGTACATATTCAGTAAAATTCAAGAGAAATAGATTATATTTCGCTCCAAAAAAATTAATCATCATATTTTTATTAGTATTTTCAGCTTAAATGAAAATACAAGATTTATAAAAAATTATTTAATATTTAATTTTCTCTCCCATATCTGAAACGTGTAAAAACGTGCTTCACAATTAACTGTCTCCACCGAACCCCTTGCTGCTCCCTCTCTTCCATCCACTTCGCCCTAACGCACACCCACCTACCCGCTCTTTTTTCTCTGAAACACTCTCAACTCAAGAACATGCTCTCATCTACCTCCTTCATTCTTCAAACCCTAATTTCGCTTCTTCTTCCCATCAATGAAGCAATCTCCATACCGTATCAATCCCACAACCACCACCTACTCCTCCAAATTCACTCCAAAATTTATCATCAAGTTCGACCCTGTTCTGCCCTCCAAACCCAGAATTCTCACTTTCAAACCCTTCTCCTTTCACTCCCCCGATTCCTCTTCCTCTCCCACCGAAACCCTAATCTCAATCCTCCGAATTGTTCCTGATTGGGCTGACCGCGTGAAGGAGCGTGGCATGCAAAAGAAACGAACCCTCTACGACCACGAGAAATGGGTTCAACACAGAAGCTCTCTACGCCACCTCCGTCACCTTCTGTCCAGTCTCTCTTCCCGCGTCATCTTGTCCCTGGTGCCGCCGGTGATTGCTTTTACTACGTTTGCTGCGCTGATTGCGAGTTATAATTCTGCGGTTTTGACGCATTGGCTGCCGGAGTTTTTCCCGGTACTGAGGGCTTCCTCATTGCCGTACCAGTTGACGGCGCCGGCATTGGCGCTGCTGTTGGTTTTTAGAACTGAGGCGTCGTATTCGAGGTTCATGGAGGGAAAGAAGGCTTGGACGACGGTGATTTCTGGGACACATGATTTTGCTAGGCAGGTAATGGCAGTGGCTGAGTGTCCGGGTGATTTACATATCAAGAAGGCACTTCTGCAGTATATTATGGCATTCCCAGTGGCGCTTAAGGTCAGAATGATTCTAAAATTTTTTCCAGACTCATCTAAAAGCAAAAACGAAGTAAAGGACCTCTTATAAAGTTTGGTTCAAATTGTGTAGGATTAGTTATAGATTGATACTTGGTAGTGCAACTTACCAATTGAAACAATTTCAATGCAGTGTCATGTATTATATGGCTCAGATGTTAAGAGAGACCTCCAACATGTGCTGGAAGTAGATGATCTTGCAGTACTTAGTAATTCAAAACATCGTCCTCGCTGTATCATTGAGTTTATCTCTCAAAGTCTTAAAATGCTGAAGTTGGAGGGTTCAGTAAGGAATGTCTTGGTAAGATCCTTGTAATTGTTATCAGTTTAGTAATATTGACGGTGGCTAACTGATATTTTCTCATAGGCATCAGCTAACTAACGTTGTTTCAAAAAAAGAAGGCAACGTACTTTTAATTTGAATGGGCACGAAATAAGAGACTGAATTCTTGTGTGATCATTGCTAAGATATTATTGTGCCGTGCTTTGGTTGAAGTTCTATATCAGGTGTTTGAAATATGAACTTAGGTAAAAGTCTAGATGGCTATCATTAGAGTGAAATACAGATCTGTTACCTTTCTCACTGCGAGATCAAGACATCGATGCTGTTTAATGGACAGAAGAATTAGAACCTGTGGGACGTTTTGTGTTTTATAAATTTCCTTCTTGCGTTCAAATTGTGAACTTTGGCTAACACTTTGTGCACTGTCTTGTGTATGTGGTTATCTAATGCTTCCCTTATTATAAAACAGGAATCAAAGGTTACTTGTTTCCATGAAGGAATTGGCGTCTGTGAACAACTTATGGGTATTCCCATTCCACTGTCATATACCCGTTTGACGTCAAGGTTTCTTGTCCTTTGGCACTTAACACTCCCTATTATTCTTTGGGATGACTGCCATTGGATAGTGGTTCCTGCTACCTTTGTTAGTGCTGCCTCTTTGTTCTGCATTGAAGAAGTATGTTCTTCTTCTTCTTCTTCTTCTTTGAGATTTTAACTGTTTGAGTATGAAATTAGTTTGTGCTAGAATTTGCTTTACCAGTTGTTAAAGCAAATGTATCCTATTCCACATTTGCCATCTTTTCTTTGCCCTGCATATTCTTTCAGCCAAAGTGCTTGCCAAGGACTCGTGCTGTAATGGATACTCAAATGAAAAGTATATGAAGCAACCTTTCTGTCTTGAATATGGGGGTCAACAAATTGATTTTCATGTGCGACTTGTTTTTCTTGTTCCCTTTTGTCATATGAAATATTGTTGTTCGGTCACTTTTGAGTGTTGTATATTATTTTAGCTACTAGTTAAGCCAAACTCTACTAAGCTGTGAAATGGCAATAACTTTTTAAACCCATACCAGATTAACTCTTTTAAGGTATTTTTTTTAAAAAAAAAAAGATAAAATGTTTTCTCCCTTTATGTCACCATCTTAATAATAGAAGAGTGATTGTTGCGTGGATTCTTGAAATGTTCACCCATGTTTTCTGGATCAGAAAGCTGATTAAAAGTCCAGCAATGTGCTCAATTTTTTTTTTTTTTCCCAGGTTGGTGTTCTTATAGAGGAGCCATTTGCAATGCTTGCTCTTGATGATCTCTGTGCAAAGGCCCACAAAGACATTCAAGAAGCAATTGCAACTGAAAATTTGATTCAAGCACAGATCGCTGCAAAGCGAAACTGCCATTCGAAGGAGCATTCACCAAATGGCTGGCCTAACTCCTAGATGAAAAAGAAACTTAACTGTGATTATCTTCTCCAACTTCAGCTTTAGGTGGCACTGTATATGTTATCAGCCAAATTAATATTAGGAACGTGTCTCATTTTGTAAATACCTCATTATATTTGTGCATATGGAAGTTTGGCAATCTTTCTATTAATGATCACAAAGTTCGTCAATTTTGCTCGAGGCATGTATTGCTGTTGGGGTGAGCAAAATCGAACCAAGCTCTTGGTTTATTGGGTTTTTGGTTTCGGTTCGATTATTTTTTGAAAAATGGAGAATGGCAGTATAAGAATCACTGAAATAGAGTACTATGAGTAAAGTTTCACAAAATGGTCTAATTAGTAATTACATTGCAATCATTAGGGGTTTTTTGTCATTAAATTTTGTTGCCAAATTACCATACTAACTCTGCATATTAAGAGGAAAAGAGAGCTAAGGGTAAAATGTGAACTTGTGATTCAGTTCCAACTTCCTACCAACACAAAATACGCAAGAAAACTATTATAATATTTGAAAAACCTTACTCCTTTTTTTTTTTCAAATAATTTTACCATTTGGTCCCTCTTGCCAATTTTCCTACCTTTTTTTGCCAGCAAAATAGATTATATAACAGTAATAGAATTCTAACATATATCAAGTTCAAAATAAAAAAGAAAATATGTTCATCATAATTAAAAAAAAAAGGCTAAATTAACCAATGTCAAAACCTATACGTATCAACCTGCAAAAGTTTTTGCAAAGGTAAACGAAGGTCTTAACACCTAATCTTAAAAAATGTGACTCCCTAGTGAAGTTTAGCAATCCATATAAAATTGTGATTCACAATCACATTCTATAAAATAAGAATATTTTTAAAGTACATGCCACTTCTTTGATAAAGAAAAGGCCAACTTTTGTTTTCGGCCAAACAAAAAAGGCCAACTCAATGAAAGATAATCAAGAATTTTACAATCAGATATAAAATCTACCTCTAGGAGTTGATAGTGTTCGCTTGCTAGAACAACAATTTTTGGTATTTAAATTTGGAGTAGATAACTCAATGAAAGATAATCAAGAATTTTACAATCAGATATAAAATCTACCTCTAGGAGTTGATAGTGTTCACTTGCTAGAACAACAATTTTTGGTATTTAAATTTGGAGTAGATATATGAGACTATAAGTATCCCCTAATATTCAGAATTAAATTAATATTATCTGATAAAGGAACAATTAATGTGACACCCAAAAAATAAAGGGTAACCAATACAGGATGTAAACCGTATTACCCATTCCTTAAGTCTCCAATTTAAAAAATTATTTCATTTTCAAAACATAATTAAATTTATATTAAAATTATGATATCTTTAATAATATTCATTATAACGAAAGCTTCAATACATACATACATACATACATATATATATATATATATATAAATTTTGGCAGAATCTCTATTATAAATAAAATCTCTTAAAATCTCTACAATAAAAAATATTATAATATACATTTAATAGTTCAAAACTATGCTCCCCAACAATAGACAGTCAACATAAAAAATAAAAATTAAGATCTTATCTATAGTTAACGTAAAACACCTAAATTATAATTTTAAAGTAAAAGACATCATTTAATATTTTCATCAAAAGAAAAGGTATTTTTAAAGATAAATATTCACTCAATATTGTTGCAAACCTCTCAATGATAGATAGAAGGTCTAATGCTAGCCAATGAATTTAAAATTAAAATATTTTTTAATGAATAACATCTTCAATAAACAATAAAAATAAATAAACTCAAAAAATTATGTGAAATAGCTAAAAAGAGGATTCCAACTTAGAACCAATATCATAACACCAACAACAATCTCCACTAAGCAGTGTACCAAAAAAAAAAATCTCCACTAAGCCATCAATTTACTTTTGGTAAATTATTCCAAAATATATATAAATATCATCAAAATAACTAACAATAATTGTAATATCCTAAAATTTTAATGTAATAATCTAAACATTTTAATAGAAGAAAAAATATTAAATTAACATTAATATACTTTGATTATATTTTTATTTTTATTTTCCCCTACAGATAGAATGTCGGTATGGTGCTGGTTATGTTTAGAGGTGGGAATACGGGCGGGCCCGACCCTTAAGGGCCTAAGCCCTAAAGCCTGATTTTCTATTTTGACCCCCATTTTTTAAGCCCGGCCCTTATACTCAGGGCTCAAGGCCAGGCCTGTAAGCCTTTTTTTAAAAAATAAAAAAATTAAAATAAAATTAAAAATTATAAATAAATTAAAATATTTTAAAATTAAAATCATCATAATTTTTTAAAAATTAAATAACATACATTAGAAGTCTAGTAATAAAATTTAAATCTTTATTTAAAAAATAGTTCATTTTTTTTATAAAACTACAAACATAATAATTATAAAAAAATAAAAAATATCATAAATTTTATACTATACACTGATATTTATTAAATTATATTAAATTAATTTTATAATAAATTAAAATTAATAATAATATAATATATGCAGGATTAGGTGAGCAGGTCATTGATTTCAAACACGTGTTTTACTAAAAAAATAATAATAAAAATAATATAACAGGGCTTGAAGGGCAGCCCGGGCCCGAGCCCTATTTTACAGGGCTTATCAGGGCCAAGCCCTCAAGCTCGATTACTTTAAAAAAAATTTATTTTCAAAGCCTGAATCCTTATTTAAACAGGGCTTTCAGACCCGGCCCTTATTTCCGACTCTAGTTTTGTTGTCATTTTCCCCTAGCAGCGTTGGTTCGAATCTTGTGTATGCCACAGAGATGCTTTATTTCTTTTAGTTCAGTCCTTGGTAAAATTACCACTTTGGCCCTATGCGCTAAAAAAAAGAGAAAAGAAAAGAAAAGAAAAGAAAAAGAGGAGCAGAGAGTAAAAACGCACGCCTCAATCTTCTTTCATTTTTCATTTGCTAGTCTTCATGGGCGATCGAGAAAGAGACAGGGAGAAGCTCTGAACCGGAAAAACACCTCTTCCATCTCTGTTTTCTTCTTCGTTCTCCGTCTTCAAGGTCGCCAGTGTGGGTTTGTGCCGCTGCTGTTCCGTCGAGCTTACAACTTCTTCCTCTTCTGTTCTCGTCACAGAACCTCTTTTCTTTCCTCCTTCATTCTGTTCGATCGAGGGTGATGAGCGCGCGAAGAACAGGGCTGTTGTTAGAGGTATGATTGTGTTACTTCTATTCCTGTTTATTACACCAACTCCTTCTTCCGTCCCCTGTCTCTCGCTGCAGAATTTTCTGCTTCTCTCTCGTTCGTGCAGCGGCAGATTTAGGCGCTGAGCTCTTATTCCTCCCTATTTGACTGGCCAGAATTTTCTTTCAGCTTCCGCCATTGTTGATCTAAGGTGAGGCACTTCAATTTGTCTTCTCTTCTTACGTGGGAACTCTGTGTTGCGTATGGATGACCGAAAATTTTGATTGTCTTCCCTTGTTTAATTGTTGGCTCGATGAAAATTATTGGGTTGGTTTTCCGAGTTGAATTGATTTACGATATTGATATTGTGAAATTTTTGGGAAATGCAATTGAAGAGAAAATAGGTTCGTATTAGTTTAAGGATTAATACCCATGAGGTGTTTGACAAAATGCTTGAAAGGAAGAATTTTGGGAAATGGTAGGAAATAAATGTGATAATTGTATTGTTGATTTTTAAAATATTTATAGAATGTTGTGGCAATGTTAGAAGGAAGTTTGTTGGACTTATAGGGAGAATAACAAAATCTTATTGTATGTGGAGCTTAGCATCAAAATTTTAACATTGATGCCTATAAGATGTTTTGATAAAATGTGTTAGGGGAACTTTTGCTTGTTTATGTACTTTCTGAAACTGTTATCACTCTTATGAAGCATATTTGATTTGGATATTAATCATTTGTGAGTTTAATTTGAGTATTGTGAGAGATTTGTTGAATATGGAGCTTGAGTTATATGGTTGTATAGGGAAGTGAGTATGTAAAGTATTGAAAGGATTGAAAAACTAAGAGTTAGTTGATTAAATTATAATGATTTGGAACCCGATTGACTATAGTGTTGTCAATATCGGAAGATAGTTTATTTGGCTAGAGTAAGACCATTAAATTATTCTTGATCTTGAATAGGGTGCTTAGAGGAAGAGAGACTTGAATGAAATGTTAAGAAATGAATTTTAGTGTTTGGACACACTAAAGATAAGTGAATAGCGTCCAAACTAATTTATCAACGAAATTATTGTTATCGAAATATTATCTTTATATAGATTATTTTTGATGACAATTATGTTGAGTTTTGAATACTTTGTTAATTAAATTATTTCATTTCAAAAAAAAAAAAATAAAAGATGTTGGTGAAGAACAATTAAATTGTGGCATATGAATGTTTTGTTTCTTGTGAGATATACTTTCAAATTGATGAAATCATTACACTAGCTTTGGCCATTTTTGATTAATCAATAAATGCTGGTATGGATAATAATTATGAAATTTTATTTTGGCAATTTTTTATGCTTAAAAACTAATCTTGAGAGTTTGATTTTGGAGAATGGAAACTGTATTTTAACAGAGATGATTTTCTCGCATATTTGATAACAGATTTGGAGGGGACTTTATATATAACACTGGTTGCTAACGGTAGTCTCATTAGCCCTGGTGCACTAAGGCCAATAACTAGATAGTTTGATTTTTATGAGCTCTATTCTCACGTTTGTTATTTATGGGTCTTGTACCTACATTTGATTTTTGTGGCTTCAAGCCACGTTTAGTTAGCATTGCTTTCGTGGGCTGTGTGTTCACATTTATTTCGTAGATCAAGCTACGTTTGGTTAGTATTACCTTCGTAGATTGTGTATCCATGTTTGTTAATTATTCTGATAAGTCTCTAGAAATATAAATTTTTAATTAATTGATGATTTCATATTGAATGGTTTTTAATTAGTAATATTATTATTCTTGTTTATTTATCTAATAATTTTGACTTGTCAAGATCAAATATTAAAGTTGCTTTTTCATTATAGATTTAAATGTTCTTGTTATTGAAGTTATATAAAACTTTTATTCCAAGTTTACAAATTTTGTTTACATTGAATTGCTTTCTCATTTAATTTATGCAACTATTGTATTTTATTCATTGTAATTCTGAAAAATGTTATAGTTGAGATGTTATTTTCCGGAAAATATTTTGATTGGTCTTAGATAGCATAGCCATAGTTGACATGGTACCTCCTACTGACCTCTGATTGACTCACTCCTGAATTGATTAGAAGATCAATTTTTAATATTTTCCTTTTTATCTAAATTCTAAAATTCATGTATTATGTTTTGGAAAACAAATAGGGTATAGGATGTTTCACATTGACTATAGTTAGGGTCCTGATTCTTTTTTGTTATTTTGTCTATCTAGTTCTAAAGAGCAATGCTTTGTAGTGCTTGGTGTGTTTTATAAAATTTTTGTTGTAAAAATTTCGGAAGATCCTATTTATGGAGGTGTTGCCAAAATTTTTACAAAAAGTTTAATATTTTGATTTATGTGAAAGGCAAAATTGGATTCATATAATCAAGCTAATAATGTGTAAGATGTGTCAATTTAGAACTTTTCTTAATTGAGGCTTTAGGGATGTGTATTTGTGCCTATATCCCGTACCGGTCGCGTTAAATTGTGGGGCATGACAATTAAACTAGTTATTTTGCGACTTCATTGTTACTTGTCTTTAATTTTCAGGTTCTTTACACAAATTTGTGATGGAACATCTAGCTGGTGGGACAGACTCATCAAACAATGCAAATGAACTAGAAGTAACTAATTCTCAACTCATTAGTGGCCTTCCAGACGATATTTCTCTTTTCTGCTTGGCAAGAGTTCCTAGGAAGTATCATTCAGTTCTGAAGTGTGTTTCAAAGCGATGGAGGGATTTAGTTTGCAGTGAAGAGTGGCATTCCTATCGTCAAAAGCATAAGCTTGCTGAGACCTGGATCTATGCTTTATGCAGAGATAGGTTCAAAGAAATCAGCTGTTATGTTTTGGATCCAACCTCATCAAGAAGGTGCTGGAAGCTCTTGCAAGAGCTACCGCCTCATTTGTCAAAAAGAAAAGGAATGGGTTTTGAAGTTTTGGGGAAGAAGCTATTCTTGTTGGGTGGCTGTGGCTGGTCTGAAGGTGCTACTAATGAGGTCTATGCATTTGATGCCTGCTTGAACTCTTGGATTGAAGCTGCCCCTCTGTCAACTGCGAGGTAAAAATCCTTATTTTTTTTTTCAAAATTAAGGAAGTCAATATTCTTAAGAATTGAGAAATAGAACCGAACTGAGGATACCTCTAAGCAATTCCTTGTTTTCCACTCCAGAAGCTCAATGGTTTTACTTCATCCTTGCTAAGCTTGAGAAATAATACATAAACTGGCCTCGCCAGTTTAAAACTATATGATGCATGCACTATTTGGCTCTATTTTGAAATTGTTATTCTAATAACAGTCATGTGCAATTGGGGGTTGATCATCCTTTTAATTCGACAAACCTACCTATTTCTTTATTGTTACAAATAATGTAGTTAATTGGGTGCCATACTTGACCAACATCCAAGTGACTAAGCGGATATCTCTATCAAGTTTCTAGCATTTTGTAGGGAATTTTGAAGCAGCTTCAAAGTGCCTCCATATTTAGAACTTCGTGGAATTCCTTAAAATTAAAATATTTATATTCACACAACGTGCTGTAATGTCTGGGATTTTGATTTTATGATTTTTAATAATTTTAAAGCAGACATATTTTTATATAAAGATGCTTATTAGACTATTACTTCTTTAAGACATGCTACAATGCCTTACCGACAGCGGACACAAAATGGACATAAATATATTGACACATCAAACTTGAAAAGCTATACAGCACATGACACCATGTACGTTTTTTATATATGTTATGATTTTATAATTCTGACATTAGTTAGTTATATTGTTAAGGGAATATAGCCGTTAGGTATTTTAGTTATAGCCGTTGGGTACTATTGATTCTCTGTATTAGTTCCCTATAAAAACCTTATAATTCAATAGTAACAGCATGCTATGAGAGATCAATAAGATTCATGTACTATTCTGTATCTCCTATCTCTCATTCTCTAATCTCTCTCAATCTCTTAGGCCTCATTTGGTCACTAGAAAGGATTGGATTGAAAAATCAATACAAAAGTGAATTAAATCACCTTTTCTCCTCATGGTAAGCATGATAGAACTTATAAATATATACTACAAATGTGAGAATCGTCATACGTTTCAAAAATCTCATGAATCATGATTTTCAACTCTATAAATTAAATTATTCCTTTCTCTTATAAATGTGGTTCATTATCTCTTTTGATGATCTCATTTTTACTTTTATTTTTTCAATCCATCCCATTTCATTCCTTTCTAGTACCAAACGAGACTTTATTCTTCTAATCTTTCTGATCTTCTATCAATCTTTCTTCTTCCCTATACTTCTCTATCTTCTGAAATTACAAACCTACATCAATATAGTATATATCTTTATGTATATGCTGGATATTTTCACAAAGTGATGTGTATATAATCTTGCTTACCAACCTTAATGAATCATCGTCATTGTCAATTTATTAAAACTTGGTTTTTTGTGACTGATCTGTCTAACATTGTTGAGATTTTCCCTCTCTCACCAAAGTAATGCTTCTTTCTTTTTTACCAACAAGTAATGCGTAATTCATGTAGGGCCTTTTTTTTTTAATATTTTTTTTAAAGTATGCATAACTCTGTTTTCTGCATGGCCTTTTGTGAAGCCCAGAGGGCGGTGGAGTTTTCCTTGTGTTTTTGACTAGTTAATCATGAAATACTTTGCTAGACGGGAGATCTACTATTGTGTTCACGGCTCATTGACTGTCCGCACCTGCAAGCTGCTTTGCATGTCTCATCTTTCTTATCTTTTGCCCTACTGAAATGTTGAAAATTACTTTTGTTTTTAACCCTTTTCAGGTGCTACTTTGCTTGTGAAGTTTTGGATGAAAAAATCTATGCTATTGGTGGTTTAGGTTCAAACTCAAGTGATCCTCATTCCTGGGATACTTACGACCCTTGTATAAACAGCTGGAAATCTCACAAGGACTCTAACATTGTCCCTGAAATTGAAGACTCAGTAGTTATGGATGGTAAAATATACATCAGATGTGGCACATCTCCTGTAACTTCCCATGTATATGCTGTTGTATACGACCCATCAAATGGCACATGGCAGCATGCTGATGAGGAGATGGTTTCAGGTTGGCGAGGTCCAGCGGTTGTTGTTGACGGGGTACTTTATGTATTGGATCAGAGTTCAGGAACTAGGTTAATGATGTGGCAGAAGGAGAAGCGTCTGTGGATGCCGGTCGGCAAGCTGTCACCCTTGCTTACAAGGCCTCCTTGTCAACTTGTTGCTGTTGGCAAGAGCATTTTTGTTGTTGGGAAGGGGCTGAGCACAGTCGTTGTTGATGTTCGTGATGTAGGGAATATGGGAAAGGTGATGGTGGGTTCTTCCATACCCAAGTTGATTTCTTCTGACGATGATGTAATTAGTTGTAAATGCTTGGCAATCTAAGGATTTAGTTCTTCATAATGTGTATTATTGCGTTAAAGAAAAGTTGCATTGATGTTGCGCAATCTCGTCTTATGTATGTTGTTACGTTGTGACCTGAATTGTCTCTGTAGTAGATATCATTGTGTTATATCCGTGTGACTATCATGCCTATTTGATTTCATGTTATATTCTTCAGGATCTGCCATGTTCATCTTCTACACAATCTGCTGGGCTTTATTGATATGCTATTGCTCTAGAAGGGTAAAACCAGAGAGCAACACATGTTCCGTCCAGTGGCGAACTCAGGACTCAAGGCTTGGGGTGCAAGATAATTTAATAAAAAATATTTTTTAAAATTACAATTTAATAGTTAATAATAATAATTATACTAGGACTAAAATGGTAATAACATAGATAGATCAATCATTTCTTTAGAAAAAAATTATATTGAAGTTGATATGGTCTTTTGTTACAAATAAATTCTTCATATCTTATCTAAATTATTAAAATATTTTATATATAATAAGTTTTTAAATCCAATTTTTTTTTTATTTAGTTTAAAGAGTACAAAAAGTTATAAAGTTATAAAATTTACACACCCTACTTTGTAATTTTTTTCCATGCACCTCCTCAACGTAACGGGGTGTTTCCATCTCGGGTAACTCTAGTGCTCTGACAAAAAGGACGTGTAAGAATTTAAATTTTGATCACGTGACATGATACGCTAAAAACATTTATATATCGTGTTTTGGCGCCAGCATCTTCTACATGGGCGCCACGCCACCACGCACCCAATTTAATAATTTAGTCTAAGTTCATCTAAGATTAATATCTTTTGGGTTAGTTTTGACTTGGAATATGGCTCTCCAAGACCATTTCAACGTCACCAAACCAATTGCATATGAGAGAATGACAAGTCCCAAAAGACCATTTTATTTTAACCCAATAAAATCCTAACAAATTTCAAAATACAAAATAAGTTTCATTGGTCCTTAGCTGATATTTTGATACACTGAAAAAGACTCAAATAACCTTAATACTTATAATAGAATATTTTAAATATAGAAATTTGCAATTTATCTTCTGTAACTTGATTTCCTAATTTTATTTATCAACACAAGATTTTAATATTGGATTTTGAAATTGTTTGGAACTCATTTTCTCAAATTTGGAACTCCCTATCTTGATTTTATTTATGAACATCTATCCCAACTCCAGCAATGAAAACCAAGTGGTACCACCATTTTCTCCACCATTTCCACCTAACAACTCAAATGCTACACTAACAGGGGAAAGGTGAAGCCATTAGTAATAGGCTTGATATGGAATCTGACAAGATTGATGCCTGTGAGCTGCAGAATGAGAATGAGATGGCGAGAGAAGGAGGAGGACAGCTGAAGCAGCACGCGATGCG
The DNA here is from genome assembly GCF_029017545.1 of Prosopis cineraria. NCBI lineage: Eukaryota > Viridiplantae > Streptophyta > Magnoliopsida > Fabales > Fabaceae > Prosopis > Prosopis cineraria. Next base: position 921,192 of record NW_026555344.1, read on the forward strand.
AACCAGAGCGAGACTTAGTGGAGGAAGGGAAGAGCAAAATTTCAAAAGAGTGAGACTGATTATATGTGAAGATATGAAGGAGAGAGAGTGAGCACATGAAGAGAAAGAGGGACTGATGGAATTTTTGCAAAAGTCCCTATGCAATCTAGAAGCGGAGAAGATGATTTTGTAACTAAGAACATTAAAGTAATTGCGTATTTATTTTTTAATCATTTAAAAGCATGAAACTTTGTTGGCATTCGAAAATTTCTTGGAACTTCATTCACATTAAATGGCTGTTTTGGAACGTAATGGTCATTCTCCCGTGGCATATTGATACAATTATAATGGTAATTACCTATGATATAGAACTTCGTAGTTAGAAAGAGGTGTGAAAGTTAATGCAAGGAATTAACTTTCTTTCAGCTTTCCCGAAAGAATATCAGAAATGACAAAACAATTTACATTTGACACAGCTTTCCTAGTATCAAATCCATTTGTAAAGGCATACCTAGGTGGAACACCCGTCGAGCTCAACAAATCAAGGTGGAACAATGTCAGAATACTGAATACACATCTCGCTTCATGTTAACGTTTATACAAGTATCTTAAGTTTGATACATCACGCTCCTTTAGTTTTTTTCCTTTTAAATGCCGGATGTATGATTACATTGTATGAATCTAACTTCTCTATTCTTGCAATACACTCTTTCATCCTCTTCAAAACAACTGGCATGACACAGGCATTGCTTGAGATCTTTTGTTTCAGCAATTGCACTTTCTTGGCAGTTTCTGGGTTCTCCACATCAGATAGTTTCTGCCTCATCAAAATGTCTTGTTCTGAGGCACCTGCACAACGCAAACCAAATCATCATACCTAGTGCAGAATAAAATATACCAACATACAAGAAACCATGTAGTAGTTAAGTTTAACTATGTAACTGGAATATACAAGCAAGCATACACACACATGAATGTACATTTGTGCATAAGGCTAGTATCTATCATTCGCCCTGAATTGGATCCTTTGCTTTTTTTTTTTTTTTTAAATTATGAAAACCTCCTCATTTTCCTTCTTGTGGCTAACTTTTAAGAAATTCAACGCCATCCAAATTCATGTAGATGTAAAGAAAGTCACTTCTTTCCTTAGTACAATTAGCAATCTCATATTGAAGCTCAAATCACTTGGTATACAGAACAATAGGCATAAAAAGGAAAAAAGAGATGAAAATAGATGGGAAAATATGCTTGTACCTCCACAAAAACTTAAAAAAAAAATATCAAAAAAAAAAACCCCAACATGGTCAAATAATGATAACAAGGGCATAATAAACTTTGCGTGCTTTATTTTATATTTTTGGATTGGAAATGAAGTCTATTTTCCTTCGTATACCAACCAGGCCAACTAATACGTATTAAACACCAATTTGAAAATGATCCTTTTTGGTACCAGTCCAGCCATTTTCTAAAAGGTATCTTCTCCACCAGTGTGCTACCTTAACAACAAAGCTACTGAGGCAAGTGATTATCACCAATCGTTCATCACTAAACACAAACTCTAAGAACTGGTCCATCCCATGTACAATAAAATAGGTTGAGAATGCCAGCTTCACTTGTAAAATATTGCAGTCTAATCATACATATAGCTTATTAGAAAGGAGGAGAAATGCAATATATTTGCCTCCATTTTTTTTCCCGTTCCACCATAATGAAGGGTGAAGATAGTTTGGATTGGACACTCAGGGTACTCAAGTTTTTGTAGCTAAATGTATCGAAGAGGTAAAGTTCATCCAGTCCAATCTCCTCTACTTCATATCATATTTAGACGCGAGACAGAGATTCCCACGAAAAAAACAACTATGACATAAATTTTGTATTTGGGACTACCGTGAGTTTGATTTTTCAAAAATTACACATCTCATCAACGAGATGAAAAAATTCACAGGGAGGATGACAACTAAAGACCTCATAAGAAAATTAATACCAAATCAGGATCTCGTCATAACTTAGGTTCTCAAATTCAGTACACATCCTCTTGTATAATGTTTCCGTACTGAAAATCTTGAAAAAAATCCTGATTCAGAGTTACCCTTCTTAGGAGATCCTTAATTGTCATTCTCCCAAAATAAAATCCAAACCAAAAAATCTACCAACTCGAATGTTCTAGTCTAATTACGCATAATCATCCCGGAAGTTCCTGACCTAAAATTCGAAACCCTAAATCCACCGACTTAAAAACAGGTGACTGAAATTCCAGTTAGATCCAAATGAACAGGGGAACGAAGCATAAACTAGAACGCACCCGACTTGGGAGCTTCGGGTTGGCCTATATCTGAAAATTCCGGAACAAGGGGTCTTTGCGAGGCAAGAACCGAGGCGAGCGTGCTCTTAAGCTGCTCCGGAAGAGTAGATCGGCGTTCCATTATCTCTTGCGCCATTTGTTCCACATCGAACTCCAACTTCTCCGACTCATCGGGACAAGAATCGTCATCCGCGGGTCCACCTTCGGAGCTCAGAGCATCTTCATGGGAAATCCCCCGTTTTTTCGGGAGCAGCGGCAGAGGCATGGTCGAGATTAGAGGCAGTGCAGCACAACAGGGGTGAGGGAGAGAGATGAGTTTTTTTCTGTTTCCAGTTCTTAATCCAAGTTTTGGGATTGCAAGAAGACTTGAAAATTTAAAATACGTGGCCACACCTGAAAATTCAAAACCTGGAGAACCCCATCATTAAAAATAAAATTTAACGTTCACTTGCTAAACATGATACTGCGTTTTTAACGGAGCATTTTTTTTTTTTGGGGGGGGGGTCAAAGAAGGAGAATGTGATTATATAAATGCAGGATAGTATATTTGATTTTTTTTTTTCAATAGTCCATGTGTAATCTACTCCTTTCTTCTCTCTTTTTTATAAGTTGCACTCAGATAATTTCTTAATCTTTATATAATTTGTTTATTTTGTTTTTATAACTTTTAATGTACAATTTTAAAAATATTTTTAAATAAATTTTTTAAAAATGCAATATTTTAATTAAAAAAAACTCTTCTCACACATCAAATTACTCTTTTTGTAAATTTATGATTAAAATTTAAAAGTAATTTATTTTTAAAACAATTTTATATCATTTTAACCAGGGAAAATTAATCCACCCATGCTTACAGTTTCACATGATTTTTAATTAAGTCTTTAAATTTTTTTTTTTCTTTTAATTGAAACCTTAGAATTATCTTGGTTAGAAATATTAGTCCTTCTCCTGCAAAAGAGTTAACTTGCCGTTAAAAGCGATGAAGTGGCTCACACGTGTTTATGTATAATCAAAGTTAGTTTCTTTCTCTCTCTTTCTATCCCTCCTCGTCTCCTGCAATAACCATTAATCCATTATTATCGACGTCTTCTGCTCCCCAGTCACTGTAACTTGCCTCAGCCACAGCCTTTATAAATGTTCAATATAACGAACCTAAGCAACCCCACCCTGAAATGTGAGATTACAACTCCTTGGAAGATCTCCTTCACGTCTATAATCCTTTTTGTGCCGTCAATATTGCCTGCCAATGTAAGTAAAGGTGAGAACGACGTTCGCTACTGTAGCCAAACATTATCGTTCTCAATGTCTGCTTCGAAACTAAATGTTCTGACTCTGTAATCACGTTCATCTTCATCTACTTCTCCTGAATTTCTCCTTCCCATATCTACTATCTGCTTATATAACTTGTCCTCATTCTTGCCCCACCTTGAATTCTTAATTTTATACAATTTTTTTAAAAAAAAAACAGAGGAGCCAAACTTTGGTACCACATGTTACTGAAAATCCATGAGGGACCAAATTAAGATCTAACCCAGGTAGTAGTTTTACAAGATCAATGAGGGACCGACATTTAGAGAAGCCTTGAATCAGGTTGTGGTGATGGAGAGAGGGAGGCGAAGAAGAGCGGTTGTTGTGATTGTGGGTTACCCGATCACAATGTTGGCAGAGCATGAGGTTGTTGATTGAACACAATTTAATTTGTATAGGTGTTGCGAAGTTTGAGGTGAACATGCTTGAGGAGAGAGCATTGGCAGAGTAAATGTGTCGGCCGCACAACAAACAGAGCTTTGCAGAGTCAGCTCCATAGAACATAATCGTCGTTTTTGAGTTGTAGGGAAATTGCATCTGTCTACACTCACTTGACAATATATTTAAATCGAAAGGAAAAGGGAGGGAGAAAACGAGGGGGAAAAAAAGATGGCAACTTGAAGATAATGAAACGCAAACGACAGTGAAAAACAGGGGTTGAGAATGAGAGGGGGAAGTCGTGGCCTCTTCTGTAATGTACAATTGGGTATGAAGTGCGATGATAACCCTCTTTTGCAGTGGAGATGGTAATTCATCTTTCATCCATTCACAGTCTCTATAAGCAAAGATTCAGCCGCCTCTGCAAGCACCACCCCGCCAAAAACTGATTGAAGACAAAGACCCAGGTCTGATCCATCCTGTTTCTTTTTCATTTTTTGGTTTAATCCTTATATACTGAGAGTCAAAATCAACAACTGGCAAACTCAGCAATCATTAAGTCCGTTACACTAAAATTAATGGAATTTGATGAAAAGGATTAAAGTTTATAGTTGAGAAAACTACAAGGATTCCATAAAAAGGAAAACAAACTTCAAGGACCTGATTAAAAATTATATAAAACTCTAAGAACAGGGGGATTAATTTTTCATTTTAACTAACTCACCTTAGTTTTGGTGAATTAATTAGAAGTGACTTATAAAAAAAATTAAATAATATATATTATTAATTTTAACATATTAATTAATATTAATCTAATTAGATAGAGGCTTCATACATTTTAAAAAATAATGAGATTTTAATACGCTATAAATATGTGAAAAATGCTTTAGACTTGCTACATGTCTGTTTGCGTAGAGTCAACTTTTATAATGTTTCGCTTGGCGGCCTTTACAACTAATTGCTATATGACTATTTACTATGTTGTAATACTTTTTTCTTTTTTTTTTTTCATGCTGTCCAGACCAAAACAGATCTGCAGACTACACAGGTTTCTCACTCACGTCTATATATATATATATATATATATATATTAAGTGAGAAATGTATTGGAAATTTGGAATTCATTATTTATTAAATAAAATTTGTATTTATGAACATGAATAAATCTGAACTTTCCTCAAAAAAAAAAAATACCTTCCTTGCTTTATGGAGTTAACAAAACCAACCATGTTATTTATAAGATATAAATAATGCAAAGTCATCCACCAAATAGTTGCACAAAATTTGAATAATAAACTATACTATTCATTGCTCGTAAATAGTATAGTGTCTAGATTTTATGTTTGAAGAGATAGACCATATTCATTTTCATAGGACTCAATAAATCACATTACAAATGATCTGTGAAAAGTGACTTCCTATTCATTTTCACTTTAAAACTAGGTATGTCTTATAAACAGATGTGAAAAGATATTTTATATTGAATAGTGTTTTTATAATACTTTTTATAGTACTGAAAAAAGATTATCCAATATATATTTTTACAAACAGTAATTTTTTTTTTTTGTAAAAATTTAATATTCAACTGAAACATGATTTGAAACTATTACGTTACATTACGTAGTTTAATACATCAAGAGCACTAAATAGGAGCTCCGTTTTTAGGAAAAGAGAGAACAAATGAGGTGATAACCTGAAACTTGTATGACCTACATAGTTGGATCATTTTTAGCCTAACAATGCCTTGTTCTGGTTCCAATATAATTTACCCTCTAATTTCTAATCAAACTTCCACGTAATCTGCATAAAAGGACAGATGCAGTATCTCTACCCCTAAAAAAAAACCAAGGAAAAAAATATATATATCATAAAGCTCTTGTTGGTTTCGAGCAGATCACAACTTGGATTTTGTGGATGAAGCCCCCAAATTAGTATTCCTGATTAGACCTTCTTGAACCAAGGATACAAGAAGCTGCACACAAATCAATCAATGGCAACATTATAAGACAAAGCTGGTCCGCCAAGGCAAGGATCTTCAAGTGATAATAATTTTCAGAGGGAATTTGCTTTAACCTTCCCTTATGAAACATCCACTCTGACCTCCTCTAGGTTTAATATGAAAACCTCCATTCAAAGAACTAAACTGTAAATAAAGTCTTAATATCCTATTTCTGTCCACTTTTCCTCCTAAAATAACTAATTCAATGAAGTACAACTCATTAGAAAACTAGATTCATGAACACTAAAAAAAATAGGGAGCGACAGAAATTTTTTCAAGAAAAAACAAGAGGCGGTATGAGTGCAATTTACTGTAAATGTAAATAAAAGACAACCGAACTAAATGTAAAAGGAGGGAACAGAGGAGGCACATCTGTAAAAGCATTTACTAAGGTATTTACCTCTCCATTCTGATTGAACATTTGGCCAGAGACAGAGCCACGTGCATTATAGGCAGTAGGGCTTTGGATCTGTAGAATGAATTAGACGCAAACTTAGAAATGCAACAAAAAATACAATGCAAGAGGAAAATGAGACACTTGTTGAAACTTACCACAAATAGCACCCAGTCATCAGCTCTTACAGGGCGGTGGAACCACATTCTGAAATGAAAATAAAAGGATTAGCAAGAGGCACGACAGATAATGTGTACAAAAATCTTGTTCCTTTGTGACGTTAGACACATGCCAACGAATAAATTACCGATCATGAACTTAATGGTCATCAGATACTTACGTGTGGTCCAGACTCACACAACGAGTCTTCAAATCCTTCTGCCGATGAGGATTCAAGCTTACTTGAAGAAATAATAGATCTGAAGCATATGCCACCACACACCTGCAATACAACAAACATATAGAAATTGAAGACAAGAAACCAGCGGCTTTCTCTGAAATATTTAGAAACATCATTTATGGAGCTTTTAAGCATGTTGAAATAACTATCACATTGCCATTCATTGACAATCGCAGATATCAAGGTTCAAACTCCCAGGCGTAGTTATTAATAGCATGTAGCGCTACAAGGGCCCTAAATGCCATATATAGTGCATAGCGCATAGCATTGTACAAATTGCATGAAGACGTAGCATAATTATAAGAAACTCTATATATTCGGTAATGATATTTGGTAATAACTAAGACAGATAACCGATCATTGAAACCCTCGTGAGAACAAAAAAATCACCCATTAATCACAACATCAACCTTTTAAACTATAAAATATTCAATGCTTAACAAAGGTTGACGTCAATATTTATCCTAAGATATGTAGTCCCATTTCTTTTCCTGAAATCCATCAATTTGATCATCATCATCATTGAGAAATAATTCAATCTCCTCTTCATTTATTGAGGTCTTCATTTGTTCGCCAACCTTATGACGGGCACGAAAGAGGAGGATGACATTTCCTTCTTGTGCTCTTGATATGATTTTCAGAAGACATCAATTGTCCAACGACAGGTCAAGAGAACCACCAGCACTGATAATTGAAAAATCAGTTAAAAATTCCATCGTTATTGCCCTATTCATATTTAGAGCTGTAGAGCAAGCTACAACCACACAAAATAGGACCTGTAATATGGATACAATGGGGTTAAATGAAAGTTGCAAGGCTACACGTGGGACCTGGTACCATACCATTGAGTGAAAAGCTACAATGCATTATTAATAACCACGCTCCCAAGTCCCAATTGATCCTTCCTCAAAAGACAAGCTTTCAAAGGCAAGATAGAGATTTTAATTTAAAAATTTTAAAGTATTTAAACTTAGATGGGAATCACAAAGACATCGAGAAGGTCTTGGATGCTTTTCATCCTAAACAACTACTTTGCTTCTCTCCCAAACGCACCAACATAATATTCAGGCAGTTCATGTCAAATATATTATTATGGGATATAAATACTAGCATGCAGTATTACAAACTACTGATTCTGCCAAACTGCTGTGTAAGACATATCTAATGATAAACAGAAAATGAATACCGATGCAGAGCCTGATCATCTGAAAGTTTTCCTTTGGCCCTAAGCCAGTATCGCAATCTGCCAACAAAATTTATATATTGGTTCCAGCACGAAAAGAAACATTGAATGCCTTATTTAAATTAAAAGACTGTAATAATTTAAGTCAAAAGATTTCTCGGAAAGAATCAGGCTAACCTAGGAGGAGATTTGGTCTGGCTTGTAGAATTGTTAGGTTCACAAAACCGTATCTCTATGGGCCAGGGAATAAATTCAGAAATAGCCACCTTGTTCCGGTACGTTCTGAAACAACAGAGCAGAAAACATTATTTTGCTTGAGGGTCTTCGCACGGTCATTAAGAACTGAAAATTCTTAGAAAATAAGAAGAAAGGTCTTCAAACGTGCATAGTTGTCAATAATATTGAAGCATGATAACCTTGAAAGCAATACAGACAGCAGTTCCATTATAGCCACTTGGCATGTCATTTTACATCATTGAGAAAATGTCATTTATAAAAGGATTTTGAAGTCCCATGGTCAACACCAGAAGCCACATTTTTCCCTCCAACATATTTTGATAAACGGGAAAATGAAGCTTTAAAAGCAGCATTGTTTTTCCTTCAACATATTTCGATAAACTAGAAAATCAATTTTCTTCAGCTTTGATAGCATTTAATTAATCCTAATGGAAAAAGATACATAATCCTGGTGGGCTTCCACTCGCAGAGCTGAACAAAATTATCTTCTACCTTACATTTTTAAGCTTACATCTCTTAGAAAATTTTACTGGATGATTAGACATTGATTGAATACATAAATAAATCATGGGAATCTTCTGCTAGAAGAATCAGGCATATAAACTTTGGCAGCAATGATACTTGAGATGGTCATTCCAGCATCATAATTTATTAGTGAACTACAGGAAATCACAAACATTAATCCATCAAAAGATTAGACTGCTTAATCAGAACAGAAAAATAAGCTAGTTTAAATAAGGTGATATTGGGTCTAAAATTTACTTCTACACATGTTTAATATAGTTACATATTGTGAGGTCACGTGGTGTTTTTCGAAATCAAATACTGAAAATTATGTGCACTAAAATTATGATTTAATTATAATTTGTAAGTATACATATTCAACTTCACTACCATTTGTTGTTCTAAGTTATCAATTTCACAGTTTAAAACTCATGCACAATACACGGGTGGGTGGTTAAAAAGTCTACAGAGTGGCAGGAAAAAATCTCATGTTCCAGACGAGTGGTTTATGGATTCAACTCTGCTTAGGCCAAAAGTTCTTTTTGTTACATCCCCAATGGAACACCACAATAGTTAAGCACCAAGCATTCCAACTTGGGGGTCCCAAGTTCAAACTTAATGAAAGCAAGCAAGGTGGGGCAAATTGGAAAGATGTGCGCACCCCCTGTCTGATATCCCAAATTCTGTTAGATAAATTATATTTTATTTTAATCCATAGCCTTCGCATTGCTCAGATATCCATTTTGATTAAAATTAAAGAAGGGTCAAAAAAGTGAAAAACTATCAATAATACCTTGGAAGACGAGGATCAGTAAGACGTCTCTCTCGGAGCTCTTCCATTGACAGAAGCTATAACATATACCAGATTACACGTTTAAAATTCATAACAGGAATTGGGAAAAAAAAAATCTAAAGTTGGACAGTTACTTGCCATATCAGGATGAGGGACAGATGGCATAGTCACTTCCTGGTGATCAAACCCTGTTTCCTCTTTCTGTAGGATAAAAGCAACAATAGATTTTTATGTGCTCTGGACCATAAGAACAAGTTTCTTGAACTAGTGCATGAACAAAAGTCATAATCTAAACTAAGTATATGTATAAAGATGCCTGTCACACTAAAACCACAGAGCTAAGGGAATGCTGTCTCACGACAGACCCTGGGTTTTCCCATCACATTAATACATTAGCAATATGTAATCAGTATAGTATTGATATATTGCAATACTATTCAAGATGATCCTCTAAGTGACTGTTACCTCCTTTGCTTCAAGGCAATACAAATCTAAAATATTAATCTAGAAGATCACTGTTTACTTCTAAAATTGACAACCTGGACAGTAATAACATCAAGGGGGAAACATCTATAAGAAAAGAGAGAACGAAGCCCAAGAACCTTAACTAAAGTAGCACCTCCTGTAGACATAAAGTAACAGGGGACCTAAAATGTACCTAGGTTCCATATCTATCCAGCCCTCTTTTCCCACTCCCAACTCTGAAGCACTTGTGCTTTCTTTATAAACCCCAAAGCCAAAAAAACAGATTCACATCTACACAAAGAACAGATTTTTTATTTTTGAAAACAAAAGGATTCAATTAATTCACAACAGATGACCAAATATTCATATTATTTCAAGTGAATGAGAAAGATTACTTGAAATGAAGCCAGCAAAGAGAATATAACATTTCCCTTTTGAATTGCATCCACTCTTCGTGTAGCAAAACTTTTACCATCACGTAGACGATAAACTTGATATATAATTGGCACTGCAAAAGGAAAATATAAACCAAGTATAAGTTTTAAATTTTATGAGTTAAACTAAACAGATGAATTAATATTACACATAACATAGTATATGCATAAAAACAATGGAACAAATAATGCAATTCAATAAGTTCATAATGCATGCTACACAATTCACTCAAAAATGAATTGTTAATATGTTACCCTAAAGGACCAACTCAAGGATCAAATTCTAAAGAATCTATAGGGAGTCACTTGAAACCTACCAAAAAATTGATTCTTCAGATAATATTAAAGTCTAAATCATTAGTTCCTATTAACAAACATATATTACACTTTTTGTTTAGAGGAAAAAGTTGCCAGTTTTATTCACAACCTCTCACGATTTGAGTCTTTTGTATTGTCTAATTATTTGTACTGTGCAGCTTAATCTAGCGCAAAAAATTTAAACAATGAAGAACAGTTGAAGATATCCTACCAAAACACTTACGCAGATTGGTATAGCGAGGTTGATGATGAAAAATTATAAGTTATGAAAAAAAGAAGAGGATAATTCTTTAATCACAGACTAAAGAAAATAAGGATCCAGACCATTGGCACAGTAATATACAAAAATAAAGAAAACTTTTTTTTTTGGGGGGTTAATATGTAGAAGGGGGGAACAAATCGTTTGCTCACATTTAACATAATATGCATATCATCTTGAGAAAAAGGAGTAAAATTACATACAAAAAGGGAATTATATTAGAGCATTGTCGTCAAACAAATGAAACAAACTTACTGTTAAAATCCCCCACAAGAAGGAAATAGGCATGCAAACTATGAACAACCTTAAGAAAGTCAACAGATTTCGATGCTGCTGCCAGTGCCTGCATGTGATGCTCTATCTTGTAAATACATGTCAAGAAGCATAGGTGACATCATTAGTATCCTGTAACATTGAGATAAAGCAGTTTTACCCATACCTGGCCAATCATCTGACCCCCAAACACTTTCCCAAATTTGGGAGCATCAGGGGGGGTGATTCCTCGGAAAAGATCTACCTTCAATAGAGAAAAATTTGAATTTTCAGTGAAAGAGTATGTTACCGTGAAAGATACACTCAATGTCTCCATCAATATTTATACCGTTCTAAAAACAAAGCCATTGAATTTAGTGCTTATTATCCATGAAAACTAAGTGTAAAAGAGACAATCTTCTAACAAAACCATGCTTTTGTAGCAAGGCTGTTGTGAACAGGGTTTTTGAATCTTGATACCAGCAGGACAAGCACACAAGACTGACCCTTTTTCCCCAAAAAAATATACGTAACTTCTTCTGAAAAGATATCTGCTCAGGAAAAAACTGTAGTCTTTGCCTTTTAGTTGGGGAACTCTCTCTCTCTCTCTCTTGCCCACACACGCAGTGAGAAATGAGAAGGAAATAATTGTATATTCAATTCTCTCTAGCATAATACATAAATATTTTCTGCAAGTCATGTGAATGTTGCATCAGGACCTATGAAGGTGAATAGCAGTATTTATATAATTATATCTTGCTCAAAACAAATATAATTATAATGACAATAGAAACAGCCTCTCATGCAGAAACATCCAATATTGTTTTCTAACACAATAATCAGATGGTGAAAGCCTTATTAACTGTTAAACGAGAAGAAATCAAGAACTCATGAAAAAAAGTATACTAAAACCACCTCTATGGGCTCTAAATGCAATATTTGTTCCACAGGTGAGCAAATCTCTAGAGAATTTTCAGCACTCCAGATCGATTTTGGCTGTAGCAGAGCTGAGTGTTCATGTGGCAGTACTAAACATGTTAGCTGCAAGAGGAAACAACAGAAAGTCATTACAGGAGTAAACATCACTCATTTTAAGTTGTACCCCAAGGACCTGTGCGCCCAAGATAAGATGTCGAATGTTGGAAGCAGTAGAATAAAAATTACTACAGCACCTTAGACAAAGCAATGACATCTGCATGGTGAACTGCCTCTGACAAACCTACAATTTGCAACTTTAACATTATTCTTCTTTAGCTATCATTCATAAAACAATCCAAGCAATATCTCTGATATCTTTATAGAATCAAGAAAACTCCATACAGAAAAATAGATGCTAAAGCTCAAGAGTTATGAGCCAGACATTAGGCAATCGAATATGGACTTATGCTTTTTTTTTTTTTTTGGTGGGGGGGAGATTTAGTTAAAAAATGTAATAAGTGCAAGGCAAACCCATATTGATTTGTCATAGGGAAAAAATGGTATCCATGTCTTAGATTACTTTATAGAGAAACAAAATCTCAGTTGGATGATTAAAAAGTTTGAACAAAATGACACTTTATCAGTGCAAAGGAGGGTCGTCAAATTAGGAATAAACTTTTCATGGACCCATTATGACACAAACTATCTAACAAGCCTAAGCCCAATGCATGAAATGAAATTACTTCCAAACAATAAAGTGCAGATTTGAAGCATAGGAATGAAGAATACTACCATAACCAAAATAGTCAAATCTTTTGAGTTGGAACTCTGGACGATTCTCATCATTTGAAGTAACAGACCCAACAACCTCAGCCTATAAGACCGGATACCGGACGTTAGAGTATAAAATTTGCAAATTTTGAAAGTAGGCGTATAAATAAAAATACCTCTCCTTCCCATACGAAGTAGATTCCAGCCCCAGATTCACCCTCACGAACAACATACTCCCGCGGCTCTACACACAATTATACAACAAATCAGAACAAAACATTAATCCATGAAATCCGTTTATCCATTTTTCCCCAAAACAAATATGTCTTCCAAGATGCAGTTAAAATGTAACGAATCTGCTTTAGCGTTGGAAGTCTGAATATTCAAATTGTTTCTAGTACTTCATCAGCCAGCTTGTTCACTTCGTAAAGGTCAGATTTTCAAAACCAAATAGAAACCAAAAAAAGGGGCAAATTCCCAAATTTAAACTTCACCAAAGTGTTTGACAACTACAAGCTCAGATATCTTCCTCAGGGACGAGCTAGGAAGCTTCTGTAGTAGTGGAACGCATCCAAGAAACTCAAACACTGCAAATCAAACGAAGGGAAATAAACTCAAAATCCTCGTAGAAATTGGAAATCATCATCCACCTGATTCAATAACATTGGCTCTTCACCAATTCCTCTGCTTGCTCAGGAATCGCTCAATTATGAATACAATAACTAAAAATGAAACATTTTCAAAATCACTCAGCTTTACAAATATTTTCCGAGATTTTCTCCACAACGGAATCAAACGGAGGGAATAGTGTCAGACTCACCTTCTTCCTTGTCCATTAATGAGATAACTCCGCTTTCCTTCCAAAAGTGGCTTGATACGAATCTGATTTCGCAAATTACAGAGGTAGCTAGCTACTCCTGATCCAATGGGGAGCGGCGTAGGGTTGAAGCGTGTGACCTAGTGTATCAAGCCATTAGAAATCCTTGGTTTGGTGGGCATAGCGAGGCCAGAATCGAGGCTGCGGGGATGGTTTGGAAACGAGGAAGGAGAAGCAAACACGTGAAAAGCGATGGTCTGTGGTTGTAAAATATTACGGCGGGATGGCCCACACTCGATATGGCCTCAATGATGGGCGCACCGTGCGTGCATGGTTTCTTTCTTTCTTTCGTTCTTTTTTTTTTGGGGGGGGGGGGGTGTTTTGTTTTCATTTCGCAGCGTATTCATGGTTGACGGATGGTTTGGCTTGCTTGTGCTGTGGAGAACGTAGTTTGCAAGGATATGTTCGGATCGTACGTTTTGTTGATCAAGTTCTGGCTTGTTCCACGTAGTTAGTGAAATGCCTGAATTTGTTATGATGGAACGAGATTTCTCTTCTTCACTCAAAAAAAAAAAAAAAAGATAAATCAATGTCTTATTCAGGAGGCAATTCTTTGAAAAGCTGCTATGGTCAATAATCGTTTAGATCTTGATCATACAATCAGAATCAATCAGTTATTGTCCAAAATTGGAAGGATACCCACAACATATAGATTGAATAAGAATACAGACTTGACAACATCGAGTGAGTTATGGCTTGGAATCATCGATTTTTTTCCTCGTCAGTATATACACATCCATGTTATTAAAAAAAATAATAATGTAAATAGAATTTTTGAGTAAAGCAATCAATATCGTAAATTTGCCTCTCGTCATGCTGAGAAGATTTTAATATGAAGTCAGACTAATTCATATCAAACTGGAAAAAAAAACCCTTTTGTGGTTGAAACTCTACTGTTAATACTTCTACATTTTGAAAGCTTAATTCGAAATCTCTTGTTAAAAAGGCACAACTCACATGCCAATTGGACAATGATGTGTGCGGACTATCTGGCAAAAAATGGCGCATGATTCTTCCAATGAGCTCACTTTACTTAGGTGACGTGAATCTCTTATTTTCATTGTATATAAACGTAGGTCAGGTTGACTCATAAACTAGTCACCTAATTGGATTGGTTAATTGAGGAAACCATTTACTTATACACTAACTTCAAAACAGTGAAACTCATGCAACCCGATGATTTAATGGGTTGATTTGGGTGGGATTTTATTTTTTTTATTTTATTTTTTTATTCTTTTGAATATTAAATATTAAATTAAATATAAATTTTTAAATTAATAATTTCAATGATATCATATTTTATTATTATCAAAAACTTATAATTATTATTTTTATCAGACATGCATAAGATTTTGTAGGTAAATTTTTCATTTAATCAAGAATTAATGACTTTTATTTAAATATTATGGTCCTTCATATAAATATTTTTGTATATTTGATTAAATTATGTTATGTTAACCGTAACTGATTTGATTTTAACTTAATCTTTAATTGAACCACTAACTTTTAAATCACTATCTCAATTGATTCAAAGAGCGATCAAGTTTTTATGACCTTGCTTATTTTGATTGATAATAGAGGGGGCTTGTCCCACGTACTTGATCAGCTTGTTATTTTATTTTAACTCCTAGCTTTTGCTTGCCCGCTTAATAAGGAAAAAAACATACCAAGGGTCCATGAGTATAACATGAATGATATTAAGAATTCTCTTGATGCCAATTAATTTTAATAATTGTGTTAAAATATTTGATATAAATGTAATTAAAAGGGTAAAATTTTATATCCTGCTGTACTGTTTTGATAACATATTTTATATTCAATATGTTAATCAATTTACATACTTTTAGGCTTTGAATATGTAAAGAGTTTTGTTTTGCTATTTTATATTATCACGTTAAAGGAAAAATTTATCTTGAATTTTTAAAAAAAAAACACTGAATATCCTAAATTTTTATTTGAAATATTTTTACACTAAAACTTAAAAAAAGAGGCTTTTTTTACCTTGCTCTCAGTGCTGACAGTTAGTTGACTATTTATTTAACTTTCACTGTCAAGTGGTTTTTTTAAAAAATTAAAAAAAATAAAATAAAATCACACGTGGCCATTAAAGCTTTTATGCTCTTCTTCAAAGAATCGTCTGCTCAGTGCTCTTATCCATCTTCTTCCTTCCTTGTTCATCTTTGCGTGTGACGCCGCCTCATTCTTCTTCAACCTTCCTTTCATTTCATCCACACCCTCCCTTCCCACGCTCATTTCCCACTCCCACCTCGACTTTAAGCTATTAGCGAAGACTACCATCGATAGGTTTTCTAAGCTGCAGATAAACATGACAACCTCTTCTCAGTACCTTCAAAATCAATTCTCTATATTTAGTTTTCATGCCCTGTTTCATCTTTTAATTACCTCTCCAAAATTACTTTTTTCGCACAAGTTGGCAACAATTATTAACTATCCATGAAAACGAAAATCTCAAGTAATCAAAGTCCCAAGCAAGACAACAAAAACAAAATTATAAGCCTAGAAGCTTATGAAAGATTGATGACCAGCAAAATTTTGATGAGGAAAATATATAGATATATGCTTTTTGGCTCTTCCCTCAATTTCACCATTCTATTGCTTTCTTTCTAATGTACTTTCTATTTTTTCTTTCTTAAGAATAGGCACAAGTCAATAACAAAGGAGAGGAGGAAAGGAAGATATAGAATCAAGAAAAATAATTCTCAGCGGCTAGCGCATAGAGCATAGAAGAACTTG
Source organism: Prosopis cineraria (assembly GCF_029017545.1). Lineage (NCBI taxonomy): Eukaryota > Viridiplantae > Streptophyta > Magnoliopsida > Fabales > Fabaceae > Prosopis > Prosopis cineraria. The sequence continues at coordinate 937,717 of NW_026555344.1, forward strand.
CGCTTGATGGTGAAGCAGAGAGGCTTGTGGTTTGTAATACCTTTTGCTCGGGAGATGCCGAATGGGACCTATCGATTTTCATTTAATTTCAAATCCTCCTCGTTCAATTGGCCACTAATGTGAAGCTAAGAGGCTGTCGGCGCTGCCGCAGCGTGATTAGGCGTCATCGAGGAGTGGTGCATGTCACATTCCAAGGAGATGTAGACCAACCCAGACGCCATCGGCTAATCGACTTGGATGACCTCGTGGCTGCGGCTAACTCGATGATCATGGAGATGGAGGGGGTGGACTTTGGGTCGGATTGGAAGGTAAGACAAACCTGAGCTCAACGATGGCTGAAGAGGGTCCTGATGACGAATGAGAGAGAGAGAGAGAGAGGGGGGGGGGCATGGGAGAGTTGGGTCTAAGTGCAGAGAGAAAGAAGAAGAAGAAATACACGGATCCAATCAGCTTATCTTATGAATGCGAGGTGTTATTTCGTCAGTCAAACTTGAGTTTTGACGGTCAACGAACGAGAGATAAAAGCCCTTTTTTTCTAAGTTTCTGGATAAAAATACTCGAAACAAAAATTTACAACACCTGATATTTTGAAAAAAAAAATTAGAATAAATTTACTCTTTAACCCTGTGTCATTTTCACTTGATTACATTGATTATTAATTATATTTAACTTTATTATGCGATTAATTGTGCCAATGTGATGTGACATTATCTCAGTATTGAAGATTAGCATATATGAAGACATGATCCGGCCACCTTTTGCTTATGATTGTACTATTCCTATGTAACGCCTTTTTACTACAGCCTGTCATCAACAATTTTAAAACTTACCTTTTTTTTTTTGGGTGAGCTTGTTATGTAGATTCTTGCTCAAAGTCCTCAAGAGTAACCAAAATAATAGTTGCTTACCAAAAAAAAAAAAAGCTTAAGGGGAATCAGATTAGAAAGTTATTTTATTTATTACACCAAAAAAAAGTTATTTTATTTAATATGTAAAAGCAATCCCACGCGGATGATTGAAAACATGTTCGAAGAAATAGTTAAGCTTGTTTTAAATCGTTATTCTAGATGAAGATGTTTCCAGGTGAGACCAATAACAAAATCAAGACTTGAGTTTAAATTTAGGGTATGTTAATACTCACTTGAGGCCAAAAAAAAAAAAGCCAAGGCAGATTTATTGGAAGCTTAGAAACATGAATGAATATATATATATATATATATATATGTATGTATGTATACCTGTATAGCAATGGAAACTTAAACCTGAGTTCAACTATAAAACATTAAAACCCAAGACTCTCAAATAAGAGGAGCAATCCCACTACCAAGGCAAAAAAAGGACCTAAGAATTGAACATTGAAGTGCTTGAGTTGTGATATTAAAGCTTGCAGGCTTTGATGTCTCGTCCTTGCAAATATTAAAGCCATGGCAGTAATAATCATGGCTAGACTTGTTGGCAATTGATTGTGTTTACGGCGACGCGCACTTGGCTTACTTCCAAACATTATATAGAATGTTAATTTGACAAGGCTTAAGAGAGCTGTGACTCGAAATCCCCAATTCGTTGGACTCGGACTCTCGCGCACGACCAAATACGCGTCTGCACAACCGACCAATAACGTGAATATTGCTAATCTATGGCGAAGCAAGGGCGACAAAAGTTCCACGACGCGAACCAAACATGTCTTTGTTGCTTTTACTGATCTTGCTTCATTATTTGCTTCATCTGCCCAATACATGAATGGATTTTAGAATGCGAGCGAATTGATATTGAGGATTATGGGGAAAGTGACAAGAGCTATGTAAATAAATACCTGCAGAGTCATGAGGTTGCAACCTCTGATTTTGATAAACTCTTCTTGGTGTTCTTCGTCTCAGTAGTTGGGAAGTAAGAGTTGGCACAAAACTCGTCATTGTTATGTTACTTGCGAGGTTTCTCTAAAATTTGAGTTATGTTATTAACCCGTCACTAACTGCGTTTAATTTATACTGGTGATGATGCTGCATGCACAACAAGTTGAAGATAAGCAAAAATAATTTTTATGTGGATACAGGATAAATCATTATCTTTAATTTTTTGTAGGATAAATAATAATCATCTTTTTAACAATCAATCTATTGATATTAATATTAAGATTGTGCTTTGCCACAGAAAAGTATTAAAAATATGAAATATATTGTTAATACAAGATTAAAAACTAAAGCTTATTTTTTTTAAAAAATAATTATAAGTAGTTTAAATTTGTTATTAAATTATATAATTTGATAAAAACATGGATGATGAGAATTAAATTTATAGGTAAATCTAATCTATAGAATCTAACCTAATCTAAAAAATATAACTTGCAGAAAATATATTAGCTGGATTACTTTTCATGTAATTAATTAATTAATAATGTTTATGACTGTATTTGAAACAAAACGCCAGTTTTCTCAAGTACGCTAATTTACTTAATTGATAGACAGTGACAGATAATGATAATTAAAGATATATCACAATAATTTCCAGTGGACAATAAATTTAATTTAAATAATTTAGAAATTAATGAAAGATAATCAAAACATTTATCGAGATTTTATAAATAATTGTTTGTTTTATTTTTAAAATTTGCTGGAAGTCTAATTCTATATATGTACTTATTTTTAAAGTTAAAGATAATTAAAATATCGTTTAAAATTAATTTAATTTTATAATTTTTAAAGAAAAGTTTTTAAATATTTAGAAATTAAAATTTATTTCAGTTCTGCTCAATCGATAATTTCCTTAATTACAAGGGAAGTGTGGGACTTAATTTATAGAATTAGAAAATCTAACTTACACAAAATATATTAGCCGCAATCTTTTTCATATATTTATCTGTATTTGAAACTAAACGCATATTTTCTTAATTGATAGATAATATATAATTACAAATATATCACAATAATTTATAATGAGCAATAAATTTATTTTAATTTAGTTTTTTTTTTTTGCTCTCACCCTAGTTTCTTAGGTCAAATACCTAGACTAATTCAGTGAATAACTTGTGAGTATCTTTTTGAAAATATACCTCTCATTAAGAATTTAATTACTATGGTATGCACAGAAATTAAACTTGAAAACTCTAGTTAAGAGAGATCAACCTCTTAATTAATTAATTAATTTAAGCGCTTAGTTGTTAATTTAATTTAGAAATTGACGAAAGATAACCATGACATTTCTCGAAATTTTATAAATTTAATTTACTTGTTCTGTTTTTTTTTTTTTAAAGCTGGCTGGAAGCCTTTATATACATATACATATTATATATATATATATATATATATACTTTATTAATATTAAAGTGTCGGCTTGAATTTTAGAGCCTTGCGCCCCTTGTATGTACCGGGCATACAAAAAGAATTTTAGTCCTCGAATGTGTATGAATCAGGTATTGCGATTTCTGGGGTCTTTCATCGTAATTATATTGGAATGCCTCGCTGAGCCATCAAGAGTCCAGGAAAAAATACTCCAAAGAAATAACCATTCATCCACAAGAAAGTATTCTTTACATTAAAAAATATAACGTATTTTTAATTGAATTTCACCCTCAATAAAATAATTATTTATTTTTAAACTAACACCATCTTTTCATATTTACTTTTATTTAATAGGGTGTTTCACTCTAAAATAAATATAAAATAATTTATTCATTAATGACACTTTTAAAAAAAATATAATGATTATATATTAAAACATTAAAAATGCTTCATATTTTTTAATATTTAACATTTTAAAAAGTGTCTTACATTATTAAATAAGGGAAGCATAATTTAGATACTCCAATTAATGGAGTGAGAAGCAAAATAACAAATATAGACAGGGAACCAGGGTCACGCGGGGCAAGATTTTGGCTTGATAGTTAGTTAGCAGGTTGAGTTTGATGGAGGAGGGAGATGTGGATAGGGAAAGAGCTCTTGTTGTTGGCCTTTTCCTTTTATACGTTCAGGTCACTACCCTCTAATTCAAATTTGAATTTTGCCCTCTTCAATGAAGCTATAATTGTGGGCAGTATCTGAAGTCAAGCACCCCATGATGGTGGAGCGTGGCTTGAAGAGTGCTTTGAGATCTTCAAGGACCTGATTACATGACCAAGACTTTGTCATGTGTGACGTTCTACTAAATTTGTTGAGGTCCTGACCTTTAAGGGTTCGTTGGACTTGATCCATGTTCACACTTCACACCTCTTTGTTTTGTTTTTCTCAATGATCAGTCCATTCCAACGAATATTTTTGGTCCAAACATAAAGATAAAAATATCCTTCAAATTAAATTTTATGTAGCAATTTTTAAGAATAAGTCTGAATGCACCATAAATACCAATAAAGTAAAACTTATTTAGGTTCTGTTCAATAAGTTACTTCTTTAATTTAATTATGAGGAAAGGATGAGAGTTAACTTTTTTAGTAGTTAAGATTAAGACTTTTAGTGAATCAAGTAAAGAGAAGCTGATTACATTTCAAAAACAAAAAATAATATTAGAAGATTGGTTGGACACGGGGCAATCTAGAAATCGATTTATTGATTGTTTTCGTAAGCTATTAGGAGACCGATGGAGGTTGAGGATCTCTCACGTGTATAGAGAAGGGAATCAGAGTGTTGATTGGCTTGCAAATTGGAGTCACACTCAGACTAGCTTCGTCCAGCTGCTACAAGAACCACCTGAGGGCTTATGTGATCAACTGCATAGGGATAACTTGGGCGTTTCCTACCCATCCATGATTTCTGCTTTAGTTTTGTTTTGGGCTTTATGCCCCGTTGTATACCCCAAAAAAAAAAAACACAATAATAACATTTCTTCTTCACTTGCCTACATCCAACTTATCATACCTCTAGATATTATTGTTATCCCCAGCAACCAAAACTTTTTTTTTTTTTTTAAGGATTTAAGACAGGTATTAGATAAATTGAAATTTCCAATTACAAGAAGTGACGGGAACTCATGTCTTTGCAATTATATAGCCAAATGAAGAGATTTACTGAATAAAACAAGTATTTTAAAAAATTATGGCCACTTTCTTCGATGAATTAAATTGGAAAAAAATTCATGAATTAAATAACTATTTTCAGAATGACAAAATTATGATAACAAACTAACGTTCACAAGTGACGGCGGAACCGAAAGGAAAAAGTAATTCGCTGTCCAAGCTAAAATTCTGCGGGGAACGAGAAATCCACATGTCAGCAGTGGCTAGGGAATTAAATTATACTAACGAGTAGATTCTCGAAGCTTACTCGCTGATTATGGGTTTGACTTGTAGGTGGAGGCCCGTATCAATTCTTTCTTCTTGTCCTTTTCTTCCTCCTCTGATATCGTTTATTCTGTCTCCCCTTTCAGTTTCTAGCTGCAATTCTTGGAGGAACCCAGAACCCAAAGCTGTCAACTCCTTTGTGCCTAGGGATTTATCATTTTCCCACTCATCAAGTATAATACAATGATTACATGCCTTTAGACTTTGGCTAGTAATGATTTGTGCTCAAAGCCCCCAAGAGTCCAGACATTTATTTATTTCTTTGCTCCTTATATTTCTCCAGAATCGTTTGTCCTTGTTTTTGGCATTTTCATGTGCGGGTCGCTCGTTTGTTGCGGATTTTCTGTAATTTCAAATTTAAATTCTAACAAAATGGGAATCTTTTCATGTGTTTAGGCGCTTTGCTTCACCTCAACGCTTGCATTTGAGTGGTGTATCTGTATATCGACCCCTTAAGTTTCGTATGTCAGTCCTAATTGTTCATGTATGGAGTCATTCTCCACTTAATTCTCTTTCCTATTATTGATAGAGTTGTTGCCGACCATCTGCCTTCATATCCTGAAATCTGAACCCTTTACTTTCTCTAAGGAAAAAAATTCCGTAGTTTTTCTATCGATCACTACCTGATCCAGTCCTATTGGTGTAAACTCAATTCCTGAAACGCATCAGCTTCTATTATTATTATTATTATTATTATTATTATTATGTAATAACTTCTATTTGGCTCTACCATCTGTAACATCTCTCAACATGCTCACATCATAGGCGTTGATGTCAATTATCTGTGGGCTTCCTATACTTGAGTGTGTTTATTGTCTGGCATGTGCTCGCTGGGCTTGGCAGAAATGTCTCTATACTGCTGGATATGAGAGTGAAAACTGGGGTCTAGCTTCTGCGGAAGAATTTGAGCCTGTACCTCGAATGTGTCGTCTCATATTAGCTGTCTATGAAGATGACATTCGTAACCCTCTGTGGGCTCCCCCTGGGGGTTATGGCATTAATCCTGCCTGGGTAACCTTACGTAAAGACTATGGGGATAACCAAGGTCGTGTTACTCCCTATATGATATACCTTGATCATGATCGTGCTGAAATTATCCTGGCTGTTAGCGGACTCAATTTAGCAGTGGAAAGTGATTATGCAGTTTTGCTTGACAACAAACTGGGGCAAACAGAATTTCATGGTGGTTATGTTCACAATGGGTTATTGAAAGCGGCGGAATGGGTTTTTGATGCAGAGTTCGAGGTTCTCAGGGATCTGGTTGCAGAAAATCCTGCATACACGCTGATATTTAGTGGGCATTCCCTAGGGGCTGGGGTGGTGGCATTGTTGACATTGATAGCAATTCATAACCGAGACAAATTGGACATAGAAAGAAACAGGATAAAATGCTATGCTATAGCTCCTGCTCGGTGTATGTCTCTCAATTTGGCTGTAAGATATGCAGATGTTATCTATTCTGTCGTACTCCAGGTTAATTGATCTCCTTGCATCGTGAACTTTATACTTTACCATCTTTCCTGACTGATTTCAAAGCCATCATGATTCCATCTAAACAGACAAGACTGAGTCTATAGAGATTATCAAGACATGCGTTTAATTAGGAAGTGGTAATATATCTTCATACAAGTTCTTAAACATGATGTAAATACAGAAAACTGATAGCTTGGTATGGATAGTGGTTGCAGTGAAAGTGGACCTCTGTGTCACATGTATGTATGTAACACTGTAAGTCTGTAAGTTGTAACAGTAATACTACCAAGATTGCTGGTAATAAGCTTAAGTGGATTCTATCTTACAAACTTTGTTTGCATATGTAGCAATGTAGCATGTTACTTGTCATCTGTCATTGCTAAATGTTCAACAACAACAACACAACAAGCCTAATCCCACTAGGTGGGGTTCATAGCTAAATGTTAAATTTATATATTAATATTTATATATGTCTGTGGGTATGATTTTTTTCCTTCACATGAATCTAGTTATCAATGTGATTGTGATATGCTGATTGCAAGTGAGCAAAACTGTTAAAGTTTTTCTCAAGCAGAAGGTTAGAGACGTTTTACGTGCATCAAGAAAAATGCCCTAATTTGGTGAATGGTTGATTATTCTGAATGTTTCAAGTTCTCAAATAACACAGTTAATATATTGCACTTCTGGGGATGAATATCCCGGAAATAAGAATAATTCACAGTTAGTGTGGATACAAAAATAGAGAAGTCAATATGAATTTTTTGTCTCTGTTATCTGTTTGTTATCAATTTGATGCACGTCTATCCTAATATGATTTTCTCTGCACAACCAGGATGATTTTTTACCACGGACAACCACTGCTTTACAAGATGTCTTCAAGTCACTCTTTTGGTAAAACACTTTAGCATGTCCTTATCATTTTTTTGGGGAGTATCAAAATACCTGAACATTAAATGGCTGATACTAAGGAATAGATTGAAGGTGAATTCATTATCATGGCATTGTTAAACGGCTCCCTTCAAATGAAAAAATTGAACACCTGATCTTTCATACATCTATATTTGTTGATAAGGCAGGACTTAGAAGCTAGATAGTGAAATCCATGGGGTAAGTTGGAGCTAGGCCTTAATCTGTAATTAATAATTTTCTTCAGTGCCTGCAGGCTCATCTCTATAATTTATTATTTATATTATGACTTCCCCAGCGCCATAATCTCTCTCGTAGTCTGGCTGAAAAAATTATACTTTTTTTTTGTTATCCTTACATTTGAGTCTTGACTTAAACTGTTCATAGTCTGTACTTTCAAAATATACCCATGGCTTGTTCTCATTATGAGTTTTTGGGGCTTGTTGAGCGAAGCCTGATTTAATATTTGATCACAATAAAAAAAGTTTTTCATGCATATTCATTTGAGTGGATCACCATTTGTGATGTTATGGTTCAGGTTTTTGCCCTTAAGATAAGCTTCTAAGTTGGTCATGCTGTACTGGCAGTTTGCCCTGTTTGTTGTGCCTGATGTGCTTGAAAGATACTTGCACGTTGGAGGAAAAGATGCTCAGGGATCCAAGGCGCCTATATGCACCTGGTCGTCTTTATCATATTGTTGAGCGAAAGCCCTTCAGGTAGAGAAGTTTTCTCAGCTCTGTTTTATTGATCATTATGTATATTGTAAAGCATTATGTTGAAAATTCTTGGTCAGAGTCATAGATCATTGTAACAGTGTGCCTGTCCTTAGGCAAATCACACTGTGCAAAACAGAGGTATTATCTGTCTCTTAAGGGGATGAGATTCTACCTCTTTAATTTGCTGAAAGGCAGTTAGGCACTCTATTTGTAAAACGGGGAAAGGAACGAATTGGAGAGAGTTGAATATTTCATATATTGTGCACAAAAATGAAGTGCAATTAAATAGAGATCATGGCTACATTAAATGATAATAAAGGGATGCAGCTCGAGGAGTGCAAAAAAGAAAAGAAAATATGTGTACTTGATGATGGCTTAAACCTAATTTTTGATCATATTTGCACAAGATTTCCACTTGTTGTAAGGACAGCAGTGCCTGTTGACGGGAGTTTTGAGCATGTAAAAATCAGCTCATTTCTGTGTGGCATCTCTGGTTGCAGGGTGGGGAGGTTTCCACCTGTTGTAAGGACAGCAGTGCCTGTTGACGGGAGGTTTGAGCATATAGTTCTTTCTTGCAATGCAACTTCAGACCATGCTATCATTTGGATAGAAAGAGAAGCACAAACGGCTCTTGAGGTAAGCTAGTCCCAACCCACCAATGTCATTTGTATATTGATAACCTGTAGGCTATAACAGTTCTCAGGCTCAGTGGCCTTTGCTTTGATTTGATGTTGGAGACCTGGACTGAAATGAGCTTTTCATGACTATAGAATGTAGTTTAATGAACGGGAATTTTATGGAAAACAGTTTAGAATTTTACTTACATTGAATTATAAAGCTTGCATTTTTTGTGAGTTTCTTTAGTGTATACAAGTATTTTGACTGCTGCCACACATGTATTGCATAGTCAGGAGTCTTGAAACCACAATTGTATGTGTCAATATAGTTGTTCTTGAAATATATCCCATGTTTCTTATTCTTTTCTTAGCTCCGACCATTTGATTGATGAAATTATCTATTGATATATCTGTGTGCACATAAATCATTGTTTCTGCATCAGTTAATGCGAGAGAAAGGTCGGCTTATGGAGGTCCCAGCAAGGCAGAGGATGGAACGGAATGAATCTCTAGCTCGACACAACCAAGAGTACCAGGCAGCGCTTGAGAGGGCCGTTGCTCTGGATATTCCTCAAGCATACTCACCTTCATCATACGGAACATTTCATGAGACTGATGCAAGGGAGGATTCTGCTAGTACAAGCGGTAAGGTGCCCCCCTGGTCTGGCAAGAAGCGAAATGATAGTTGGAATGAATTTGTTGGGCGGTTGTTTGATGTGGATGATTCTGGTCATATGGTGTTCAAGAAAATACATCGATAAAATATAATTCTGTCTTTATGTACACTCGCGAATAGAAACCATTCTTTGCGTTTTCCTTTGTTTACCCAAGTGTATAGACGATAGATAATGTAATGCTCGATGAATATCCAAAGATAATTGATTAAATATATCCAAAAGATTACCTAAAGGTGGCGCTTGGCATATATAGAAATAGAAAGGGAAGAATGTATATAACTATGTTTGGTATGATACACCAGGGTCTGTATAGTTGGAATCTGGAGGGAAGGGAAGTGGAGATTCTAAAAAGTTATATTTTAAAAAAAAGTGGAGAAGCGGGGTTGAAAGATTTTAATTAATTTTTTTCTTATTTTTTAGAATTCATTAGAATCTTTTCACTTTCCTCCCGCCAAATAGGGCGTAAAATGGTTGTTCCTTATTTAAAATAATGTTAGAATGAAAGGGGAAAGGAATACTCCTGCAAAATATATGTTTTAAGGCTATGTTTGGTTTTGAGGAGAGGAGAAGGAAGAAGAGGGATTATGTCTTATTAGGTTTTATTGAGAGAGAGGGAAGATGGGGGATTTTCAATGATTCTTTATTTAATTTACACTTTGTTTGATTTAAGGGAGGTGAGTAGAGGGGAGGGAAGGGGAGGGAAATGTTGTAATATTCCCTTGTTTAGTCTAATTTGGGTGTTGGGAGAGGGAAAATTTTTTTTAATGATTCTTTGTTTGGTTTATGAGAGAGAGGGAGGGAAGATAATAATTAATCATTATATATATAAGGATTGAAGATTATGAGAAAATGTCTTGTGTTCTTTTTTTAAGTTTGCTGCAATTTTATGTTTTGAAATGTTTTTTCTACAATTTTATGCCCAGAAGTTAAGTTTGGAGTTAAGTTCGAGATGATTTATTATTTTTAATATATATATATATATATATATAATATTATACAGGTTTTGAGTTAAGTGCATGATGAATTGTTAATTTTTATATGTATACAAAAAATATTTTTTACCTATTTGAAATTCAAATCTCATCTATCTTGATAATTTTTAAAAATTTTGAATGACATGTCAAAAATTAAGCTTCATACAATCGAATATATATATATATATATATTTGAATTCAAATTGATGTTTATCTATTTATATAATTTTTTATATTTATATAAAAATTAATTTTTAACTATTTGAAATGAAAAATTTGATCTATCCCAATGATTTTTGAAAATTATTCAAGCAAAAAATTATATACATTTTATCTATTTGCTTAACCTGCATTCATAGATATTTAAAAAAACATTTAAATATAATAAATTATGAATATATTTTGTGCTTAAAATTAGGTTCGAGATGATTTCTTATTTTTATATGTATATAAAATAAAGAATTCAGGTTTAGAATAAGTTTCGATATTATTTATAATTTTTTATATAAAAAATAAATTAAATTTTTTTATGTTTGATATGTTCAATTTGGAAGATAATATATATATATATATATATATATATAAAATAAAGGAGTGATTGCCCATTATGTTTGTGTGAGTATTTGAAATTCAAATCAAATTATTTAAAAAGGGGTAATCAAATTATTTTATATTTTCATACAATAATAAAATTAAATATTGTTTATATTTTGATAGGTCCAGTTTGTAAAATAAAATGAAATATATATTTATATATATATATATATAGATTTATCTATTTGAAATTCAAATTATATTTAATTATGGGACAATTTTATAATATCTCCCTCTATATCATTTAAAAATAAAAAGGTTTCATGTTTAAATTCCAAATTTTAAGTTAGATTAGTTTAAATTTCAATATCTAGTGATTAAATTAGATTTACAATTTAAATTCAAACTTTCCTCCAATATAGATATTATATCAATTGTAAATAAATGTGCTTGGCTATGATTTCATTCCACATTTTCATCTTGGAACACCAATTTATTTTATGTTGTTAAATTATTTTACATAGTTATGAAATATTGGGTTTTGAATTACAAAGATATTAGGTATGCTAAATATATTTGAATTTAATTTTATTTATGTGTGCTACTTTAACGATTTATGGCCCACTTGTGGTTGTCATTAAAAATTAGTTTGTTTTAGATAGGTTAGGCCGTCAGGGATTTTATATAAACAGATCAATTTATGGAAACTTTATAAAATAAAAAAACATATTCTTTCATATTCTTACTCGATCATGTGTTTTAAAAGTAAGGTTTAATAATTGATTTTAAATTGATTCAAGGATTATGTTATTGATTAAAAATTTATTCTGGGTATTTTGTTTTGATTTGTTGTAATTGCCTAAAATGCTGTTAATAATATCAAAACATATCAATGATAAATTGGCCTACTAGCTAAAAAATCCTTGTGCTTAAAAAATATGGACCAAATTTTTAAAAATTTGGAAGTATGATTGGTTCATCTTGATTTACAATGGGTCTGTCATTGATATACAAGAAATTTATTATTAAAAATTTAAAAACTTATAAAAATTTTATCATTAATATACAACGATATATTATTAACAAATATAATAAACAGGCCATAATATAAAATATAATAAATATTAAGTTGTCTGTTTGGTTTAATCCTATAACATAAGTTATATCTACAAAAGCATCATATATCAATCTAAATATTTGTTTGACATAATTATAATAGATTAAAATGTTACAAATATTAAGATTAAGATTAATTAAAATCTAAACATACCATATAACCAATTAATATTTTTGTTAATATTTTGAATTTGTTATCTGTATAATTATTGTTTTAATAAATTTTTTAATAAAATAATCTAATTGCATTGGATTGGATTGGTTTCGATGACAACTAATTATTTCATAATATAATTATTTTTTATTCTAAAAAGCCATATGTTTCTAATTATTTTGAAAAATATGATTGTATATTCAAATTATTATTCATATTGAATTTATGATTAGTAAATATTCGGATTTAATTTTGAAATATATAACCAAGATAAGTTAAAGGTATAAAAAATTATCACATTAACATATCTTTGGTAAAATAATTTTGCCAAATTAATCATATCTTCCAGAAGTATTTGAAATTTTGATAACATTGTAATTTGATAATAATATGTTAATAACATCGCTCAATATATTCAATAAATTTGGATTGACAATATAATGTACTTAATAATAAAAAATACTTTAGGTTTAAATTTTGAATTTTAAGCTAGACTCTTTAAAAATTAATATATGGTAATTAGATAAAATTGTCAATTTTAATTCAATTTTTCCTTTTGCCTAGATATTATGTTAATTATAAATAAGTGGCATTAGCTACGATCATTATATATATAAAAGTAAGGTTTAAAACTATAAAAAAAAAATATCATGTATTTATTTTTAGGTTTACTATAATTTTGTGCTTTGAAATGCCTTTTTTGCAATTTTGTACTTTAAAGTCAGGTTTGAGGTTAGGTTTGAAATGGTTTATTATCTTTTAATGTATATAAAATATATTATTTAGGTTTAAGGATTAAATTTATGTGTGAAATGAATTATTAAATTTTATATATATATAAAAATTATTTTTACTCATTTGAAATTTAAGTCGCATCTATCTTGATGATTTTTTAAAAATTAAGCTTCACAGAATAGAATGTGTGTGTGTGTGTGTTTGAATTCAACTTAACGCTTATCTATTTATATCATTTTTTAAACCAATATAAAAACTAATTTTTAACTATTTGAAATGAAAAATCTGATCTATCTTGATGGTTTCTTAAAATTTTTCTAGCAAAAAATTATATACATTTTATCTATTTGCTTAACTCACGTTCCATTCATAAATATTTAAAAAATAATATTTAAATATAATAAATTGTGAATATATTATGTGCTTCAAAATTAAGTTCGAGATAATTTATTATTTTTATATGTATATAAAATAAAGAATTCAAATTTGGAGTAAGTTTTAAGATTATTTATTATTTTTACACACACACACACACATATATAAAATAAAAAAGTGGTTACCCATTAGCCATTATACAAGTAGGTGTATATATATTTGAAATTCAAATCAAATCATTTAAAAAGGAATAATCAAATTATTTATCTCCCTTCTCCTCCAATTCCTTTAAACCAAACATACCCTCAGTGATTGGAGACATTAATTAATTTATCATTATTTTTTTAGATATTATTTTTTTTTACTTCTTTCTTGCATAAATTAATTTATGAAAATTCAATTTCATACCAACATATTGTTACTATATGTATAAAAATCAATATAATGATAACAACAATTTTTTAACTCCCTTAGGCCCCGTTTGGTTGGGGGGGAGGGGAGGGGAGGGGCTCCTTTTCCCTCCCCTCATTTGGTTAGGAGGAGGGGAGCTCCTCCCCTCCCCTCCCCTCATTTGGTTAAGAGAAGGGGAGGGGAAATTTTTAAAATTTTCCCTCCCCTCCCCTCCAAAGCCTCCCCTCCAAATTGAGGGGGGAGCTCCCCTCCCCTCCCTTCCCCCTCCTCCCCTTCCCCTCACCTCCCCTCCCCTTCCCTCCCCTCGAACCAAACAGACCCTTAAATATATAATAAAAAATTACCATTATATGTACACAGACTAAAACTATGTTAACTAGTCTAGATCCAATTCCAACCAAAATTGCTCTTAAGATATACCTGATGTTTCCAGTAAATCTATCCTAACACAGACACACATAGAGAATGTGTCTCCCTCTTGAGTTTCCTCTCTGGGTGGTGGGACTTGGATATCGTCTTGGGCAATTGAGCGTTGCAGCAACTCCCTCTCTAACTTTCACTAGGTGTAAAGGCGTCCATGTGGTATCTCTAGTCTACTATCTTTTCTATTTTATTTTCTTTTCTAGTGGTCTTTTCTGATAGGAAGGTCATTTGTCGATATGGAAATAATCAGATCTAAGGGGTCTTCTAGCTTTTACCTTTGCTTGGTGGTGTTTTTGATGGGTGGCTGGATAGATCTGGATCTTGGCACTCTGGTTCACATTTTTAGGGCATGGAGAGCTTCAACCATCTCTATTCTTTTTTGCTTTACTTTTCTATTAGCTTTAGCTGGCTTTATGTGGTGGTGGTGAATCTAGAGTGCTAGTGAAGAGACTTTTGAAATCCATTAAGCATAGCATTTTTGTTTATGGTCACGAATTCATCTTCTTCCTCCTCCTGTCTTCGCCTGATTTGCTGGTACCCATGTTTCTTTTGCTGTTGTGGGGTCCTTTCATAGCTCATCTTTTACAACCTTTTTAGTTGCATCTTTGCCATCAAAAGGGATGGCCCCACCCATTATGGCCCTGTTGCCTTTGGAGTTTTCTTTCTTGTGGGTTCTAGTAAACAAGTGATGACGGTTTTGTGTAGTTAGCGGCAACAACAAAAAAGCTCCCTTGCATTCTTTTGGTTAGGGTTGAGGTTCTTTTATGTGGGCTTGTTTATTTGGGCTTCTTTTGTGGGTTTTATTTAGCTTTGTTTCTTTGTCCTCTTTTATTTTTCTAATATTTGTCTTCTCTAGTAAAAAAAAAGACATATAAAGAGACTGTCGGAGCTAAGTTTGAAGCAATCTAAACGAAGTAGCAATAAAATTGTTACTCTAAAATTATAAGTTTTTCTCCCTAGAAATTAGTCTCATGTGCAAATAATATGATAAATAAACCCAGACATTTAAATCAAATTTCAAGCATTTTATGCTTTACACCTACCACACGAGAGTAGAGCTTAGAAAGTGTAGAAACAATTTTAAAGAAAGCTGCATATGGTCAAAACTTCAATGACCATGAGATTAAATCAAAGAAAAAGATGTAACTAGAATAGCATGATTCTAGAAATACTCACAAAAGATAGCTTGATGGAGACAAAAGGATGAAATGATGCTGATTAGACAACGCTGGGACGAGCAAGGTGAAGGTCATATTGAAGTTTATTTTATTGTTTACCTTTAGGCATTTGTGGAATATGACAAAATAGATTAGGGTAAAATAGTCAAAAAAATTTAACTACCTTAAAAAAAATCCAATTTAAAAGAGACTAAAACCAGAGGAGGCAAGGAGAGAAGAGAGGATAGAAAATTTTATGAATATGATATTGATGCTTGCTTGGGTAGTGTAATACTGTAAGCTCAATGTGTTAATGTTAAGTAAATTAAATTGAGAAATGAATGAGCATGAACATTGCATGATTATTTTGTTAGAGTTCGCCTAGAGAGAAAAGTAGATAAAATTCATATGATACTCACAACTGCCTTTTGGTGCATGAAGGCATAGCCTTACCCACTATTTATTGAGAAACTATTTTATAGTTTGTTTAGGGTTTAAAACCTAGCTATCTCCACCAGTTTATCGAGAAGATTAGCTTATGGTATATGATACCCTAGAGATTCAAAAAAAGGAGAAGCCATTATTTGAGAGTGAGTATTGTAATCTTTGGTCGGGTCACACCTCATAATTAGTGAGCTTGGATGGTCCAATCACATGGACGAAACCCCAATTGATATTATAGCCCATAATTTCAGTCAAAAGATATAAGGAGGGTATAAGGAAGAATTAATCATGCATATATGTTTATCTGACGTGTTGCATGGTTATTAAATTTGTAACAAGTTATAATAGTGAATGTATATTTATGACTTGTTAAATTACTACCGTGAAAAATAAAACGTCTAATATGACTTGTAAATTTCTTTGCATTACTTTGCTTGTTAAATCTATAATGTTACTTGTACAATATCATCGTGTGCAAATCCATCCATGGCTTATTAAATTATTAACATGACAAGTAAAATGTCTAATATAATTTGTAAATTTCCTTACATTGCTTGTTAAGTCTGTAATGTTACTCGTACAATATTCATCCAGTGTAAATCCATCCATAACTTGTTAAATGAATAACTTTACAAGTAAAATATATAATATGACTTATAAATTTATTTATGTTGCTTATTAAGTCTATTTTGTTACTTGTGAAATAATCATCCTGTGTAAGTCCATCCATGGCTTGTTAAATTATTAATGTGACAATTAAAATGTCGCATATTACTTGTAAGTTCTCTCATGTTACTTGTTAACTATATCAATACTTGGTAAATAGTCAAGTAAACAAATCAAAACAATTAATTTGACTATCAAAAGAAGTATGAATATATTATAGCAAATAGTCAACTTACATTATATAATTGTAACATGAGACTCCTAACATAATCTCCAATTATTTAAAAAACATCAAAATAAAATTCATCGTTGCTTTTTTTATGCTAGTTGGCTATTTGATATTAGTGAATGGGTAGATCCAGATATTGAACTATATGAACGATCCACTTACAATCAGAATAATTCAACTTTTAATGTAGATAGTTTATCCTACATGACAAGCATTTATAAGGTTAATACTTATGCTAATTTACTCAATATAACATTAAGTATAAAACAAGGTCAATACTTATGAAAATCTTTTTTGAATTTTTTAAATCTATTACATGTGCTTTCTTTTTTCCTTCTTCTTTTCTTTGTCCTTCTTTCTTCTCTACCATATTTTTAGCCCTACAAAAATTGACATTAAATCTCTTACCCATCAATTAACACTACTTGTAAATTTCCTTACACAACTTGTTATCCAACTCCACTTGTCAATCATCCAAATCATATTAAGTATAAAGAATGGTTATTATACTTGTTCATCTAGTCTAAAGCTTTGCAAACAAACAAGTAGAAATCTAGGTTGTAAAATTAGTATAAACAACAAGCAAATTCTCTAACAGCACTTGTCATTTACTAACCATACTTTTTCATTCCTCCAAATCAAGGGAGGACTTCAAAACACAATGTAGAGAAGCAACGATGAAAAATAAAAACATACAATAAAGGGACAAATCACTATTCTTAAATGGTTCAATAAACATGAAAAAAAATCAACAATGCAAAATTTGAGTGAACAATTTTATACTTATACCTACGAGTTTCAAAATTAATGAAAAGGTTCCTTAACTAACTTTAAAACTAAGCTTGGTGTTGAAGATTCCATCAAGGTTTGCAATATAATGTGTAAATAATATTTAAAATTAAATTTTCAATACATTCTTACTCCATTCAGTACAGGGGAGAGGGAATAAGAAATGAATTGCACATGTATTATTGTCCTTCAGCATTCAATAAAGATGTAAACCTAATAATACACTAACAACTTTGATGCACACAATTGCATACTTGTATCATAAAAGGTTCCTCAAGCAATTGCCTTTACTTCCACAAAATTGGCTTTGATGAAATCTTCTTGTAAATCATAGGAGTTAACTCTGAGTTTCTTTCAAAAATGGCTTCTCTCAAAAGTTATGCTAAAGCTTTGTTGTTTGTTTAAACATTAGGGCTTTCTAATAATTTTACAAAAAAGTTTATGGATTCTTAGACATTTCATAAAGAAAGTTCATTTCAATTTGGGCCTCAAAGTTTGCATTGTATTTTTAGAAATAATTGTGCCTAATTTAAAAATATTTGTCTACTGTGGTCCTAAAGTAAAATTCTCCCTTTAACTATTTATAAGTTGTGAAGTGTATGAAATTGATTAGTTAAAACTATGAATTAATGCCATAAAAATTCAAGCTCTTAGTCTCTTGAATTAACTACCATCTTTAGACAAAAAGAATAAAGAGAAAACCACTATAAAATCTCCCATAACTATTTTAAATATTCAAAAGTCTCACCAAATGCATAAATGGCTATTAATGTTTTAAAGACTTAACTATAAATTTTTTTTGTGAATTGATTAAAATGCCACTATTAAAGAAAGGAAACCACCTCTAATCTACACAAGTAAAAACAAAAAAAATCACCACCCTTCCCATCTTCTTCTTCCCAACACATCTTGGATGCAACTAACCTAGAATAATGAAACAAACAAAAATGAAGAGCAAAATCAAAGTTGTTAGCACAAGCTGAAGGTAACAAAATTAAAATCATAATAGCATATACATGTCTTCAATTTGCCTTTAATAAGAGTTGCAAGTAAGAGTTGTATAAATCTTCTCTCTTCGAAGAGATTTGCCTCAACATTATTCTCTTTTATTGAAATGAGACTTTAAAATTGAATTTTTACAAGGGTTAAAGTATAATTTTGTCCCTGAACTTTTCACTAAGGTGCAATTGATATCTAAAAATTTTACAATGTGCAATGTTCCCCTTTTACTTTCTAAATCAGTGCAATGTTGCCCAATTAGACAGCCTCTAAATGTTGACCATTAGAGTGCCTCCAAATGTTGACTATTAAAGCACATGTTTTGACCCTAAAATACTACTTTTTCATGCCATATGGGATCGAACTTAACATCTGATGTGTATTTAGGGTTACCCAAGTAGGAGTAATAAAGACATAGTATCTGGAGTAAAAAAGAATTGCAACAATGAGAATGCGACAATGTGAGACAAGCTTGAGTGAGGTTGAGAGTGTGGCATGCTTTGGTAAAGAATCTCCTTTCCCTTCAAAATGGTCTACACTATAACAATCCATGCTCCATTAACAAGTTAGGCAGCCAATCTCTAACACTTTTTATGTTCTTTATTTAAGGTTAGTGAAATTGCATTAAAGTCCCTAGTTTTGTTTTGACCTAGTTGAGTTGGGTAAAGTCAACGATGTCATTTGATATATTTAGTGGGTCTTTCGATTCAAATGATAAACTTGAGGTGGGGTCCTGGTTAGAAAAGGTAGGGTCCAACTCAGACGAGAGAGTTAAGGTGATAAGAGGGGGTGATAATGGAGTGGCAAATTAGGATACATAAGCTAATGTTTTTGATAAACTAACTTACCTTATTGAGCAAATCAATGCAAGGAAAAAAGAGTTGGAGGAACTTCATGAAGGGTACCCCTTTGTAATAGATTCAATTGTCAATTACCAATACCAGCCACCCTTAACCCAACCATTAAAGGTTGATAAAGGTAAAGGTGTTTTAGTGAATGAGGTAACATCAAGAAGGCTTAGGCATGACAATAGTAAGATCAACAAGGCTGAGATAGAGGCTGAAGGTTAAGAATTTAATGAAGTTATTAGTACCCAAGCTGATAAAGTTGATAAAGGTAAGGGAATCAAGTGGAAAGAAGAATATCAAGTAGGTTTGGGCATGATAATGATAAAAACAATGGGATTAGTGAGGTTGAGTCAAAGAGTCATATAAAGAGTGATACTAGTAGCCACTCTAAGACTGAAGATTTTGATGACAATGAGTTCTTGGGTATAGATAAAGGTGAAGGCTCTAGTAAGGTTGATAATGACTTAGAGGAAGAATTAGGTTTAACAGATGAGTTAGGCCCAATAGAAAAAGAGAGAAGGCTCGAGAATTACTATAGATCTGACACAAGGCCCCTTGTCATGTTAGGTATGACATTTATAAGCAAGGAAAAGGTCATCAATGCTATTGATAGGTATGCTATACTGTTAAGGTTAAGCTAAAGTTGATAAGGAGTGATCCATTGAAAGTGTCAGTCAAGTGTCAAAAAGACTATCCATTTATGTTGTATGTCTTGAAAGATAAAGCTAACCCTAGGCTAAAACTGAAGACCCTAGACTATAAACAAAAATGCCTTAGGGTCTTCAAAAATCCTAAGGCGACAACAAAGTGGCTTGCAATATATTTTAGAACCAAAATACAAGAAAGGCCACAGTATAGGATTAATGATATGAAGAAGGAAGTTGAAGATGATGTGTAATTGCATGTGAGCCTTGATAAGTGCAATAGGGCTAAAAGAATGATCATGGAAGAGATGGAAGGAAGTTACAGGGAAGAGTTTAGTAGCCTTAAAGCTTATTGCAATGAGCTAAAAACCTCTAATCTTGGATCTGACATTAGTCTTGGGCTAAGCAAGGATGCTTTAGAGTAAGGAAGAAAAGTATTTAATAGGATATATATGTGTTTCAATGCTTTCAAGTTAAGATTTTTACATTTGCTAAACATAATAAAACAAGCACCAGGTTTTTATGTGTGTCTATGGATACTGACATAAGTTAACTATTATGTAGGTTGGTTGGAAGGCTAGCTGTCGACTATTTATTAGTCTTGATGGCACCTTCTTGAAAGGGAATGCGAGAGGAATTCTCCTCATAGCTATAGCACTAGATGTTAATGATTTCCTATATCTAATTGCCTTTAGTCTAACTGCTCAAGAAAATAAAGCCAACTGGAAGTGGTTTATTTAGTTGTTATAGAAATCTTTGGAGCTTAAAAATGGAAGTTTAATTACACTAATGTCTAATATGTATAAGGTATATTGAATTGAAGTATTTGTATTTAATTTAATTGGCTATTAAGCTTGTTTATTTGTGGTTAGATTGAAAAATAACAATAATCTCTTTATTAAATTTATATCTTCAATGTCTAAATTATGTGCCCAACACATATTAAAGAGTTATATTAGTTCTTTTACTGTGAAGTATATGTTTAATGTGATAGAGTTTACACTTTTCTGTTAAGGAGGTTCTTCCTGAAGCAGAGCATAAGCTATGTACACGATATGTTTATGCTAACTGGAGCAAATATTAGAAAGGAGAAGCATTGAAGAAGTTTTTCTGTTGTATTTAAAGTACATATGAGGACAAATTCAAGGATAACCTCAAGGTCCTTGGATCTTTAAGTAAAGAAGCTATAGAAGCATTAGTGAGTTGCCCACCTCAAACCTAAGTAAGAGCATATTTCAACACAAAAAGTTTATCATGGGTAGTTGATAATAATTGCAATGAGAATTCAAATGTATGGATAAATGAATACAGATATTTATCAGTCATTAGGATGTTTAAGAGAATAAGAGTTAAGATGATGTGTAAGTAGATAATGAGAAGAATGTGGAGAAGTGAACTATCGACTTTAATCCAAAATCCATAAAACTATTTGATAGCATTAGGTACTTGTCAAAAACTTGTAGGGTGTATTTTAATAGCAATGAGGGGTATGAGGTGATAAAGGACAAGATAGACACACAACCTTTATATGTAAGAAGGTATACACTTATAAGGATTGAGATTTGACTGATATTCTATGTCAACATGCAATTGTTGCACTTTATCATGTAAAGGTTGAGACTACTATCCAAACCTCTCAATACTATCATGGGAATTCATGCCTAGCAAGTTATAGAACTAAATTTCAACTCATTAAAAGGAAGAGGTTTTGGAGTGTTTCTAGATATAAGCCGTTAGAGCCACCCCCTATTTGCAAGCTACCTAGTAGACTAAAGGAGAGAACTCAGACTGAAGAGTGTGGTAGGAGAATAAAGGGACTACCAGTGAGAAAACCTATTCATAAACATCTAAAGTACTGCAAACCATTTGCCATGTCCTGAGAAGATAAGCAGGGTAGGCTCCTTAATGGAGTGCAACATATGTAAATAAGTGGGTCATAATAAGGCAACATGTAAATATATAAGTAAAAATTTCTCATTTCTTTTATTTATTAGTGAGTTTCTACCTAAGAAATTTATTACTTCATTATGACTGAAATATGTTTTTCATTGCAAAAACTGACTACCAGCATAACAGGTATAAAGAAGCGACAAAAGAAAACCACTATGAAGGGTCCAAGCCAAAGCCAAGTGATGAATCAAAGCCAACCAACTAAAGATGTGCAAGTTTAAGTGACCCCACAAACTCAAACGGCACCTGTCCAGTGAAAGAGATCACCACACACAGGCACACTACAAGCATTACCAGTAGGGCCAAATAGGTCACCATGCACATGCACACGTATACCACAAGCATCACCAGTCCAACCAAGGAGGCCGCCACACATAAAAGCTAATTATAGGCCAAGGATTGAGACTAGCATCGGCATTAGGGTTGCTGTGGGAAGAATGACTTCTAACAAGTATTTTATACATTCCACTACTGTGCTGTGGGTAGAAATTAAGCAGTGATCAAGCTATTTTGTTCAAGTGACCGTGAATGTATTTTGGTTTATCATGGTTTGGTAAATGAACACACTATTATGATTTTAATATGGTTTATTCAAGTTCTTTAAATAAGAGGACCCATAGCAATAGCTATATAGCCTAACTTTTATTTTATATTTATATATATATATATATATATATTAATAATATTCACGAGCAGGATGAATTTCACTTAAAAAGCATTTCACTTTCGATAGTAAGCATTTTCCCTTGGCCTCTGAAGCCTTTCCTTAAGGAGGATTTTTACCTAGTCCATGATTATGACTTAAAGTATGGTTCATTCTGGTTAAATGTATCTTTTTAGTCTAGTTAAATCAAATAGGTTGAACTCAAAATCAATGAAGTATATCATTGAATGCATTAAAAGTGAAGACAGACACAAAATGAATACCATAATAACTTTAACTTACATAAGTAACTAAGTTGCTATCAAATTATAAAGAAAAAAAAAAAGATTTTTCTTCATCTTGTTCTTAGCATTAATAATCTCCAGTTCAACTTTTCTCTCTAACCTTTCAAGTTCAACCCATCATCGGTTATAGTGTGTTGATGTGCCATTATTACTTTTATGTCGTCTTCTCAATCTTATATTTTCATCTCCTATCCATATGCTCTATAAGCTAGATAATCATAAGTTTGCATCTTTCATCCACCTTTACATCGTGCCATAAAAATATTGACACCTACCTACTTGCCACATTTTACGACATTAAGAAACAAGATGTTAATTGTACAACCACTAAGAATATGCTAATCACATACCTGGAAATAATTCAAGCATCTGTAGAATCTCCTACTCAAGTTGCTCATACTCCATGATGTCCATCAAGGAGCCAAGAGACCTCAATTACAGTACCTCAGTATTCCTTCATAGGTTACTTCGGCACAAACCCTTAAAATTATAGCCTTTCTTCTATTACTTGTCGTTGATGATGAAGATGAATCAGCCATGGAATCTCCCTTGCCCTATAAAAGCTCGGCAATTCCTTCTGTGTTGTGTAGGCATCACTTTGAAGGGAAAGGAGATTCTTTACTAAAGCGCGAGCTTCCACACTCTCAACCTCACTCGATCTTATCTCGTGTCATCGTACTTCTCACTATCGCTATTCTTTTTCAGTTTAGATGTTGAGTCTTTTTTACTCCAGCTTGGGTAACCCTGAACACACACCAGATGCTGAGTCAAATCCCATATGGCATGACAGAGTAGCATTTCAGGGTCAAAACAAGTGATTTGATGATCAACATTTGGAGACTATTTGATTTGGGCAACATTGCATCGATTTAGAAAGTAAAGGAGGAATATTACACATTTTAAAAGTTTTGGATACCAATTGTACCTCAGTGAAAAGTTCAAGGACAAAATTACCCTTTAACCTTTTTTATAATTTAGATATTTCTTCCTCATCGCCTCTTCATTATCAATCTTGTCTCCTTGCTTCGTTCTTCTTCCTTAATCTACATAATGTTCATTCAAACCCATCAACCACTCACTTCATTCAACAGTTAATGGGTGATGACAACAGGAGGTCCTCAAGTTATCCATCTTCAATGCCTTCCTTGTCTACTTCAATTATATGAGTCTCTTGCTTCCAACTCCATTGCCGACATCAGTGTTTTGTTTTTACACCTGTTGTTAACATCATTGTTGATGTCCCTCACTCCCACCCTACTTTGATAAAGCTTGGTCAACCTCCTCACCTATCCTCATAACAAATCTATTCGTCTTCTCCGTTGACAACTTTGTTTGAGAAGGTAACCAATTAGGGAGGATTGCCCTATCATTGAAACCAAAACATGCTTTATATATGATTGATGTTGTAGTTAGATTGAAGGTGGTAATCGATGCCATAAACCTATTATGTTTGCTAGTAGTAGGGAGGGGGAGAGTGAGAGTTTTGAATTATGGGAAGAAGATGCATGGAAGGAAAAATGGACAATCTAGTAATTAGACCATAAAAATTATTTACATCAAAATTTATTGGGACTTTAGGGAACTTTGAGTAATTAGAATTCATTTATAAGACTCAACAGTAGTTTTCCCAAAAAAAAGAAAAAAAATAAATGTCAGAATGAGCAGTGAAAATCAGGTTATTCTTGGATGTTTGGTTGGTCATGAGACAATTTGAACATAGCACAATGATTGGGTTGGTGTTGTCGCCTAAAAACAAATGCTTTTAATAAATGTCCCTTTTACTTTTTATGTTTTATCAGTCTTGTCTTTCCATTCATTGTCACCCCAACTTATTTTTCTTGCAAACAAAATTTTTTTTTCTTGATCTAGTAATTCACTCGAACATCCTGAATGAACTTAAAGTCATGGGGATACTTTTCCTTTCTTAATAAAAACTTCATTGTGATTTTTTTTTGATAAATTCATTGTGATTTTACATTACACATGAAATTACTAACTACTTGATAACATAACACTTCTCTTAAACTAATATCGTTCTTATTTTTGTTAAGGAACGGGCCTAGAGCCCAAATAAAAACACTTTTTTGCTCATCTCATCTCCATAGAAAAGTTCACTGAGACTCTTAGGTGGATTATATGGGTTTGAAAGAAGCCCCATTTGATGATCGAGTTAGCACACGTATTCTGCAAGAGACTACCAATCCTCCCAATGAAATTATCACCCTCGCTAATCTCCTATAGAAATCCCTCCATCCGTTGGACAACTGATATCCTGTCTGACTCAATAATCAACAATTATATTTATCTTGAACAATTTAAATTTAATATTTTACTGAACATCTAATTCTTATTAAATCAATCTTTTAAAACCTAACTATCATCCTATTGAGTTTCTCATAAAAATTACTGGATAAAGTATTATTAATGTATAATTACATATACTAATGTTACAAAGTAGTACTCCCTCCCTCTTGAATTATAAGATATATTTGAAAAATATTCAATGTTTTAAAATATAAGACACTTCAATAAAAATAATACTTCCTCTGTTCAAAAATATAAGGCATTTTTAACAAAATCTTACTTCCCAATAAAGTAGTTATTTACTTTCAAACCAACCCTATCTTTTCATATTTACCCCTATTAAAGACTCTACAATAAATATAAAATCATTATCAATAGGGGCACTTTAGAAAAAAAGACAATGATTACACCTAGAAAAATTAAAAATACTTTTCATTTTTGAATATCTAACTTCTTAAAAAATGCCTTATATTTTTTAACAGAGGGAGTATTTTGTTAATAATTTTTTTTGATATTATCCTTTTCATTATATTTTTTCTTTAATATTCTTTTATAAATGAAATATTAAATGAAGAACGTTTTTAAAAATTTATATTTTCATTTTAATAAAATTGAAGAGTACACTTAATGAGCTTTCTATTATTGGCGACTGCTGGACAATAAAAATAGATTACAACATTAGACTCTCGACTGCAGATGAAGGAAAAAAAAGTCAAGATATCTTTAAGTCAGCCAACTTTGAACAGTTTTACATGGATAATTGAAAGTCAAAAAAAAAGAAAAAGTGCGCTGCTTATGTATAAAATAATACAGTTTATTATTATAAATTTTTGAATTTGTTTATGGAAAGTGGAAACAAATGCCAACAAGACAAAAAAAAATTCTAGGCTGGGAATTTGGGCTATGATGATGATTTACATGACAAGGATGAAAACCCTAAATTGAGATAATTTGGGGATTTGGCCGATTATGAGGTAATCGAAGACTTTTATTGGCACAAGATGATTAGTTGAGCTTGGACAATTATGTCTTCTGCCTCATTTTTGTTTGATTTGAGTCTTGCATTTTTTTTAATCCTATAATACACCAAACATAATTTTAAAAGTTATTATCACTCCCAATCCCATATCTAATTCCATTCCTACTCCCATTTCCAATTTTTTTAAATTTAATATCTCATACCAAACAGGCCTCAGGTTACAAGTTGTTTATGTGAGCATTGTACTTGTGCAAAATCTTTTTGATAATGCGTAGATTAATTGTGGATTGTCGCGTTGGCTTGTGGGATCCTAAGATTTGAATATCCTTCATGTATTATGGCATGGGGTTTGAATGGTGGGCCCCAGTATGTTGATATGTACAGTAAAGTCTTCAATCTTAATTGCGTAGGCCTACTTGTGTGAAGGATATGTGTGTGTGTGTGTGTTGGGCCCAAAGTCATTGAATAAATGTTTATAAAATGACTTCATTGTTGTCAATGAACTAAATAATTAATGTATGAAAAATAAATAAATAATTTATAAAAAATGATTAATAAGGGTGGATGAGATTTGCAATTTTCATTAGCAATATAGTATCACCATAAATATAAATAAGTGAAATTAGGTACGTGAATAATTCATGTAAGAAAAATAAATAATTAATATATAAAAAATAAATAATTGATATAAGTGGAACAAGAGTTGCAAATTCATTATAGTGTTATGTTGTTAATAAAAGTTATAAATTTTATTTATGTTAATTATTTATTTTTCATATATCAATTATTTATTTTTTCTATACAAGTTGTTCATGTGTTTAAAAAGTAAGGTCATTTCAATCAACAATTTCATTTCAGCCCTCCACATGTGCAGTAAAATTTCAAAAATTTTAGAAGATTTGTCTGAAATTAAGTTGGATTAAGAGTCTGACTAAAATTTTCCTTTATAAAATTGTTTTTTTTACAAAAAGAAATTCATTAGTTGGCTTATTTTTTTATTAAATTGGGCTAAAGTATACTTTGAGTCCTTTAATTTTATATAATATTTTAATTTAATTATTTAATTTTATAAAGTATTTTTTAATCTTTTAATTTTAACATTATTAACTTCAATCGATTATTTTTTATATCAATTATTGTTATTCTGAAAAAAATTAAACTTAATATATTAACGTTTAAAAATATTTTTTCAATATTTAAATTTTAATGTAAAAATTTATTGAAATAAAATTAAAAATATTAAAATTTAAAAACTAAAATAAATTATTGTGTAGAGTTAACAACATTAAAATTAAAAAATTTAAAAAATATTTTATAAAATTAAGAAATTAAAATAAAATATTTTATAAAATTAAAAGATTAAATAGATATTTTAACCTATTAAATTGTCAAAGATATATTTAAACTGAGCCCTTTAAAAATTAAAATGCATGGTGATACAGATTTGATATGAATAAAATAAATTAATTAAAAAATAAAGGATTGAGCATTGACTAGATTCGTCGGTAGATGGTAACGTCCGGGTGGGGGTCCAGCCAAGGAAAATGAATAGCAAGAGGTTGTGGCCATTAATATCCATGTCCTCGGTCGCATCTTGTCCTCGTCATCCACGCTTCACCTGCTCCCTTATCATATAAAAACAAAAACAAAAACAAAAAAACTCATATTTAGCAAGATGGGAAGCACTGTTTGTTTAAATTTCAATTTACATGTGATAAAAATATATTTTGAGAATCTAATTATTTATTGGACTTGATACAAGTGCACCCCATATATGATTTAAATATATTTTTAAGAGTTATTCAAATAAGTCTATAATAAAACAATCACATGAGATGAATTATTTCATTTGAAAATTACAAATTTCAAAAAATATTAATTACATTTTTTTAAATTATCTTCTTAAATGGATAATAGTATAATTAAATTATAGGAAAAGGTAAATATTAATTACAAAAATATTTTAATTTAAATATTTCAATTTTAAATATTGTTATTATGATGAATGAGCTTTCTTAAATTATAGTTGTTTGAAATTTTTTTTATATTTAAAAACGGGGTGAGTGTTTGTGTCTATGAGTGCTGTGAACCCTAATGGAAAGGTTTGAAGTGAAGTGAATGGAGAAGATGCCATGGTTTGGGGTTATTGATGAACTTGATTTAGATTAATTAGTCAGAATATTATAATGTGAAACATGATGATGATGATGATGATGAGGACGAGAGTAGATATTTCAGGGACTTGGAGGCATCCTTGTTTATTGTCCTCACTTCCCACCTAACTCGGGGTCTCTCCATTTTGACTGTTTGGTTGGGCTGGAAAAAACTTGTTTATTAGAATAAAAAGAGACTCCACGATAAACGAAATTAAAGAAGGTCGAAAAATGAAACCAAAAAAAAAAGGCAAAACGTGAAACATGAGAGGGAGTGAGGGAGGAAAGAACGAGAAGGGAGAGCCAATATTTGAGGGTTAAAAAGGCCACACAGAGACACGCAGGCACAAATCAAAAGCACAGTGATTGTGTTGGAAACAGTGCGCTCAGGCTCCAGTAAAGAGGGCAATCACATGCATGCAGATTTTAAAGATACAGGGCCATGTGCTCCGTTCAAGTGGTAGAAAATCATGCCAGGTCTTAATTTTACATTTTAGAAATTAAATATTCGCTGGTATAACTTTGCCATCTAGTTTGGCAAGTTTAGAATCCTTGCTGATCCAATTTAAGAGAGGGACTAGGGCTTGTTTGTTTTTATTCTCATTTTTTGTTATTAAAAGCTGTTTTTTAAATAGATTTTTTTGAATTGTTTTTTTAAAGCAAAACAAACTAAAAATATGTTTGATTACGTTAATTTAAAAATAATTTTAAAATTAAAAAATTGGCTGATCATGACAGTCGCTGATGGCTAATAGTGATGACTTATGATAGTAATTAATTAAGCTAATTGTAATTTTTAATAATCAAATGTTATGTATTTTTAAAAGTGAAGGTTATGCTAGCTTAAGGATAAAAGAGTAAATTGGCTTATCTAAATTAAAGGTGTAGGAACACCCAGCATTCTAGACTCATTTTCTTGTGTAATATTTTTCTTTAATTTTTAAAAATGATATAATCTAGTCCATGTTATTAACAAATTCAATAGGTTTTTGGCAAGAGAATGACAAAGGAAGGAGCTCAAAATTACAAAAAAAAAAAGACCAATAAAATTTTCTTGGTTCTTTTTTGTAATTTTTTGGGTTATTGCCAATATTTTTTGGGTCCTTTCTTATCATTTTTTAGTCATTTTCTATAATTTTTTATGTTATTTTCTAGTCAAAACTTTTGTTAACAATAGGGACCAAATTACATTAGTTTTAAAAGTTGAAGAAAATATAACACAAAAAATAAGTTCATAGCTTTTACAAGTTTAGGAGCCAATTTGTCATTTAATCCTAACTTAATTAAAGATCTTAAATTTTAGGAATACAACCTCATTAAAGACTTAGGTCCTCCAATTTTAGAATGCATGTCTTTTTAGAAGTGTAAAATATAGTCTTTATTAAAATTTTTCTTGTCATGCTCTATTCTATTTAAATGACTTTAATCTATTCAACCGTATCAATTAGGGGTAAATGTAGTAATATAATCAATATCTTAATATCTCAATGTACTAATCATGTTTTGAATGGATATGTGTAAATCTTAAAATATTAATATTTTTTCATAAGTACAAGGAGTGAGTACTACCAATTACTGACACTATCTTCCTCAGAATATTGAGGGCAAACGTTAAACCTCTCCATGGGTAACTTTTGTAACATCCCAATTTAAATTTTAATAGTTAATTTAGGTTAATAGAAATTTTTTTTAAAAAAAATAATAATATTTAGAGGTAAGAAAATTAGTAGAAAATAATTATTAAATCTAATTTAGGATATAATTCTAAATTTTAAAAAAAAATTTAAATAAAATAAATAAATTTATTAAAAAAAATTAATTAAAAAAATTAATTATTAAATTATTATTATAAAAAAAAGGGAAAAAGGTATGCCAAAACAAAAAAAAAAAGGAAGAAGAAGAGAAAACGAATTTGCTTTCGGCGCCGCATGAATAGTAAGTATAAAAAATAATAAAAAAAAAGGGGGGAAGAGAGAGAAGAAGAAATAATAATAAAAAAAAATGTGTGAGACCCACTGAATTTTTATAAAAACTCACCTTCCTTCATTTCCTCATTCATTCTGCGCGCGAGCTGAGGCGGAGAGAAGCGAGTTGCCGGTGCGAAATATCTAAATTTTTAAGGTAAGAGTTTTTAATAGGATATTTAGGGTGTGATTTTAAGCTTTTCAAGACTAAGTAAGTGTTCTAAAAATTTTTCTTAATCATCCTTCTTATTTAGTTTCTGAGTTTGTAGTGGTAGAAAATTTAAGATCTGGAAGAGGGATGAATTTATGTTGAATAAATATGATTTTTGAGGTTGTCAGTAGTATAATAAATGTTCTAGAGTATAAATTTATTGATGATCTTTGAATCTGTGGCTTATGGATCAAATTCTAAACTAGATCTAAAAATATATGTTGATTTATTGAGGTTTAGATGATTATTTGGGATGAGAAATGAATTATTATGGTTATAGGATTATGATTCTAAGCTAGAGACTCAATTTTTAATTTTTGGGTATTTTAGGTACGAATTTATAAAATAAAAAAAAAATTTGATAATAGAAATTAGTTTAAAATTTGGTTTTTAGATTATTAATGTTTATTGATAATTAAAAGAGGAGTTAAAAATTTTACTTAATAGTATTAACTATAGATTTGTATTAAGATTGAGATTAGAAATTATGTTATATTTTTAATTCTATTATTAGAATTATTTTATTAGTTTCAAAAATTGAAACTAATATTTATAAATAATATGTTATTTGTAGATTGTATTACTGGTGAAGATTGTGGAGAGAGAGAAATTTTAAGGAATAATTTATTGAAAAAGCCACAAGGTAACCATGCTTTTAATTTGTGATTAGTGTTACTTCTTGTTAATTGGGTGATTATTGAGAAAATTATAAATTTTGTAATATTATATAATTGTGCAATATTATTTATAATTATTGTATTTGATTATTGTGGGAGGTGTTGGGAGATTTGCTATTATTGTTGTATTTATGTGCCACGTGGTATGCCCCTATTGGAGCTCAATAGGTGGTTTGTAAGGGCTCGGGCTAATCTACCTTTGGCCGGGTAATTTAGCACCGAGTGAGGGCTACGGCTCGAGGTTAATGGAGGGATATAAGGATGGTTGTTTGTGTTTATTATAATATTTCTTATATTTGTTGGAATTATATTATTTTTAATTCTCACTTAGTAAGTACACACTTAACTGTTTGTATACACTATCATAAATTGGCTTTGGTTACTGGGACTTTTGAGTCTCATTATGTGGTTAACAATTTTCAGGAGAAGAGCCACGAGTGACACATAGAGGAGTCCCAGAGGCTTAGTGGTATAGATCCACTGTCTCTTTTGGGTATTTAATTTATGATTTATAATGTGTTATATTGCCAATATTAGGACTTTTTTATGTTTATTGTCAATTATATGAATATATAAATGTAATCATGCCTTTCAAACTATTTCTATTTTTGGTACAATTTGGATGACTGTAATTTTAATATTTGGTTTACTTTGGATTGGTTAAAATGGCATGATTATAAGGTCAAATAACTGGCTTGTGTTGAAAATTGATTAAATTGCTTATTTTACTTGTTGGGAGTATAAGGATGGACAAATGTGATTTAGTTTACTTGTTGGGAGTATAAGGATGGACAAATGTGATTTAGCCTAATGGCATGTGGGAGGTAAAAATTTATCTGAAATGTTATAGTGTGTGAGTTGAAGCCAATTATAAAATATTTTATATCGAAATTATTGATATAAAAATGTGTTGGGTGGCTGTAACCCAACTATGGTTGAGTTAAATTATTTAAAAAAAAAATTTGGTGTGTTACAAATTTTGGTATCAGAGCTATATGTTTCAAATTCTTATAAATTATGAAATTGTTATACATTAACCTAGTTTATTGGCAATATACATTAGTAAATCATAATACTTCTCCATTATTTTTCTTGTCTTGAGATTAGTGTTAATTTAATTATGTGACTTCCATCCTTTAGGAGGGGAGAGATGGTGTCCAAAACTAGGAGAGGTGGCGAAATTACCGGTGATTCTATAGAGCCAATAGGAAATGACATACCTTCACTGCCACAACCGGAGCCCACACAGCAACAAATTGGGCAGGGCGAGCCCATACAGTCACAACTAAGGCAGGATGAGCCAACTATGAGGCAAATGATGGATCTACTATATAATCTTAGTGACCGTATGAAGAGACAAGAAGAAGAGTTGGCCGCTTTAAGACAATATAAGGAGAATGATAACCGAGAGGGAAATGGCCAACAAGAAGGAAGCCATACCAAGGTATTCAATGCGAGCCAATCTGCTGATGAAGGCTTACCTCCCTATTCTCACCATGAGACTAGTCCGAAGAATGTGAGTCTCCACTCTGAGCAACAGACATCCACGATCACAAAGATCTGGAGTACTTTTCGTAAGTTTAATCCTCCTACTTTCGATGGAAATCTTAAGCCGGCGGTAGTTGAAGAATGGATAGATCAATTGGAGAGTATTTTTCGTATGGTTGTGTGCACTTCTAATCAAAAGGTGCAGCTGGCAATATTCCTACTACAGAAGAGTGCTAAGAAATGGTGGGAAACATCAGGACCGAAGGATGATTCCTCTCTTACTTGGGAAGATTTTAAAGCCATATTGTTCGAGAATTATTTTCCTACTGCACTGAGAGCAGAAAAGGAGGCTGAGTTTCATGCATTTCGCCAGGGTGATCTAGATGAGGATGAATTTATTGAACAATTCTCAGAATTATCTAAATACTCTACTTACCTCCAGAAACATGAAGACACGGAGTGGATGGCTGAACGATTACTAGAGAAGGCGAGGCCTGATCTAAGGGAACAGTTAGCCCCTTTTGAGATCAAGACATTCAGTGAGATGTGCAATAAGCTTCGAATAGTTTCTCGGAGGAAGAGAGAGGCTAGATTAGAAGCTGATAGAGAGAGGAGGAAAGAACCTCATGGGAAGCCCCCTATCCACACCAGACCCATTGGTGGAGTAGAGAAGAGGAGCAGTCAAATCTTTGGAGGCTTTAGAAATCAGAAGAAGAAGGGCTACTACCATAAGGGCCAAAGCTACAGAGGGAATCAGAGTGGGAGTCAGGGGTCCTACAGGAGCCCAGCTACCTTTAATCCTACTTCCGGTGCTGCTAGTAATCAAGCATGCAGTAAGTGTGGGAAGTTTCATTCTGGTGATTGTTGGGTTTGTTACATCTGCCAGAAGCCTGGTCATATTGCCCGATTCTGCTATCAAAATCAGAATAGGGGTAATGATCAGAGACCTACAGTACCAGCACGAGTGTATGCCCTCTCTGGGCCAGAGGCTGCTAACAACCCTAATGCTATCCGAGGTATAATCCGAATCCTTGATAATGATGTTTGTGCTTTGTTTGATTCGGGTGCTACACACTCTTTTGTGTCTGATGAATGTATGAAAAGATGTAAATTGCCTGTGTGTACCTTACCTTTTGATGTGAAGATTTCTACTCCTGCTGGTTTGACTGTAAGGACTGCTAAGGCATGTCTAAATGTAGAGGTTGAGTATGAGGGTCGAAAGACCACCATAGACCTCATTTGTTTGTCTTTGTCTGGGATTGATGTTATTGTGGGGATGGATTGGTTGTCTGCAAATGGAGCTGTACTTAATTGTCAGAAAAAGAGTGTGTCACTCTCAGCTCTTACTGTAACCCCTGTAGAGTCCCAAAGTCCTATGTTGTTGTCTGCAGCTCAAGTAGAACAGTGTATAAGAAAGGGCTGTCAAGCTTTTATGATTTTCTTCTCAATCAAGGCAGAGATTGAAGAAGGTGTAGATCAGATTCCAGTAGTGAGAGAATTCCCTGACGTCTTTCCTACTGAAGTGATCGGTTTGCCTCCAGAACGAGAGGTTGAGTTCTCAATTGAGCTCGTACCTGGTACGGGGCCTATTTTAAGGCACCCTATAGGATGTCTCCATCGGAGTTAGCTGAGTTGAAGAGACAAATTGAAGAGTTGTTAGAGAAGGGGTTTATCAGACCGAGTGTATCACCATGGGGGTCACCGGTACTGTTTGTGAAAAAGAAAGATGGAAGCCTTAGATTGTGTATTGATTATAGACAATTGAATAAGGTAACCATCAAGAACAAGTACCCCTTACCTCGAATTGATGATTTGTTAGACCAATTAGTCAATTCAGCAGTATTTTCTAAGATTGATCTAAGATCAGGGTATCATCAATTGAGGGTTAGAGCAGAGGATATCCCTAAAACTGCTTTTAGGACTAGATATGGGCACTATGAGTTCCTAGTGATGCCGTTTGGGTTAACAAATGCCCCAGCTGTCTTCATGGATTATATGAATCGAATCTTCAGGCCTTATCTCGATGAATTTGTTGTAGTCTTTATTGATGACATACTTATTTATTCTCGAGATGAGGTGGACCATGCTAGACATCTTAAAATTGTTTTGGAGATATTAAGAGAGCACAAGCTTATGCCAAGTTGAGCAAATGTGATTTTTGGCTTAAAGAAGTTAAATTCTTAGGCCATGTTGTTTCAGAAGAAGGGGTAGCAGTGGACCCTAGTAAGATAGATGCAGTGATGAAATGGGAGCAACCTCGAAGTGTGACAGAGATTAGGAGTTTCTTGGGTCTTGCAGGCTACTATCGTCGTTTCATTAAGGGTTTTTCACAAATTGCAATGCCCTTGACTAAGTTGACCAGGAAAGATGCTCCATTTATTTGGACGAACGAGTGTGAAGTTGCCTTCCAGGAGCTGAAAAAGAGGTTGACCACCACACCGGTGCTCACCTTACCTGTTCCAACTGCTCCTTATACCTTATATACTGATGCTTCTAAGAAAGGTTTAGGTTGTGTATTGATGCAGGAGGATCGAGTAGTGGCTTATGCCTCTCGACAGTTGAGACCTCATGAGGAAAATTACCCTACTCATGACTTGGAGCTTGCTGCTGTGGTATTTGCCTTGAAGATTTGGAGGCACTATCTTTATGGTTCTTCTTTTGAAGTCTTCAGTGATCATAAAAGTTTAAAATATTTGTTTGATCAAAAGGAGCTCAACATGAGACAGCGCAGATGGATTGAGTTTTTGAAGGATTATGACTTTGAGTTGAAGTATCATCCAGGGAAAGCTAACGTAGTCGCCGACGCTCTGAGCAGGAAGCTTGTACATACTGCTCACATGATGGTCAGAGAACATGAATTATGGAGTAGTTTTCATGCAGTAAATGTAGAAGTAGTCGAAAATCGTTTGGCTGCTCTACATATTACTGAATTTGAGAATAATTTTTGGGAAGAAATCAGAATTTCGCAGCAGAAGGACGATTATTTGAATAAGATTAGGGTAGAGATTGGGGCTGGAAAGGCTGAACATTTTGATGTGACCGATGATGATGTCGTAAGATATAAAGGTAGAGTGTGTGTGCCTAATGATACTCGATTGAAAAATATCTTACTTGAGGAGGCTCATCAGAGTAAATATACCATTCACCCAGGAGCAACTAAGATGTATCATGACTTAAGACGTGGTTGGTGGTGGCCAAGGATGAAGAGAGATGTAACTGAACATGTAACTCGTTGTTTGACTTGCCAGAAAGTCAAAATTGAGCATCAGAAACCAGCCGGGATGCTACAGTCTCTTGATATTCCAGAGTGGAAATGGGACAGCATTTCTATGGACTTCATTACAGGATTGCCTAGAACATCTTCTGGTCATGACACTATATGGGTAATCGTAGATCGACTCACCAAATCAGCTCATTTTCTTGCTACTAATATCAAGTATTCTCTCGAAAAATTAACTGAAATCTACATAAGAGAAGTGGTGAGATTGCATGGAGTGCCGACAAATATTGTATCTGATCGTGATCCGAGATTCACATCAAACTTTTGGAAGTCATTACAGGAAGCCATGGGTACTCGTCTGAGTTTTAGCACCGCTTACCACCCCCAGACCGATGGGCAAACGGAACGAACCATACAAACTCTTGAAGACATGTTAAGAGCTTGTGCCATTGAGCTTAGAGGTAATTGGGATAGTCACTTACCATTAGCTGAATTTGCCTACAATAATAGTTTTCATTCTAGCATTCAGATGGCACCTTATGAGGCATTGTATGGAAGAAAATGTAGATCGCCACTGTGTTGGACAGAATTAAGTGAGAGAACTGTTTTGGGGCCGGACATTGTTGATGAGACTACCCAAAAGATTGCTTTAATCAAGCAAAAATTACTCACAGCTCAAAGTAGACAAAAGAGTTATGCGGATAAGAGGAGAAGACCGCTTGAGTTTGAAGTAGGTGACCATATATTTTTGAAAATCTCTCCGGTAACTGGTGTTGGAAGAGCTATTAAGGCTAAGAAGTTGACACCAAGGTTTATGGGGCCTTTTGAGATCTTAAAACGAGTTGGACCAGTAGCGTACCAAGTAGCATTACCACCCCAAATTGCTGGAATACACAACGTATTCCATGTGTCACAACTGAAAAAGTATCAACCAGATCCTTCCCATATAATTGAACCCGAGGAAATTGAACTCAGGGAGAATTTAACATTCAAAGCTGAACCAGAAAGGATTGTGGATTATAAGGACAAGCAATTAAGAAACAAGACCATTAGATTGGTTAAAGTAATCTGGAAGAGCACAACTCCAGGTGATGCTACGTGGGAGACCGAGGACAGTATGCGACGTGATTATCCTCGTCTTTTTGATTAAGTAAGTAGTTAATAGTTATTAATTTTAAATTTTGAGGACAAAATTTCTAAAAGGAGGGGAGAATTGTAACATCCCAATTTAAATTTTAATAGTTAATTTAGGTTAATAGAAATTTTTTTAAAAAAAAATAATAATATTTAGAGGTAAGAAAATTAGTAGAAAATGATTATTAAATCTAATTTAGGATATAATTCTAAATTTAAAAAAAAAATTTAAAAAAAAATAAAATAAATAAATTTATTAAAAAAAATTAATTAAAAAAATTAATTATTAAATTATTATTATAAAAAAAAGGGAAAAAGGTATGCCAAAACAAAAAAAAAAAGGAAGAAGAAGAGAAAACGAATTTGCTTTCGGCGCCGCATGAATAGTAAGTATAAAATAATAATAAAAAAAGGGGGGAAGAGAGAGAAGAAGAAAATAATAAAAAAAATGTGTGGGACCCACTGAATTTTTATAAAAACTCACCTTCCTTCATTTCCTCATTCATTCTGCGCGCGAGCTGAGGCGGAGAGAAGCGAGTTGCCGGTGCAAAATATCTAAATTTTTAAGGTAAGAGTTTTTAATAGGATATTTAGGGTGTGATTTTAAGCTTTTCAAGACTAAGTAAGTGTTCTAAAAATTTTTCTTAGTCATCCTTCTTATTTAGTTTCTGAGTTTGTAGTGGTAGAAAATTTAAGATCTGGAAGAGGGATGAATTTATGTTGAATAAATATGATTTTTGAGGTTGTCAGTAGTATAATAAATGTTCTAGAGTATAAATTTATTGATGATCTTTGAATCTGTGGCTTATGGATCAAATTCTAAACTAGATCTAAAAATATATGTTGATTTATTGAGGTTTAGATGATTATTTGGGATGAGAAATGAATTATTATGGTTATAGGATTATGATTCTAAGCTAGAGACTCAATTTTTAATTTTTGGGTATTTTAGGTACGAATTTATAAAATAAAAAAAAAATTTGATAATAGAAATTAGTTTAAAATTTGATTTTTAGATTATTAATGTTTATTGATAATTAAAAGAGGAGTTAAAAATTTTACTTAATAGTATTAACTATAGATTTGTATTAAGATTGAGATTAGAAATTATGTTATATTTTTAATTCTATTATTAGAATTATTTTATTAGTTTCAAAAATTGAAACTAATATTTATAAATAATATGTTATTTGTAGATTGTATTACTGGTGAAGATTGTGGAGAGAGAGAAATTTTAAGGAATAATTTATTGAAAAAGCCACAAGGTAACCATGCTTTTAATTTGTGATTAGTGTTACTTCTTGTTAATTGGGTGATTATTGAGAAAATTATAAATTTTGTAATATTATATAATTGTGCAATATTATTATAAATTTATTTGATTATTGTGGGAGGTGTTGGGAGATTTGCTATTATTGTTGTATTTATGTGTCACGTGGTATGCCCCTATTGGAGCTCAATAGGTGGTTTGTAAGGGCTCGGGCTAATCTACCTTTGGCCGGGTAATTTAGCACCGAGTGAGGGCTACGGCTCGAGGTTAATGGAGGGATATAAGGATGGTTGTTTGTGTTTATTATAATATTTCTTATATTTGTTGGAATTATATTATTTTTAATTCTCACTTAGTAAGCACACACTTAACTGTTTGTATACACTATCATAAATTGGCTTTGGTTACTGGGACTTTTGAGTCTCATTATGTGGTTAACAATTTTCAGGAGAAGAGCCACGAGTGACACGTAGAGGAGTCCCAGAGGCTTAGTGGTATAGATCCACTGTCTCTTTTGGGTATTTAATTTATGATTTATAATGTGTTATATTGCCAATATTAGGACTTTTTTATGTTTATTGTCAATTATATGAATATATAAATGTAATCATGCCTTTCAAACTATTTCTATTTTTGGTACAATTTGGATGACTGTAATTTTAATATTTGGTTTACTTTGGATTGGTTAAAATGGCATGATTATAAGGTCAAATAACTGGCTTGTGTTGAAAATTGATTAAATTGCTTATTTTACTTGTTGGGAGTATAAGGATGGACAAATGTGATTTAGTTTACTTGTTGGGAATATAAGGATGGACAAATGTGATTTAGCCTAATGGCATGTGGGAGGTAAAAATTTATCTGAAATGTTATAGTGTGTGAGTTGAAGCCAATTATAAAATATTTTATATCGAAATTATTGATATAAAAATGTGTTGGGTGGCTGTAACCCAACTATGATTGAGTTAAATTATTTAAAAAAAAAAATTTGGTGTGTTACAACTTTTGGAACTCAAATTTGGATATTTGATAGTAACGAAGGAGTTGAATGTATGCTTGCTTTTTGTATTTTACCATACCACCCTTCCCCTCACACGTACACCTTCTTCCACCTTTTATTTTTACTTGAGGTGAGCAAAAATAAGAATGTGAAGACACGCACGGGAGGAGAGAGAGGGATAAAAGAGTGGGCAATAAAAATAATTATTAACATAAAATAGTTGTGATCCAAAATTGTCCACGAAAAAATATTAAAAATGTAATAAACATAGTTATTAGTAAAACAAGTTGATAAATCAATTTATTTCTTGAACGTGGCTTTGGGAAGAGCGACAATCAAGAACCTGAAAAAATATTAGTAATAGTAGTACTCCCTCTGTCCTGATTGATAAGATACTTGTAAAAGAATTTATACATCTAAAAATATAAGACACTTTATATAGATTAAAGTTTTATTAAATGTATTAATTTTAATATTATCATTTCTCTCTTCATAATTAATTTTTGTCCATTCTTTTTTCAATATATTAAATAATGAATATTTTTAAAAGTTTATATTTTTGTTTTAGAAAGATAAGGTTGTTAAGTGTATTTAATGAGATTTATTGATATATGAGATTTTATCTAAAAGTATCTTATAATTTGAGATGAAAAAAGTGTAAAACAATGACCTGTTAATTGTTGAGTTTTCAAAATTTATAACTCAAAAATATTTAATTGTAATTTATCACATATATTTTTAAATATTTTTAATACATTATATTTATGCAACAAAAATTATAAATCATAAAAATTGATGTCGATTTTGGTAATATTATATTTCAAAACACCTTTCCAATATATATATATATATATAATTTAAATAATGTTCAATTTATTTGATTGACTTTTCAAAAAAAGTATATATAAATTTAAAGTTCTCATTATAATAACTAATTTTTATTAAATAAATTTTTGTTAAATAAATTTTTGACAAGACTTTTAACTAACGAAAAATTAAATAGATGCTAAATTGCTGCATACTTTCTCAGATTTTATTTATAACTTCCTTCTAATCATATTATCAATGTCAAGATGATGTAATTAAATTATTAATATTATGTAAAATAGAAAGAAATCTCTCAACCAATCATCGTTGAACGTATTATCTTTAAAAATAATTTGTCTCTCATGTAACCTTTTTTTATTTCATAATTTTTGACTCTTTATTCATTAAAAACTGCAAAAAAGCAAAATTGGAAGAAAGTAATTAATAATCTTTTTTTTTTGCCAGAATTGATAATGTATTTTTTGATGCAAAGTGATTATAACAAGCGCCTAATTTTTTTTTCTTAGAAGAGGACTTAAATACAGGACTGGAGGGAGTAGACTTGAGATTTAAAAAGCCAATGAATGAAATTCAAATCATTTTCGTTAATTTTAATTAGTAACTAATATCGTGAGCAGGGGGAATTAACAAAATTGGATGGGAACGTCACTCTGGCATGGCAAGTCGCAAGGGGTTGAGAAAGTGGCTGTGAGCCTGTGAGTAGGAGGGTCGCGTCTTTGTCAATCACGTGTCATAGAATCGATTTTGTCATTTTGCACACTATTAGTTTCCATTATTTTTGTTCTCTTCTATTAATTATTACCCTCTAAAGTCCAAACTCATTGGACGTCTTTTCCTATTCCACCTTTCACGGCTAAACCATAACTCTCCCTTCCCGCTTTTTACGTGATTGCGTCCCCCATTCTTGACACCCGCACACACCTGCACTGCATTTACTTCTGGCAAATAGACTTCAGTATTATAAATATATATATATATATATATATATTTATTATATTAAATATTATTCTTTTAAAAATATTTTTCCACATGCTATGAATTTAAAAAATGGTTTATATCAAATCGAGTTTCAAAATTTTTTTTAATATTAAAGTGCATGATCCAATCTTTGCTAAACCAAATTCTGTGACTGTATACAAAAATATTAACATCTGAGTGTAGCTTGACAGGGCTGGCTGTGAGTTTGTCATGCCGTCTCATGTAACTAGATTTATCCCCGTGAAAGTGTTTTACTTGTTGACAATAAAAAATATTAAAAAATTATTTTAATATCTTTAAAGTAAAATATATTTTTTTTCCTAAATTTTTTCTAATTTTTAAAATTTATATAAATTCCTCTTAAAATTAAAAGTTAAGAATTACAAAATATTGATATACCTCATACTTTTAAGTTTTTATTTTCACTAACCCAATCATTAATTGACAGTAAAGTCACATATGTTAGATTAAAATATTATTTTGATATGTTCTTTTAAATTTTTATTATATTTTAAATTTATTAAACTAATTTATTTAGTATTTTTTAAAAAATTAAATTCTAT
The DNA here is from genome assembly GCF_029017545.1 of Prosopis cineraria. Lineage (NCBI taxonomy): Eukaryota > Viridiplantae > Streptophyta > Magnoliopsida > Fabales > Fabaceae > Prosopis > Prosopis cineraria. The sequence goes on from NW_026555344.1 coordinate 979,540, forward strand.
ATGATCTCTGAAAATATAAAACCTTATTATTTTTATACCTTATTTAAAATTTTAAAATTTATAAATATAGACCCCACTTACATTTTTTTAATGGTATACTGCTTCAATTTTTAAAAAATTAAGTTTATTAAAATTTTACATTCCTTCCGTTATCCATAGAACCTCAATTCATATCAATTCACACACCACTTTTTTAAATCACACTACTTTAATTTTTTAAAAAAATTAAGTTTATTAAAATCTTACATTCCCTCCATTTCCCTTAGAGCCCTAATTTATATTAAGTTTAAAATATCTAAATATATAAAAAATTTATAGTCGAGCCTGACTGTCAACACCTCTATCTTTTGGGTTTATTTGAGATGGCTTAACTACTCCAAATTATTAAAAATTATTGCATTTTTTTTGTCTCTTTATTGAGCCCATAAACTGTATTTTTGATTTTTTTTCTAATTTATATATTTAATTTTTTAAAATAAATACATTTAAATAATACAAAATTAATTTTTTGGGTTAATTATATAATTCTTACACAAAATTTATATTTAAATGAGGGTATTTTAGTTCAACATATATGACTTAATAGCCAACTAATGACTGGGTGAATAAAAATAAATTTTTAAAAATAAAAGAGAGGCTTCCATTTTATAACTATCCATACTAAAAAATGTTTATATAAATTTAAAAAAAAGAAAATAGGTATCACTAATTAGGATAAAAATAGATACAATATCTTAATCATTTTAATTATAAGTTTATATTAACAATTTTTTTTTGTAAATTCGACATCTACCTCTTTTACTACCGGCCCATATTATTCTTTATCCTTTCATTTATTATTTCATATTAAAAAAATTAACAAATAAAAATTTTAAAAAGGAAAGAAAAAGTTGGCACAGTACCCATCATAGAAAATAAGAATAAACACAAAAGGTAGGATGTCTACAATACCCAACCATAACAAATAAAAATAAAAAATGAAAAAGTTGGATGGGACACTGTTAGAATATATTATCTACAGTATCCATCCGAAATATATTATGGATTGATTTCAGGAAAAAAAAAAAACTGGGGGCATTTTCAATAATTTACCATTAATGTAGTGTTCATTTGGCATGTTAAATATATATAGATATAGGTGTTCATTTGGCGTCCCAAATTTGCATAGATATGGATTTTCCTCTTCCCGCACCCCACTTCCTCTCTCTCCCTCCACCCTCTTTGGCGTCCAATCCCCCTTGTGTGTGAGTGATGCATATAATATACTCATTCTATTTAAAAATATAAAATATTTTTTAAAAAATTAAATGTTAAAAAATATGAATTTTTTAATTTTTTAAAGTATAATCATTAATTTTTTTAAAAAATATCCCTATTAATGAATAACTTTATATTTATCATAGGGTGTTTAATAAAAAAAATAAAAATATAAGGTTAGTTTGAAAGTAGATAATTACTTTATTAGAAAAGAGATTCAACTAAAAATGTGTTATATTTTTAAATGAAAGGAGCATGTACTATCCTGGGCGGTGTTGTCTCTTTTTTGTTTTCAGCATATAATTCTTTTAACCCAGGAGATTCCAACATTTAATTGGGTATCTATATATAATATAAGTAATATATCATGTATTAAAAAATAATATATTGTTTTATTAATTATAATTATAATAATTATATACTTCAAAAAATTATACAAATTACAAATAACTAGGTAATCAATAACAACATAATTTACATAAGTTTATATCATGATATATAATTTTAGGCTAAATCATTAAAGATCATTTCTTCTCCTCAACTTTTTTTAGTAGCACTAGAAATTCTATAAGGTAGGGAATTATTATTTCTAAATAATTTTTTTCAAGAACAAAATTATTATTTTGTTACAAACATACCATCTTTTTCATTATTTGCTAACATAAAATAATCGTCATAGTGCGTGGGTCACATAACTACTCCATATTAGCAAAAATATACCCACAAATAGCTTCATCTACCTTACTAAGTTATTTTCAAAAGGTCAAAGCAACTTTTTAAAATAATTAATTTTTTGTCATATTTTAAGTATTTTTAAAAATTTTAATAAACATATTAAAAGCTTAGAAAATATTTTTTTCCCAAAAAAAAGTAACTTTTTATTTAATAAAAAAACAAAAACAAACAGGCCCAGTAAAAGAGTAAAAGGAGGGAAGCTAACTCAATCTATAATTCTATATAAATAATACTTCACCGGTTTTTAATTATAAATTTTCATGTAAATATGGATAGTTTAAATAATACAAAATAATAAATATAAATTCATATCCATTTATAATTGACAAGATTATAGATTATGATATAAAATGATTAAATTTATTTGGTTGCTTATTTTTTAATATAAAAAAATTAATCTATAATTAAAATAATTATATTTATAAATTTTATCTCATACCTACGTTTTTTTGCCCAAATTATCATGCTTATGTTATATTATATAATGAGAAAATTAGCTCAATGATCTCAAAAAATACAACCTCTATAAATTATGGATGGGGTTTTTAAATATTTTGAAATATGGCTTATTTATGAAATAATTAAATGTATTTTTTTCTTATCCTCATAATAATTTTATTATTAAAACATAATATATCTTATTTTACTAATCTTTAATTGATTAAATCTTTTATTTTTATCATAAAAAATCATATTGCATGCACTCCCTCTCTATGATTTATTATTGAATATTTTGAAATATGGTTTATTTATGAAATAATTAAATGTATTTTTTTTTTCTTATCCTCATAATAATTTTATCATTGAAACATAATATATCTTATTTTACTAATCTTTAATTGATTGAATCTTTTATTTTTATCATAAAAAATCATATTGCATGCACTCCCTCTCTTTGATTTATTATCTTTGAATATTTTCTTTATTAAATTTTTTGATCTAATTTTTCTGGATCATCATACTCATCTCTCATACAGTCCTTTTTTTTGTTAAAATTTTTTATCTGATTTGCTCATATCACCATCTTCATCACAAAGTTTTTTCTCTCTTTCCATCTCTATTTTCCAAGGTATTATGAAAAGGACATTAGACATTGAAGAGAAAAATTCATTACTGATTTGTGATACTATATCATTAATATATAGCTGTACATCAATGATAAATAAATTGATAAGTTTTTGTTGATATGGTTTATATATCAGTGATAGACAAAAGTATATCACTGATATACTATTGTAGATCAATATAACCAATTCGACATAAACTTATTTATAATTGATATAAAATCGTGTATCAATAATGTAGTATTGCAAATCAATAACACAATAAACACATAATCATTTACCCAAAGTAAATCAAACATACTCTACAAAAAAATTTGTACTCTTAGCTTATTATAGAGAATCAAATACCTAAAGTAATAAAATAAAAAAAATCATGAATTTGTAGCTCTGTTTTCCAGTCGGCTTGCTTCGTTTTGTTAAGTATCATTGACGTATCTCACCTCGCATTTGTCTCTCATCGTCATGATTGTGACTTACTCACACTGCTATTATCTTATGTTTGTCTCTCTCACGTCAAGTTTCATCTTCTCTCTCATACTTGTCTCTCTTGTTCTAAATATTTCTTACATTTTAAATCTCCTAATATTTTAAAAAAGCAAATATTAAAAAGGGAAATTTTATAAATTAATTATAATGTAAATATTAAAAAGGTATTTTTTGAAATTTAAGAAGGGATAAGCTATTTCTTTTACTTGACCTTATAATATGGGCTATCTGTGTAAAGGTCCCTTATTATAATTAGGATTGATGAGCAAAATTGATCTTGAAGTATCGCGTGAAAAATGTCTTGGACATTAAACTTTTAAAATGTGCAAAATAGATCCTAAAATTTTAAATTCATAAAAAATTAAACCCTACCATTAACTGATAATTAGTGCCGTTACTGTTCACTTATTGGATTCTAAATCAAGGTCAAGTCCCTTGCTGATATGTCATTTTTTTAATTACTACCGTAGATCTTAAACTATTCTACAAGTAACATCTTGGACCTTAAATTTTAAAATTTAGAGCAAATTATCCCACCATTTTTATGTATAAAATGGTGATTATTATGTAAACCAAATTAGTTTCAGTGTGGTCCATCGAGGTGAATGCATTGTTGGCCATGAGAAACTATCCATAATTTTGTGAAATAATTTTTGTCCTTTTTTTGCAATATTTTTCAAACAATTGGTATCTCATGCTTTCATATATTTTATAACTTTGATTTAATCTTATTTTAAATAATGTTTATTTATTTAATGGTAAAAACTTAGGATCTCATCTAAAAAGAAGTTTAAAATTTTAATTAATTGATTAATTTTTGTTTGAAATTCATTAATAAAATTACTGGCTTTCGCAATCATTTTCTGTAAAATCCTTGTAACATCCCAATTTAAATTTTAATAGTTAATTTGGGTTAATAGAAATTTAAAAAAAATAATAATAATAATATTTAGAGGTAAGAAAATTAGTAGAAAATGATTATTAAATATAATTTAGGATATAATTCTAAAAAAAATTATTAAAAAAATTATTAAAAAAATTAATTAAAAAAATAATAAAAAATATTATTAAATTATTATTATAATAAAAAAAAGGGAAAAGGTATGCATAAAAAAAAAAGAGAGAGAAGAAGAAGGAAGAAAACGTGAATGCTTTCGGCCGCCTCAATAGTAAAATAAAATATTAAAAAAAAAGAAAGAAGAAGAAGAGAGAGAAAAGAATAAAAAATGTGTGGGACCCACTGAATTTTTATAAAAACTCACCTGTTCTTTCATTTCTTCATTCCTTCTTTCGTGCGTGAGCTGAGGCAGAGAGAGCATCTGTGAGCCAAGTTCACCGGTGTTGGGTTTTAAGGTAAGAATTTTTAATAGGATATTTAGGGTGTAATTTTAAGCTTTTCAAGACTAAGTAAGTGTTCTAAAATTTTTTCTTAGTTATCCTTCTTCTTCAGTTTCTGAGTTTGTAGTGGTAGAAAATTTAAGATCTGGAAGAGGGATGAATTTATATTGAATAAATATGGTTTTTGAGGTTGTCAATAGTATAATAAATGTTCTAGAGTATAAATTTATTGATGATCTTTGAATCTGTGGCTTATGGATCAAATTCTAGACTAGATCTGAAAATATATGTTGATTTATTGAGGTTTAGATGATTATTTGGGATGAGAAATGAATTATTATGGCTATAGGATTATGATTCTAAGTTAGAGACTTAATTTTTAATTTTTGGGTATTTTAGGTACGAATTTATGAAATAAAAAGAAAATTTTGATAATAAAAATTAGTTTAGAAGTTGATTTTTAGATTATTAATGTTTATTGATAATTAAAAGAGGAGTTAAAAATTTTACTTAATAGTATTGACTCTAGATTTGTATTAAGATTGAGATTAGAAATTATGTTATATTTTTAATTCTATTATTAGAATTATTTTATTAGTTTCAAAAATTGAAACTAATATTTATAAATAATATGTTATTTGTAGATTGTATTACTGGTGAAGATTGTGGTGAGAGAGAAATTTTAAGGAATAATTTATTAAAAAAAGCCACGAGGTAACCATGCTTTTAATTTATGATTAGTGTTACTTCATGTTAATTGGGTGATTATTGATAAAATTATAAATTTTGTAATATTATATAATTGTGCAATATTATTATAAATTTATTTGATTATTGTGGGAGGTGTTGGGAGACTTGTTATTATTGTTGTATTTATGTGCCACGTGGTATGCCCCTATTGGAGCTCAATAGGTGGTTTGTAAGGGCTCGGGCTAATCTACCTTTGACCGGGTAATTTAGCACCGAGTGAGGGCTACGGCTCGAGGTTAATGGAGGGATATAAGGATGGTTGTTTGTGTGTATTGTAATATTTTTTTATATTTGTTGGAATTATATTATTTTTAATTCTCACTTAGTAAGCACACACTTAACTGTTTGTATATACAATCATAAATTGGCTTTGGTTACTGGGACTTTTGAGTCTCATTATGTGGTTAACAATTTTCAGGAGAAGAGCCACGAGTGACACGTGGAGGAGTCCCAGAGGCTTAGTGATATAGATCCACTGTCTCTTTTGGGTATTTAATTTATGATTTATAATGTGTTATATTGCCAATATTAGGGCTTTTTGTTTATTGTCAATTATATGAATATATAAATGTAATCATACTTTTCAAACTATTTCTATTTTTGGTACAATTTGGATGATTATAATTTTAATATTTGGTTTACTTTGGATTGGTTAAAATAGCATGATTATAAGGCCAAATAACTGGTTTATGTTGAAAAATGACTAAATTGCTTATTTTACTTGTTAAGAGTATAAGGATGGACAAATGTGATTTAGTTTACTTGTTGAGAGTATAAGGATGGACAAATGTGATTTAGCCTAATGGCATGTGGGAGGTAAAAATTTATCTGAAATGTTATAGTGTATGAGTTGAAGCCAATTATAAAATATTTTATATTGAAATTACTGATATAAAAATGTGATGGGTGGCTGTAACCCAACTATGGTTGAGTTAAATTATAAAAAAAAAAAAATTTTTGGTGTGTTACAATCCTCTTATGCTTAAACTTCTTTTCAAATAGAATCCCAAGTTTTTAATATTAAATAAATAAATAATATTTAATATAAGATTAAATCAAAGTTATAAAGTGTATAAAAGCACGAGATACCACTCGTTTGAAAAACATTACTAAAAAGGGGCAAAAAATATCATTTTATAAAATCATGGGTCATTTGCCATGGCCAATGATGTATTCACTACAGTAGATCATACTAAGATTAATTTGATTTATATAATAGTCAACGTTTTACATATAAATAGTGGGGGTAATTTGCTTTGAATTTCAAAGCTCAGGGTCCAGAATGTTACTGGCGCAATAGTTTAAGATCTACTGTGCTAATTAAAAAAATGACACATCAGCATTTTGACTGAGCCCTATTGAGTGAACAATAGTGGCGTTAGTTAGTAATAAATGATGGGTTTTAATTTGCTATAAATTTAAAAGTTTAGGATCTATTTTGCACATTTTAAGAGTTTAAAATTTATAGTGTTTTTAGAGTTTAAGATTCAGAATACTTTTCGCACAATACTTTAAGGTCTATTTTACTTATTAATCCTCATAATTATATACCGATGTCTATTAACAAAAATTGAGAAATCAGCCGGATATAGATTGAGTTTTGTACTCCAATATTAAAAAAAATTTACTTTAGTTCTAAATTTATAATATACAAAAAATATTTTTAAAGGTATTGTATTTAAGTAAATAATTTTTTATAGTGTTGAAGTCAATTTGCGTTTAATTCCACACACAAAATTAACGATTTGTGCAATTCTGGGCATTTATTATTCTTCAAATTTGAATTTGTTATCAACAAATCTTTCTAGGTTTACTTTTAAAATGTTTTGGTCACATTTGTAATTATATGATAAAGAGAGAATGATATTTTGGTCACATTTGTAAGTTACACCATTAATTTTTTTTATTACAAGTTTTTCTGTTTGTCCCATTAAAAATTGGTAAGAGAAATATATATTGTTGAACTACATAGAAAAATAATAATAAAGTTAAAAATTTATTAAATTTTTAAATAAAATTAATAAATTTTATTTTTTTTAATTTAATGAACCATGTCAAAAGTTACTTATAAACAGAACTGATGGAAGTACAACAAAATTCAATCCTCTTCCATCAAATTTCTTCAATCAAAAGTCCTTTTTTTAAGTAAAGTTACACTTAACATAATACATGTCATGATCTAATTAGATTCATGGAGTCATTAACTGATATTAATTTGACCTTAATTATTAATTAAGGACCTCATTTTGTGCAGCTCCTATTTAATTAATTAATTTTAAGAAATATAAACTTGACGATTTAAAGATAAAAAGATAATAAATTTAGTCAAATTAACAATGTCATAAAACCCGAAAATGGGGCGAAAACAGATAAAATAGTGCGTGCATGCGCCCACCTTTTTCCTTGGTTTCTAGCATATAAAGAGCAAACCACTTTTTGTAGAAGCCAGTTTGCTGAAACTAAAGTTTGGTCTATGTTGGATAAGGCAATTTGGGTTTTTCTTTTTTCTTTACGCTGTTCAAACTGTGTTCATGGCTTCATCTTTTTTAACAAAAGCACTTGTATAAATCCGATCCAACAAGTTTTCTTCTTCTTCGTTAATGTCTTCTTTACCCCCTTACTGCTACCATTTCTTGGAACAGCCTCAGAGTCATAAAAAATGGCCAGTGGGGGTGAGAAAATGTCCACAAAGCTGAGGACAAAGCTAGCCGTTGCAGTAAAGAGCATTCAATGGAGCTATGGCATTTTCTGGGCACCTTCCACTACCAAGCAAGGGTAGAGAGAAAGCCCATCTTGGTTTTTTGTGTTTTCTTCGCTAACATTTCAGATTGTTATGCTTCAATTTTGTTTTTCTTTCGGTTAGAATTACTTCTGAATCAGGGTTTTTGCAGGTTCTTGGTAATGAGAATCTGGAATATAAACAAACCGTTATCTGTCTTCATTTCCATACATGTAGAGCTCAGATTCTGAATTTTTAGGGAAGTTTGGTGATTGTAAATCCGAGGAAGGAAGCAGAGTTATAGTAAAGTAGTACGGATAGTTGTGAATTTTGAGCAGTAGCCCAGAAAAGGAACTAATATTAAATATTGCAAATTTGTTCTTTCTTTTGTCAGGAAAGTGAAAAAGTGGTCGCATTTTCATTACATGAAAAGAAAAAAGTTTATAATGAGATCGCGGTCTTATGTAATTATAGCACAATAATTCTTTTCTTGAGCTTCTTTTTTTCTTTTCGTGATGACTACCTCTTAGTTTAGCTCAACTAATGCGAATAATGTGATCAACAGATCATTGGAATGGAATGAAGCGTACTACAATGGAGAGATCAAGACAAGGAAGACAGTCCAAACTATGACGGAACAAAAGGCTGACAAAATAGGGTTTCAGAGAAGTGAGCAGCTAAGAGAACTCTATCAGTTTCTTCTTGTCAGCGATACCGATTTGCAGGCTAAAAGGCCTTCTGCTGCATTATCTCCAGAGGATCTCACAGACTTGGAGTGGTACTACTTGGTTTGCATGTCATTCATGTTCAGCCACAGCCAAAGGTGGTCTTCTCTCATTTAGTTTTGTGTCACTTTCTTAGTCTACGTTGTCATTATAAATTTATAATGTTTCTATTTAGTCTTATATAATTGTAGCCCATGTTGTCATTTTGTTTCATCATGCTAGATTCTTGTGTCATTGTCATAGTTTGCCTGGAAGAGCACTAGAAAATGGTGAAACTATCTGGTTATGCAATGCTCAATATGCGGACTGCAAAGTTTTCTCCCGCTCTTTGCTAGCAAAGGTTCTTTATTTCTTTCTTTCTTTCTTTCAATGACTGATTTCTGAATTAATCTTAGGACAATGCTTTCGTTGAACTCTCTGAAAAAAACATGACAAGTGAGTTCATTTACAGCTCACTATCATATGACTGACCTTTTTAAGGTTCTTCATATGTTGTGTTTTTATTGGAGAATCTGATTCTAGACACCAAAATGTTTTTAGTTCATCTTTTTTCTTAGCTATAACTGATGTCATAGCTAGCTAATTCTGTTTAGAGAAAACTGACTTTCTGCATCTCTGTCCATTTTTTGACTGAACGTGGGAACCATCTGCTGTGTGTAGAGTGCATCAATTCAGGTATAGAAATTTCTACTTAGCTATTGAAATGGTCCTTGTTTTTGTGAGTGGTGGTACAGTAAAAAGTTACTAGGTATGGGGTATAGTTTTTATTTGAAGGAGTCAATGATGAACTGCCGGGTGAGACAAATTTCAATTTGCTAAGCTTTTATGTAAGAACCTTATAGCTCACATAGAAGGGATAACATGAAAGCTGTTTTCTTCTTTTACATGGACTGAGAAATAAATAAGATTCTTGCAGCCATCTGCATACATCCTTCATCATCATATTAAACTGTTGAATTCAAACATGTCAAACTTCAAAACTTCAAGATATGAAGATCTTTAGATTCGATAGGATAAAAAAAATGCTTATTGGTTCACCATTTACTAATGTTGATATTGATAGATTAATATTTATATTAATCTCCATGCTGCCTTTTAAATCCTCTCAATTTCAGACTGTGGTGTGTTTTCCCTACCGTGGAGGCGTTGTTGAGATAGGCACAACTGAGCTAGTAAGTTTTCCATCGTCCAGTGCCCTTTTGGAGAAACTTCCTTTTTCATTTTAAAAAATCCATGAAGATATGCAGAAGATAAGTAGTCAGTGCTGAAACTTTATGCTATTTTCCTTTGTTGTTTGTAGGTCCCAGAGGACCCTAATCTCATCCAACATGTCAAAACTTGCTTCTTAGAATTCTCAAAACCTATCTGCTCTGAAAATCCTTCCTTTGCACCTAACAAAGCAGATGAAGATAAAGATCCAACATGCACCAAGATTGATGCTTGGGCATTGAATGATACTCTGACTTTGGAAGACCTTAGTTCGCCTGCCAAGGAACTAAAAGAAGATAACTATGAAGAGGTTGACATGGATTCTTCTGAAGAATGTTGCAATGGTTGTGAACATCACTGCCAGGTGGAAGACTCTATGTTCGAGTGCATCAGTGGTGCCCAAGATTCCTTGAGTTCTGGAGATTGTATATCTGAAGCGCTTGAGAAGCAAGCCAAGGAAGCTACAAATGTAGATCGAGGCCAATTGAAATTAACAGGACTTCATGACTGCAATCACTCAAAACTGAGTTCCTTGGATATTGGAACCGTTGAAGACTTGCACTACACAAGAACTCTCAGTTCCCTCTTGGGAAACTCTTTGATGTTTAAAGGGCATTCACATGCTAGCAACTCAAATTGTAGGTCGAGTTTTATACCATGGAAGAATGGCAGAGTTGTTGAGAGGTTGAGGCAAAAGTTAGACCAAAGCATGTTAAAGAAGATTTTGTTCACTGTCCCTCAGATGCAAAACAGATGCGTCTCTTCCAAGTCACCAAAACAGCATGATAGAACAGAATTTCACAGAAAATTGGACAGTGATGATCATTGTGTGGGGAAGGCTTTATCTGATGAAAGAAGAGAAAGCGAAAACTATCAGGTTCTCAAGTCCATGGTCCCTTCTAAAGATAAGGTATATACAAGTCATCTTGGAAGAATCATGTTACCAGTCACCATATGATTTGAGGGAAATTTTTTTGTTTGTACCATTGGATGAACTTTGATGTTTAAGTCAGAACACCCTTAAAAATGGTTTCGATGTTAACAGCTATAGGCTTAGTTTTCTGAGTTACAGAAGTGCTTAAGAATATGAAAGTTTATGGGTAGAGATCTCAACACCATTAAAAAAAAAAAAACTTGTTTTTGCCCTATATTTGGACAGGCTTAGTTTTTATTTCTCTTGAACCATTTTCTCATGGATGTTGGATGATGAACTCGCAAATCATATGCAGGTGGACAACATTTCAATCCTCAATGACACGATCAAATACATGAAAGAGCTTGAGGCAAAAGTGGAAGAACTAGAATCTTGCATGGATATTGCAGATTCTGAAACCAGAATGAGAAACTCAGAAGTTATGGAGCAGACATCAGATAACTGTGACATCAGAAAGATTTTCAAAGCAAAGAAACCTCAGAAGAACAAGAGGAAAGCTTGTGACATTGATGAATACTGCGCAGACTTGAACAGTATAGTGATTAAAGAAGGCAAATCATGGGATGTAAAAGTGGACATGAAGGAGCAGGAGGTTGTGATTGAGATGAAATGTCCTTATAGGGAATTCATATTGCTTGAAATCATGGATGCTATAAGCAACGTGCATTTAGAAGTTCACACAGTTCAATCTTCAACAGTTGATGGATTCCTCATATTGACACTTAAATCTAAGGTTTGTGCCATCCTTATTGGTATGAAGAATGTGGACTGATTTCACATGACACAGTGCGCAAAATCATTTTAAATATGACAGAGACAGAGTTCGATGTGGAATCACATTATTCACGGCTTACAAACAGTTTATCTTCTTACACACATACACAGGTTTCCTTTTTCACTATTATGGTCCTAATATGGAGTAAAATGCTATTTAACAGAATGAGTTTACTCTCTATGTTACGTGCATAAAATTTTTAGTGTTCCTTTAAGATCTTTCTTCTGTTATATTTTTATGGGAGAACCAAATAGTAAACAATATTCAAATTTTATACTCAATGTAGTAAAGTTTGATATCTTCACCGCTTTATTTCAGTTTCGAGGAGCAGCAATTGCGCCAACGAGGATGATCTATGAAGCACTATGGAAAGTTTGTGACAAAACTTGAGTTTTCTGTTCGGATTTCTTGGCATTGAACATTTGAGATTATGTAACTTCTGGCAAATTGAATGAACCTTAATTTCAGCTACACTGTTTCTAACATCTCAATCAGTTTTGCAATCTGATATGCATGAGAATGATTTGTAATTTTCTACATGAAGTGTTCATTGCAGGATGAAGGCCAGGATATTGCTTGAAAAAGATTCTGTAGCATTTGTATATATACTAGGAACTGATGAGGTAGATTTATATATATGATCTAGCAAACATGTTAAACATTTGGTTTATTAATAAATTAGTAATTATTTATTAGATCCTTTTACGTGTGAAATTGCTCCCTTACTGGCAATTACTTTGCAAAGTTTTCAATTCATCGTCATTTCATATGTATTATAAGAAGTCTAATTAGGCTGAAGTCATTACAGAAACGCTAACTTTGACATCACTTGATCCCAACTCTAATACCATCATATAAAATGGCTTCAATATCACTTGATAGGACATGGGAAGCATCTAGAAATGGGAGAGATCCAAGAAACTTATAAGATGATGCATATAAGTAGGTTCTATATTACTTCTTAACCAAAAATATTAAAACAATAAGTTTATCGCCAATGTTATTGATAGGAGCAGATGAAGTATGATTTGTAATTTTGCAATACCTTTGAAATATGATTTACGGGGATCAACCCGCATGTAGAAAAACATCAAGCATTTGGATTTTAAATAAAGTAATTCTTATTTTGTTTATCTCTTTTGGTTTGAATTTGTTCCCTAGCTTATTCCCTATGAGTATGCACTATGAAATTAGATTTTTTTTAAAGTATATACTTGCATATATATCATATCAGGAAAGTTACATAAATATGTAAAAATATACATTAGACTCAGTTTTTCTATAATATTTTTTATTCTATTCATTTTATCCCTAAGATAAAATTATAGGGATAAAATGATAACAAATAAGGGCCACAAATGTACAGTATGAACATTAATTAAAGGGATAATCACATGTAAAGACCTGTGAAGAATGTTATTTGCAGATAAGGACTAATAAAAAGTCATAATTTGAGAAAAAACAAGTTAATGTTCCTATTTTAATGATAATTTATTCTGTATTTATCATTGTTTGTGAATAATAATATTGAAAAGTATTTGAATGTGATTCTCTATTAAATAAAGGCCCAGCTAACAACCATATCTTTGTACCATTTTCTTTTCGTAAGATTATGCCAAGGGAACTTTTTTATTTTAAAATAGACAACTCCTTCCATGTTCCAACTTTTTTAAATAATAATGATAAAAGTAAAGCTAAACAAATAAAAAAAAGAAATATAAAAAATGAACAGTAGTGATTTGCCAGGGTTTAGAATTTATTAAAAATGGGTAAAAATGATCATATACAAAAAATCATGTATTTTAATAATGTAATAATTGGATGATAAAATATATATCACACACTGTATATTAGTTGAATAGTTGACTGTGAGATATTAAAAAAATGATAATATTTGATTCCATTGAGAAGAAAATGAAAGCATTCATACACAACAGTTGCAAGAGACCAACTGCCAAATAATGAATGAAACACATCAATAATCATGATTATGCCATCATGGCTTAACTAATGCTTCCAACAAACAAAAGTATATCAAACACATTAAGCTCTTGCACTCTGCTATGCATCATTCGTTCTTCGCTATAGACTTAGGTAAACATTAGAGTTAGAAATGTTTATAACTAGCTTGAGTTAAAATAAGAGTCTCAAGTCTTAACTATCCTAAATAAATCTTAAGATTTTACTTTAATGCTTGATGGAATAAATTTATAATTTGTTTAGTTCAATTTGATTTTATTTATTAATAAGTATAAAGGCGTACCATATATTATAAAAGGTTTTAAAAATATCATTTTATAACTATCATCAAAATTATTTAAATGAAGTCCAACCAACTCTCTGTTAATCCAGCTCATGTGCAAGCCTATACTGAGTAGACATTTGCAAAAGCAAACTAATACTCTCTATATTAAAAAATATATAATATTTTTTAAAGAGTTAGATATTTAAAAATATAAAATATTTTTAATCTTTTAAAGTGTAATTATTATTTTTTTAAAAAATAATCCTATTGATAAATTACTTTATATTTATTGTATGGTGTTTAATAAGGATAAATATAAAAATATAAAATTAATTTAAAAATAAATAACTATTTTATTAATGTTAAAATTTTATTAAAAATATTTTATATTTTTTAATGAAAAAAATATTATATACGCAGCTTGCGTGTGTATATATGTTCATTAAATTAAGGCTCGTTATTGCTATCAGAGAGCAGTTTTCCCCCCACGAATAACGGGGTGATAGAAGAATGCATAATTATTGTCTATTAATTTCTAAAGACAAATAAATAACAATAAAATTGAGAACACAATATCGTGCGCTTGCAGTCCACAGTTACAAATACAACTACAACCTGATTACCTTTCTCATCAATCACCTATATAAATCATTATTAGCATCTATTGCCTCTGGTATCGTAGGATATTTTAACCACTTTACCAACACACAAACATATATTTTTATCCGTATCACCCAAAAGAATGATAATTTTGAATTGATTTTTGATAATTTTTTATAGTCTCACTACATCAAAAATTGGTAGAACCAGCCAATTTGAGGATAGACACAAGTATGCCAATGTGTCTGATTGACAAATGTTTATGGCATGCTTACATGTCTAATTTATGATCGACTTAGTTTATCAAATCTTTCAATGGGTTTTCACGAAAATATACTTAAAAGCACAAGTCCAAAATGAAAGAACAACTAGAATTCAAAATATTCAAATCTTGCTATTTCAATCAATTATCATTTATTTGAGAAAATTCCAATTAAGACTAGAATCATCTATATCTTTTGAAGAAATAATAAAGAGAGAAAAAAAGGGTGCAATCCACTTAAGTGATTTGAACTAATCTCACGTTAT
This sequence comes from Prosopis cineraria, assembly GCF_029017545.1. Taxonomy (NCBI): domain Eukaryota; kingdom Viridiplantae; phylum Streptophyta; class Magnoliopsida; order Fabales; family Fabaceae; genus Prosopis; species Prosopis cineraria. The sequence continues at coordinate 994,905 of NW_026555344.1, forward strand.
CTTGCTCTTTTTCTCTCCTTTTTTACACTCACATCCATTTCATATATATATATATATATATATAGATAAAGCACATAATTAAAGATTTATTTATAATTGATTATATCTACCTTTTTTACAAACCAAACCCTAGCAGACACTTAGAGTTGAGCCTTAATCCCAGCAAAATCTGTAACAGTGAAACCTACCTTTTCAAACCTTCCCTTTTCATTATTCTCTCTGAATTTCAAATACTCCAAGCACAGAAATGGCCTGTACAACCTCTTGCATCCTTCTCCAACCACTTCATCTGGTGCCACCACCACCTTCTCATCCTCAAAGCACCAAAAGAAAGCCAGAGAAAACCTATTCACTGGCTGTTTCAGAACTACCCTATGCTCAGAAGACCTTAACTTCTCATTACTCCAAGCTTGAAGCATGTCCCCTATGTTAACCACAAGTGTACCTTCTGAAGGGTCTATGTCTACCCAATTTCCTTCCTTTGATCTCACTTGAAGCCCTCCTATGTCATCCTGGTATAATACAGTGATACAGCTCATGTCCGTGTGCTTCCCAAGCCCTTCAACTTCTTTTTCCATGGTTTCTGGGGCAGAGTAGTTGTTTATCCTGAGGTAACCATGGCAGTTCTTGAACTCTGGTTCATAGTATTTCTTCTCATATCCTTCTCCTAGACTCATCAGAACAAGCTTCAGGATTTTCTCCGACAATGCTGCCATCTTGTTTCCATATTCATGAAGTATCTCACTACGCAAAACATAGAGAGACAATCTTAAAGCTCAATCATATATTCACGGATAAAGAGGCAAGAAGATCAAAGGCTTCAAACAAATATATCGGACATGGCAAATAGTAGCAGGGTTGAGTGGAAAGAATTCCATTTCCCTCTAGCAAGATCTCTTTCTTAAGTAGAAAAATAATGCTCAGAGAGAGCTATTATAATTTTAGAACAGACAATAATCCAATCTGAAATGGTTGGTAGCAAAGCATCCCGGATAGTTTTTACTAAAACTATACTAGACATGACATGGTACGATTTGAAATATCCAAGTATACTGTGAGGACAAGTTTGGAAGCTAAGAATGAAAAAATCCCAGAACGAAAAAACAAATGGAAGGGAGAAACTAAAAGCTTACCTGAATTCATAGTTCTGTTTGCCAAGGAGGACATCTGCAGAACTCTTAGCAGAAACATAGAAGTTAGGCCCATTAACTCTGAGGCTCTCAAAGAAAGGAGAAGCAATGAAGTGAGGAGTGTAAGATTTTACGGGGGAGAAAGGGCCAAGTTTGAGCTTAGTATCAGAAGGGAGGTTGAAGAGAGATTGAGACAATGAGTGAAGCTGTCTGAATAGATCTTTGGAGATTCCATGGTTGATTATGTGAAAAAATCCCCAGTCCTTGCAGGCTTTCGAAAGGGAAGATAAAGAGGATGACTCTAATGGCTGAGAAATGTCTAATACGGGAAGATCAACAGAGAATCTGGGCTTAGACATTATGGTCTAGGACGTAGGAAAAGACATGGTGGGTATCTTTCCACCTATGTTTCGGGTTATTTAATGTACAGAGGGAGAAGGTTGGTCAGAAGCTTAGAGAGGAAGAAGGTCTGTTTTTATTTGTCGATCAAAGGGAAGAATTTACACCAATGATTTATAGCATACCACCAAAAACAAATTCCAAAGTGGCATGGCATGGTCCCTTCCCTTGTGTAGTGTGTGTTCAGTCTTAAAAATCAATTTAATTCAAAATGTCAAACTGTTCAAAACAATTTACATTATCATATATAGCACACCCTTTGCATGAAAATTCTTTAAACTTCAAGCATGGAGAAAATCTAATTTATTGTAATTAATATGTTCAAACAAGTGTTTGATTAAAAAAAAATTCTGATATAATGTGATATATTATTATTAACTCATCTTTAAAATATCCTGTGAAGACCTATAAATAATTTTCTTATTATTAGATTGAGCAATAAAATATTTTGCAAATCTTTCTGCTTAAATCATATTAGCTCAATTGTCCTGATTCGATCTAATCTTTATTGAGTCTTTCTAAGATAGCATGTTGGTCCACCCAATACAAATAATGTTTAACGAGTAATTAAAATGTCAATGAAAATTAATGATTTAGTCTGAATTGAGTGGCTGTGGTTGATCATTGCTCTATGGCCACGATAATGATGAGATGCTACCACTTTGAAAAGGCTATCCTGCAACAAGGGGCATGCAAATATACAAATTTTTGTCCCTAGAAAGTGCACTTGCTTTTTTCTCACTCTCTAATGCGCTGAAAGAAATTAAAGCTATGTACTCCAAACATTTTAATCAATACATACATAATAAACTTTATATTAAAACATTAATATTGCACAGAAAAAAAAATATTGTAAATAATGCACACACTAGCTAGGAAAAAAGTATCAAGGAAAAAAATTGACATAACTGAGGGGAGAAAATGATAAACAGAAATAGCAGGACTGGCGAAGAATAGCAGAGACATATGCAAGATGTTCCAGACAGATCCTTTTATTATTTTTTCTCTTTTTACCTGAATTGAATATATGTTCGTATTCATCATGGACAGGCTGGGAATGAAGCATATCAGCCACGAGAAGTTTGTAAATTCCGCTATTCATGGAGCTCACATTCTTCTTCAGAAAGTTTCGCTTTGACTAGCCGTTTATACTCGGTCAACACAAGCATCTGGAGGAGCTTGAGGATGAGTTTAAGTAATATATAAGCAATTGAGCGAGGAGAAGTACAACCTACATAGATGCTTTCTTCGACTGTATAGCATAGATGATTCAGATATGACTAGAGATAGAGTGTGTTCACAGAAACAGAAAGAACTACCAGCCATGGCCTCAGATAATTACTTAAAATTTGGACATTATTATAATAAAATTTTCTCATGAACCTATGCTATAATTCTTTAATATTACTTGAAAGGTATGCGATTCTAATTCCACGTTAAAGGAATGGAATTTTGATACAGAATTTACATGCATAATGGGTTTTTCAACCACACAAACTTACCTTCGATATGTGACTCTCCCAGAATATTTGTACTAATATTCGAGCCATCCATTAGGTCTGCCTTGTAATTGTGCAATTTAAGTGCAATGATATTAGAGGTGTATATATATATATATATATATATAGCTCAGAATCTAGTCAATTTAATTTGAGTCAATCGCATTGAATCGAATTAGATCGGATCAAAAATAAATCTTTGGGATCGAACTGAACCACTGGGCTAGTTCAATCAACATGATCTCTCTCTTTTTTTAAAAAAAATTTAAAAAAGAAAAATTTATGAGATTCGTATGAAAATTTTAGTTTTTAAAAATAAAAACTATAATTGTAGGGACTTTTATGAAATTTTTCAAGACAAATCATATAACTTTTACCGGAGAAAAGAAAATCATTCCAGATGAATTGAAAACCCAAGTTTTAAGATGGATTAAAACGGGTCAGATCATGAACTAATTCAAAGAGTTAATCCAGCTTTCGAGCACAACAATATGACCATCAATATTGCTATAGAGGGTAGAGGATATAGTTGCATTCTAATAATGGTAAGGTATGAAAAGAAATCCAAATCAAGTAATAAACATTCTGATGTAGTATTGAGGCTAAACATACAAAATTTTATGTTCTCATTCTCAGTTAATCATAAATCTTATAGAAAAAGGAGGGAAATTTCAATGCGAAATTCATTTGAATCTTACTTAAACTCACAAACTGAAATCCGGATACAATAAAAATGCAGAATGCAGAGGAATCTTTAATAAATCTATATATGCATGTGGCAACTACACCAATCAAAAATTGAATTATTAACGTCAAAGATTCACTGATAATCTCCAACATTCAATGGCTTCATAGTTCGTACATGTACATGTATCTAGAAAACCATATATCCCCAAGATTATTATATTGGTCAGCACACAGACTTGGTTTAAGGCTTTAGGCTCAGCCAGACTCAATCTCAAACAGTTAATCTGCACACAAATGATTAACTTGAAGACCTGTGCCTACTAATTAAGACCAGACACCAGTCAGACAAAATGATGTCCAAAACATTATAGGATTGACCTTAAGGGAGAAAGATTGCGTTCTAAATCACCAGGGAATCCAAGAAAGCAAGGGGCAGAATCTGAGCACTAGATTGCAGGGAAGCAAAAAGCTAGGATATAATAATTGAAAATACCCATAAAGGCGAAGAACATCGAATGCAAATTTGGTATGGAGATCACTTACGGGTTCGACGTGGACCGGTGATATTGGGCTTCGATCGTGTACTTCCAATCGCTCCATTTTCACCGCTTTCATGATCAGAATTCATTTGAATCGACCAAACCCCATTTAGGATTGTCTCACGTTATGGCGGCAAAGTGAAATGGGATAGTTTCCGATAAGGCCATAACACATAAAACAATATATTAACTGATAAAAGAAGCAGACATGACCAGTAACGATGAGAAGTGCAAATGATAACTGAACTAAGAACGATAGTTCACGAGAAAGCTATAGACATTTACAACATATACAAACCCAAGAAAAAGGAATCCTGCACAATATTGCACATTCTAAGATAATCCATATCAACTAGGATCACTCTCTTTTTCCTCGGAAGACAAGATTGCCCTTTTACTCTGATTTTCGTCTTTATCCATCAAAATTTTCAACTGGAAATATTTAGAATTTCTCCCTCTCCGGGCATGATAAGAAATTCTAGCAGCACCACCAGGCAGAACATTCCTCTTATCATAAATTTTTCATGGATTATATTCTCAACACATCTTAATCCAAAGGAGAAATGACAATTAAGAACTTTATAAAAATATTAATTAATAACAATTATCAGACTTCAAATTATTAAAATTTTAATAATAAATTATGTTCTTTAATTGTAATAAATTATCTTTTATTGATTAGTTTAACAGTGTTTGGATATCCTCTGACAATTGATTAAATGTACCAAAATTACAGTTTTGGTAAAATAATAATAATAATAATAACCAACTGGCTCTTTTTTTATATAATCGATTATTTTATATTAAACCACATTTTGGCCTAAGCAAGAAAGAAGGGCTTTGAGTAATCGGTTACATCCGTAAGTCGGTTGATCACTTCTATTTATATTCGCAAAAAAGTGAAGGCTCATTGCCACGATCTCTGTCTCATCTCTGCTACCACCACGTCTCCTCTGATCTACAACCTCCACCTCTGACTTTTCTTCTCCTTTGCGGTCCTCTTTATTACAATGTAATATAGCATTAAATTGAAATTATAAAAGACTCTTCTATTTTTGATACAATTTTCATAATTAATCATATATATGTTAAATATTAAACTAAAATATATAAAACCTTCTTAAATTTTAAGGCAGTTATATATAATTCATAACCTTTAAAATTTAAAATTAACCCTCTTAACCTTTAATTTTATTTTATAAAATCCCCTATTGTTAATCATGTTATTTTTTTATAAGGGTTAAAATGTCAATGAACTAAGAAATATTATTAAATAAAAATATTTTATTGTGTAATTATTTATAATAAATTTTTTATATTTTTTGAATAGATGAGACATTGATAACACAAAACATTATTGTAATTGTATAAATTTTTAAATATTTATATTTATATTAGTTTTATCCATGTTTTCTTTGTTATCAATGGTGCATGATTTTATTATTTTAAAAGATAAATTTTTATTTATTTTTTATGTTAGATTAATGTAATGTACATTACTAAAATTTATATATTTATAGCAAAAAAATTATAAGTAATTGACTTGTATTTTACAATCAATTCTCATAAACTCCCATATAACATTATAAATAATCTCAAGTATATTTATTTAATTTAATTTTTTAAATTATTTATTTATATATTGATAGCAAAAAATTGAGATTTATAATTGACTCTTTTAAATCCTCAATTTATCTTATAAATAATTTTAAATGCATTTAGTAAATTTTTTAATTAATTATTGAGATTTTTTAAATTGCAGGTAAGGACTATGGTTTCTAATTGTCATTTTTTCTAATCCAAACTAAAAAAAAATGATAAATAAAAAATGTATATGACAAAAGAAAAGTGAGAAAATTGAATTCTAAGACAATCTGTCGCAATTACATAGCTACGCTATAAGATCTGCGAAGGTCGATGGCGGACCAAGAGGCGAAGGAATAATTAGATTATGAAGATGACATCACCAATGGTGAAGAAAGGTGGAAGAAGCTCGAGGTCCAAGAATTTTGAAAAATCAAGAGGGGTATTTAGGTCAGCAAAATTAATTTCTCAAGAAAATGTCATTTTCCATGGGTCTGAAGTGAGAATCAGATTTCCACTCTCTTTCCTAAATTTTCCATTCTTAAAAAATTTTATATTAACCAATCAAAGAAATTTATTATTTCTTTTTCTAGAACATTTTTCCAGTGAACCAAATGAGGATTAAGATTTTTTTAACACTTGAAAATGAATCTTAGATTTAGACCAATATTTTTAAAATCAAATAAGATATTAAACTAAAAAAAGCAAGTGATTCACAGTTCCTATAACCTCAAACTGATATTGTAATAATAAATAAAAATAATATAAATATATATATATATAAAAAAAAATAAATATAATAAAAAATATATAGTATGCTAATAAAATGATATAACATAACTGTAAATTAATAATATTATAAATTATAATTTTATAACCTATCAAATATAGGTGAATTTTGGTTAAATTGTATACAAGTAGACTCAAAATATTTATATTTGCATATTTAATTGTTAACATCTTTATAAAAAATAATTTTAAATTTTATTTTATACATGTGAATTACTTAAAAATAAAGTTGGCTTTCAATTGGATCTAATTTTTAAATTTTTCTATTTTTAAGCTTTTTTTAATATTATGTTTAAAACCGTTTGATTTTTTAAAAACTACTCTAGTTCTTGGTTAAACTCTAATTTTTGACTCAATAGCGATTCAACTCAAATGCAATTTTACTCAATTATAAAAATGATTTTTGATCCAAATTGAGTTGTTAACGGCTTAGGTTGATGATCCAATTGTCCAGTTTTTAAATAATTAATTTAGATACTTAATCTAATTTTTGGTGAAAAAAAAGATACTAACCTATAAAATAGGTTAATGTCTTTTTAACTTGGACCCAAAAGGCTTTAAGTTGGAATTGTAACTTCAGCCTAAAAGGAATTGCAATTCTTATCCTGCCCAGCCTTTTCATTGAAGAAGTGAGAAGTTCATTAGGTAAAAATATAGAATTTTCATGAATATTTCTCTTAATTTAATTGTACTAAAAAGGATTCTCTATTAATCACACTGAATTAAATCTGATCTGTGCATGGGTATACATGGAGCCATCCCAAAAAATGAATCGAATTGTATTTTTGTCTATGTCTTATCCCGTCCTTCTTGTCTTGAAAATTGTCTCATCTTCTTTAAGATTGGAACAAGCTATGATGAGATTGAGACATTCTAATAAAGCATGCGAAATGTGAAGGAGATATTTATCAATATCACCCCTAATACTCCTCCAACCAAACTGAAAATAGTGTTGACTACATACTTTTTTCCTAATAGGCATGAATAATTGCGGCTGAAATCGACAAAAACGTCTCCATTTAAGCTTCTTTGTCCCAATTTATCAATCTTTTTCATGATTACGCTTCATATAAATGACCTACTCTCCTAATACCCACTAGTTAATTGTGGGCCTTGCATGTTTAACCTACTTGTCCATCAACTAAAAAAGTTAATTTTTACTTTTATCCAGATTTGCACGTTAAACTATTCAATGTAAGGAGTTGTTTTGTTTCAAGGAAGGGGTTTCAAAGCAGGGAAGGAAAAGATTTTAATATTATTTTATTTGATTCAGGAGAGAAAAAAAATAATTATATATAAATAACTTTATCCTTATATTATTAACATTATTTTTTTAATAAAATATAATTATGAATGTTTTTAACATATAATTATTATTGTTAAATATATTATTAAAAATACATAATTATTGAACTTGTTTAAAAATATGAAGAGTAACAATTAAAAGAAGGGCCATTTCGATCATTGTGCAACAAAATTATATTCCTCCCTTCCTAATCCCCTCAATTTTGAGGAAATGGGAGATTTTTTTAAATTTTTTTTATCTTTTCCTTCACTTTTTTAAACCAAACAAAGGAGGGTCCCCTTCCCTCTTCCTACCAAACAATTCCTAAGTCTTGACTCTCTCTCTCTCTCTCTCTCTCTCTCTCTCCTCTCTCTCTCTCTTCTCTCTCTCTCTCTCTCTCTCTCTCTCTCTCTCTCTCTCTCTCTCTCTCTCTCAAGTTTGCAAAGAGATCTAACTACCTTTTCTCGAGTTGCCTGGGCCTATCCATATTGCCTGCTTCATCGTTTTATCATAGGTTAGAAGCTCTCACCTTGTAGCTTTGAAATGCACAGTATGAATGAACGTCTTCACTTCACCGGCGACTGTAGACCAACTTCGTCTCAAATTCAACAGGAGTCAATAACGAACATCGAATGGAACGGGGTTTGTTTATTTTATTTCTCCATCTCTTGGTTTACAGGTGCCCTAAATCAATAACTTATTCCATCTGCTTTTGCATTTTGGGGTCTGTGCTTTGGAAATCAACACTTTCTTGACTTGTGCTTCCTTCCATTCATGCTTCATCTTCCTGTAATAAGTGATTTCAAGGCTAGTGGTGATTTTACATCTATTAAATCATTTATTTTTATATTTTTTGAGGTTGTTGAAGGGTTCCTTTTGATTTTAATGGGTTTTGTTTCATGCTTTTCAAGAATTTGATGTTAATGTAAAGGGGGCAACCTGAGTGTATTGCTACTATTCTTCCCTTATTTATTTTTATGCAATGTTGGTTTGGCTACGAGGAGACTTTAATGATTGAAGAAACATGTGAAATGGTTAATTGAAAAAAAAAAAACATAGAGTTGTGAGGGAACATACTTCCCCACATTGATGTGCCCGGTCCTTCCATTCTTAAGTATTTTTGTGCCTTTAATAAGGTTATTCAATACCTATGAAAATTATAAAGGTTCTGCTCTTTGTTTCTCTTTCATTTCTTTGTTACTTCTATGTTCATTTTCTTCCCGAGGATGCAAAAAGCATGAGAGAAGGTTCAATCTTGATGTGGGATGCTCAGCATTTTGTATTGATTACTCTCCCCCTCTTTTTTTCCTGTAAAAATTCAATGCAGGTTCCCTTTTAGTTGAATGTTTTAGATTTTAGTCCTTTTGAGTGGTTATTTTGATATTTTCTCATAAACTGTGTTTTTCATTGGTAATTATTTTTGGTTACTCTATCTCAAATTATGGTTTAAAACCACTGTATAAAATTCTTTTGCTTGAATGAATATAAAAGTAATGAAGAAATGGAAGTGAAACAAAAAACAACAGTGATTAATATAATAAAGTGAAGAAGCGTCTGTAGCAACACATGAATAGGAAATTGGGATTAATCAATGAAATCTCAATTTCCTCATGCCATCACTTGCATGCTTGGATTGTTATTGGGATGATGACTGCTTTTAGCCTCTCCTTTTCTCTCTCTTGAAAATTCTCCCTTCATTATTTCTTTCATCTCTAGCCCTCGCTTTAAAAATGAAGAAATACGTGGATGAGTGGTTGTATTTTATTGGCAAGAAATAAGTGGATGAGTGCTTAGATGGCATAACGTTCACATGGTAATTCTATTAATGATGCAAGACCAATAAGGGAAATGTAAAAGAGCGACAAAAATAGTAATAGGAGAGGTAGGGTGAGGATGTTTAGAGATACAAAGGTGAGAGTGAAGGGAGATGATGAAGTTATAAGAGCAACCATTGAAATAGTAAATCAATATTTCAATGATAGAACAATCATTGAAATAGTAAATTAAGTTAATGATTATAAGTGTTCATTGCTTCTTTGTGATTCTACTAAGTTCTTGAGTTTTGATTCCATTTGCAAGTCAATTGAGGATAGCAATTTCTTTGATAATTAGTATAGCATTGAGTTTATTAACACAATTACTTGCTTTGGATTACCTCCTCATAAGCTCCACTTGAAGGTGAGGACTCATGTCATGTTGCTTCACAATATAGACTGAGCCTCTGGTTTGTGTAATAGTATAAGATTGCGAACCACTCATATAAGAAGAAATGTAATAGAAGCCATAACTTTGAATGGTCCAAAGCAAAATGAGAAAGTATTAATTCATAGGATGGATATGAATTCTTTTCAAAGTATATGACCTTTTTAAAGGCAAAGAAAGTAATTTTCAATTATTGTTTCATTTGCAATGAAAATCAACAAAAGTCAAGGGCAAACATTATGTAATGTTGGTTTGTATTTACTAAAGCCAGTTTTCACACATGATTAGTTATATGTTACGTTATTGAGAGTTAAGAGCAAGGAAGGCTTGAAGATTCTATTGCCTTATGGGACATGTACCACAACAAATGTTGTTTATAGAGAGATATTTAGGAACTTGGTTTAATATGTATTATGTTTTTAATTGTTTTTTAATATGTCTCACTTTATGTGTAATTCAATAAGTTCTCTTTGTAATAAGTTTTTTAATTTTCTAGAATGTATATGCTGTTAATCTATATAAAAGTTAGTTTTGCTAAATAAGATTCAAATCATATAATTAAATGCTCATAGGGAGGTAAAGGCTAGTTGTTAAAGATAGAAAAGAGTTTTTACAAAGAAAGGAAACAATGAAGAATTTCATTAAGGGGCCACGAACAAGATTTAATAAAAAAAATGAGGCTAAAAAAATTCAAACAATTCACTGCAGCATAATAGGAATCAGATGGAATAAATTTATTGATTAAATGATCATATTACCCTCACTTAAATATTCATAAAAAATAAAAGAGCAAAGAAGCTTGCCTAATGTAATACCCCAACTTTACTAACTAAAAAATTAACCAAATATCTAATAAAAAGATTTAAACTAATAAAAATAATTATGGTATAAATATTTAAAACCAATTCTCATATTTATTTTGAAAAGATGATCACAATATAAAAAATTTAATTTATATTTTAGAAAACTATCATGGTTATAAAATTTTCATCTACTAAATAGTCAAAAAGGCTATGAAGGTTATAAAAGTTTGTATTTACTTTTTAAAATGATAAATAACACTTTACCATGGTAGATAGAAAGGAACCAAAAAAATAAATATTCTATTCAATAAAAGTATAGGCTTATTAAAACCTGCAGACATGCATGTCATATCCCACCATAAATACTTAAATATTTACTTTAATAAATGACTCAATACTAAGAATTTTAATTAAAATATTTAGTCTAAATAGATTCATTAAGAAACTTTTATGACCTTAAGCCTCAACTAATAATACCTTTTTCAGTTATCAATAAATAATAAATAATTTTAAAACTCAACTCAAATGACAAATGAATCATATATTAGCAAATGATTATTTTACAAACTAAAATAGGACTTAAAGCTTACTCACGCTAAGCCCCAAGCTTCCAGACACTTTTCTTTTGCTTCGCAAAGCTTACCTAAAGTGTTAAAGAGATGGGTAATTACTAACATCTCAGTAATCTAGAATTTAACCATACATACACAATCAACAATCACACAAACACAAGACAGATATACAAGTAAGTTCACAAGAATCATTCATTCATGAACATAAGAACTTCATATGACATAATTCATAAGTATCAAATGCAACATGCTAATATGCAATACCACTATTCCCCTTTATCACTCCACCTAGCCTTATCTTACTGACTAGAACCATAGACTTATATACAATCTAGCCCACACACTAGACTGACTAAAGCTTCTCTAGTGCTCAAGATGTACCTGACCAAAGGTACAAAGCTCAAGTCCAAACTATGGCTTCTCTCCTCCGAAGAACCCAACTAAGAGGTGTCACTATCTCACGTTCCCCTTTTACAAACTTGGCTAGGTGAGTATTGAGGAACAGGGATATGAAAGGAGCTAACCACTATGCACGAAGTGGAGGTAAGCCACATGATCACTAAATCATATATATATATATATATATATATATCAACATCATCATCTCCTCATCAAGCCATTCCCCTGTGCATACTGCACATATACAACATTTATCTCGCATACAAGCATGCTTGAAAAGAAATAGAAATATCTCATTCGATCAACTCAACTTACAAGCATGCTTGAAAGAAATCAACTACTTTTAAATAAAATATAATTTTGATCAAATAAAATTATCAACATGCTTTCACAAGCATGCTTAAAAAGAAACACTAACAATAATATAGAGCCAAGCTACAAGCATGCTTGACGAGATTCAAATAACATGTAAATTTTTTATAATTAAATTTATGATTATATATATTTGTTATCAAACATAGAGCTTGCACACATATTCAAAAACTCCGAGTTACCTGTTTTCCTCGAGTTAACAAGTAGTCTCATAGCAAAAATCCAAGCAAATAGAAGCTCTTAATGACAATCTATAGAAATTATATAGATACAAAAATATTAAGATACAATTTAAAGTTACTAAATATTATACTAAAACTATTATGATGTTACCCTAAAATTACTTTAAGACCTTAAAGCTATCCTAAAAGACTCCAAAAATTCTCTCTCTCTTTTTTCTTTTTAGACCCATGCCCCTTTATAATTTAATTAATTTGTTAGACTAGCCTGAGTTCATGCTAAACTTTAATTATACAAGCTTTTCAAATTAAATCTTGAGTTAAGGTACAATTTTACCTTTAAACTATTCTCAAAAGAGCAATGTTGTTTCTAAACTATTCATCGTAGCAATATTACCCCTAAACTAATCAAATCAGAGTAATATTACCCTTATCTTTTAAAAATCATAAAATTAAATAAAAATAAAAATATAATAATATTAAATGTCTATATAAGAATAAAATTATAATAATATTAAATAAAAATAATATTAAATGTATATATAAAATAAATATAAGAAAAAATATAAACTATAATTTTATAACTTGTCAAATATAAGTGAATCTTGATTAAATTAGATATAAATAGACTCAAAAGTATTTGCACTTATAACTATTAACATACTCATAAAAAAATGATCTCAAATAATATTTTGTACATGTGAATTGTTGAAAAATAAAGTTGACTTTTAGTAGGATTTAATTTTTATTTTTTTAAATCTTTTTTTGATATTATGTTTAAAACCGTCTAGTTTTTTAAAAACCGCCTTGATTTTCAATTCAACTTCAATTTTTGGCTTAATAGCGGCTTAATTCTTGTCCAACCTAACTCGATCATGAAAATGGTTTTTTGGTCCAAATCGAATAGTTAACGATGGCTCTAGTCGATAGTTATAGGTACAAGTGTAAATACATTTGAATATACTCATATTTAATTTAATCAATGTTCACTTATATTTGACAAGTTATAACATTATAATTTATATTTTTTCCTATATTTATATATACATTTCATATTATTTTTATTTAATATTATTGTAATTTTATATTTATATATGCATTTAATTTTATTTTCATTTATTTTTATGATTTTTAAAAGGTGAGGGCAACATTACTTTTTTGAAAATAATTTATGGGCAAAATTGTACCTTAACTCATGAAAAATGAATCTCACTTACTATAATAACAGAAGGGTAATATTATTTCGATTTGATTCATTTAGAGATAATGTTGTTATGATAAATAATTTAAAAATAATATTACTTATTTGAGAATAATTTAATGGCAAAATTGCAGCTTAACTCTGAAATTTTTAAGTGATAATCTAGATTTCTATTATCTAAAATAGGTATAATGCTATATGATGCCTTTAGAATAGTATCCCGTGAGCAGAGAAGTGTATAATTATTAAAATGTTACAAAAGAAGCTGACATTATTATATTATATAAGTATATAAGGTGAAAGTTCCGGTAAATAAAAGGACGAACAAGGAAGAATGACCATCATATATGTCTATAACGTGAAGGCTGGAGTAGGGAAAAGGACGAACAAGGAGGAATGATTTGATGAACAGTTCCGCGTGCTGTATGTGTGTAAGCATAGATTCAGTATATATACGCACAAGACACAGGAGGAGAAAAACAAAAGAGAGATGGGGGGAAAGACAAAGACGGATATCTGCGGGTGCTGCTGGAGAACAATAGGTGACCCCGTCTAGAAAAAAGTGAATAAAATTATTGAATATAAAGATAGGATTTTTACTAGATATATAGGTTTAAATTTATAATAATTTTTAAATTTTTTATTATTATTATTTAAATACCTATATCTTTAAAGTTAATTTTAAGATAATATGATATATTGCAAAATTTAACAAAATTATTTATCTATTATTATTTTAATTATTTTTTTTAAAGTTAGTTTCAAACATTTGTTAAATTTTATTACTTTAATTATTATCATTTATATATATATATATATATATATTTACTCCCTTATTATTTTAAGCCTAACATTTAATTCTATGTCCTTTTTAAAATGTCTATAAACATTTTAAGACCCAATAAAATTTAAGATACAACACTTAATAAGTTGAGAATTTGTTTAAAATTATTTTTATTTTATCATTATGAAAATTGGTGTTGTGTAAAATATATTTTGAAAATAAAAAAATAATAAAAATAATGTTTTTTATATTTTTTCTTGATTTTCAGAATAATAATTAAAAAATATTTTTTATTCTTCAAAATAATATTTGATTTAAAAAAACATTTTATCAAACATATTCTTTTATTTTCTTTTTTGTTTTTTCAGAACTCCCTCCTTGCCAAATAAGCCCTTAGTCACCGTCTTCTCTCGCTCTTCCTCTTCCTCCACAGCCATAGCCATCGCTGCTTCTCGCTTCTTTCTTTCTTCTGACACCCTCTCTTCAGTTACTGTGGCAGAGATATCCCTCGATCCTGCCGTCATCCACCGCTCAAGAGTCCCAAGTATTCAACGACCTCGCTTCTTGCGACATCTTTGACAGAACTTAGGTTCCATGCTGGGCTTGAGTTGGCGAAGAAGTTGACGTTGGCTTGGCTGTAGAAGTATGTGTTGATGGTGCTGCTCCGCTAAGAACGCGATCGAGGACGAGGATGCGGTGTTTGCAGGACAGAACGGCGGCAAGGCCGCAAGGGGGCCCTCGGTGGTGCAGCAACCGATGATGATGTAGTCGTATTAATCTTCCAGCGGGAAGTCCGTGGGATTTGAGACAAATGTCACAATCACTTTTAGAAAGAAAGAGAAGAAACTATAAAGTTAGGTATTTTTGGAGACGTCTAGACGGTGGAGAGACTTTTAATTTTTAAAAGAATTCAAAACGTTCACAAAAAATCTAGTATGTTTTAAAACGTTTTAGAGGCTTTTAAAATAACCTAGAATAATTTAAAGAAATTTAAAAATTTTTAAAAGATTTTAAAAACTTATAGAGAAATGTAAATATATTTAAAATATTTTAAGATATTTTAAAATGTTCTAGAATATTCCACATATATTTTGAAAGTTAGTTTTTAAAAATATCTTTATAAATATCAAAATATTTATTGTAAATATTTTTATGGGATACTTTAGCGGATGAATGTAAATCGTAAGATTAGATTAATCTCTACCATTTATTAAGGAGGTGAGAATTTTTTAGAGAAAGGGGGAGGCTTGTAAATACCCTATAACTCCTCATTTGTAAACAACAAAGAAAGTAATCAAAATTTTAAACTCTCAAGTTCTCTCATCCAAGCTCTCTTCTCTCTTGTATTCAAGTTTCCTATTCGGTTGACTTAGTAAAGATCAAGAGGTTAATTACATTAAGACCGGCATGGTTCAAGATTGAGAAGTTCTAAGTTCGTGACATTATAGGGTAGCTCTGTCTCCAATCAAATACAGAAGCAGTAAATAATTCTGTGCGATTGAAAACAATTTTAGCGAGAAACTGAGAAGTAAAATGGATTACCTGATTGAGATTGAGGTTCTTGGTATCAAGAAGCAAGGATCATCAATAGAGGGAGAAAAGTATATGAAGGAATTCCATTGAAGCTATGGCTTTGGCACCTGTAAACCGACCCTTTCGTCAATGTCTCATTTATAATGTAGGTAAATGCGTTCCCACTAAAGTAGTCAAATTACTTGGCAAAAGTGGGTTTCAATTTGTTAATGCAATTTTCATAGCTGATTTATGTAAATGCAAGCAACAAGGTGGAGAAACTTTGTTACCTCTGTAATATTACCGTGAACAAAAATGCTGTTTTTTGTGATAGCAGTGTTTGGGCTCCTGTACGAGCATGCATTGGTGAGAAAGCTAATATGAACTTGAATTTACAATTGAGAATACAAACAGTTCTGTACTAATAGAAGGAAAATGTATTCTTAGAAAACTGTGCCATGTTTTGCTCAAAAAAAAAAAAACAGAGAAAGAAAACTGTGCCATGATTATTGTTTCAAGGAACTTGATTGAGTTCTGTGTTTTTTATTACTTCACCCAAGGCATGTCAATCAATTATCCCCAAGCTTTCCGAAAGAAAGGCCTGATAAAGCACCTCATAACATTACATAACATCGTTCACTAAAAAAGCGAGTGTTGGTAGTTATGTTAATGGCAAGTCCTTGATGGTTTTGGGTTGGGCTGTCTCTTAGATTTGTTAATGCATTTGAAATTTTAAATGATGGTTTACTCCTGATATGACTTGTTAGATGCATTTGCTTTTGCAACTGGAGGGAAGTGGAGATGGAAGCCTATAGTTCAGGCTCAAGAAATTGGAGTTGTGCTTCTTTAATTAGGGATTAATGTTGTGATTTTCGTTGTGCGTTTACTTTGCCCCGGGTTCCATTACCTGGGTCTGAGCTGAGGAATCCCTCTACGTTTTGTTTCTGAATCTGCTTTGGTAAAGGAGTTGCATTTGAGATTTCAGCAAAACTTGTCCTTATATAGAGTTAACCACAGGCATTAAGAATGTATTAATATGGTGTTGAAATAATCAGAAATGTTAGTTTCTAGTGATCTTAACTCTGAAAGTAATTTATACATGCGTTGAACTAATATATCTAAATTTACGTATATTGATTACGGGGAGTTTGATGCTGGGTCAATTATAAAAAGTTGATAATTACATGCTATTATGTTTTAATATTTTACCCTTGATTATAAAATTCCTAATATGACTAGTTAATTACTTAAGATGACTTGTGGATTGCTGGATAGATCGAACGCCTTTGGATAAAAGCTCACTCTCTCCACCAATATAGGACTTGGATATAAAAAGCTCAACTCTTTCTATTCAAAGCTAAACTATTCATTGTAACAATATTACCCTTAAATTAATTAAATTAAACCAATGTTGGTCTTGTTGTTAAAATGTCCGTTACCACTTTTCATGAGTTAAGGTATAATTTTATCCTTAAATTATTTTCAAATGAGCAATGTTGCTCTTACCTTTTAAAAATTATAAAATTAAATAAAAAATTATAATAATATTAAATAAAATAATATTAAATATATATATAAATATAAAATAATAATAATATTTAATGTATATATAAAATAACTATAAGAAAAAAATTTATAGTATATTAGTAAAATATCATAAATTAATAATATTATAAATTATAATTTTATAACTCGTTAAATATAAGTGAATTTTGATTAAATTAAATATAAGTGGATTCAAAAGTATTTGCATTTGCACCTATAACTATTGATTAGAGCTGTCATTAACTACTCAATTTGGACTAAAAAACTATTTTCATGATTGAACTGGATTGGACAAGAATTAAGTCAAAAACCAAAGTTGAATTGAAAATCAGAGCAATTTTCAAAAAAACTGGACGATTTTAAATACAATATTTACAAAAGCTTAAAAAATTTTAAAATATAAAAATTTAAAAATTAGATCCTACTAAAAGTCAACTTTATTTTTGAATAATTAACATGTATAAATTATGATTTGAGATTATTTTTTTATAAACATGTCAATAATTATAAGTATAAATGCAAATACTTTTGAGTTTACTCATATTTAATTTAATCAAAATTCACTTATATTTAACAACTTAGAAAATTATAATTTATATTTTTTTCTTATATTTATTTTATACATACATTTAATATTATTTGTCATGTTCCTAAGTTGGTATTATAACACAACATATTTGTTACAAACCCAAAAAGGAAAAAGGAAGAGCTATACAACTATTGCTTTTCACCCTTCAGTTACTCCTTCCTTCCCCTTACCCTTAACAGAGCCCTCACCTATAAAATGTAACCATGGGATAAGATAAATATTACAGTAACAGAATAATTTACTATCGTTAATTAACATGCACAATCATTAGGGAGTAAAGCTATTAAACACCAAAATATACTTTTGCATATTATAACACACTCTTTTTCATGAACACAAATCATTTATCACTAGCATGATCATTCTATCATTTGAGCCTTTATATCACCTCAACTGAAACCATGAGTTTTTGGACCAAGTGCACATTCACAATGGTCCGAGTTCACCTTCAGTGGTAAGATTACTTGACTAAAGGTGTCCTATCCTACTTCTAAACTATGATCTCCTCCTATCGCATATGAATTGGAGTGTCATTACTCTAATACCGCATCACTGATGCTAAGGAGCATCACTCTCCAATGTCATATCCTACATGGATACTAAGAAGAAAATCTCCAACATCGTGCCTCACTAAACACTAAGGAGATACATGCCATATGGACTTTAACTACTTCTTCCTACGGGTGAACTCCCAACCCCTAACGTGATCGTGCTCAGACTCATCATATATAACACATATACATTTTTAATTTTCTCAACCAATCCATATAAATTTTCACCACTCTCATCATTTGTAAATAGTTTTTCATGCACAAAATCACATTTTACAAGATATAAGATTATCAAATCTCAAGTTTAAATTAATATATCTAGTCCCAGACAGTTAAACAATATAATCAGATAATGTAAATTATTTTGTTACCTCAATCTTTTATCACACAAAAGGGTTATCATGGCTTAATGTTAGCTCCACACATTCTATATGCGCGTGGTAGCTCGAGCAACACTTAATCTACATAATCAAGTGACAATTGTCAATTATCACTCTGAATAAACCCTGAATTTTTTAGGTTCTAAGTGCCCCTAACACTCAATTTTTTTATCTAACCACACCAACTATTTTAAAACAATCTAACCATCCTATTAAATATCCCAACACACCAAATTCATCATTCAATTTCTCACATTATCTCAAAATCTTTAAATTATATCTAGGGTTCGTCTAAACCCTCAATAAAATTTTCAATCACCATAAAACTCGTAAGCCTAGGGTTAGAAGCTTGATTTAACTCTTCAAGATCTTAAATAAACTAGTGAGTCCGGATTAAACCTAGGGGAACTAAGATCAAGTCCCACACTACCACTTAAGTCAGAAATTTTACATAAATGGGGAAGAAGAGGAAATGTGAAACTTACCCAATAGTGATTCAAGTTTTAAATACTTCTAATGTAGCCTAAGGATCATGCCCTAGTAGAACACAAGCTCTTCTCAATCGCTCTCTCATTATCTTTCTTTCTTTCTTCCATTTTTCATCTATTTTGACATCTGATAAGTACTGATTTTTGCATGCTTGCTGCAGTGCATGACACAGAAAGTCTTACTAAACTTTAAACTCGCTTTCGTGCCATGACCTGCTCAAACATTAACTTAACCCTCTTTTAAAGCTGTCCAAGGATCCAAAAACTATATTAATCTCTCATAAACCTCGTTAATTAATAATTTATCTAATTTGACTAATTTACCCTTAGAAACACTGATAATTACTAATTGAAAAACTTATAATATTACAATATACACATTTAATATTATTATAATTTTATTTAATTTTAATATTTTTAAACGGTGAGGGCAACATTACTCCTTTGAGAATAGTTTAAGGATAAAATTACACCTTAACTAATGAAAAGTGGGTCCTATAAGTTACAGTAACAAACATTGTAATGACAGGGGTAATATTGCTTCGATTTGATTAGTTTAAGGGCAATATTGCTAAGACGAATGGTTTAGGGACAACATCATTCTTTCACGAATAGTTTAAGGATAAAATTATATCTTAACCTTTGATTTCATTGTGGTACATGTTGACAAACTTTCACAAGTATTAGCATGAAATATTTTATAGGGAAAATCTTAGTGAAGGATCTTTAGAGCATTTTATTTACAGAAAAGGATTAAAGGATTATGAATTCACTCTACAAGACCAAAAGAGTTTCAATGGCAGTCACTGAATCGATAAGAGAGACAAATTAAAATTTTTTTAAGGTGGCCAAAAGGGTTTCAAACCACATCCCCTTTTGGCCACTAAAAGGATAGTTAGTAATTAGGCTAGCAATTCTTTTCAATTATATAATACAAGTCTTTATGTATATTTTTAATTTTGTTTTCACTTTTTATACCAATACTTATTAGCAATTTAATGGTTACTTGTCATTTCATAAATAACTACTTATTAAATTACTAATGAGACTTGTTAAAAAATTTAATATGCACTAGTTTTTATAAATGTTTAATTGTTTTTATTGTTAATGGGACTTGTCACCGATTCGACAGGGTGGCCCACCTATTGGCGTTGGACCTTTGGTGGTCGGTGATAGTGGGAGGGTTTTTTTTAAATGAGTGATAGTTTTATCTTTTCACACTAAAATTTAATTACATTTTGGTCCCATAGTATTGCAAAGTGAATTTAGAATTCTTGAATCCTTTTTTGTGAATAAAATGCTCAAAGAGTCTTTTAATGTGATTTCCCTATTTTATAAAGTCTAATATTGTACATATTTTCAAACTAAGGTATATTTCCTTAACTTCACTTATAAATTATCTTATATTACTTGTTAAGATTAGAATATTATTTATGTAATATTCATCTTGTGTAATCATTTGTAGAACATCTAATAGCACTTATAAATTGCCTTACACTACTTATCATATAGACCTAAATTTATACATGACTTGTTAAATTATAAACTTTATAAGTAGAATGTCTTGTAAAGCATGATAATGTACTTATCTTTAAATTAATGTAAATTCCCTTAGTTCGCTTGTAAGTTGTAAAATTTTATTTGTAAATTTTCTCACATTACTTGTTAAGACTAGAATATAACTTGCACATTATTCATCTTGTTAAAGCCAAATATGACTTATTAAATTATTAACATCTAATATTATTTGTAAATTGTCCTGTGGCTTGTTAAATCTGTAATCTTACTTGCAAATTTGGCTTCTCTCATTTGCTATTTACTTTTGTTTAAATACTAGGGTAATAACATTATTTTGCTATGAAACTTAATTTATTTTTTGTCTTCAAAATTTGCAATGTTATTTTAGAAATATATGGGTGTGTTTAAAAAATTCTCCCATGAAATAAAGAAAGAATTTACTTTTTTTAATGATTATATTAATATTTTTAGCTCTAGATAAGTCATTGGGAAAATGAAAATTAAGGACTCCATTGGGCTCATGCATAGTGACGTGTGACATGTCATTTGGTACTAATTTGCTATTGAATTTTTTTTTTTAGGAGTGCTAGGCACCCTAAAGTATTTTTGTGGAAGCGCTGGGCACCCTAAAATCTAGTTAAAATAAAATTAAATAAATATTGTTCAAATATTAAGTATTTTAATATTAATAATTTAAATATTATTATTTAAAATATTACACCACCCAATTTAATATTTTTGATATTTTGCAATTTTGTATTGAAAATGAAGTGAATGAACCTCTAAGTTAATGAAGGAATTTTTTCTTCTCATCTCTCCATTTTTCTCTTATTAAGTAACTTTTTGGTAGCATATTAATGGAATAAGCGATATCTTTTAATATTATTATATTTAAATATTATTTTTGCTAACATTTTATAAATTTCTAGATGATCTCTTCTTTTTTATATATCGATTTTCAATTTTTTTTTCAATACAATACCCAAATCGTTACAACTTTTGTGCGTATCAAAACTTACTTATATTTTTAATATTAGTTAAGTTTCTTAATTTTTTTTAATCAATTAATTATCTTCCTCCAAAATATTATATTATTTAAATTTAATACTCTCTGTACGTTGCAGTGTTAACGATAAAATATTGAGAGATATCGCTTATTTCATTAATATGCTATAAAAAAAGTTACTTAACAAGAGAAAAATGGAGAGATGAGAAGAAAAATTCTCTTCATTAACTTGAAGGCTCATTCACTTTATTTTTAATACAAAATTGCAAATATCAAAAATATTAAATTGGGAGGTATAATGTTTTAAATAATAATATTTTAAATTATTAAATATTAAAATACTTGATATTTTAACAATATTTATTTAATTTTACTTTATCAAGATTTTAAGGTATCTAGCACTCTGAGAAAAAGACTTTAAGGTATTTAACACTATTAAAAAATGCGTTCAAGGGCAAATTAGCATCAACGGACAAGCCATGTGTTATATGTCACTTTGCGTGGGCCTCACGCACATGCCACATTAGTAGAAAATAAAAAAAAATTAATGATTGATTAATGAAAGGGGGTTTTTGCTCTTTTAAAAATAGTTCAAGGATAAAATTGCCTCATTTAAGAGTATAGGGTGCCCAATGCTCCTAAAAAATAAGTATAAGAGTAAAATTGAACCTTAACTATAAAAATATTAATGATAATTATATATTTTAAAGTATTAAAATTTTAATAATAAATCATGATTCATACTTGCAATTAAAAAAAATGAGAATAGTTAGTAGGGAAATCAACAAAATGCACTTGGGATTATTCATAAGATTAATTAAAAATATATAAAAATTAATTGTGAATCTTAACTTTTTACAATCAATATATAAATAAACTACTTGAAAAATTAAGAAAATATACCTAAGATTATTTATAATGTTAATTAAAAATTTACAAGAACTAGTAAATCGCAAGCCATCACTTGTAATTTATTTATGTCAATATATAAATAAATTACTTAAAAAATATATAAAATACACTTAAAATTATTTATAACGTTAGGTGAAAATTTACAAGGATATAAATCGTAAATCAATCACTTAAAATTTTTTGCTATCATTTAAAAAATCAATAAAATATACTTGAGAATCTTTACAATACAGAGAATTTTACAAATATTTATTGTGAATATTAAATCAATTAACAAAATATAATTAATTGCAAGTGAAGACTACAATTTATAATTTCAATTAAAATTTATAATTATCATTAATATTTTTATTAGCTCCCTAATTGTTATTTTCCCTGGGTTATTCGTTCTCATTGCCTTTGCTGTTTGTACGTCTAGCTTGTAATATTGTTATTCGAGCACTTCCTAATTCTCCCTCCAATACTATGGAAGATATTGGCCCTTTCTGCAAATGGATCTTCCTTCTCCTTAGACCAAATTACGGATCAGAGAAATCACAAGTCCGGACCATTTTTCTTCTTCTCCGAGTTTGTTCAAAGAAAAGCTTTCTTCTTTGTATCAACAAAAAAAAAAGAAAAAAAAAGAGCTTTCTTCTTTTGGAGGGAACTGCTTCAAACGAGGCTTTCGCTTCAAATTCAAATAAATTAAAAGCAACTTGAAAAAGAAAAACTGGGGACCGTTGCTTTTTTGGCTACCGTTGCCTTCGAATTTTTAAATTTCAGTTTCTTCATGCTTTAGTGTTAAATCTTACCCCTTTACTGCGTTTGCGTTCTTCAGTCAATTATTTTGGGTGTTAATCCCAGAAACCTGTTTTGCTTGCTTTTTGCTTTTCTATTTCCAGAAGCCGAGAACATTCAAAGCTTTTAACTTTTTTTATTCCCTTTTCTCTTTATCCCGTCCTATTCGGGCTTTGATTTCAATGTTCATTGTACGTTTAAACATAGTCCCACCTAATTATATGTCTCCAGGAGATCATATAGTTCTCAAATTTAGAGCCCATTAACTCCAATTTGACACAAAACTCTCATGATTACTATGTGCAGGTTTTGAGGATTTTACCATTACGTTCTTGAGCTGAGATGTCAAAATCAGCCATCCATGATGAAAATCATGATGTGGGTTATAAGCCTTCGGTTTCTTCTGTGGATCACAATGATCATTTAGGCAGAGAAACTCCCGAAAACTCCCCACTGAGTGGTGATTCTCTTGCATACTTCCCAAGTGACTCTGAGACCTCAAACTTCTCAGAGCCTGACTATGGCTATGCCAGTGAACCTTTGCCTTCTCGGTGGCCAGCGTCTAAACCCCGAGCTAATCTAGCTGTTGTTTCCGGGTTAGGAGTGAAACAGCAAATGAATTCATTGAATGATGACCATGATCTGTTATCTTCAGGTTGGGTTGCACATATTGCAGTTTAGGTCTTGGTAAAATTTCCCCTTGGTTTTTTTTTTTATAAGCAGCATCTGATCAGATGGTACTTTGCTTGTTTGTGTGTCATTTGCAGAGCTTGAAATGATGAAGGAGAGATTTTCAAAGCTTTTGCTTGGAGAAGACATGTCTGGTAGTGGGAAAGGTGTCTGCACTGCAGTAACCATTTCAAATTCCATCACTAACCTCTATGGTAATTCCTTCAAAAGCAGCAATAACGTAATGATTTTTGCCAAATTCAAGAGAAGTTTATGGTTTACGTCCCTATGGTTTCCCCTGAGAACAATGTGTTCCTTGTGGTTTAATATGTATCATTCTCATTTAATTCTTCTATGGTTTGTTCATATCAGAAATAGCCACATGAATTTAAACGTATGACCAGTTCCACTGTTGGAATGAAATATGCTTCTTCTGTAGCTTAAACATGGGACGGACTGATTCAAAACTAAAACTTGAGGCTTAAAATATATTTTACTATTAATTCAATGTCATTAAACATTTTTGAATTGGGCATTTCACAGCCACCATATTTGGACAAAATTTGAAGCTGGAGCCTCTGAAGCCTGAGAAGAAGGTTATGTGGAGAAGAGAAATGAATTGCCTTCTCTCACTCTGCGATTACATAGTAGAATTTGCCCCAACTGCACAATACTTGGCAGATGGAACGGTTGTGGAGGTAAGGTTCCGTAAACAATAGCTATAGTATTAAAGAAGTTATATTGGTTCTCGGATAGACATAGCCAACAAAAGATAAAAAAATAAATAATCATGAAGAGACATGTAAAAACATGTTGGAGGTGAGTACTAGAAGCATAAAAGACATGTTTATATGTTTCCTTATGATCAGCACGATGTACCTATATTTAATACATAGTCTACCTGAGAATTTTAATGATGATGATTGGAATCTCTATCCGTATCTAATATATCCGGAGTGATGTATCTCAGATGATGACAAGTAGACCAAGATCTGATATTTACATCAACCTCCCAGCTCTGCGGAAGCTTGATGCAATGCTCATTGTAAGACAAAACTCACTCTCAGTGCTTCTAGTTTATGAAAATCCTGTTTCATTCCACTGACCTCATGGCTTATTTACATAAATATTTTTATGATAGGAAATCTTAGATAGTTTCTATGATTCTGAATTCTGGTATGTGGAGCAAGGGAGCCTATCAGGGGACTCCACTCGTTCACGTGCCAGCTCATTTCGAAGGATTGTTCAGAGAAAAGATGAGAAATGGTGGTTGCCAGTTCCTTGTGTTCTCCCCGGTGGCCTATCTGATAAGTCAAGGAAGCACTTGAGAGAGAAAAGGGATTGTGCTAACCAAGTTCACAAAGCTGCCATGGCAATTAACAATAGTATTATTGCAGAGATGGATATCCCAGAAACATACATGGCAAGTCTTCCCAAGGTTAGGCCACACCAATGAACTTACCATTAGTCATGGTCCAAATTATTCTGCGGATTTCATCAAATTTGATATCATACAGTAAATGGTTTGGGATTTGGTTATTCAATTTCTGCTCATTGTGATGAGCTTCTAATGGCTTCTTGCGCCAATTTATGAATTATGACATGTAACTAATTTTATGTGTAAGAATTCTCTTGTAAGCTAATGGGAACGCTAAATCATGTTAAGTCGACAGAATGAATTAAATTTTCTCATATTTCTGACTTCATCTTCAGTTGACATGTATTTTGCTTCCAAAAATTGATGCATTCAGAGTGGAAGAACAAGTTTGAGAGACTCGATGTATCGCTACATGTGCCTTCCAGATAAATTCTCTCCTGAGCACCTTCTTAATCATCTTAAG
Source organism: Prosopis cineraria (assembly GCF_029017545.1). Taxonomy (NCBI): domain Eukaryota; kingdom Viridiplantae; phylum Streptophyta; class Magnoliopsida; order Fabales; family Fabaceae; genus Prosopis; species Prosopis cineraria. Next base: position 1,021,117 of record NW_026555344.1, read on the forward strand.
ATAAGTTCTGAACACGAAGCACTGGAGCTGGCAGACAGAGTTGAAGCTTCAATGTATTCATGGAGACGTAAAGCTTGCCTGAGCCATTCAAAATCATCATGGAGCCAAGTGAAAGATCTCATGTCTGAATCTGACCGTATTGACAAAAACTACATGTTAGCTGAGAGAGCTGAGACTTTGTTGTTTTGCCTGAAGCAAAGATATCCTGAACTTTCTCAGACTTCTTTGGACATATGCAAGATTCAGTACAACCGAGTAAGTTTTATCTGCTATCTGTAAATTCATATCCTGAACATTTTAGAACTCTTTGGTTAAATTTGTGAATCTGAAAGTTGAAAAAATCCTTGTGTAGACCATATGTACATACAAGAGTCAAGATTTGATCTGAATCATGGCATTTTACTGTATATGATAACACTTGGAACTTTTTGTGATGTCACAACCCATGACAATTATATCATCGAAATGAGAAGATGTTGACTATTTTCAGGAAGTTTGATGCCCCATTTAAAAAATGTCGAGTCAGTTTCAAATTCCATTTCATTTAGGTTCATTTCTGCATATCAAATCCTCATGCAAATAATAACTGTTATCATAATTATTTGTGAGCAATAGAGAACAATTTTTTGTGCTTTCCAACATAGTTTTTTATCTCATTCCCATGGCTTGAATCCAAGACTTTGCTTAAATGACAGATCCAATTATCGTTAGTAACTAGAAGAAATCTGAATTATCGTTATGTTGTGCAGGATGTAGGGAAAGCAATACTGGAGAGCTACTCAAGAGTGTTAGAAGGTCTAGCATTCAACATTGTGGCTTGGATTGAAGATGTTCTTCATGAAGATAAAACAATGAGGAAGCAAGGTGTATAGGAATTATTTTTCTGGTTGATTGTAAACTTGAAAGAATGTAGAGGGGTTTGGTGGACGATGTGATGCTGATATGAAAAAATGCTCGTTTGCATTTGTATGAAGTTTAATGTTAAGATTCAGTGGAAGGATTTAAAGCATATTCATGTGATCATATCAACTTTTGTTGATTCTCTAAAATTGTTTCATGATACTACATCTTAAATCGCGGGCACTATTGTGTTGTGCCTATGGAGCTTTTATTTATTGCTAACAAGAAAATCTTTTCTGGGTTCACAAACGCTGCCTCCACGCCAATCAATATATGTAGGGGTGTTCAGCCTAAACCCGTCCCGATTGGCCCGGTATCGTCCCGATCATATCGGGACGAGTCTTGTCCCGGCCCGAAAATAATCGGGACGGGACTTTACGGGACAGGACAGAAAAGGGGTTCGGGACGGGACGGGACACGGGATTACCATCGGGACGTCCCGTCCCATCCCGAATATTATATATATTATTTTTTATTTTAAATATATTAATTATATTAATATAATTTATACTTATATTAATTATATCAATTATAATTTTAATACTTGCAATTCTTATTTAAAACTAAAGTTTTTGTATATTAATAATTTTAATGGCATGGAGTAAATATGATGATATCTTTATTTATAATATATTAATTATATTAATATAATTTATTCTTATATCTATCTATTTAATAACCTTTATTTATAACATATTTCTTGCTTATTTTTAGAAGAGTAATTAGCTTAGTACATCTTCACTAAAGTAGAAGAATAATGATTTGATGTTATGTTTGACTTGCCTGTTGTTGTTAATCTTATAGCATAAAGATCACTTGCATTTGTTATTATAATATGTAGTTATGATTAATATAATTCAATAATTAATTTTAAATTATTATATGAATGTTATTATCTAAATCTTTTTTCGATATTATTCTATTTATCGGGACGGCGGGACGTCCTGATCTTGTCCCGGTCCCGTCCCGACTCTTAACGGGACGGGACGGGACACGGGACCAAAATTCAGTCCCGATCTTTTTTTCGGGAAGGGACACGGGACGGGGGTATCCCGGTCCCGTCCCGTCCCGTGAACACTCCTAAATATATGTAATCCAAGGAACTTCAAGGAGTTGGTCATGTGAGAAGAGAGCATGTGATATATAATTAGGTATGATAATTCATGAGAAACGATTAGATTCTAAGCTTGTATTTTAACTTTATCAATCTGTTGGAATCAGGTTGCAGTTTTTAAGTGGATTTTTAAGCTATAGCATGGATAGTTTGGGTTTGATTAAACCAAAGATATATCACGATAGAGTAAATTATTACTTTCCTTGCTGAGACATGTTTGAACAATTACAGTCCTATTTTTATTAGAAAATTATACACAATTTTTTCAAAACTCCATAATTTTGATTTTTTTTATTGAAAATAGAAACGACTAAAAAATATTTTTGAAATTTATATTTTAGTATTATTTTATTTTTTGGTCGGTAAATATTAATTGATTTTAAGTTTTTATACATGAGTGTATAATTTAGTTGAGAAATAAGGAGGCATGTTCTTAAATACAAGCTGCAAATTACCGATCAGATTAATCTGGATTAAAGACCTGGGATATCAGAGCTCATGAAAAAAAAAAAAAAATCAAAAACATAACCAGTCAAGGAATAAATACCTGCTGGCATTATACTGATCTCCACAAATAATTCTATTTCCAAAAAAAAGTTGTAAAAGCTGATAGACTTGTATAATATAATACTCCCTTCATCCTAAATTATAAAATACTTTTTAAAAAAATTTACATATTAATAAATCTCATTAAATATAATTAAAAATTTTATTTTTAAAAAATAAAAATATAAACTTTTAAAAATACCTTTAATTTAATAAATTGAAAAGTGGGAGGGACAAAAATTAAATAGAAAGAGAAAGCATAATATTAGAATAAACTTATTTAATGAAATATTAATTTTCTAAAAGGTCTTATATTTTGAGATACCAAACTCTCTTAAAAATGTCTTATAATTTGGAGTGAAGGGAGTATTAGGTTAAGTTTGTTTAAAATCACATTTCATACTTCATTCAACAATTAAAAAGATTGTTCGGTCCAAAAAGTTGAAAATAAAAACAATTGAAAACGTGGTTCACGTTTAATATTTGTTTTTTGTCCATTCTAATTTTGATTTTACATTTTCAAATTCAATAATAGATTAGGCACTAATTCCATATTCATCTGGAATTTTAATTTATTTAAATTGTCTCTTCAAGTTGCACTTATTAAATATACTTATTTTAAACTTGAATTACTTTTTTGTGGTAGATCCTTATCAACGCTCACGAGTAGCAGGGATGGGGAACTATATTTAGTTCATTAATGATATTTTATAGAAACATTTACTTACTTATTGAAATTATAAATTAATACTGTGATATTTTTTTAAGAATAAACATTACTTTATATTTTCGCATTATTTCACTTATAAAAGTTAAGGAATTGGGAAGAGATGGCAGTAACGTGCCTTCCCAACAATCAACTGAAGCACCCTTGTACAATGGGAAATTGATGACAAAATATATTGGGAGGATTAGAATTAATGGAATCTAGTGGCATCTGGTGGATCAGAATTACAAATTTTGTAAATGGCATCAAAGCTTAACTAGTAGTATAAAAGTTTCAACAGTGGCATAAAAACAAACTGTGGTACGAGAATAAAAATAATAATTAGGATTCAATATGTATATATAAAAAAAGAGCTAGATATAAATAATGATTCATAAAGTATTGATGCCCTAAAGATTGAAGGAAACAGAAGAATATTTTATTTAATTAGTAAAAATACTTTAAATTATTTATTTTTATTCATTAATAAAAATATTTTATTTAAAAAATACTAAATAAAATTTCTGGATTATAAAGATCCACCCTTCAATAAGCCATTTAAGAAAATTTAATTTAATTAATTAAATTAGATGAATAATTTGTTTTTTTAATTTCAAATCTCAAATGAGAAGTGAAGGAAATTTTTTTAAGAAAGTTATAATATAAAAATGTAAAAAATATTCTATTCAGAAATTATAAATATTTGTAAAAAGGGAAAAATTTAAATAGTTAATCTTATATATTTAATAATATTTTTTAATTGTATCAAGACAAGTGAATACATGAAAAAACAAAAAAAAAAAGAACGAGCGGAAATGCAGATATGAAAGCGCAGTAGAGACTTGCTCACAAAGTTTGAAGGAGAAGGAAAAATATTTTATTTAATTAATAAAAATATTTATTTTATTCATTAATAAAAATATTTTATTTAACAAGTAAAAAATAAAATTTCCTGATTATTTAACAAAATTGAATTTAATTAATTAAATTAAATGAATAATTTGTTTTTTAATTTTACAATTCTAATGAGAAGGGAAGGAAAATTTTTTAAGAAAGCCATAATATAAAATTATAAAAAAATTCTATTCATAAATTATAAATAGTTGTAAAAAGGGACGAATTTGAGTTGTTAATCTTATATGTTTAATAATTTTCTTAATTAAATCAAAACAAGCTAATATTTGAACAAGAAAGCTAGTGGAAACGCAAACTTACATTGCGTTTAATTGAAAAGCAACACAGACTTCCTCGCAAAGGTAGAGGCTGGAGGAGGAGGAGAGTGTGTGGGGGAAGAGAAAGAGAATTGAGAAGCAAAGGTAAAAGTCGAAAAGAATGGAGAATATGGAAGAAGAAATCAACTCCAAGAAGTGGAGCACAAAGAGATAACCTCTTCTACCTTGATTCTTCTCAACATGCTTCCAATGGCTGTTTTTTCTCTTGCAAATTGAATTTTTAGTTTTTTTTCCCTCCTTCATGCACAGGATTAAATGATGGAATGTGCCTCTTCTGATTCTCTTATTCTGGTATTACCAAGTTTTGGAAGATGTTTTGAAACTGATTATTTGAGTCGCCTCCCGTTGTGATTAAATTTCTTTGTAATTGGCGTCAATTGGGATTACTCCACTCGTTTGACCATTGGTTTAAACTTATCATTGTTAGAACTTGCTGGTCTGGCTCAATGACTTGCTGTTTCCTGATATCTTTAACACGGTTTAGTTAGTTGTCGTTGCAAAATCATGGCATCCAGTTAAGCTTGGTTTTGTTTTGATTTGAAATTTTAAGCTTTTAACTTGTCCAAACATTGATTATTTCAAGTGGTAGTGGCTTGAGCATTGTTAGGCTTTAATTTAAGAGAAACATAATTTTTGATCCTTATAAATCTATTGAGTTTTGTTTTTAGCCCTTGTAATTTTTTTTTAATGATTTTAGTTCTTATAGGGATTAAAACCACTGAAAAAATAAAAATTATAAGAATATAAAAAACAAAAGTCACTCAATTTTTCTAAAATTATAAAAATTCAAAACACTAGAAAAAAACTATAAGAACTAAAAATAAAATTGAATGAATCATAAAAACCAAAAAATACGTTTCCGCTTAATTTAACCTTGTCCTGTACGACCAACAATTAGCCCTTTCTATTATAGCTTTGATTAGGATTCTGATTTGACATTTGTTTTTACTAGCTGTAATTTGTCTACTTGATGTTTAACTCTCAATGATTTCTGGCATGACATTCAGCGTCATTTTTGGTTGGAAACTTGAGGTTGCAAATCTATTTAGATCTTGAAATGCTTTCCTTTTTGTTTCAACATGGCGTGATTCTGGTTTTTAGAAGTCAAGCAGAAGAACATCAAAGGACATTACTAAGTGAAACTTTTTCCACAAATGAATTTATTAACATGTATCCCTATTTGGTTCAAAGTGAGAGGAAGGAAGAGAAGAGTTTCCTCCCCTTGTTTGGCAAGGATGAAGGAAAGAGGAGATTTTTTTTAAATTTTTTCCTCCCTCCAACCAAACACTATGATAAGGAACAAAGATTTTTTATTTTTTTGTTCACAGGTATTGTTAAAGATAAAAGTACAAAGCTCGTAAAATGCATTTAACGCAAGGTAATATAAAGGCAAGTACATGTGAAGCAAGGTGTTATCGTATAAAAATGCATAATCAATAAACAATAAATCATAAATAAAATAATAAATATAAATTTATTTAACCTTCATATAGAATTGTGTCATACGAAAAAAAAATTATAATAAAATTGTCATATAAATTTTTTCCTTTGGATGGCAAAAATTTTTCAATCATATTTAAAATTTCAATCAAAGATAATTTTTTGTAATAAATTAACATTTTTCTCTTATTCAAAATTTAAATTGTTTTCTCTTATTTAAAATTTAAATCCTTCCTTTTTTTTTTTTAGATGATGTAAGTCTCCTTTTTATATCATATAACTTTCTGTATTTTATATCATATTTGAATTTTAATATTTATTAAAGTGTGATGTAAAATACGGAAACACCCAGTTGGCCATCGGTCTCGAACTCGCAATCACAACTCCCACAGTACCGTGTCGGTTAGTATCACACAATACCCTGTCGGCAAGTTCTTCGTCTATCAGTCACGCAATATCGTCGACCGTCCTCGATCGTCTTCTCTTCTTGGGTTCGTCCACACCCAGTCGGCGTCGTCCATCGTCCTCGACTCCTCGTCTTCTCTTCTGCGATAACTAGACGGCAAGTCGGCATCTTCTCTTCTCTAATACCCTGTCCCTGTCGATCTTCTCTTCTCTACTGCTTCAAGGCGCTGTCAGTGATATGGTTTTGATTCTGGACAATTGTGGCAGTATTGTTCTGCGTATGTCTGAGGAATGGGTTTTTTGGTTTGTCAAGTTTCAGGCTTGAATTGATAACATGGGAACATTATTCAAAATTCGCTTCCAAATTCCAATTCATGAGCCCTAGTTCTTGCTGTGTGTGGCCAAATTTCTGCACAAATTTTCTGCATTTTAATGACTTTATATTATGTATCTCTGATTTGTACTTAAAAATGCTGCATTTATCTATGTTTTTGTGCAAAATCATGCTTTTAGATTGCTTCATATGCTTTCATTCTGCTTTCGAGCTAAATGTATCACATGGATCCATGTTTTAGTGCAACAATCTTCAATTTAATTGCTTCACATGCTGTGTTTCTGTTTTGGACCTAGAAGTGTTATATGCCTATGTTGATGCAAAGTTCTACATTTTTGTTGCTCCATGACTTTCATACTGGAAGGGCTGCATATATCCATGTATTTGCACAAATTCTCTACATTATACTGTTAATCGATCATGTATCCATGTTTCTGCATATATGCTGCTGAATACTTGTTGATTCTGTTTTGGTTGTAAAAGTGCAGCATACATCCATGCTTCTGTTACCAATTCTCTGTTTTAAAATGATGCATTACTTATGATTTGGTTTTAGGCTTAAAATAATGCCAAAGGCTATTTTCTCTGTAAAACTGTGTGTTAAAATTATTGCACAGCTTGTAGTCCTGGTTTGTATATTGCTTGTGTCTCTGTGCAAAATTCTGTGTCAAAATTACTGTGACAAGTTGCCATTGAATCAATTTGAATCACAAGAACAATTGTGTAATTTTTGTAACTTTAATTTAATTTCCAATGGTTCATGATTATCATTCTCCTGACAACTCGTTCATCTTCCCTCAATTTCTTGCAGATATTGCTCATAAAGTCAAATTTTATTGCTTCCTTGGTATAACACTCAAACTTTTCCCAAATGGCATTGGTTGTGATATGTGGGCAGCCATGCAGTGGGAAGACTAAAGCTGCACTATGTCTAGCCGAAGCCTTCGAAGAATCAGAATCAAAACTGCAAATGAGGGTCATAGATGAAGCTTTTTTCCATCTTGATCGGAATCAAAGTTATGCCAATATGCCTGCAGAGAAGAATTTAAGAGGTGTTCTCAGGTCGGAAGTAGATAGGTCAGTGTCAAAAGATAACATCATTATAGTAGATTCTTTGAATAACATCAAAGGTTATCGATATGAGCTATGGTGTTTGGCTCGTGCAACAGGCATTAGATACTGTGTGTTGTATTGTGATGTTGAAGAAACCCAGTGTAGGAAATGGAATGTAGAACGTAGGGAGAAAGGGGAAGCTGCTTATGATGATACAATCTTTGAAGATTTGGTTAGAAGGTTTGAGAAACCAGACAGAAGAAATCGTTGGGACTCGCCTTTGTATGAGTTATGGCCACATAGGGATGGGATAGAAAAATCTTCTCCGGCCATTAGAGATGCTCTATCCTACATAACCAAAACGGTGGACTCCAAAACCCGAGATGTTAAGATTTTACAGCCAACTATTGCAACTCAAAACACACGCTTTTCTGATGCTAATTCTCTTTACGAGCTGGATAAAGCAACTCAGGAGGTCACCAATGCCATAGTAGAAGCTCAATCCCAGGCTCTAGGTGGGCCTATGAATGGGATTTCTGTAGGGAAGGACCTGCCTGCGATCAATATATCCAAATCAGTTGGGCTGCCGGAGCTTCGGAGAATGCGACGTACCTTCATTAAGTTGACAGGGCAAACAAGTTTAAGCGGACCACCTCCTCCTTCAGATGCGGATAGTGCAAAGAGAATGTTTATTGACTACCTCAACAGGGAACTAGGAGCTGCTTGAACAACAATACATATAACCTTCCGAGTCTGATTGGTGTGTGCCCAAAGCTGCCATATCCCACTGCTTGATCAATAAAACATATTACCAATTCGGTTTGCCCAACTTGTATTATCTTTCTCTCTCTTTTTTTTACTCAACTCTCCCCGAATCTGCTTAGAATGATCTTGCTTCTGTTATGGAATTTGTGTTTGATGAACTCAAAGGCTTTATATTTATTAATGAGTTTACTCTAGAATACTCCCTTTGGTTCTATACATGTTACCTTACCTTGAACTAAAAGAGGGGTAGTTAAATTATTAGTTTTTAAAAAAAATAGAAAATTAATTTCTCAGTTATCTTTTTAAAATGTGTTGTTTTTAAAAATATTGTCTCATGTAATTTACTCCATCCAAAGAAAATTATGAAGGGCTAAAATATTTCTTGTATTTTTTATGTTGTACGTACGCAGCTTTGCAGAAATCTAATGACCGTTGGTCCAAAATAAAATGAGCACGTTTAGTTACCAGGCTGACTTGTTTAGAAACAAAAGATTTTGCTATACTACTCTGCTCCATTAATATAAAACGAAATTAATCAACTTCATATTTATTTAAGAAATGGGAGTTATATTCTTAAAATTTTTTAATTTTATCCTTATTTGCAATTAATAATTATAATAAATTGTATTTTTGGAATTCAAATAACAATAAATAAATAATAAGTAAGTTGAAAATGCATTAATTGCTCTAACTTCATCTTATATTAAAAACCCAAAATTAAAAAAAAATTAAGCTTCCTCTACTATTAAAAACAGGATAATATAATTTTCTTTGCCTTTTCTCCTCATGAAAACCGCCGCGACTATATCTTCCCAGTACCTTACATGGGACATTATGATTTGAAAAAGAATTCAAGGATAATCTGATTTTGATGCCCCTTCCATTCATTTGCATAAAAATAATCTTTTAAAAGATCTTAGCCTTCTTACTAAGACTTCTGCAAAATCTAAACAATAAGATATTTTAAAAGTAATAATGTTTCAATTTAGAGATCGAATGAGAGAAGCATTCAATCAAGTGTATTAATGGGAAAATGAGGTAATTTAAGAGCAACAACTAATTTTCTTGGTCTGTGTTAAGTAGATAAATTTGGCTTTATTAAAAGGACTCAAAGGAAGTATAAGTGTACTGAGATTATAAAGTCCTCCCAAAAAATTCGTAAATGGGAACTGAAATAAGCTAACATAATTCTTTGGTTTTCTGGGCAAAAATATTACACAGGACTTACCATTGAACAAAGGAATGCTACATTTCATGCTCCGAATCAAGCACATTCTTTAATGATAATAAAAATATAGAAAGAAGCAACAGCAGATGAGAGTGCATCTAGACATGGGCACGAAACAGAAGAGATATCACTTGAGGATATATTACCCAGATCAATTGATAAAAAGTGAAAAAATCATATCCCTATATATACATCAAATCTCCCAAACCGTGCCAGTAGAGCAGTCAGAAGGGGATGATCAACAGGTTAGTAGTCAACCGACCGGAGGCAGAACGGGCAGCTCAAAAACATTGCCTTCACTTTTCAGCAAAGGACCCACCAATTTACCCGTTTCTTCCACATCATCTAACCTCCTCAACCTTCCTTCTTCAAGCTGAGAAGGGCAACGCACGAATCGGCATCTTCATGCCAGTAATGCATGCGTCATAAGATAATGGAACACCGAGCGCACCTGCCTGAGGGGTTTCTCCAGTGCCAAACCAATTAAAAATCATGTCAAATTAACTCTCATCATCCACTGCACCAATGTATGTTAAATCTGTTCGTCGCATTCTTATCGCCCCTTTAAGCCAGCAAGCAGCTCGAAGATTAACATGGTCACCGCTCCCTATGATAGAAGTATTACTGGCAGAAGGGCTTAGTCCAGCACCATCTTCTAACAGTGTCCAAGGGTCAACTTCCAAGTCATTGTCTTGTTTCAACTTCCCTGAAGTGTTAGCTACACTTCTTGATGAGGGAATCAGATTCTTCTGAGGAACATTTGAACTGCTGGAATTAAACCCAGAATTTGCAACACCTGGTTGGAGAGAAAAAATAGCAGAAATTGGAACAGATGGTGGCTGGCAGGACAAAGAGCACCGCAGAGAGGGAAGAAGTACTGGCATAGCAGCTTGGATTCGCCACCTGATGATGTCTGGCAATTGCGTACGATCAAGTTCATTCTGCAATCAACAACAGAGCATTAGATGCGCAAGAAAACTTTCACCTGATTAACTTCATCCTTCAAATATGACTAACATCTAAAGATTCTGATACAGGTGAGAGAAAAAAAGGCAACAGACAGAGACAGTTGGGAGGAGGGGAAAAAATTCCTAAGCAATTACCAAGTCATGGTAGCAATGTTAAAAATGAAAATCCTGCCGTCCACCATATGCGCTGTACTGCTGTTTGATTCAAGCAACCTTGTATTGCAACTAATCATTAACAAGGAAAGTTCGTTCTTCACAAAGTTTTAAGGGTACAGTTGGCTTTCATACTGTTTATTTATTTATTTTAAGTGGCTTTCATACTGTTCATTATGAAAATACATAAACTTCCTCGAACATGAGACCTCAACTCATATACATCAACCTACTTGAGGTAATATCATGGAATACTTTGTTTCCTCATTGTTGATTTTATTTTACAAAATGTGGCTGCAACAAGTCTTGGACGAAATACAAGTTGGAGCAAGCTCACCATCAAATCCAGTATAACATGATAGCTCTAAACATGTAGAGATAGACCAACACTTCATCAGAGAAAAACTGGAAGGTGAAATTCTATGTTTGACATATTTGCCTACAAAATTGCAAGCAGCTGATGTTTTGAGTAAAGGACTACTGGGACCTTCATTTGAGAATTGTATAAGTAAATTGGACATGATTAGTATCTATGATCCAACTTGAAGGAGAGTGTGGGAATGTTTGGTATTTATTGTAAATATTGTATAGCCTTTATCAGAATTTATTAGGCTTTATTAGCAATTATTTTCCCTCATATATATAGTCAACTTGTCCTCAGGATTATCTATTAATGAGAAATATTATTTTCTCCCAAATTCCACAAAAAACCTTGAAAGTTGCCTATATTTTGGTCCCCAATCAGCAATAGTTTAAGGTCAAAAGCACCCAAATATTACAGTAACTTGAGCAATGAGTCATGATATTTTTAGTTTAAGCTCCCCCCCCCAAAACATTTTCAGAGCAATTTCTTGTGAAATTCTTCACATTTTCCAAGCAGTTTTTTATGATAATTTAAAAATAGCATTAAAATCAATCTCAAGTATGGCCCAAATGCCTTAACAATGACCACTGAATGCAAAAGCAGTAAATTCATATACTAAAACATCCACCTGCAAAGTCTCCAGTAGTTCTCGATCAGAACCAGAAAAATCCCTGCTAGGCTCATTAATCGTCTTTGATGAAGGTTTTGACTTGAGCCAACTGGGAAGGCAATCACTCAACAATGCATGCAAAACCAACAACAAACGATCAAACAAACCATCAACTGAAAAATCTACCAAAGCAGCTTCAGAAGGTGATTCCACTTCCTTCTTCAAAAGAGAAGAATGCATGGCATTCACTGAAATGTCAGCATCCTCATGCACAACCCGATTACAAAGAAGACGAAGAATTACAGAGGCAAGTGAGTTTCTCATATTCCGCACAGATGGCTCCCTGCAAAATTTAATATATAAACTCAGATAAACAGATTTCATCATTCTAAAATATGACAGCTATACCAACTACAGATATTTTGTACGCCACTAGTATTTCATAATTTCAAAATTAAGAAGGACACGAGCCAGTTAGTTACCATTTCCAACACCGAAAAGGAAGTTCTCAGAACCATTATGAATCAAGGGAAAACCTATAACCATCAGTCTGACAGTGCAAACACGACAGCACAAACACATCATATTGCAGCATGCAGACATTTTGTCAAAACGTTAGAAAAACCATATTGCATTTACCAAGCCTAGAAAGGGTACCCCACTTCTATAACAGCAAACGGGCTAAGATAGAGGAGGCCAAATCACTAGACATTTGCCAGATTTATAACATAGTGAACACCATCCAAGACTATCTCTATTTCACTCAGCTATAGAAAAGACTATAGAACAGCAGTAATAAGCCAGGAAACAAAGAAAGGTATCTCAAAAATAGCATAGGAAAATCCTGTGTAGATAATAAACCCAGTCATAAATCACCTGTCTGTGCAAAGAATAGGAAGAAATCTCATGAGTAATTGCAACCGCAATGACATTGAAGCACGTAATGCTGCAGGAGAAGGTGGGGCAGAATCTGTAGCAGATGCTGTAGCAGCTGTTGGCCGTCTCCCCAACCCAGGGCTGCTGCCTCTTATATTTTTGCGGGTATTTACTTTATTTGTTTGACCTTCAATTCCAGAAAGAGTACTCCCAGCTGGTTTACTTGGCCCACGAGTAACTGCAGTTATTTGTTGCTCAATATTATACAACTGTTTGATCAAATCATTTGCAAAGGAATTGCGAGATTCTTCAGAGATTTGATCAATGCAGGGAAGTATCAACCCAATAAGAGCCCTTTCAGTTACGTGCTGCTGAATTATGCTCAAGTTTTCTGAATCAGATCCCTGTGAGAGCCCTTTTAGGGTCCTTTTCAAGTCCATTCCCTCTTCAACAACTTCTCCTTCTTCAAGACAAGCAGCATCAAATTTCTTTTTGTCCCCTTTATTAGTCAAGGGATCACTACCAGGACTACACCATCCCCAGGGCTCCCAAAACTGGGTTTTAACTGAAAGACCTTTGCTCTCAGCAATATTGTTTAGCCTTTGTCTTATAGTCTTCCGACCAAAAAGGACATCTTGACCACCAAGAAACCATTTTGCCTGCAACAACATCGAATCCTCCAGTGATCTCCCAAAAAGATGAACCAGCTCTGAGAAAAGGGGTGCAGCATCAGGTCTGACCAATAACCTTGTGAGTATAATTTCTATAAAGTTGTTCTCATTTTCAGAAGCAGAAGCAGCCTTCTCTGAACTAGGTGAGGACAACTGTATAGCATTGGCTAAGGATATGTCGTGTGCCTCAAGTTTTTCAATGAGGGCTTGTTCATTAAGAAGCAGCCTAAGTTCCACCCACTGCCAGTGAAATTTGGCAGGTTGCAAGCTATCTAAAACGTTTACAAGCTTATCCTGCAGCTTTGATTCACTATCAGTAAACCGAATTTTAGACTCACCATGACCAGAAACGCGGCTCCCATCCTCCTGTGTAAACATAGACTGTAACATCTTACAATCAATGATGGCATTCAGGAAAAGCCTAGCACGGAGAGGAACAAAGGCCTTAGACTTCAAATGAATGTCAGAGCCATTCATCTCAAGCAATTTTGCAAATTCAGCATCAATTGCATCTGCAGCTATAAGATCGTAAAGACCCTGACTATCTCTCAACAATACTTCTCGAAAAGGCAGATGTTTCACTGCATCATTCATGGCCATTGTAAGAGACTGATACAGTTGATTCATGTCTTCACGGACTGCAATATTAGCATTCAGAATGAAAGGCCGCCACATAACAAAGGCAAATATTGAGTAGGCAGGTGGAAAGACCAAGCTTAAAGGGAGCATCCGCTGCATCCTTAAAAGAGCTATAATAGAAGGTTCACCCAAGAGTTCCACCACTAATCCTTCACAGATGGTTCTGCAGTTCCCAACAAGCAATCTAAACCAATGGACGTAGAGTTCAATCGAACCATCAACTTTAAAAGCCCCAACCGAACGTGCATTCCCATTAGAATTGGATCTTGTACTTCTTGCAAATTGAACTACATCCAGCCCCTCCTTTAATTTCAGAATTGTTACCATTCTTTCCAAGCTGGTAACACCATATATGATTGCACCAACAAGAAGAGCAGAAACAGCAGCAGCAATTTTTGTTGATTTACCAACCACGACTTTATTAGAATTTTGTACATCATTTGAAATAGTGTTAGTGTCATGGGCTTCAGGAGACATTTGAAACTGACCTCGGGATGCTTTACCAGGAGCAAAAACTCCAGCAAGAGCGGTGAGAGCTTCTGTAGCAAGTGCAATTTCAAATACACGGCTTTGGCGCTCTCCAAGGGCTTCCTTAAGCAGGCAAAGGCAAGTTATATGCATTCGCAAAATGCATCTGGCATAGTTCAAAGAAGTTGCAGTTGATGTACTACTTGAATGACTATTGCCCGCTGAAAAATCAGGCATTTTCACTAATGTTGGGCCCACACTACCAACAATGGCAGAAATAGCAGAAGAGACCAAAGAAGGATCCCCTTCTTGTGCGGCACCACCAGTCTGCCTTATGCACTCAACCAGACCCACAACTATCTGTTGAGCAGTTTGATATCCATTATCCCATTTTTCAATAGAAGGACCCTTTGTAGTACTAGAAGTAAACACTTTCCTCTCCTTCCCAAAAAGATAGTGAATTACCTCTTCAACATTACGCTGCACAATGTCTCTCATGCCCAAGCCTACTCTAGATAACCGTCCGCCACTTATCTTTTGACGGAAAAAATCATCAAGGTCCTCAACTCCTGCAGGTACTCCAAGTGGAATCCCCAACTCCCCATCCACTAACCGTCCAGACTCAAGTTCAGAAGCAAGTCTCTTATCACACGTCACCTTGAAATTTTTCTCCCACTCAATGACACCAGTCACATTGCTATATTTTTTCAACAAATAACGAGCAAAGGGTAGGGCACCTGAACCTGAAATTCTTCCATTAGATGCTACAATAGCTGCAGCACGATGCATAGCAGCTGACAAAGCTTCAGGAATAAGATCAGCTGCAGCAAGAATGTTTTCATACCTGAACCGAAGACAATGCAAAAAGCTCATCTTAATTAACAAGGAGATAGTCCAACACAATCATAAGAGATGCAAAAGTAAATTGCTTATAAACCACTGGTTCAATAATACTTTACACAATAAATATCTTTATCTTGTTCAAGAAAAAGAATAGAAGACAAGAATATAGCAAAGAACAAGATTCAATCAGAGGTAAAATGTGCTAAAAGCTCAAACAAAGTTGCAGAAACCTTATTAAACACTAACCCAACCTCCAGCACTAGCATTCAATTATTAAAATTTAAAACCCACCAGTTACATTTTCCCAATATAATAGTTCAATTTATTTGAGCAAGTCTAAGCAGCAGTCAAAGGAAATGTAGGTTTTGCCGAAACTGCCCTTATTTACTTGATGAAACAAGGAGGATGACAGAAAGTGCTAGCGTACAACAGCCTGTTAGGTACTTTTGATAAAAATTATAATTGAAGTAAAATGCATAATATCTCATTATAATTCTCACCAAGTTATTGGCCAAAAAAGAGGCTGCTTAGATCATCCATATATGTAGATATATTTTTCAGAAATAGGAGGCTACGCCATTAGAAGGCAATACAGCATCAAATATAGGGAAGGAAGATGGGGAATAGAAGCGAATTCACATGTTAAACTTTCCGTAAAATAAAATCGGGCACATCTAACAAACTATATAATAGGAATTAAAATAGTGCAAACCTTCGCAATGATGATAGCAAAAAAGCCTCCCCCACATCACAAACTTGACTTTCCACATTTCTTGGCAGCATCAGAACATTCCTTCCACTATGAATAGTAGAACTGGGGCTACTGACGGCCTTAGGCAGCAACCAGAGAAGGAACTTGACAGCTGATACTAAATCATCAGAGATATCCATCAGATAAAGTATAGCAGAAAGTTCATCCTCACCAAGTTTCCACCGTATTGAATTGCGATCATCCACAACAGCAAAAGGCCTACCAAAATGGCCAACCTTACCAACAGTTTTCCCAGTCTCTTCTATGAGATGCCTAACTACAGTCATCAACCAAACTGTCACTGACCTTTTCTCAACAAAGCGGAGCCGTTTTAGTGTTTTTCCAATTGAAACAATATCCCCACTTCGGCTTGTTCGATTTCCATCAACTGACTTTGGGATATCACCGTCATTGGCAGTTCTATGATGAGGGCAGCTAACTCTGTTATCACATACATGACTAGTAGATGCTCCTTGGCTACCCTCAATTCTAGCAGCAGCCAATTGAGCAAGACTTTGGGTTTTACGCACAGTCTTTTGGCGACTCTTAGTAACCTGCTTGATTGGTTTAAGTGGTTGATCAACTTTCAGAGACTCCAAGGACTTCAGGCCCTTCTTCACCCACCATGCATCTTCATCATCAGATAGAACTGGAGAATGAACTTGAACAAATGAATTTCTTTCCTCGCTTAATTTTTGTCTCTTTGCTTTTCTGCATTCTTCACACCCAGGTGTACCTTCCCCCAGATCAGTCCTGATCTGAGGAGACCCAATAGGTCTTTTAACACTTCCTTGAGATTCATCTGATCCCGTAGAGGTCAAATTAGAAAAACTATCAGGTAATTGTAGCTGCATTGAGATGGCTTCTTTCAGTTCTTCAATATTAACATCATTTTTTACATTTTTTGAAGATAGTTTAGAAGGGACATTTTTCCACTGATCAATTGGACCTGTAGAAGCTCCATCCTTTGTGGAACCTGGAAATTTTTTCTTCAGAGCAGATAAACCAGCACCATTATTGTCATTAAAGTGACCACTAAGAGGAGAATGAAGCATGAGGCGACGTTCATTTGAGTAGATTTGCAAAGCTTCCACAAGCTGCTGCCCCTCAACTAGGCCTGATTCTTCCAAAGCATCATGCAGAAACTGGCCAGGAAGTTGCTTCAGGATTCGATAGTGTCTCTTCTGTCGCTCTAGGTCAACCGCATTTGCATTCATATCCATGATCCCACTTACTATAAGCTGACGTGCATATGCCAAAGGGTAAAATATACCTGCCCGTGTGAGCTCCACTATAAACAAATGAAGTCGTTTCAGACCTTCACCTTTATGGATCACATGCTGATCAATCCAACAAACTATAATATCATGTAGCGGACCTGGGCTTTCAAACATAAGTGAGGAACTTCTACTACTGTATCCATTTTTTGATTTAGATTTTACTTTTGACACATTAGCCATAAAAGTCAGAGTACTCTGCTGTCCAGAACATTTAGCTAAGTTGCTGACTCCATGAATGCTTTCATTCTTTCGCCTTGGAGGATTCTGCATATCCCTCATCTTCATCTTTAAAATCCTAACTGCTACATGTACTTGAGAAAGATCTTTCCTACCTGTGAACTTTATGTCACATGGGGGAGCACTCCGAAAATCCCTGAAATCACATGTTGCCCACTCACAAAGGAAAAACACAGAATGAATGAGTAATGTATTCACAGTCCCAATCCACTTGAGCGATAACCTTAAGCAAGGGCTGACTTTCGAAATCCACCCTTCAGACACAACCCTGTCACAGAGGTCTTCAAAGAGTAACTTATAAGCTCCTTGTATATCACCCAACATAAGGGACCTATCCAAAACTTGAGCAGCCTTAGCTAGACAGTAACCAGGATACCCTGGGTTTGCAGCTTTCACAAGATCTTCTGCATGCTTTTGAACGGATGAAATAACATGGCTAAATGCCAATGATTGATATTGCGGATCAAGTCCTTTACTTCTAAACATACATGCAACATCATCAGAACTACTTTTTATCTTCCCTGCCACTTCAGATGTCTTCAATACAAAATTCCCGTCATTTACTGTATGTGAAACCACACAGGATGGTAAAGGAAAGCAATCTAAAGCAACAAAGGTATCTGGTGCTGCAAGAATTAAATACCGAAGCATCTCAATTAAAGCAGAAGTTGTATATGCCCTCCGAGAATTGTCAACTAGATCCGATCCACCAGGTGCAGGATCACGAATGATACGAAGTGCTATTCCAGCAAGAGTGCGTACATATGCTTGAGATAGAACTATGGTTTCTAAAAAGCCATAAATAATAGGCAATACCAGCTGTAAGATCTCAAGCATTTGTTTTTCCTGGAAGGAGCAGAAATGTCATAAAATCAAAACCTATAGGGATGAAACCCTTAAGAAGATCACTTATATGCAAAAGAGCAAGACTAAACAACTGATTGTCCAAGATCAATACCTTTAGCTGAGTCAAAACCCAATCAATGACAAGAGAGGGAAGAATCAGCCCTTCAGCATGATGCCATTGCAGAAGCCGCACAACATACCACCATTTAAAATGTAGGGATGGCTCATCAGAATCAGAAAAAGATGATAATGAATCAATTCTGCGCGGCAGCGAGCCAGTATAAGGCATTTGTGGTGATCGATCTCGACTATTAGGAGCAAAATGAGAAGCATTTTTTGAGAAAAAATCATCCAGAAGAGATTGCAGGTAATCAACAACATCTTTAGTCCAATGCTCAGAACGAGTCAGCTGAGTTTTATCAGCAGCCCCTGAAGATAATGAGGCAGATCCAGGCTGAACCTGCAAAATTCAACCACAACCTAGCTTCCATTATTAAAAGGAACAATACTTTGGGAAATGGTACTTAAGATATACACCAACACTGACATATCCCCACCTGGTTGAGGTAAGTTACTTTAATATACCAGGTTGCCCTCAGCAATGGAACATTATTCTTGATAAGAACTTCTAGAAGTGATTTTTTCTTATAACCATGAGGAACATGATCAGCCAAAGAACGTAATCGTTTGTGGTGTTGAGATAGGCCCTGTAACAAAAATTGAAGGAGTTGAAGTTATTGAAACAATAGCAATATCTGTAGCAGAAAAGTCCTAAAACAAGACAACAACCAAATAAGATTGGTGAGAGAGCTCAAGGATTTGACAGGCATATCATCCTAGAGTGTGAGAAAAATCAATTTGTTATAGAAACTTACAGGACAAGGATTGTTTCAAGTTCATGAATAGGCAAATAGGTAGTGCTAGACAACTCAGCATATTAGCATATTTAAGATGTTACCATTTCCTGTGCTTGATATAGAAGCACACACATTTTTTGCTTATTTTGGCCCATTCCTAGGAGAAGTCCAAACCATCCATTCAAGCGTTTTAATCATTAATATTTGGAGGTAAATCTTTCAAATTTTCCTCCTTGATTAATCCCTAGAGTTGACTGCCTGATTCAAATACGATCAAATAACAAACTCTACTGACCTCTATGGTCAGTTAATGGCTCAACAGAATGCATGACAGCCAATCACAATCAGGTAGGAGAGGGGTACCCAGAACCCCAGATTTTTAATCTGAGGTAACATATACAACTTAACCGTTGATTTAAATTTGTCTTTAACGATGTAATGTTCTACAAATTTTCCACTATTTTGCAGTTAAATGTTGGTTTAAATTAAATGTTGGGCTTGTCCTACATATACAAAAACTTGTACTTGACCAAATTCATGTAGATGTTGCCTACCTAAGTGAGTCAGCGTCCTAATTTTTCTAATTACAAATTATACCTCAATCCATTTCTTCCGCAAGTCTTCACCACATGCCCTTAGTTCAGGGAAAAGACCAGGCTTAGTGAGTTGTGATCCTGAAAGAGCCACGCCATAGATTTGACCAGCCTGACATAGTAAGCACTATAAGTCATCAAAATTTTCAACAAACTGGTAGAGAGATATAATCCATTAAATCTCACAGCAGACAAAAAAAAAGGGGGGTAAGCAATTAATATATTGTTGCAGCACTATTTTCAGCAAGCATAACAAAAGCAGAATAAAAATATCACCTTCCGCTTCTGAACACGAGATTCATTGATGGCCCTCAGACGTTTTCTAATGGCCTGAAAAGAAGATGGAATTAAATTATATTAACACATTTCCTAACCAATATTTATTTTTCTTAAAAACAAGAATAAATAGAATGGGCATATAAGTATATCACCGAGATAACAGATTTACCTCTTTGCAATTTAGAACAATTGTCTTGTTAAAGTTTGCTACTTGGGTCAATGAAATTTCTCTTGCTTCCTGATGACTCGGAACATATTGCCATGTTAGAGAACAGGAATTTAGGAAAAGGATATTTAATTTCAAAGTATTCTTAGAGTTGAAAAATTACAAGTAGCATCGCTTAGGGAATAGAAGAATGAAATATATATTTAAAAAAAAAAAGAGCCTTAAAACTTGAAAATAACGAGGCTGCTGTGACATTATAAAATAATTGCAATGCAATAAATAGTAAGAAAATAATTAGAAAAGTTTGAGACAAGCATCTACCTCAGAATAAATCAGAAAGTGCGATTGGAGGAAATGCCAGGCAAAGATAGAAGAAATGCCAATATATTATGCTTTCAATATATACTAAATACATTCAAACAAATATAGTACAATACAATAAACGGACAGTTCAAGAGTGCTCTCACTAAATTCAAAACCCCACAAGATCATCAATAAATGGATGTTTAAACAAAGCACACACTGTCAAATTTGCTACTATAAATCATCTTTTTCACACAACCGAAATAGAATCTGCCAGAGAAATTTTATCATTCTACCTCAAGGCCATCAACTGTCTCTCTATATCCAGATTGCACATATTCTTTTGTTAGAGTCTCCTCGGGGCAATTTGGTGTTTGGGGGTGAAAGTCTGGTGGCCCAAGTCTGAGATTCAAATATTGACATTTAATATTCAAATTGGCTACATTGAGATGATATGAACGCAAGAAAAATTAATAATAACTACAAAGTTTAACAACTGTTAGCTATATGCTTTAGAGTGTGAATTAACAAAAGCCAACAGAAGAAGTGAAGAATATTCGCAACCTGCACATCATAAATCATAGAATTCCCACAATCTATGAACTAAAACGAAACAATACATTAAAAACAGGTGCTATTATAAGCAGGGATTACCTGGAGTTTAGAGACTCTTTATCGCACCTCAATTTGTAGGGGGTTAGCTGTGGTTGACGCCTGCACATGCAAAACCAGTGCGTTGAGAAGAATTGGATGCATTACGTTACTGATATGAATAATTATCAAGACAAGCAAACCATTTTATCACCAAGTATCAAACACAAAAAATCAAAACTCCAACTGTCATCCTTATCAATTAGCTTAAGACACAAAGACTTATAATCCGCATGCTCTCAATCAATTGTCCAGCTGAAAGCTCAAGGGTCGCATGTTTTAGCAGCTAGCTTTGGATTAAATTTAATAAAAATAAAGCAAAAATTTTCGCCCAAAAGGAAAAAGAAAATGAAACAAAACAAAAATGAAACCTTTCTGCATCCATTGCATAAACCAAACCACCTTCAACCAGTATAAAAGGTCTCAGCTTACTGGGGCTGGCATTTGACAATATTCAGAAACAATTATACAATGAACGTGAGAAAAAGAAACACATTTAAACCATAACACAAAGAAAGAGGAACTGAAAAAGATCATTATACCTTTTCAGAACAGCTGATAATGTTCTCTAGTTTTATGATATGAAATTTAATCATCAACACTAATTTTGAAATTGAAATTTTCTTTAGGCAGTATTGAGCACTGCCATTGAGCAGGAATTTCATTAACGTGGTGAAAAAGCAACTTCATGTAACAATCATCTATCTTATTGATAGCCAACTCCAGGAACTCAAAATGCTTCAAATTATATACAATATAAATCAAAATAGAAATACACTCTAGATTCAACAATAAGTTTGCATAACTTCTAAAATATCTTGTACAGGCCCTCGAACATTTTCTTCACCAATCAAGTCCAGGATGACAAATATTTAGTTTGTACAATTCAGTGCATAAAAACTCCAACGGAAAAAAGAAGTTTGAAGGATTAAAGATCAAATGGAAAAGGTTTTGCTCGTTTAAACTAGATGATGCAGGACAAACATGATTGAATAAATAGATTTGACAATTTTCAGCTACCAGGACTTAAAACATGGATAGTTGCTAGATGCTACTGCAGACAGAAATTTCCTCTTTATTTTCAATTCTGACCACCCAAGCATATCATTAAACAACAACAACAACACCAAGCATATCATTAAAAGTAGATAATTTGGTAAACTGACAGAGAATTCTTAAGCCGCTAACAAGCACAGTAGATAAAAAAAACAACAAAATGAAATATTCTGATAGGCCAAGAACAAGGGAAAAATCATAAGTTGCAAAATGAATTAAATAATATTATAATCACTAGGAGAAAAAAAGTTGGCAATAAGATCTTAAAGAGACAAAGAAGGAAGGTCACCAACCTTGAATTGATCGAGTAGTTTGCTGGCAGAGAAGATGATTCAGATCTTCCAGAGTCCCTAGCCGAAGGCCCGCCTATTGAACTGTTATTAACTGCACTAGTGCAGCTGCCAGCATGATACCTTTGCATTTCCCCCAACTATCACCAGCATACTGCCCCCAGCATCAAAACACAAGCAGTTGTGATAGCTAGCAGGCACCAGTGACAATGTTTTAAGTCATTTTCAGCAAAAGCAAGGATGAGCAGGTTAAAAAGTCCCAAGCATCACAGTAGCCAAGGAACAACCCTTCATTAAAGAAAGGGTTGGCTTTTGGGTATATAACCTCTGGTTTTAAATCTGAGATCAGTCCCAGACATGGGGCATACTGTATGCAATATAAATCAAACTAGATATGCTTTAACTGCCAAAGAAGGTACTCCGAGATCAGTCCCAGAATGGGCCACACTGTATGGACCGAAGAACCACTGTGAAATATCAAAAACCATGCATCCCAAGTGTGCAACTCAAATGCTCCTACTATGCAGAGAAAAGAAATAAATTGTACCTTAACAGTACATTGTATCCGAAATAAAAAATCTTAAGAAAATTTACAAGTCAGACTCTGCTCCATGGTTAGTCCTGTTTCAAGTATTTAATAACCTAGCCCAAATGCCATAGCAGAGAATAAATGAAACAACATGACATTTTAATTTCGAAATATCATATTTTCATTTTGAGATTAAAGTCCACAGTCCATGTAAACCCAATATATACTTTCAAGAAAATTTGCAGACGAGAAAGTCGTAATTAGATGATGATATCCTCGTATGCCCCATATCTGCCGTATATGAAAATATGGAAAACCCTACAAATTAGTTAATGAAATTCTGGACTAGATATCGACATGAAGCATAATTATATAGAGTTAAAACCTTCGATTATTATCTATCTGAGAGAAATTATAACATAATAATAATAATACTCATAAGACTCGGCGCCACCATCGAACTAAAATTTAAAACTTCACGCCTACATTTGGGAAATGCCATGATTTATAACTCCAACCCGTACCTTCGCCAGTAAATTACAAGCGACAATGGGAAGCAGCATAAATTAATCAAAACGCTTCCGATCCAGGTGCATACGTCCAAAACCCATAATAAGATAACCTCGATTGAAACCTAGGCCCCCACAACATAAATCACCAAGTAGCTTATATTGTTCGAAGTAGCTAAAGCACAAAAAGAAACTTCTTCAGGTGTGAAATGAATTGGAAACAATCCACTGACTTAATCTACCAATTTATTTCAGCTTACGGTTGAATCCAGATGCCCCATAAATTCTGGAACATCATCGCGCAACCCAATAAAACAAATCCAAAGCAAAATAACCGCCGGAATTTGAACTTTAAAGCACGATCCAAAACTAGGGTTTTCCTACGAACTCTAATTCTTCAACTTGACAAATGCGCACGAGAGTTAACTGTGTAGCTGAAAATTGGGCCTTTGACGTGAATAAAGCTAGGGTTTTGATTGGCAATCCCGCAAGACCTGAGAGCTTTCGAAAATAACGGTAACAAGATTTAAGATTACAAGGAAAAGCAGCACATACCTCGTGAGAAATTCCGAGCCCTGGGAGAAAGAGACGAAATGCACTGTAGATAGAGAAAGTAAGAGAGAGAGACGAGCTGCTACGGAGAAGGAAGGGTCGCGGGCTATGAGGGCTTTGACTCTCAGCTTCGCTGATGATGACGATGGTGCTTCTTCTGTTTCTTCTGTGTGATGGATTAAAGGGTGAAGGGGATGGATCTAATAATTATTAAACAATATAATTATCCTTTCCTGTATTACACTTTTGACCTCGTAATATCATGCTATTGCCTTTAAGCATAGTTGAAGGAACAAAATTAAAGCGGGCAAAATAGTCAAATGAGCTGTGAAAACCATCCTTTCGGGAGTCAATTTGTAATAGATACATGGAGGAATTAAAGAGTTCAATTTTAATCTTTTTAATACAGACCAACCCTTTTATCGCACGTTTTGTTTTAAAAATTGGGCAAAAAATCTAACAATTTAATTTTTATTATAAAATTAAGCAACTACAAAATAAAAATATTAAAAAAAAGTAAAAACAAGAAAATGAAATAATTTTTTTATAGACTATTGTGACTTTCAATATAAATAACATATACTATTTGTAAATATGGTTCTTACACATCAAAGTTACACTAACAATAAAAGTAAATCAGGAATAATCAACTCTCATGATAGTGAGAATTTGATGGCAGAAGATAAAGATGAAAATTGATAGGGTTCTAAGATATGTAGAGAGAAATAAGGAACATAAATTTTTATTAACATATGAAATCAGAATCTAATTTCGTAATATTCATAAGAGAACATAAAATTGATAGAAGAAAATAGAAGAAATAAATCTATCAAGATGATATAGAATAAAAATCTCATCTTATATTTCACTCAATAGTCATGCTTAGAAAAATTTCCAAAAGGCCAAGTCTCAAAAGTCTGTTTTATTCATGATATGTATACTTTTAAGTTGCTAAATATATTTATAATGCTAAATACAATATAAAATACTCCCTCTGGTCCTAATTATAAGCAGAGAGAGAATAATTTTTTAATCCTATTTATAAGTCACGTTATTAAATTTTCATAATAAATTTTCTTTTTTACCCTCCATTGAATGTTTGAGAAAGAAAATATGTTATTGAAATGTATATATTTAATATGGGCAAAATTGAGAATTTATTAAATTTTAAAACAAAGTTAATAAATTTTAAGGTTTTCCTTGCTATTAGTGAAAGATATTGAAAGTGACTTATAAATAAGACCAGAGAAGTAATGAATAAAATAAAAATAACTAGATCATTAAATAAACATGAATAAAATCTCCTAAAATCTATTCTCTTTGTTTAAAAATGTAAAGCATTTTTAATCTTTTGAGGTGTAATCATTGCCTTTCTTTCAAAAGTGCCTCTATTGGTAATGACTATATATTTATTGTAGGGTATTTAATGGGAGTAAATATGAAAAAATAGAGTTAATTATAAAGTAGGTAACTACTTTATTGAAGGTGAGATTCAGTTAAAAATATCTTACATTTTTTAATAAAGAGAGTACATCTATATAAAATACTAAATAAAATAAAAAACTAAATATCTGAATAAAATCTAAATAACTAGATATCTAGATAAATATATAGATATCTAAATAAATATTTGAATATTTATATAAAATCTAGATAACTAAATACCTAAATAAAATTTAAACAATATTATTAAATATAAAATATCTAAAATAAATCAAAAATAATATTTATGTATAATATCTATCTTCTCAAATTATCCATTATCTCGAAACTCTATTAAAGATGACGAGGTAAGGAGGATAGACATCCACCCTTTTTTGAATATTCATAACACTCTCATTAGATGTCCATTACATGAGAATGTGTCTTATTAAAAACTTTAATTAAAAAAATCTAATAAAAGAAAAGAGTACATCATTCATTTATGCTTATCAACAGGGCATGTTATTTGTATTAAAAGGCATAATAATTTATAAAAAAAATTCTCTCATTCTATTAACTCTATTTCTTCTCCAAATATCTTTATCTTTTAGTTGCTTAATTTTATAACACATCACTTGCACAATTTTATTTTATTTGCATTCACTTTTAGGAATGAGGTAGAATCAGTTGGACAAGATTTATAATTTTTTATCAAAAGCTCGTTATTTTGTTCAACCACGAGAAGATAATAAATTAGTTTAGAATATTTTTTGAAACTTTTTTCTTGATATTGTTGCTGTAAGAGCACATTAGATGCATAAAATGTAGAAATATTTTTTTAACATATCATTATCAGTGGCTTTTTCTCTACATAATTTCAATTGAAAACTTATTCTAAAAATCATAGAGCTATATTTACTCACAGATTTAAAATCTTGCAAACGTAAATCCATCCAATTATAATAAGCTTTTTGAATAATTAAAATTTTTTGATAGTCGTACATTTCTTTTAAACTGTTCCAAAGAATAAGAGGGTCTTTTATAGTTAGATACTCAATTTTCAATCCTTCATGTAAATGGTGACGAAAAAAAAATTACCTTAGCCTTATTTTGACTGGATGCTTGATTGCCATCTTTGATTATATCTCCAAGACCATTATCATTTAGATGGATTTTTGCATGTAGTACCCAAGATAGATAATTTTTTTTTAATAATGTCAAGAGCCACAAACTCAAATTTTGAAAGATTCAACATATAGATGATATAATAAAAATACGATAAGAGTTAGATTATATTCAAGATTGAAAGGATAAAATGATTAGAAAATAAATTAAATCACATATAAACATAAAAATTACCTTAAAATGAGAAACCTTACTATAGAACCTTTAGGTTATCAAAGCTCATGTGCTAATAAAGTGTTATAAAATCAAGCTACTGCAAAATAAAGATATTGGGAGGAGAAGTAGAGATAAGAGAATGAGAAAATTTCTTATAGATTATTGTATCTTTTAATATAAATATCATGCTCTATTTATGAGCATGGTATTACATATCAAAGATTACACAAATGATAAAGGTAAATATAGAGTAATTAATTCTCATAATGGTAGGAGTTTTATGAAAAAAAAAGAAAATGAAAAGGTGCGAAAGATGGCCATCCGCTCTTCTTTTAATATTCATAACAATGTTGTATGAAATCCAGGCTGAGAAGAATTCGTATAACATTCTTAGTCCAAAATCTTATTGTCATCTAATAATAAAAACATAGAAATATCAAAAGGTTTTTGTCTATCATTTCAAATGACATTTCAAATACCCTTGTTTATCACATTAATAAGTAGCGTGAAGTTTTTTTTTTTGGGTTTGCCCGTAAGTTTACCAAAAATACAAAGTTTTGAATCAAATTTAGAGGTATTATATATCAATATTAAAATATAATGTTGGCAAAAATAACATTAAAATCTAAGGATCTTTTAATTAAATTTTAAGGAATAATGAATATTTTTTGTCCCTCAAATTTATCTCATTTATCAATTTGGTTTCAAAAGTTTAATTCTTATCATTTTGGCCATTTATATTTATATTTTCTTAAATTAGCATGTTAGTCCCTCAAATTTAAAAAGGGTTAAGGGTCTAAAATACCCTTCGATTAGGTAGAAAGGGTCAATATCACCCCCTAAAAATAAGAAAAGGTCATTTACATTTCTCAATTGTTAAGATTTTTGATTCTATCATCATGCCGTATATTCAATCAAATTTCACTGTTAGTAGGATCCATATTTGAATTTTTTAATATTTTTATGAGTTTCATCGTTTTTTATAGGGTTAAGGGTCTAAAATGCCTCTCGGCTAAATAAAAAGGGTCAGGATCACCCCTAAAGTTAAGAACATGTCATTTATATCTTTCAACTATTAAGATTTTTTATTCCATCACTCTATCATCTATTTCGTCAAATTTTACCTTTAGTGGGGCTTGCGCTTAGTTTTTTTTTTATATTTTTATTGTGTCTTGCATTTTTTTTTATATTTTTAGTAGGTCTCCTCAAGGCTTGGGCCATATCTCTAAGCAAGTCTCTATTTAAGCTTGTAAAAATTTAAAATTCACACCATGACTCTTTGATGGCTCTAAGCCTAATTATTCTATCATAATTCCTAACCTTGCTTTTAAATCTGCCAGTGCTAAATGGTGCCAGAACTCCACGAACCATTGTAAGAACTTGCTTTTAATGCACTCTTCAGCTTGACCATTCATGATGATAAGAAGATTGCAATCAGTGTAACATCCTAGAGGATTTAACCCTTAATTAGTTGAATAAATAAACTTAATTAAGTAAATTAATATTGTGTATAGTTACAAAGAGCTAACGGGTGTTACAGGTAGTGATTTTAGCCTTAGGATTAGGCCCAGAGCAAAGTCGAGTCATCCAGATGTTAAAAATTAAGGAAAACAAAGTGGAATGACTCTATGCCACATGTCGCTGCCAAGCATGGCATGTCGCAGCACACAAGTCATGAATCTACAAAAATAAGAGCGCATCAAAGTTCAAAAATAGAGAAAGAGGAAGAGAAAACAACAAAAATGCAAGGAACTTTGCTAGGACTTGAGATTTGGATGCCTTAAAAGCATTTTAAAGCTTCAAAAACTTGAAGGTAAGACTCCTAATCTCTTTCCCTCTCCTCTTCTTGCATTTTCTTGAATTGAGAAGTTAAGGTTTGGTTAAGAGAGATGATTTTCGGTCTATAAATGCCATGGATTTGAATTCATTGATTTAAATAGAGTTAATAAAAATTATTTAGGTTATTCAAACCTAGCATTTATGGTTATATATATTTCTGGTAGTTAAGAGCCTCAAATACATGAAATTTCACCAGTAATGAGGTGGTTGGTGTAATGTAAAGCCATTAATGGCTAATTGAAAGTTGAATGAAGTTAATAGAAGTTAGAGGAGGAAAATAAATCCAATGGGTACCTTTGTATGCGAAGAGATTAAATTTTAAGAGTATTGAAGTGTAGAGATAGATAGTGAAATTATTCAAAAGGGATATTAATGATTAATATTGTGGTTAAATATAGAGTAAGCATATTTGGCATCATTCAAGGTTTGTGAAAGCTTTAGGAGTGATAATTGAGGGGTAAACTTTTGATCTTTTAAAGGTTTTGGATAATTAAGGAAAAGTCTTTCTTGTACTTCTATGTGTTAATTGATTTATTAATTTATATGTTATAATTGAAGTGTGTAAAATCATTTGACATGCATGTGTGACATAAATTACTTGAACATCAATTACTATGATTTTGTAAATTTCCATGGCATGATGCATGTGAAATTTTATGAAATGATGAAAGTAGAGTTCCATAATATGGTTTATGTGGAGTACAATGATTGTGTGTTAATGGAGTTCAATGATTATATGTGATCATGATTGAGTATGAAATGAGAAAGTGTGGAAAACAATGAAGTGAATAGGCATGTTTAATGTGTGAGATATATACATGCCATGAATGTTGATATTTGTGCATTGCATGATCATGTGAGGAGGAAGTTCACCTAAAAAGTGAAGTAGTGAGTTTAAAATCCACGTGGTAAGGCTTTCATCAGAGCTCGATGGTTTTTCTGAATTTGTTTATACTTATCTTCCCACTTGTTCAACGAAGGACTGCCCCATTTATTCTATAAGGGACTTGAACCTAACTAGTTTTTTCACTTGTTCGATGAGGAAGCTAGTTTAAAGAGACTGACATCCTACAGTGTGAGATTTGAGGGAAACCGTAACTCACAAGTGAGTTAGACAATCTTGGCCAGGTATTCTCTCATGCGTGAGTAGCTGGGATAATATTATTTCATAAATGGCCTCATTGTGTTATAGCACATGATTTCATGTCAAAGGCATAAGAAGGATATAAGGGACGTGTATCATGCATATTGTGATAAAAAAGACACATAATTATCTGTATTGTGTCCCCCATGATGAAAACATGTGATTAGTTGCGTAACAATGTGAAAATGAACTATTTGTGTTGTCATTTCATGACTATATGCTCCTAATGACGTAAAATGCTAATATGTGCCTGAACATGATAAATTGACATGTGTCTGAAATCATATTGTCACTTGCATCTAAGTTGATTGACATATATTAGCATAAATTAGAAATATTTTGGTTATTGAGTACTTGCATTCACCCTTTTTTTTCAATAATTATAGAAGCTAACTCATTAGGTCATGATTGAGGGAAACATACTGAGACTTAGGATTTCAATCATAAAATTGTAGGCCTCTTTTATTTAGAGTATTATATGTGTATAATTATTGATGATAATGCCAACTAAGAGTTTACTTGTGTACTTACTTGCATTATATGTTGATTAATGTTAAAATGTGTATTTTAGGTCCCAGGCTAAGTATATGTGTAAATTGTGAAATTTAGGAAGGGTCAAAATACTAGTACAAATAAGTAATAGGTAAAAATGTGATTGATATTGATTTATTATAATGATTATGACATTGAGGCTCCCCCTTCTATTTTTGTGATTAAAGGGGTTGAGTATTGAAAATGTGTTGAAGGTGTTAAGTTTGTGATGTGGTGTACTATATAGGTTCGTATTAGCCTATTGAGCGCGATTTATAGTGTATTTGAGGCTCTTGGAACTTAGTATGAAATTAAGACACCCAATATGTGTTTAGTTTGTTAGAAGGAGTGCATTGTAAAATGGGTGTTTAATTTTTGACTGAGAAATAATTTGATTATAGAATTAATACTATTAGTTAAAGTTAGGAGAAAGCTTTCTGTAGACACCTAGATCGCCTCAAGTAGACGTCGGATGGAGAAATGGAGCACATTGAAAGTTCGCCCCTGCTGTTGTCAAATGACAGTAGCAAAGCTGTCAACATATGTAATGCACCGCGACGCATGACATAAACACAAATGTGTCGCTGCATACATATGTTTTTCTGCACTGTTTTCTTGTTTTCAACTACTATACAAATGCTCTAGCTTGTGAAAAATCTCATGCTTTCGCATACATTTATAGCTCTGATTTTTGAATGGTGAAGATATATTGAAGTGTTTTAATTTTGAAAACTTGGAATCCTAATTTAGGTAAATGTTGCAAACTTGGTATTCTTATTTGGGGTTAATCCCTTGATTACCTTAAATTTGAAATTATGAGGAGAATAGTAAAGGAGACCTTACAATCAATATGCCAGGTGCTCTGCCATCGCTACTCCACTTGCTTCAATCCAAGAACAAGTGAACGAGAGAGGGAATGAAGAGCGGGGGGAGAGAGAAGGGAAGGAGAATAGGAAGAGAGTGAGAAGAGAGAGGAATGTTTATTAAAATTATAAAAAATATTAAAAAATGATGGGACCTGAGAAAAAAAATTAAAAAGTTTAAATATGAGTTCCACTGATAGTGAAAATTGCCAGAATAGATTATAAGACAGTAAAATCAAAAATCTTGGCTATTAAAGGATATAAATAACCTTTTTTTCACTTTAAGGGTGACTTTGATCATTTCTACTTAATTAAAAGGCATTTTAAACCCTTAACATCAAAAAATAAAATAAAATAATATACCCACTATTATATTTTATTATTAAAAATATTTTAAAAATTCACGTGGACCAACTAATGAATAATTAACATCACGGGCACGAAAGATGCAAAATTATAAAGTTAAGGGATAAAATTAAACTTAAATTAAGGATGCGATGATTTTTAAGCTTTTGTACCCAGTTGAAAAATAAGAATAACACTTTAACTAAATAGTCCTTGGACATGTAGATGTGAGTGGTGCATATTGTAGCAAAAAGTGTTCACAAGCATGTAAAACTAATAGATGCGCAATTGCTGTCTCTAGATTTAATCCTCCCCCCCCCCCCCACCCCCACAAAAAAAGCCTCATCGTCTATTAATTATATTATATATTTTATTAGATGTATTCTTCTGGAATTTTTTTTTTTTTGCCATATCTTGGAATGAGTTTTATTGAGGTGAGCTTGATTGTGTTAGTCATTCTAAGCATTATTCAGTCAACCAGTCTCTAACAACAAAGACAACTCATGCATACTCGAGAGGATACTTGATTGCACCACCGGCATCTACATGTCTAAGAATTATTTCTAATACAATTTTATTATTCTGCGATACCATACGAATACCACATGTTAGACCTAGAGAGCATTGAAAAAAGGAAGAATCCAATCGGAGCTATCAACAACAAAAGAATGTACATAAATAGGCTCGACTCCATATTTTAAGTAAACATGGAGCTCTGATTTGTCATCCTAAAAATGGATTAAAGTTTGATGATGTGCGAAAATGATAATAAAACAAGATAGATATGCTTAAGTTGGCGTTTGAATACAGTATAACTGGACCTTATTTGGTGGCTTCATGAAAGAGCATATCCAGTCATACAACACAGTGTTGACGGCACCAACCATCCATATCTTTTAATATCCCTGCTATACAATCTAAACAAAAAGCTCACATACCAGCAAAGTGCAAGGGCGGCCCCTCATACTAAAATTTCAGGTTGAGCTGGTTGTTCCTTGAGCTTCTGAACAACATTTCGAGCAACATCACCATATGTTTTGGATGCTGCAGAATCAGGGGCGGATAACACTACGGGGTCCCCTTCAACACAAGCTTCTCTGATCTGCATCTCCAAGGGAATCTCTCCCAACAATTCTAATCCCATTGCAGCCGCTGTCATAGAAGCCCCTCCTTTTCCAAATATGCATGAATGTTCACCACAATGCGGACACTTAAAGCAGCTTATGTTCTCAACAATTCTCAGAAGAGGAACATGAACTTTATTGAACATATTTACTCCTCTCCTAGCATCCATTAATACAACATGTTGAGGAGTTGAAACAATCACTGCACCGGATAATTGCAGATTCTGATAGATAGCTATCTGGGCATCACCGGTCCTGGGAGGCATATCCACCAGCAGAATATCAAGGTTTCCCCAGTCAACTCCCCGTGTCATTTTCTCAAGAGCATTTGCTACCATGGGACCTCTCCATACAATTGGCGCATCTTTCTCCACAAGGAAACCCATTGACATACACTTTATACCATAGTTTTCAACAGGAATCATTTTCTTTTCTGGGATCACTTCTGGCTTTTCATTAATGCTCATCATGGTGGGAATATTCGGGCCGTATACATCAGCATCGAGCAAACCAACCCTGAGTTTGCACACACTTGTGAGTGAATAGCTAAATTCGGTAAAGTAGTAGACTTGCCCACCCCGCCTTTACCAGAGGAGCTGGCAACAGTACTTTTAACCCCATCAATAAGCAGATGTTTTTCATAGCTCCTGAGACTTCCAAGCCTCCTTAAGGAACCGTACACCTGGCTCATAGATTCCTCCAAAAAAAAAAAACAATGAGGGAAGATCGAGCAGTATAACTGGACCTTTAGCCTCTTTAAATAGAACAGCGCAATGTAAAAGTTTAAAATGAAAAAAGCTGGCCATATTAAACCTAACCATATAAAAACAAGTTGGTGACAAGTTTAATTCTTCTGACTCCATGTTATCAAAGGCACGTGCTAGCATTCAAGAGGTCGTGCAGAACCAGTTGTGAAATTGAAGGAGCTCAATATAGAAACAATTCAGCAAGCTGTTTTGAAAAGTAATTAATATGGTACATCATGCTCTAAATCAAATAGAAATACACAATAGATTCATCTTCTAAAATATCTTGTACAGGCCCTCGAACATTTTCTTCACCAATCAAGTCCAGGATGACAAATATTTAGTTTGTACAATTTAGTGCATAAAAACTCCAACGGAAAATAGAAGTTTGAAGGATTAAAGATCAACTGGAAAAGGTTTTGCTCGTTTAAACTAGATAATGCAGCACAAACATGATTGAATAAATATATTTGAAAATTTTCAGCTATCAGGACTTAAAACATGGATAGTTGCTAGATGCTACTGCAGACAGAAATTTCCTCTTTATTTTCAATTCTGACCACCCAAGCATATCATTAAAAGTAGATAATTTGGTAAACTGACAGAGAATTCTTAAGCCGCTAACAAGCACAGTAGATAAAAAAAAACAACAAAATGAAATATTCTGATAGGCCAAGAACAAGGGAAAAATCATAAGTTGCAAAATGAATTAAATAATATTATAATCACTAGGAGAAAAAAAGTTGGCAATAAGATCTTAAAGAGACAAAGAAGGAAGGTCACTTACCTTGAATTGATCGAGTAGTTAGCTGGCAGAGAAGATGATCCAGATCTTCCAGAGTCCCTAGCCGAAGGCCCGCCTATTGAACTGTTATTAACTGCACTAGTGCAGCTGCCAGCATGATACCTTTGCATTTCCCCCAACTATCACCAGCATACTGCCCCCAGCATCAAAACACAAGCAGTTGTGATAGCTAGCAGGCACCAGTGACAATGTTTTAAGTCATTTTCAGCAAAAGCAAAGATGAGCAGGTTAAAAAATCCCAAGGATCACAGTAGCCAAGGAACAACCCTTCATTAAAGAAAGGGTTGGCTTTTGGGTATATAACCTCTGGCTTTAAATCTGAGATCAGTCCCAGACATGGGGCATACTGTATGCAATATAAATCAAACTAGATATGCTTTAACTGCCAAAGAAGGTACTCCGAGATCAGTCCCAGAATGGGCCACACTGTATGGACCGAAGATCCACTGTGAAATATCAAAAACCATGCATCCCAAGTGTGCAACTCAAATGCTCCTACTATGCAGAGAAAAGAAATAAATTGTACCTTAACAGTACATTGTATCCGAAATAAAAAATCTCAAGAAAATTAACAAGTCAGACTCTACTCCATGGTGAGTCCTGTTTCAAGTATTTAATAACCTAGCCCAAATGTCAAAGCAGAGAATAAATGGAACAACATGACATTTTAATTTCGAAATATCATTTTTTTATTTTGAGATTAAAGTCCACAGTCCATGTAAACCCAAATATACTTTCAAGAAAATTTGCAGACGAGAAAGTCGTAGTTAGACGAAGATATCGTCGTAGGCCCCATGCCGTATATGAAAATATGGAAACCCCTACAAATTAGTTAATGAAATACTGGACTAGATATCGACATGAAGCATAATTATATAGAGTTAAAACCTTCGATTATTATCTATCCGAGAGAAATTATAACATAATAATAATAATAATATTTATAAGACTCAGCGCCACCATCGAACTAAAATTTAAAACTTCATGCCCTACATTTGGGAAATGCCATGATTTATAACTCCAACCCGTACCTTTGCGAGTAAATTACAAGCGACAATGGGAAGCAGCATAAATTTATCAAAACGCTTCCGATCCAGGTGCATACGTCCAAAACCCATACTAAGATAACCTCGATTGAAACCTAGGACCCCACAACTTAAATCGCCAAGTAGCTTATATTGCGTTCGAAGTAGCTAAAGCACAAAAAGAAACTTCTTCAGGTGTGAAATGAATTGGAAACAATCCACCGACTTAATCTACCAATTCATTTCGACTTACGGTTGAATCCAGATGCCAATAAATTCTGGAAACATCATCGCGCAACCCAATAAAACAAATCTAAAGCAAAATAACCGCCGGAATTCGAACTTTAAAGCATGGTCCAAAATTGGGGATTTTCTACGAATTCACATTCTTCAACTTGATAAATGCGTACGAGAGCTAACTATGGAGCTGAATTTGACGTGTGTTTTGATCGCCAACCCCGCCAAACCTAAGAACTTTCGAAAAACACGATGTTTTTAAGATTAGAAGGAAAAGCTGGACACAACGCGTGAGAAACTTCGAAGCCTGACAGACAGAGAGAAGAGACGAAATGCACTGTTGATACTATCTTGAGAAAGTGTGAGAGAGAAACGAGCTGCTGGGGACAGGAAGGCCCTGTATGGTACACAGCTGCAATTTAAAAAGATTGGGACTGAAACTGAAATTGGAATTGAGACTAAGGATCCATTTGGTTTTCCTCCGTTTCATATTTAGAAAGTAAAATTTTACTTTCAAAAAGTTAAAAGTTGTTTGTGTAAAATATTTAACAGAAAAGCACATCCTGAAAGTACATTCAAACAGTAGCTGAAAGTGGATTTCTGAAACGTAACTATTTGAAGCTTTTGAAAAGTGGATTTGAAAAGTAGGATGTTATTTGACCATACTACCCTAAGTTTAATATCTTATTTTTTTATTTAAAAAATAGTTAATTCATTAAAAATATAATTATTATTTTAATAATAATAATTAGGTATCAATTTTTTTAGTATTATAAATTGAGTAATTAATCATGTTAATTTTTAGCATTAATGTATAATAAAAATTACAAATCTTTATTACATCTTTTAAAATTACAAATTAAAAAATACAAATAATTAGAGATCAAATTTTTAGCATTATAGATCAAAATTTATGTTATTTATAATCTTTATTACATTTTTTAAATATTTTGAATATATTACATTTGTATAATAAAAGTTATAAATCATTATAAATCAATGTCCTTTTTGGTAATTGTACATTCAAAAGCACATCTCACTATCACAAACCAAACAACTTTCAATGTATCAAACTGACTTTTGAAAAAATATATCCAAACACAAATTTCGTTACAACAACTGACTTTCATTAAACTGACTTTCACCAAATGAACTTTTTGCAAACTGAAAACCAAACGCACACTTTAAAAGTGTGCGTTTGGTTTTCAGTTTGCAAAAAGTTCATTTGGTGAAAGTCAGTTTAATGAAAGTCAGTTGTTGTAACGAAATTTGTGTTTGGATATATTTTTTCAAAAGTCAGTTTGATACATTGAAAGTTGTTTGGTTTGTGATAGTGAGATGTGCTTTTGAATGTACAATTACCAAAAAGGACATTGATTTATAATGATTTATAACTTTTATTATACAAATGTAATATATTCAAAATATTTAAAAAATGTAATAAAGATTATAAATAACATAAATTTTGATCTATAATGCTAAAAATTTGATCTCTAATTATTTGTATTTTTTAATTTGTAATTTTAAAAGATGTAATAAAGATTTGTAATTTTTATTATACATTAATGCTAAAAATTAACATGATTAATTACTCAATTTATAATACTAAAAAAATTGATACCTAATTATTATTATTAAAATAATAATTATATTTTTAATGAATTAACTATTTTTTAAATAAAAAAATAAGATATTAAACTTAGGGTAGTATGGTCAAATAACATCCTACTTTTCAAATCCACTTTTCAAAAGCTTCAAATAGTTACGTTTCAGAAATCCACTTTCAGCTACTGTTTGAATGTACTTTCAGGATGTGTTTTTCTACTAAATATTCTACCCAAACAACTTTCAACTTTTTGAAAGTGAAATTTTGCTTTCTGAACGTAAAACGGAGGAAAACCAAACGGACCCTAAGATTGGGGATGAGGTTTTAAAATTATGTTTGATATGGAGTAATATTTATAAGAAATACTTACTTATATTTTATTTTACAATTAAATATAAATCATAAAAAGACTATAATATCCTTAAAATAATAAAAAGAAAAAGTTGTAACCTATCTAACGCATTACCCTCCTCCCCAAAGAGCACGACGGCGCGTCTGCACTTACTCCCCTTCTTCCACAGAGAGCACGCCCCCCAGAGAGCACAACGTCACATCTACAATTTCTCTGCATCTCCTCCAAAGAGCACAGCAGGGCACAAGGCCATTCCCTATGCTCTCTCTGCCACGCTCAGTCTTCTTCTTCTTCTTCTTCTTCTTCTTCTTCTTTTTCTTCTTGCTATTCCTTTTCTGGTTTTCATGTAGATCAACGGAGTGATAAAGATCTACTTACCAGTGACCAGCGACGCAAATGGGTTTCTGGTTTTTGATGGATGAAGGCCACTTATTCATTGGTGATGTAGATCGACGAAGTGATGGAGATCGACAAAGTGAGATGGGAACTAAGAGACGTCATTCAATCACCATTATGTCTGTGTGTGGCTGTCGTTAGCGTTGTGCCTGTGTGTGTTGCCGTCGACATTGTGCTTATGTGTGGCTACTGTCGACATTGTGCTTGTGTGTGGCTGTAAGGTAGGGTGGAGGTTAGAGGGTAAAGGGAGAGACGAGAGAGGGATGGGGTGGGCGGCATTTTGGCCAAAAAATAATTAATCTCAGGATTGATTTTCTAATACTAAAGAGGTGGGTGCTATTGAGTAATCCCACTTTGAAGGGATTAGGATTGGGATTAAATTTCCTATTACCACATACCAAACATGAAAAGATGGGATTGCCTAATACCAATCCCAATCCCACCCTCCTAATGCTATGTACCAAACATAACCGAAGTGTCACGGGCTACGAGGGCACGATTATCCTTTTTGTATTCCAATTTTGACCTCACAATGTCATGTTATTACCTTTAAGCATAGCTGAGGGAACGCAAATTAGAGGGGGCAAAATAGTCAAGCGAGTTGTGAGTGCAATCCATTGGGGAGTTAATTTGTAATAGATGCATGGAGGGATTAAAGAGTTTAATCTTTTTAATGCAATTAGGCAACCAATCTTATACTTTAATTTTGATTAACATTCATGCGAGAAGAATTTGTCTTACATTGAGTCCAAATTATTATTGTCATCTAATGATAAAAACTTTGAAGTATCAGAAGGTTTTTGTCTATCATTTTTTTTGAAAAATAACA
Organism: Prosopis cineraria; assembly: GCF_029017545.1. Taxonomy (NCBI): domain Eukaryota; kingdom Viridiplantae; phylum Streptophyta; class Magnoliopsida; order Fabales; family Fabaceae; genus Prosopis; species Prosopis cineraria. Next base: position 1,059,936 of record NW_026555344.1, read on the forward strand.
TATAGACTCTGTAAAATTGACTTATTTGTAAATAAATCTCACGAAATTTAAAACCTATAATTAGGTATCTCAAGACCTAATTGTAATTTAAAATTTAGATAAAAATAAAGATGTTTTTATTAAACATATATACATTATATCAATCAAATTATTTATAATTATTTTATTAATAATTTACAACTATAATTTCAAACTTTTTATAACTGTAACTTTACATATTCAATATAGTTTAATTATTGAATATATAAAGTTACAGTTATAAAAGATTGAAATTATAGTTGTAAATTGCTGATAAAGTAATTGTTAAACTTGTTAGTAATACATGATTATTTAATTATTAAATATGTAAAATTATAGTTGTAAAAAATTAAAATTATAGTTTTAAATTGCTAATGAAATACTTATAAATTAATTATTTAATTGATATAATATATATATATATATATATATAATAGGGATATTATTATCTTTGCAATCTAATTTCAAATTACATTCATGTATTAAGAGACTTGGTTGTGGTTTTCAAATTTTCTGAAATTTATTGGTGAATATACTTGCTCCACAAGATTTATATGTAATTTTTCTATTTTTTTTCTAATCAAACATTTGTCTGTCATTTTAAACGATACATTAAATACTCCTATTTAGGGTATCATAATACAACTAGGATAAAAATTAAGAATCTTTTAAATTAATTTCTTTAGTTAAGAGAATTAAATAATCAAGGTTCTTTATTCCTCTTGACATTAATCATGTCATAAATATATGTTAATATTTTAAATAGGGTTAATATGTGATATAAACCTTAAACTATATATCTAAGGATGATTTTAATTATACACTTTTAAAGGATATATTTTGAACCTTAAACAATTAAAGTTAGGATAATTTTGCCCCCATTATTAAATTTCAACAAACATTCATTTGTTTTATAAAAATTGAGGCCCAATGTGAGATTTTTACCAAATTTCACTCTCCCTCTCTCTTCTTCCCTCATTCAGTAAAAATCGCATGTTAAATCCCAATTTGATGAACATTTATTCAAACTTTATGATGGAGGCAAAATTGCTCTAAATTTAATTATTTATGATTTAAAATGTACTTTTTAAAAATTTAATGTTCGAATCACATCTAAACCTATAATTTAGGGTTTAAATTACATATTAACTCCTTTTAAATATCATGGGATCAATATAAGAAAATATCACATGATCCATATTTTTTAATATAAGTTAAATTTATATAAAAATAAAATGATTAGTGCATAGAAAACCTAACCTACTGTCCTGATAGAAAGGTGAAATATTCATGAACCATTAATAGGGTGGCACATTTTAAGTATGTATGTCGAGAAAATTAATTATGTAATATCTAATGATATGGTAAGTATCTACCGTGTCAAGATCATCTGCTATAAGTTAAGCTCTCATTTTCATTTTCATTAATGCCTATCATATACTAATTATATTATATATTTTATTATGTGTATTTTTGTAAAGGCATTTTTTGCATACCATGTAATGAGTTCCTCTGAGGGTTTTTGGTTGTGCTCAATATTCATAGCGTTAGTCAGCCAACCAACATCCAATAGCAAAGGCAACCAAGATGTGTACCTGAAGGGAACTCAAGTACCATCAGTGCATTAAACAGCCATTTCTAATTCTTCTACTGAAACCTTTAATGAAAATTAAGTCCCAAGTTCTGGTGATGATATTCCTTTTTCCCCCACCGTCAATGCTATTCCAAGTGTGAGCGTTTGTTCTTCTCCTTGCAACACAGTAGGGATGGGGTCCACTTCACAGCTCACAAAAGCATACGTCCTTTATTTAGGCACTGGATCCAAAGAAGATCACTTCTGGTAAAGAGCTTCAAACAAAGTTTCATAATGGATGCATTGTGCATGGAAGCCTTGAATGTCCTTTTTGTTTATTATTCACATATATTTTGTAATGAACACAAGCTCAAAGGGAGAGCCCATTTTAAAAGATTAACTTATTAGGTGGGATAGCTCCTTAAACTTATTAACCCCATATCACTTGTGAGGTTATCTGATGTGGAACTCGTGACAATACCACCCTGTTGAGAGCCGACGTTCTCGGCAACTCCACTCCACGATGGTTCACTTGGCCTTCTACCAGTTAAAACCCTCTGTGGGTAGCCTTTTTCGTGACACCGGCCTCTTAATAAAAGCACCAACGTGTTGAGCACAAGTCTAAAGGAAGAGTCCATCCCAAAAAACTAGTCTATTGGGTGGGAAAACCTCTTGAACTTATAAACGTCACACCACTTGTGAGGTTTCTTGACATGGGACTCGTGACATATTCTTTTACTAAAGACACTTGTGTTCAATGTGTAGTTGAATTTTAAATGTAAATACCTCTTTTAACATGGATTTAAATATTAGTTTCACCTCTCCTTTTTACCAAACTCTATACCCATTGGTGGCCTTAAAAGTCATTTCTTTGAACATAAGCTTGACTTTTTTTTGCTTTTGAAATTCTTATTGTTGGTGCATTTATGGAAACTATTGAGGTTTTATTTATGTCTGGATGCATGTTAGATGTTTGCCCTCCCTCTTTTCAGAGTTTACTCCCGGGTTCCCTTGATGGGGTAAAGAGCAGGATCCTCTCAAGCTCAATTTACTCAAGACAAAGCATGTTGGTAGTACAGTTATCTCGAAGTCTTCAAACGATTGAATTCCCAAGGGCTTGGCATAACATGCACCCTTGAGGTTTAATCCTACAACCTCTCCTATAAAAGCAAAGAAGTGGGCTCAGCTTAGCAGTATCAATATTGCCAACTACTTTGCTTTTGTAGGAGAGGTTGTAGGATAGAACCCAAGAGATGCATATTATGCTGAGCACTTAGGAATTCGATCATTGGGAAGGTATGATGATGGTATATTACCACATACTTCCACCTAGCAAATGGGTTCAAAAAGGTCTTACTCTCTGGTCTTATCAGGGACGCTTGGAGGTTTACCCTTAACAAAAGGGGAGGGCAAACATTGGAGTAAATGATACAAGAACTTTCATGCTTTTATAGATAATGTTGAAGCTATCAACTTGATTCTCAAAAGAAGTGATGTGAATTATACTTATTAAAACAATATTGAAGAAGCTAACTCTTTCTACCATGGGAATTGAAGTATTAATTATTTTGAATTTTTGTTACAAGGAAGCTAGCATGTATGTAGATACTATTGACAGGCATGCTCACAATTTGGATAATATCTTATATTTCTTCGATCAACTATTTCCTTTATTGTTGTATTTTTGTTCTAGATTGTCATGGTTGTTTCTCCTAGTGCAAAAAAAGATTGCTCAATTCTTCTCTCATCATTTCCCACCTCATGCAAAAAAAGGTAAGAGTTAATCAAAGAAACATAAAATATTATCCAAATTGTGAGCGCGCCTAACAATAGTATCTACATACATCTTAACTTCCTTGTAACAAAAATTCAAAACAATTAATACTTCAATTCCCACAGTAGACAGGATAGGCTTCTTCAATACTATTTTAATGAATATAATTCACGTCACTTCCTTTAAGAGTCAAGTTGATAACTTCAATGCTATCCATAAAAGCATGAAAGATCTTGTATCATTTACTTCAATGTTTGCCTTCCCTTTTTGTTTAGGATAAATCTTGTATCATTTACTTCAATGTTTGCCTTCCCTTTTTGTTTAGGATAAACCCCCAAGTGTCTCCCATGGGGTGGAGAGTGGAATTCTCTTGAGCCCATTCACTTAGACATGCCATACACCATCCGCATACCTTTTTAATGATCGAATTCCCAACCATTTGACATAACACATACCTTATGGGTTCAATTTCACAACATCTCTTACATAGCAAAGAAGTAAGCAATATTAACTAAGACTCATAGTGAATAATAACAACATTAAAAAAAGATAACGATAAGATTTAATTTACTACAAATTTAAAAATTTTAAATTTATTTTATATATTTTAACGGTTCAGAATTTATAATATTTTTTGAGTAAAAATTTAAAATTTATTTTACCCGTTGACCTTTTCTTAAATTTCACTTAACACGATCGCGTCACATTTATTGAGGAATAAAATGAAAATTCAAAATATAATACTTTTTTTGGGAACAATATATATATATATATATATGTTTTTTTTTTGGTAACAAATGAAGACAGTATAACGCCTTAATGCCTTTTGGCAGTTTTCTTGCAAGTTGCGAATGAAGTCCAATCAAATCAAGTAACATCGTACACTGCCCACGAGAGCAAGGCATTGAATTTCTGCAACACGCTTTGTCTCTGAATATTTGCAGTGTCCGGTGTCTGAATGTGGGCGGGGTCATATGATTGGGCCCAGCCTACTATTATTATACGGTAGAGTAGCTAGCTCTTTTAAATCCTAAAATGATTAAGGTTAGACTATTAATTTAGGATAGAAAATAATAATTTAAACTTGAAAGGGTCAACTATTTGAAGCTCGAGAATAAAAGGTTTATTCCTTTAAAACTCGTGTACCAACAAAACGTGCTTGAAGGATCTAATTGCCCGTCAATCAATCATGTTTGATCTTACTGGTATCTTTTCACTCTCTTAGTTATTTTACCATGTTGTTTACTATATATTTATATTTAAATTTAAAATTTAATTTCTATATAAAAACTTTAATCCAATCACTATATCTACTTTTTTTTCTTTTCAATAACTCATTTCATACTCGTGTTCATACATTATCATGTGAAAAATAACTCGTTTATATTTCTAACATTATTAATTTCATTAGTTAAAAATGCCAACAATAAATTTTTAAATTCTGACAAAATATTGTCAAAATATTAGCATATTGATTTTTTTTAATAACAATAATCAAAACAAAAAAATTATCATATAAGATGAATGGCACTAAAGTTAGAGGAGTAAAAAAATATTTTATGAAATTAATGAATAAAATTAAAATTTTATGTAAAGTTAGGAGAATGAATATATAAAAAATTTGACTTGTTTTAAAATTTTAAAATATATATTTTTGAAAATATTAAATTTTAAATAATTCTCCTACTATCGACTAATTTGTCACTTCACTGACAAAATATTCAAGGTTAAAATTTATCAGAATTATATGTACATTATTCAAAATATGAAAGAATTCTTTCCATGGGAATAAATCTTAGAAGGAATATTTATTGACGTCTCAAACTTTGTTAAGATGTAGACTAATTGTCGGCGCCGTGTTGCCTAATGTCTGCACAATTTTTCAACGTTTATGAAGATTCTTCATTGAGTTTTAAAGACTAAAACAAGTATAAAGCCATAACTCAAAACTACAAAGAATTTTTATTGGAAGGGGTTTCTTTATTTAATATCCAACTTGTCTTAAATATAATATAATACATGTGAGTAATAAAAAAAACTGTAAAGAATTTTGTGTAATTTAATTTGAAATTTTCCAGGAGAAAACTTATAATTAAAAGTACATGCTTATAATTAAAATCTTACAGGTTTTAATTAAGTCACCTTAAGTGAATAGATAAAAATGAATAATCTGGCATGCATTCCTTGTTTAAGTTAGAGGATTTAAAATTTTTATGAATAGTTAAGTGTTACTGAACTCCGAAAAATTATTTTTTATAAAGCCAAAAATAAATTTTTTTAATCAATCCAGCATCTCAGCTCCCCTCTAGCTCCATCTTGAGGGAAAGAGAAACATAAGAGAAAATAACATTTTTTTCTATTTGGATATGAAGAGAAAAATGGAGGTGAGAAAAAAGTGAAATGAAAATAATGCATGAGACCCATATGTTTTTATTTCTAATTTCTTTTTCTAAATATGGGAAAATTTTTGAAAGAAAGTTTCATTTTCAAGTTTACCCATCAATTCTTTTATTGTCGTCTCTTACTTTCATTTATTTTTATCATGATATTTATAGTGTAGTTACAATTTGATTATAATTTTTTATTAAACAAATAGTATATTTAATTTTTTGACTAATTAAACAAATGCAAATTCTAAGTTTCATGTTAGTTTTTAATTAAGTACCTTATATTGTTTCAAATTTTAAATTATTACATATTAAATAATTTAATAAAAAAAATTTTAAATTGGATAAATTTTTTGTCAATATTAGATAAAATAATTTTTAATTATGTTTTTGTTTATTCTATAATATATAATAAAAATTATTTATATATAATATGGTAAAATATTAAATTTTATTATATAAATATTTTTTATAAACAATCAATTTATTATTATTTATATAAAATTGATAACTTTCCTCCCCTCTCAATTTTCTCGCTCAACCAAATATAATAACAAAAAATTATATTTTTTTTTTCTTTTCATTTTTTTTCTTTTCTCATTTTTTTCTTTTTATTTTCCTCTACAACGCAAGCACAATACAAGATATACACATAAAATATGTTTATCCCTTCTGGATTTTTTTTAAAAAGCTCTTTTTTAAATATTGTTTTTAAAAACCTTTGTCTGGTTTGACGGCGGACGTCATAAAATATCCACACTGTCATTCTATACTTTTCGTCTATGTTCTCCACACACACGGAGTGTGTATTTTGGGGGATTTGTTTATGTTTGGATGATCTCTACAGTAAATTTTAGAAATTAAAACTATAATTTTATGAAAATATATTTAAATATTTTTGTTATATGTTAAAATTAATTAAAAATATAAATAATATTTTTTTAAAAAAATCTAAATACTCAATTAACAAATTAAAAGTGTTCTTGATAGTTTTTTTTTTTGTGGCTCTTATAAATTAGGGAGAATATTATCGAAGCACAATTGAAAGAATTTAATGTCTAATAAAAACTTTAAACAATTAAACATTAATCATTAACAAGTATATTGTTTTAATAAGTATCTCATCCATTCAAGTTCTTTTAAATATTAAATTATTTTAAGAGTGTCTCATTAATATTCTTTCAATAAATCATGCTCTTATAGTATTTTGTAAAATATATGAAATAAAAAACCAACCAAACTAGTTGGTTCGACGACTGAATCAACCTCTTTGTCAGTTCGATTTCACCTAATCCAAGGTCAACCCAAGAATGATTGGTTGGCTGGGTCAGTTGGGTTACCATTTTTTAGGTTTTTATTTTTTTAAATTATAAAAATTAAAAAAATAAAAAATTAGCTTGAAAATTTAAAAAGTGAGGCAACAAAAGGTGAGGCAATTAAATCAGATTTCATTATCTGTAGTTTGAATTTCAAACAAAGGACTTTAATTGTAAGTTCAAAGTTAAAAGATTCAATATTCTTCTTCGTTAATCATGCCTTAATTATTTTAATCTTCTATTATTTGTTGATATTCATTTGTTTGATTGTTGTTTAGCATTTATGAATTATAATTATAATTGTTGGTGATTTTAGTGTTGGTGATTATTAATTTAATTTTTTTTATTGATTGAAGGGTTGTAAATTATAAATATAGAAATGATTAATTAAAAAATTATATTTTATTATTGTTAGACATTTAGGTAATTGTAATTTTATAATTATTATTACATTTGTATTTTATATTAGAGATTAATGTTATATTTAATTAAATATTTTCATAATTAATATTTTTTATTTAAATTATATCATTTCAGTCATAATTAGTTTACCTTTTGGATTAACTAGTTCAACTATTAATCTACTTGTTGGCTTGACTGATTTAACGTTCGATTCAATTTTTATTATCTCGGTAAAATGGGTGCAATAACCTCCCTTGCTAACAATATTTATTGTATCGTTCTCCTATGTTATACATATCATATATATATATATATATATATATAAATATTAAACCGTCTGATTTATGAGAACCGGAGCCTTGAAATTAGTGGACGATGCAGATTCATATGTCAATCAAGATGCGTTCTAGTTTGCACGCGGCAATAAGACGCGTGTGTATCGACATTGATGACGCTTTGTGCGATGACGTGGGGCGAGGAACGAGGAATATGCGCATATTCTTATTTGGCCGCCACATTATCTCGATCATATTATCGCATTTTTTTTGGATAACAAAAAATTTGGATGAATTCTCATATCTCCAAATTTAAAGAAATGCTTATAAATTATTTATTTATGAAGTTCTCATTACAGTATTAAAATTTGAATTTATAATTGTATGGGTTATGAATAAAAATTTTATCAATTAAATTAATCTTTATTAATTATTTATATCATATTTCAACACTATATTTTGAAGTTGATTTTTAAAACTATTACTCTTTCGTTTAAAAATATAATTTTTAAAAGTTGAACGTTAAAAATTAAAATATTTTTAATATTTTAAAATATAATTAATATGTTTTAAAAAATTATTTTTGATCTTTATAATTTTATTAAATTTTATTTTAAGTTTCATAATTTTTTTTAACATTTTCAGTCATTATATAAAGGTTAAAAGCACTAAGAAAAATGAAATTATAGGATTATAAAAATAAATATTACCTAATGTTTTTGAAATTAAAAAAATTGAAAACATTAAAAAATTATAAAAATTAAAATTAAAATTTGATGAAATTTTAGGAGTTGATAATTATGTGTTTTTAAAATTATTCATAATAAATAAATTATTTTATATTTATTTTTAAATAAAATATTTTATTAAATAAGAATCAATATGAAAAGATAATATTTCCTTCGTTTAAAAATGTAAAGTATTTTTTAAGAGTTAAATATTTAAAAATGTAAGATATTTTTAGTTTTTTAAAGTATAATCATTATCTTTTTTTAAAATATTTTTATTAATAAATGACTTTATATTTATTATAAATTATTTAATATAAATAAATATAAAAAAATAAATTAATTTTAATATAAGTAATTATTTTTTTAAGAGGTGATATTCAATTAAAAGTGTGTTAAATTTGTAAGGGGGAGTACTGGTTTTAAAAAAAAGTTAATAAATGTACTAGAAATCGATATTACTTAGGAACGCCTTACTTTTTTGAAACTCCTTGTGTATTATTATCAAATACTATTATATTAGCATATTGATCGCCTGATCAATGTCAAATCTTACCTATATGTTGATGAGAATAATGAAGGTTCTAATCTCCCAAAAGAAAACAAGCATGGCTAAATCTAAACGACAGAGAGAAAAATCTTACATCGAAGTCCAGTCCCTTTTGGCAGCTTCTTCTGGCTTCTTTTATGTCATGTGCATTTGATGCAGTAGGGTCCACTCGCCTTCTGGGAAGTTTCGTTCTGAAGAAATTTAATTTGAGGGAGCAAAATGGAAATGAAGAAGAAACCCACAGGAGAGGAGACGAATGAGTTGTTTTAAGGTTGAGATGGGGGAAGACCCCACGGGAATTGTTTATGAAATTTACATTTCAAACTAATGCAATTATATCTTCATAATTTGGGTCTCTTTTGCTTATACACTCGAATGATTTGAGCTCAAGATAAACATGCTCTTTTCAGTCTGGGTGATTTTACCTGTAAAACAAAGCTGAAGCTTATTCAGTCTCCCACTCACGCCCCCCGGTAAAAGGGGTTTCCTCTGATTCTTCAGTTTCATGCGATTTTCCATGATGGAAAATGATGTTTCCTTTGTAGTAAGATGAGAGATTTAGGGGTCGATTCAGTTTATAGAAAAAATTAGAGACAGAAAGCCAGCTATACTTTTGTTGGTTTGGGAAAATCTAGAGAGAGAGAGAGAGAGACAACCGGGTTTGGTTTTGTTGTTTTGCTTTTGTCGGGCACTTTTAGCTGTTAAGGAGGATTTCCATTATGGAAGCGAGAGAAAAAGTGTTTATTTGGGATTTTCATTGTTTTAGAGACAGATTCCTGGGGTTTTGATGGTTAAAGTTTCTTATTATGACGGACAGAATAAGCACTGTTTGATAATGTTGGTTGAGCCAGAAAGTAGAATGTTCTTGTTTTGGGGCTAAAGGAGGTCAGTGAGTTTCTTAATAAGTTTATTCTGAATTGAAGGTGATGCTGTTTAATGGAAGAGCGAGTCTTTAAGATTTCTTAGCATGGCTGTGGTGAGTCCTGTGCCTGCAATCCCACGAAGTTTCGGTTCTGTGAGGTTGCCTCAAGATTTTGGGGTCACCAGCAACATGGCTGGGATGGGAGAAATTGTAGAGGAGCCTGAAACAGGTGTGGTTAATGACACTATCTACGTTGCTGTGACAAAAGATTTGAAAGAGAGCAAGTCAAATCTGACATGGGCGATACAAAACTCTGGAGGAAACAAGATTTGCATCCTCCATGTTCATGTGCCTGCAACTATGATCCCCTTGAGTAAGTTTGCAATAGACTCATGTTCAGTACTTGTGTACATACACGGACTTGTTTGATGTGTTCATAATTCTGCAGATTTCAAAGGCAATGTTCAAGATATTGCCTTGATGACCACTATTTTAGAAATTAACAATGTAATGCCCAATAGATACTGAGGTTAATTTCAGAAAAATAGCTATGAATTCCAAATGTTTGAATACATTTAAAATTTAACGTTCAAAGATTTATTGGACTGCTATTTATAATGTTTCTTGGTTTTGCTGTCAGATAAATAATTAATTATTTGATGTACGGTTTATTTATTGAGCAATTGACAAGTAAGGAAGTTATTGAATAAGCTTATCGCCTTGCTATATCTCTTGACCATACAATTTTCAGTCTCTAGAATTGGCCTTTACAATTGATATTCTGTTTTGTAGTGGGTACTAAATTTCCGGCCAGTTCACTGAAAGAAGACGAAGTTGAAGCATATAGGGAACTTGAAAGGCAAAACATGCATAAGAGTATAAATGAATATATTCTCTTCTCTTCACGAATGGGGGTACATGACTTTGACTTTCTGTCCATGATTACTAATGTTGAAACTTATTCACTCTCCACTGACAACATTCTGATGCAGGCCCGGGCAGAGAAGTTGCATATTGAAATGGAATGCGCTGAGAAAGGTATTGTAGAGCTTGCCTTTCAGCATGGCATCCGTGAGCTTGTCATGGGAGCAGCATCTGATAATCGTCATTCTAGGTAGGAAAACAGACATGAAACACTGTCCACAGCACTGTAATCTTGTTAGATTGTAGCTGGAAAAGCCACTGATGATATCATATTGTATCGGAGAGAGCATGTTCGTTTCTCATGATGTGTCGGAGAAATGTGACAGTAAATCTGTCAAAGGTTGCTGAGATAGAGATCCCTTTTTCTTTACTGGTATTGTTTAAGTTTAATAAAATGTTATCACCGATCTTTATAATTCTGACATTGCAGGAAAATGATGGACCTCAAATCTAAGAAAGCCATTTATGTGCGGGAACATGCTCCAGCTTATTGTCAAATACGGTTTGTCTGCAAAGGGCGCCTTATACACAATAGGTTTGTTGCATTTTAAACACTAATGAAATCTGATGTTGGATGACAAGCAGATTTCAATTTAAATAAGAAACTTTTTAGCTGCATAAGAATACAAAGCTCAATACTTTAATATTTCAGAAAGCTTTTATAATTTCATATGGTCATGTTTGTCATTTTACTTGCTTGCTATTATTTTGAATACTGAATCAAGTATTGTATCAACATAGAAATCGCTGTTTGGGTGATGGTAATGAAGAGGCTGCATCACCTTTGCCGCAGCATAGGCCAAGCCCTGTGCATTCACTTCACCTGAGATCCCAATCTATTACGTTGGGGCAGAATGATCGGGCAAGACTCATCAATGAAAAGCTTGAGTTACTTCGCAGAGCAAGGTCTGCTATTGCTGGGCAAGAACGCAAAACAGTGATCTTTTCTTCTCCAGACACTGAAGGGTTTTCCAGTCCAAGTAACAGATTGAGTGCAGAAGTTAGTAGTGATGGGTCAGACGGGCTGTTAAGAAAGAGTCCTTCAGTTTTCTCAACATGTTCTGAAAGTGGAACTGCTGAAGTGGCATTGACTCCAAAATTGATTTCTGAGGGGAGTGAGAATGTGATAGACTCAAGTGAATTTTCTCCAGCTATAGCAAGCCTCTGTCGTTCATCTCCTCCTAGCGTACTGCTACTCCTAATTTCAAGCGTAACTTCTTTCCTGTCAATATTTGTTTGTGGTAGAAGATGTGCATTGTTTCAATGTATTAGTTAAACAGTCGGTGTCTTGTTATAGTATTTTAATTTAGGTTAAAATACATAAAACCTTTTTGAACTATGCATCTCATTTTTAAAAGTTTAAAATTAATCCTCTTAGCTTTTAATTTGTTTTTCAAAACTCCTACTGTTAATTATATTATTTTTTCATAAAGGTTAAAATGTCATTTAACTAAAAAAATGTTATTAAACAAAAATATTATATTTTAGAACTATTTATAATTAATTTCTTATATTTTTTAAATAGTTGAAACAGTGATAGCCAAAAAAATATTATTATTATTACTATAAAATTTTAAATATTTACGTTTATATTAGTTTTATTCTTTTTTTTTTTTTGGTTATCAATGGTGCATAGTTTATTGTTTTGAAGCATAAATTTTTATTTATATTTTCAGGTTAGATTAACATAATGCACATAACTAAAATATTTAAAATTTTAAATATTACCATGTTAGACTAATTTATCTTTTAATATGAAAGAACTATGTACTATTGATAACAAAAAAAATGGATAAAACTGATACAAAAGTATATATTTAAAATTTTATATAATAATAATAATAATAACATTTTTTTGGCTATCAATGCTTTAACTATCCATAATTTTCCTATATAATATTTTGTTTAATAACATTTTTTTTGGTTAAATGACATTTTAATTCTTGTGAAAAAAATAATATAATTAACAGTAAGGGGCTTTGAAAAATAAAATTAATGGAGAGGAGGGCTAATTTTAAATATTTAAAAGTGAAGGAGGTCATATGCAATTGTTTTGAAATTCGGGGAGATTTTATACATTTTAGCATTTAATTTAACTTATTTGGTTGAAAATTGACAGAATGGAGGAATGGATGATACTCTCTACTATCAGCTTGAACAGGCCATGTCTGAAGCTGAGAGTGCAAGGCGGGATGCCTTTCGAGAAACACTTAAGCGTGGGAAGGCTGAAAAAGAAGCAGTTGATGCTATGCGCAGGGTGTGTGTGTGTTTTGCCTTTGCTCATTGCTTCATGTTACTCCTGTGATGTGTATAGTTAGCGGTTCTATGTCTCTGCACTTTTCTTTTGTTCTCAAGTTTAGCATTCCCCCAAGTGGAGGCGCATTTTTGAGCCAGCCAAAATTAAAATAAGGTTTTGCATTTGTTAATGCATTTAAAACAACAATATCAGCCCGAAAAGACTCGAATGATGGAGATCATTTTAATGGATTGGCATCAATTTGTGTTGCTTTCCAGTTCATGTAAATACCTGAATGAAATTTTGATATACTCTTTTGGTTATACCAATCATTTGACAGGCTAAAGCCTCTGAAAGCTTGTACAAAGAGGTACTCAAACAAAGGAAACAAATTGAGGAAGCACTAGCAAAAGAAAGAGAAGAACTTGAAGGGATGAAGAGCCTGAGAGACAAAGTTAAGGAAGAACTTAGACTTGCCCTAGATCAAAAGATGTGTTTGGGGAGTCAAATTGAATCATCTGAATTCATGGTAAGGGAGTTAAAACAAAAGATTATATCTGTTGTGGATCTGTTGACAATATGCAAGAAAGAAAGAGATGAGTTACAGATGCAGCGCAATGATGCATTAAAAGAAGCCGAGGAGTTGAGGAAAATAAAAGAAGACGTTTCAAGCACACATGGGCCTGAGTTGTTTTCAGAGTTCTCTTTTCAAGAGATTGAACAAGCAACGAGGAACTTCAATTCATCCCTAAAGATTGGAGAGGGTGGATATGGAAATATCTATAAAGGTGTCTTGCGTCACACCGAAGTGGCCATAAAAATGCTGCACGCAAACAACTCCTCACAGGGTCCCGCAGAGTTTCAACAGGAGGTATGGTGAATCTTTCTTGACCCTTTTGAAACCATCTTTTGCTTGTTTTGGTGTCCAACATTGAGATGACCCTGTACTTTACCATTCTAGAATGCAAAAATTACTGGCGTTTACAGATGATAAATCCATATTTGTTGTGAGAGAAGGGTATCCAAGTTGATCCTGACTTTGGTTCTGTATCAGGTTGATGTGTTGAGTAAGTTAAGACATCCGAACCTTATTACACTCATAGGAGCATGCCCAGAATCCTGGACTCTTGTCTACGAGTACCTCCCAAATGGAAGCCTCGAAGACCGGCTCAACTGCAAGGATAACACGGCTCCTCTATCATGGCAAGCTCGAATCCGCATTGCTGCTGAGCTCTGCTCTGCTCTCATCTTCCTTCATTCCTTTAGGCCTCACTGCATAGTGCACGGAGACTTGAAACCCTCAAATGTTCTACTTGATGCAAACTTTGTTAGCAAGCTCGGTGACTTTGGAATTTGCCGCATATTACCCAATATTGAGAGTTCAGGTGATGATACTACAGATTGTTGGAGAACTATTCCAAAGGGCACTCTAGTCTACATGGATCCCGAATTTCTCGCTTCCGGGGAACTCACTCTGAAATCAGATGTTTATTCATTTGGCATCATATTATTAAGATTGTTGACTGGGAGACCAGCCTTGGGAATAACAAAGGAAGTGCAGTACGCATTAGATTCTGGAAAGTTTCAATCCCTCTTGGATTCTTTGGCCGGAGACTGGCCATTTGTGCAGGCTGAACAGTTGGCTCGTGTGGCTCTGAGGTGTTGTGAGTTGAGCCGGAAAAATCGGCCAGATCTCAGGTCAGATGTCTGGAAAATACTGGAAGCGATGAGTGCTTTTTCTGGAGGCACATACTCCTTCAAGCCAGGTTATGAAGGGTCTGACCAGCCTCCTTCATATTTTATTTGTCCAATCTTTCAGGTAACCCTTCCTTCTGGGGTCCATTTTCATCCTTCACTTTGATAACACGTCTTTCAATCATCCTGAGTTTGGTTCTTTTGGATAGAGAAAAATAAAAGCTAACAATAACATGAAATTGCTTGCCATGGTTAAACCTTACAGGAAGTGATGCTAGATCCGCATATCGCAGCAGATGGTTTTTCTTATGAAGGTGAGGCTATACGAGGATGGTTCGATAGTGGTCACTCCACGTCACCCATGACAAATGCGAGGCTTGAACACCATAATCTTGTCCCGAACCATGCTCTTCGTTCCGCAATTCGGGACTGGCTACAACATCACTGAACAAGTTCTCTCTTCCCACTTCCTGTTGTTTATATTTTACCAGTTTTTTGGGAAAAAGTTCGGTACATAGATTTCTTCAATCAATTTTGTTACAATGAACCGTGTATCCAAGCTGTGTTGTTGTATAGCTTAGATCATTATTTGGGAAAAAGTAGGATGGTTCAGATATTCTAGATCTTTGTAGATTGGATTTAATTATATATTTACTAGTCATTAAATATGAATTTTTATTTATCAAATGTAAGTACTCAATAAATTTAGTTAACTCAAAAATCAGCATTTTAGCGAAATTTTATGATTTCGATTTTAACAAAAATAAGTTGTATCATTGATGTGCCAGTCATAATTTATAAATTAGGTTTCAGTAAATATTTTTCAAATCTCTCATGTATCTCTCTAATTTGAATTCAATGTATTCTCACACTTACAAAAATCACAATCAATATTCTATTGTATATTCCAGGCGCAAGTAAATCTTTAGGATTTTGTTTGGTTACTAAAAAAAATAGAATGAATTAAAAAAATAAAAATAAAAATAAATTAAATCACTTTTTTTATAATAATTATGATAAAATTCATTAATATATACTATGAATGTAAGAATAATCATATTTTTTAAAAATTTTATAAATTATAATTCTTAACTTTATGAATTAAATTACCTCTTTAGTAAATATGTTCATTTATCTTCTTGATCATTTTATTTTTACTTTATTTTTTTAATACATTCTTTTCTAATACACAAACGTGATTTTATAATTTTAAAATTACAAGACAACATATATATATATATATGTATGTATGTATATTTGATTGTATAATTGGATGATCTCATGAGGGGGTTGTGGGAGCATTAATGTTTAATAGTTCCATTTGCCCTATTAAATAGTTATTTTTTTAGGGTTTAAAATGAAGGATTTCTATTTCCCGTTTGGGAGTCTTCTTTTCTCATTAATAGGTCACAGTAATTTATTAAAAACGCGCGCGCACGCGCGCACTCTTCTCATTGGTGGGCCGGTGGCTATTGGATCTTATGGGAGCGGCACTCGTTCTCCGCCCATTTCTAATACGTCTTGAAAGTATTTGTTGGGGGTTTTTGTCAATTGCATTTTGGGTCATGCGAAAGCTAAAAAGATGACAAGAATAGAAACCATCCCATGTGAGCAAATCACGTGGGGAGGTCAGGGAAAGTAATATCTGCGAAGAAGATGGACTTGTGGCGGTCGGGGAAGTGGGAGCTTCTTGTAGCAGATGATGGCTAAGCTGGTCGAACGATGCCAAGACTGAAGAATGAATGATCTAATGATTCTTCTTCCCGGCACCCAAAAGGACACGAGATTCTAGTGGTCAAGTGGTGGTGAGCTAGGATATCACTCGTAGGTATTGAGCCACGGATTAACTTCCAAATGAAAAAAAGATTTTTGTATGTAAGTTGAAGCTTCCAAAAATCTTTCCGGTGATGACCAAGTCAGGTTCTAGTGTCAGTAGACCTACGAGTGAGCAATTTAAAACCATCTTTCACAGAATTACCTTGTAGCTTCCCCTTCCTACAAGGTTTGATTTCTTTGGCCAAGTAGGATTTGGTTTGGGTTGCTTGATGCTTACATCTGTTGTGATGTGACTATTCTTAAGTACTTTGTAGTTCTATAACCGTATAATTAGTTGCAGGTGTGATGTATGGTACAAGTTGTTCTTTTATATAGGGAAATTTCATTTAAATCTTCTCAACCACATTTAATGAAAAAGAAAGCTCTTTGAGCTCTGAAAATTCACTTTAGATCATGTGCATTGAAGTGAAATTAAAATGTAGAATAAAATTACCTTATCATTCCTCATCTTTTCTGATTTTCCACTGAGGTTGCTTATTTCTTTACATAATTTGAAAAGAGAAAGAATCAAGCTTAAATCATGGCTAGAAGTGAGAAAAACAAACTTCTCTACATGTGCAATGAAATGCATAAGTTGAAGGCTGCATTGACATTAGCCTTTGTTGTTGAAATTGCTAATCAAGACTGCTAACTTCAGGTTACTGGGGTGCTTCCCATCACAAGAGACATCTCTAAACCTATTTTGCGTGTGTGTGATTCTCAAAATCAACTCCTTTCGATGGATTCTACACGTATGTTCTGCATCTCCCATCAGACCATGGCAATAAATTCAGTTTCCAAATTCCTATCAGCTTCCTAGTTATAATAGCAAAAGCAAAAAAAAAAAAAGTATACAAAATAGTTAAAAATAAATTAGATATCCATGATAAAAATGCAAACTTCTCTAACTCACCCATTGTAGCCAAATTATTGGAATGACAACATGTATAAACAATTTGAAGGTGCCAAATTTCCTCATGAAGTACATAATTTCTAAATCTGCATTTTAATTTCGTACCCCTCATTTGAAGTAAATTTTCAGAGTCTAAAGGATTTTCTTTTTTATTAAATATGGTCAAGAGGTCTTAAATAAATTTTATATATATATATATATATATAATGTTGTTTTAATGGCAGAAAAATTATATATTCAACTATAAGGTTTCCGATTATTTTTAGCTATGATAAATTTTTTAATCTCTTAAGCTTGTCTCATTTGTCAATTTGGTCTTTCAAGTTTATTTTTATCAATTTGATTCCTTATATTTTATTAAATTATTGTGTTAGTCCCTTAAATTTACTCTCAAATTAATCAAACATGAAAAGCATTTTGGCATGTACATGTAGTTAAATGAAAAAAAAAAAAAAAATTAGCCTTCAAACTATTTAAATTTTTTTTAATCTAGTCTCTTGTGTTGTATTATATTCTTTTGTTTATTAAAATTTTCAAGTTTTTTTCCCTTTCAAAATAATTACATTTCTTTTTACTAATTTGCATTGTTGCCATCAATATAACATTATCTATGTTAGCAAATTTTAACAATGTTACTTTTTGTTTAAACAATAAAAACTAAATCAACAGCTTAAATAAATTTGAGGGACCAAATTAATAATTGAGATAAGTTGAGGGACTTAACATTTTATTTTCTCTTATTTTTATATACAATTTAATTTTTTTACCATATAAATGTATATATCAATTTATCTCTATATTTTTTATACTTTGATTTAATTTTATTGCTTATTTTAACACACACACTCTCTCTCTCTATATATATCCTCCACGTCACCACATGAGATGAAAGCACGACTCTCCAACTCACCATAAGGAACAATATGCCGGCTTTAACTTCATTACTTAAACTGAAGTGAATTTATTTTATCTCCATCTGTTTGGCTTATAATTTTTGTCTCTATTATTCTGATTATTATATGCTTATGTTTTAGGGTAAAAGTACAAATTTGGCCCTCAATCATTTTTTCAAAAGCAATGGATAGCCTATACTATAAGGTGGTACAAAATAAATTCTCAACTTTTAAAAATGGAGCATTCAACAGCCTCCATTTTATTTGGCGAATGCTAACTTCCTATGTGGGGCCATAAATTTTCTACTGAAATGACACGTAATACTCCATCTTAGTAAATAAATGTGCAAATCTAATCATAAACTATTTTTCAATGAGCACCGAGTAGCCTTTACTATAAAAAAAATGAACTATCCAGTACCTTCTCATCACTTTTGACTAAATGCTGATTATTTTTAGACTTATGAGACCTATAACGTGTCAATTTATTCAATTTTTTTACCTTCTTTGTTCTTAATATTAGCTTGAGAAGGAGAGATTCAAACAGTTCTTATCTGAGGACAATGCCAACAAAATAGAAGAAGAAGAGAAAGAAAATAAGGTTTCCTTTAAATCTCTGTGGCAAGTCAAAATTAAGCTTCTCCCACACGTAGTAGCATCATAATACAAATTGGTACTTTACTTGAATTGCCATAAAATTTTAAAAGCCTTGTCTTCTTCCTCTTTTTCTTTTACTTTATTGGTGTCGTCCTCCTGAATGTCTTTATATATAAAAACTTTTTGAGCTTCTTCTTCTCGAGCTGAGACTGAGAACGAAGGTAAAAAGATTGAAGAAATTGATGTTTTATGGGTCACATAAGTCCAAAAGTAAACAGCATTTTGTCAAATTGATGAGAATGTGCTTGATGGTATTTTTTATAGTATAGGCTACCTAATGCTCTTCAAAAAATAATTCATAGGTAGATTTACATCTTTATTTGCTGAGGTAAAGTGCTACATGTTATTTCAATTAAAAATTTGCTGGCCCCACATGAAAAGTTAATGTCCATTAAGTTAAAATTAATAAAAATTATTAGATGCTCTGTTTTTTAAAGTTGATAATTTATTTTGCACCACCTTATAGCAGAGACTGCCCAGTACTCTTGAAAAAATAGTTGAGAACCAAGTTTGCATCTTTACCCTATGTCTTCACATATAATACTTTTTCTCACATTCTATTGATCTCTCATTCCCATACAAATATTAAATTAATTAGAAGGTTAATATGCATTTTTGTTTTAAAAATTTTTCCAAGCAACACCCAATATCTTAAATGATTTAGTATAACATTTTCTTCCATAAAGTAATTAAAATGTAACTGTCTCCACCCTAAAGTTAAACAATCACAAACATCTATTAGATAGTCAAATTAATTTATCTTATATTAATGGTCAATGTTTATTGTTTAACATTTAAGGTAGAAAAAACTACGCTTTAATTATTTTAGGATAAAAATATTATACTAAATAATTTAAGATCCTAGGTGATAAGACTTATTGTTCACACATATTTATTAGCTTAAAAGGATCATTTTACATGCCCAAATAGTCTTCATATTCATTTATATTGCGTTTTTAGTGCAAAATTAACTAAATGTTGATTTACATGCACTAAGGTATTTTGACCATAAAATGTACTTTTTCACAAATGAGGTTATGCATTGAAATTATGTCTTTTAATTGACTAAGATAATTGATCAAATTAGTTTTAGTGATTCATCTTAAGTTGAGAGTTGCTAAGAAAAGATATACTTTAAGGTTGTCTCTCTATGAGGTTTTCACTTAGCCTTAAGATTTAGTTTAAGTGTGTGTATGTCTACACTTCTATTTTGTGAGTCTTTTGCATTCATATTCCCTTACTCATGTTATTACCTAAGTTGAATTAAATATTTTTACCTTAGTCCAATTAAATAAATGTCATATCATGATAAATTGATTATTTAATTAAATTGTGGCATAGATGGATTTAATGTGAAATGTGAAGGCATAATTTAAAGCAAACCAAAGAGGCTTCAAAGGGCAAAAGTGATGTGATAGTCAAGAACTTAGGGAGTTGTAGATTAAGCTAAGAAGTGGTGTATTGTATTAGATTAGAAGATCACATAAGAATTATTAACATTTTTCTCCAAAATTAGTAGGTAGTTTTGGCCAAATGGACTATTCACACTTTTTCTCATTTTCCTCTTAGCCAATTTCACGTCTTAGCTCTTCAATTCATATTCTCTTTAATTTTCCCATCTTTAAATATTTTTTTCACTTTCTTACTTGTTCATCCATTTTTTTAATCCATTTAATCTCTCATATCTCTCTCATTTTTCCACCAAATCACACAAAACTTATCTCATTCTTCTCTTCTCATCATTTTCATCCAAACCCTCACAATTATTCAAGGACTGAAGGCTCAAATCATCCATGAAAATAGGTCATTAGGTTTGGCCTGGCAAGGAAGAATATGGAGATTTCAACAACGGAGATGGAAGGCTAGAGATCATGAAAAAATCTTAAGAGAAAGATCAAAGAGATGGAGTCCACATAGTTTACACTGGGCTAAGAGGCTTTTGAACCTAGCTTCTTCTCATTTTACTTCATGTTGTGATTCCAAATTTAAGTTGCAACTTGATTGGTTTTTGACTCTAATTGAGTTCATCATCTTTGTAACGAGAGAGTGCTTGTTTGACTCTATTCTTTAGCTTTGTTCAATGCTATAATTTGGCCATAGTTATTTGGTACATAATCTCATATTGAACTACTATGAATTGTCTTGAACTTACCTTTATATGATTTTGTGGGTTGATTCATTGGCTTGCATTAGGGTATTGTATAATTTTGTGATATTCCTATGTCTCTATGGTGCATTGGCCTTGGCTTGAGTAGAGAAAACAAACTAGGACATCTTATAGGTTGGTTGATTGTAGTTTAATCTACTTTAATCTTAGGGATTTGGTTTAGATTAACTAACTAATCTAACTAGATTTACTTGAATCTAGGAAGATTTTAATCTAGTGAAGAATGGGTTTTTAGTTAAACATTGTAATTAGGCAATGAAATCTCCAATATTATATTCTTGAGGATCTCCGTATTTGTCATAAGAGTAATTCACACATTTTCATTAGCTTGGATTTACTTGCATTTTTGATAGTTCATCTCAATCAAACGTTTGCAAATTTGAATAATTTATAACCTAAATAATTTCATATTGATTTAGGTCACCCCTTAAGAAGATAACCTATGTTGCAACCTTTATTACATTAGAATTAAACTTAGTACTATTTTGATATAGAGGTGACGCTTTAGTCATTGGGTGTTTACCTTTCACTGAAATGCTAATATCAAGAATTTAAGCATTTGACTTTTAATTAGAAATCTTTTAGGTATGTGTTATTATCAAGATTATGATGTGACTTTGGAAAAGGACTACTCTAGGACAAGAGAGCTTGTCTCTTTCAACTTAGAGGCAATTAGTTCTTCATTTAAAAAAAAAAAGAAATCAAAAGAATGAAAAAAATAAAGTCGATAATTCAAAAGGGCTAGATTTATTTAGGTCAAGCTCCATTAGGGTCGGATTTAAAATATTTTATCTTTTTTAAAAAGCCTATATAATTAAGTTTGACCTTAACACCTTTAGGTTTTTACTTATTTGAGTTGATCTGAATTCTCAAAACTTTTTAAAAATAGTTTTTTCTTTATTTTTCAAATCAACTTTAATTTTTTAATAATTTTGTTAAGCATAAAATATTATTTTAACTTTAAAATAATAAAATTAAAAAAATAACCTATCAACTTTGTACTTAAGTAACTCTGTTATTGTTTATTATATTATGTGTAATTTATTCATGAATATTTCCTTCACTTGTAAATTAATATTTTAATTGTTTAAATATTAATTTTATCATGATCATATAGAAATATTTTATATATTTTAATTAAATTATATTATTTTAATTATGATCAAGTTGATCTTAATTCAATTACAGTTAGATCATTAATTTAAAATTATTGTCTCAATTAGTTTAAAGTTTGTAATAACTTTTAGGTAAACTGTATTTTTTATTTTTAAGAATAGGAAAAAAGTAGTTATCATTATATTATATAAAATAAAATCATTTAATTATGAGTAAGTTACTGTTTTTTTTAATTTTTATATTTTTTAAGCCCTACGTATATATTTTATTCTCAATTTTAAACCAAATTTGAAGTGGATGATAACTATATAATTATTTAAGAATATTTTTTTATTTATTATATTTATTTAGTAATAAGTTGAAAATTTGTACATGCCAAATTTAATTTTTAAAATTATTTTTAATTTAATTTTTACTTTAAAATTAATTATCTTATTTTATAAAAAATATAAAATATATTTTTTTAGATACTCAAAATGATATATGGGATTCAAAAAATTTTTTAAAAAAATAATTGGGTCTAAAAATATAAAAATAAATATTAAAATATATTTTAAATATTATTTTGAGATGTTTTTTAATTAAAAATAATAAAAATGAAAAAAATATATAAATATTTTTAATTTTTTAAATAAATAACTATAGTAATGCACTTTTAGTATAAAATGATATAAAATTTAAATAATTAATTAATTTTTATTATATTTTAAAAATATTATTTTTTATTCAAGTATTTAAATCAAGTTCGATCTTAGCTGAATAGGCCCAGATATTAAAAATTATTATTTTTTGAGCTTAAATCTTAATTTTTCAAATGGATTTAGGTTGGTTCAAATTATCAGCTAGGAAAAAGACAACGATTAACTAGCAAAATTTCTTAAGGGAAATTTGCACATTTTTTTTTACATAAAATGCTGGAATTTGTAACGTGCCTTGGCATTCAGTATTTAAATAAAAAATATAAAAAGGTATCGCGTAACTGCATGAGAATCTTTGGGATGAGTCATGACTAAAATTATTATTTGGTTGAAGATAAACATTAGAATCGTTTAGCGTACGGATTTTTTTTTTAAAAAAGGACGATTTAATGAAGGCGCGCGAAATGCCTTTGTCTCTTTTTTATATTAAAGTATTTTTATATTATTGAATATAAAAAATATGATAATATGTCATTAATTTATATTGATTTTGCATGCAATATTTTTTTCTGAGTGTCAAAACAAAACTGGGCGAAGTCCATAGTATAATAAAAATGTAATTACACATCCGTTCATATTTTTCTTATGAGTTGTTTAAAATGTGATTTTTTATGGCATATGGTATTTTCCTATTTGATGGAGATGATTAATCACTGGATATGAGCATTTCTCTTTAAATATTAATTATCATAAAATTAGCCAATTCAACTCTCATTGATCTAAAACTTTTTTTTTTTTGATGAGTTCAAGTCGACCTTCATGCCATGATGAGATATCTACCTCTTGGTCAAATATGAATCATAATAAATCTATTTGGTATCATATTGAGCTTGTGGGAAACAAAATTAGTTTTGATATTTAACTAAATAAAAATTTGCTCATAACAAAGAGCAATTATGATAAGTAAATTTCATCTGAAACGAAAGTTTTTGTCCTACTACAATCATCGATCTTCTTTATTCTTTTTGATCGTCCTTCCATTTTCACCACCATCACCTTCAGGCTTACAACAACAACAACAACAAACAAACAACAAGAACAACAACAATGACAACAACAACGATCCAAAACTATCATTAATAGAAAATCATGTCTTTAGTACAATGTTTATTATCAAAATTAAATTATTCATAAAATCTCTCTCAAACTTATATCATTTTATATTATGTGATGAATTAAAATATCTATTTAAAATATGCTTTTAGTAATTTTAAAAACATAAATGAATAAGCTTGATAAAAATTAAAATCATAATATTTTTTAATATGATAAAATTTGATAAATTTTATACTGTAATAAAAATTTGAAAATGTATTTATTATATTTTAAAATTGTATGCAAAAGAATATATTTTTTTAACAAATATAGATTTTAAGAAAATTCTTATGTAAAAAAGAGTTGTTTTAGTCGAATTAAAAATTTAAAAATCAAAATTAACAATCAACTAATAATTGAATGAATGAAAATATAATGTCAAATATATAAAAAAGGTTCATGTAACATATATTTTAATTTTAATGGAGGTTTATATATTTTTTTAAAATAGAGGAGAGTTCTGTATAATTAAGATATAATAAAATGATGGTTAGTGTATTTTGCTCAATTAATATTTAATGATTATATCTAAAAAATTTGTCATTCATTGGACTTCCAGATGGGGTTGAGTAAAACTAAATTGAAACTGAAAATCGAACCGAATTAAATTGAATTTTATTTATTTGATTCAATTTTTCAGTTCAATCTGATTTTCTTTTAAAAAAATTTTGGTTAATCAGTTTTATTCGGTCTGAAAATTCTGGAACTAAATAAACCGAACCAACCAAATTATGCATATTTTTCTTTTTATATTTTAAAAAATGTGAAGAAATTCTCATCTAGGTGAGTAAGAAATGTCTTTCTATCACTTGCAATAACAGTATTTTTTGTTAATGTGATGTTTTAATTTTTTATTTTTATAATTTAGTTTTTAATACAATAATATTGAGTTTTATTAATTTTCTCATGAATTATGGTATAAGATTGTTATTTTTTTGTTGGGCCTTCAACATTAAAAGAAAAAAATAGATAAAAGAATATATGAACAATTAGATTCCATATATTCAAAATAAAGTTTATAAATTAAATAGATCAATCGAATCAAATCATTATAATTTGATTGGATTTTAATTTAGTTTGATCATGCATTTCGATTCAATTCAATTTAAATTTTTTATATAATTTAATTTTTAAAAAAATTAAAATCGAACTGACTGAATGTTCACCCCTAATTTTAGGAACTAAGCCAAACGAATTTTCAATAAAAATTTTATCTCTTTAAAATCATGATTATTATAATTATTATTCAAATATCTCGTCCCATGATTAATAATTTTGACGAGTTTAAATTGGGCTCCACACATGTGAATCTGCACACGTGTGATTCTACCAACGATCAATGATCATGTGTCACGTTAGAATTCGCCTTACCAAATGGGTGCCCATGTGAGGGCCCACTTTAGAACTAACATGTCGTGTGCCTTAAGGAGACTGGAGAAACTCACTATGCGATGAAGTTCTTATGTTCATGGCACGTCACGAAGACAAGTTGCGTTGATATTTTTAGCATGAAGCGTGATGGGACGACGACCACTTTCAAAACCAATAAAGTTATGCCACCTGTAAGTTACACGATGCACCGCTGTGCATTGGATTAATTTAGATTTTAGAGGCATTCGCACTGCACCCTCATCTGTACGGTCCATACGGAATTACACTTGTTTAGACAGTAGCCGGTCACCTCCGTACGGCAATGAAAAACTTATCCCACGCGCCATGATAACTGCATATGCATGGATACAACTACAAGCACCATCATCATCACTATTTTATAACAACGACGACGAGAAAATTTAATCAGTAATAAGTTATTTTTTTAAATTTTATTAATATTAATATAAAAAAATAAAAAAGAATAAAAATGCATAAAAATTTAAATATACTTTTATAAAATAAATTTAAAAAGTAATGTCATATTACTTTCTTTCTCACATGACGAGTAATTTTAAAAATATCTTTTAAATATTATTTAAAAGGTCGCATCGTAACTTATAAATAAAACTAATTTTTTTTAAAATATATTTTATAAATAGAATCAGAAGGAGTAACATATAAAAAAAATAGGATAATAATTTAGTACTTATACCTCAAATAGGATTGCCTTAAATGAAAATATATGTGAATAGTAAAAAAAAAGTAAGTGGAGTGCATCCAATTTTATTATTTGAAAAAGTTAACCAAAATATTAATATAATTAATACATGTTTCTACTAATGTCACTCATTTAAAATAAGAAAAATAGGAGTATCATTACTAAGTATTAACATGGCATTGTAAGAAAAAAAATTAATTCACGACATAATTGAAAGGAATTAACTTTTTTAAATATTGCATAACAGTTATTCATGCTTATATATAAAACCATGTGTATGGGGAATAAAAAATATCACATTTAATTAACTATAAAGAATAAAATTAGATCAATGGGAGTTGGGTGTAATAAAAGAGGCTAGTTTCTTATAATTTGGTGAATCAAATTAAGGTTTGAATCCTCACTAAAAGAGATTTATATATTTGATACCTGCTTATACTTTAAATATGATTACCTTTCATAGAAGGATATATAGCTTTGAGCAATGAAAAATAAATAATAAATTCAGAATATAAGAATTTAAGTATTTTTAACAATTACTAGTTTGAATGAATATGGTTTGAATTTGAATTTTTTTATGGGCTAAGATTATACTTAGACTTAAACTTTTTATTTCAAAAAGTTAAACCCAGGCGGTATATTCTATCATTTCAGTGCCATCGCTTCAATTGTTTTCGATGATGGAGCAAAATATATAATATAATAAGTCAAACAACACTCACAAGACGAAAACTTAGAAATAAAAGCAGGACATCCTCCCGTGGCCATCGCTACAATTAGTGGGTTAGGAAAAATGACATGTAGCTTGATGGCTTGTGTGCTGCACGCTCAACCTACGGATTGCAAGTTGGAATGGCAGACAAAAAGAAACGAAAATCTATTATTTTTATTATTTATGTTTGTGTTATTTAATAATAATCATCCTACTATTTTCATCCAATCACAGGGCATTTTATTTTTTATACTCTAGGTGGTATTTATTGCTGCATCATTTTTGGTAAAACCGAAGGAAGACTTAAGGAATTATTTTTATTTTGTTATAAAATTAAGGAACTAAAAAATAAAAATATTTGAAAGAAGAAGTAGAGAGAAGAGAATGAGAAAATTTTTTATGAATTATTGTCTCTGTTAATACAAATTACATGCTCTATTTATCGGCATGGTCTTATGCATTAAATGTTACATAAATGATAAAGGCAAATAAAGTGTAATCAACTCTCGTGATGGTGGAAGTTTTATGGGAGGGTGATTAACTTTCATGATGATAGGAGTTTTGAGAGAAGATGAAGATGAAAAGGTGACAAAAATGGACATTAATTATCCTTTTAATATTCATAACACTCCTCCTTTGACGTTCATTGTATAAGAATGTGCCTCATTAAAAACTTCAACTAGGAAAAACCCTATGGAGAAAAACCTAGCAGAAGAAAAGAGTACATCATTCATTTATACACTATTTAACACTGCCTCATTAAAACCTTGCTAGGAAAACCCAATGAAAAAAAATCTTAGACAAAGGAAAAAGAGTACAACATATTAACTCCCCCTCTTGACAACATAAATTGATATCTCTGAGTCTGTGATGTCCAATATCATAAACAAGCTTTTCAAATAATTTAAGAGGAAGTGACTTGGTGAACATACCAATTAAATTTTTTTTGGAATAAATTTACTGGATATTAATTTCACAATTCTTTTGAAGATTGTGAGTGAATTTTTTTTTAGGTGAAATATGTTTTGTTCTATCTCTTTTAATGTGCCCTTCTTTCAATTGGGTAATACAAGCAGTATTATCTTCATGTATGATCATTAGGATCATTTTGTTAGAAGACAGACCACAAGTAGCTTGTACGTGATGGATTAATGATTTTAACCATACACATTCTCAACTTGCTTTATGTACAACTAGAATTTCTACATGATGTGGCTGATACTGTCTATTTCATATATCGCCATGAAATGGCTATATTACCACATGTGAACAAATAACCTGTCTGTGATCTAGCAATATGAGGATCAGATAAAAATTTAGCATCTGCATAACCAATAATGTTAGATTTAAGTATTTTGAAATAAAATAATCCTATATTTATAGTACTCTAGGATAACAAAAAATGTGCTTAACATCATTCCAATGCCTTCGTGTTGGTGAAGAGCTATATCTTACTGATAAGTTAATAGCATATGAGATATCAAGTCACGTGTGACTAGCAAGATACATTAACACTTCCATTGCACTAAGATATGATATTTCTGAACTAAGTAGTTTTTCATCATCTTTTTAAAGTTTAAAAGGATCTTTATCTACCTTCAATGATCTTATAACCATTGGGGTACATAACGAACGTGATCTATTCATATAGAATTATTTTAAGACCTTTCTTGTATCAGTATCTTGATATAGAAAATTTTCATTATTTATATATTCCATTTGCAATCCAAGGCAAAATTTTGTTCTTCAAAAGTCTTTCATTTCAAATTCTTTCTTTGTAATTTATAGCTTTTGAAAGCTCTTTAGGTGTTCCAATAATATCTATATTATCAACATAAATAACAATTATAGCAAGCTCTTTTTCAGATTTTTTAATAAAAATGTAAGGGCAAATTAGATCATTTTTATGTACTTCTTTCAACAAATATTCACTAAGTCAATTATACCACACATGCCCTAATTGTTTCAATCCATATAAGGATTTATTTAACTTGATTAAATAATTTTCTTGAGAACTTCAATTATATGTTTTTGGCAATTTAAATCCTTCAAGGAGTTTCATATAAATGTTACTATCGAGTGAACCATAAAATAGGTTGTAACAACATCCATTAGATACAAATTAAGTCCTTCATTTATTTTCAGGCTAATTAACTTTTGAAAAGTAGTTGCATCTACCACTGGTGAGTATATTTCAACAAAATAAATTTCAAGCCTTTTGTGTAAATCTTTGAGTCACAAGCCGTGCCTTAATCTTACAATTTTACCATTTTAATTTCTTTTTTGCATAAAAATCCATTTATTTCCAACTAACTTGATACCTTCAAGTGTATGGATTACAGGTCAAAAAACATTTCGCTTTTCAAGTGAATTTAATTATGCTTCAATTGCATCTTTCCATTTTGCATTCCTTAATGCACTTTAGTTCATGATCCTCGTTATCATTTATTACATCAAGCACTATATTATATGCAAAAATATTGTCAATGTTGACTTCATTCTGATCCTATTGTATTCCATTCATAATATAATTTATTAAGATCTCATTATTTTTATACATTTCAGGTACCTAAGTTTCTTCTAGAATTGAAATATTAGTAGTGTTAAGTGACTCTTTGTGAGTTACTAACTTTTCTTGATTATCCTTGATCTGACTATCTGTGTTTCTAGCTTCTTTTTTTCGAGGATTTTTATCTTTGGAACCAATGGGCCTTCCATGTTTTATGTGTGCTTTAGAATTATTTGCAATAATAGACTATCCAATCGAGACATTATTTCTAATTAGAGCATTAACAATTAGAATATGTGACTTAGTTACTTTCTTTGGGTCAATAAATGCATCTGTCAATTGATTTACTAAATTTTATAAATGAATTACCTTTTAAACTTCTAGTTTATATTGCTTTATAACAAGATCAAGATGAGATAATGATAATTCATTCTAACTAATTCATTTTTTCAACTGCTTATTTTCTCCCACTAATGTTTGAAAAACTGAGTTATCAAAATAACAATCAGCAAATTGAGCAGTAAATGTTTAATTATATATGAATATTGATACCCAACATATATTTCTATCCTTCTTTGAGGACCCATCTTAGTACGTTGTGGTAGAGCAACTGAAACATATACTGTACATTTAAAAATTCTTAGATGGAAAATATTAGGTTCCTAACCAAAAATCAATTCTAAATGGGAGCTTTTAAGATAACTTGTTAGCTTAAAATGAATTAACGATGTTGCATGTAAAATTGCATATCCCTAAGTAGAAATTAGGAGATTTGACCATATAAGTAATGATCATACAATCAATTGTAAGCATTTAATCAGTGATTCTGCAAGTCCATTTTGTGTATGAACATGTGCCCACAGGATGTTTAGTATCAATTCCAAGAGACATGCAATATTCATTAAAAGCTTGTGAAGTAAATTCATTAGCATTATCTAGACATATTTTCTTAATACGATAATTAGAAAAGTGTTCCTTTAATCTAATAAGTTAAGCAAAAAATCTTGCAAACATTAGATTATGAGAAGACAACAAGCAGACATGCGACCATTTGTTGATGCATTAATTAAAACTATAAAGTACTTAAATGGTCCGCATGATGGGTGTATAGGCCCACAAATATTACCTTATATGCATTTTAAAAATGTGAAAGACTCACTTTTTATTTTTGTTGGTGGTAGTCAAATAATTAACTTTCCTTTAGAACATATAACACACGAGAAATCATGGGATTGTGGAATCTGTTGACCTTTTAATGAATGTCCACATGATTTTTCAACTATCTTTCACATCATAATTGACCTGAGATGGCCTAACCGATCATGCCAAACATTAAATTTATTATCATTTGTAAACTTATAGTTTATAATAGCATGTATTTTAATTGTATTAATAAATGTGTAATACAAGTCAGGGAAAAAGGTAGGTAATTTTTCTGATGTGCATTTTTTACTAGAAATTAAATTCGTGATAATAATTTATGCTTTATTTTCCTCATTTGTTGTTAATGTGGTATCCAGTTCTCCGGATATCCTTGAAACTCAATAAATTTTTACTAGACTTATTATAATAAAATGCAATATTAATGTGTAATTTAGTTCCTCTAGGCAACAATATATTAGCTCTTTCAGAGCCATCAATTATATTTATACTTCTGGATATAGTTTGAACATTAGCTTCTTGCATTACCAAAGAAGAAAAATATTTTTTATTTTTGAATATTGCATGAGTTGTTGTACTATCAACGAGAGATATATCTCTATTATTGTCATTAGTTCTAATCAAATGAATACTCATTCTTCATTAAAAACTTTAAAAATATATAATTAAAACATGAAATACAAAAATTTTATTTATCAAAAAATAACATCATAAGTAAATTCTCTAAAAAATAACACTATAAGTAAATTCTTTATTCCAATGCAAAAAAATTAAAATGACAGTTAATTATAAATTTTAACAACATCAAGATTTAAAAAAATTTATTTCTGGACATTTCCATCCCCAATCAGGTGATCAATTCTTCCATTAGGATGGACAAAGAAATCAGCAATATTCAAATAAGTAACATCCATATCACCATAATCAAAATTTTCTTCAGAAGTAAAATATGTTTTTATCTTCACCTCTTTATTTTTACTTTTACTTTTAAATGATTCTTGGTAAAGATCAATCAAGTGTTTTGGGGTATGACAAGTGTGTAACCAATGATCTTTACCACTACAACAGTAACTCAAATTTGGATCTTTAAGTTTACTAATGAATTTTTTAGTTTCTTAAGTTTACTTAGTTATTAATTTAATCTTTTAAATTTTTTTATTAATTTAGTCACTTATATTTTCTTAAATTATCATGTGACTCCTCTAAATCAAAATAATCAAGTGTGTAAAGTATATTAATGATTTGACATATACATATATGTAATTAAATGAAAACAAATTGACCATCAAATTAGTTTAATTTTTACTAATATAATCTCTTATACTATGTTCTGTTCTTTTTTTTTAAAAAAAATTTAGAATTTGATTTTTCCCACATAATTAAATGTATTTTTTTCATTAATCTGCATGACTTTCATTAATATTCTATTATATTTATTAGCAAATTTTAACAACGTAACTTTCTTTTAAAACAACAAGGACCAAATTGGTAACCAAATTAAACTTAAGAAACTGAATTCATAAAAATTAAAAATGAGAGATCAAATTGATAATTGAAATAAACTTGAAAGATTAAAAGTTATACTATCTCATAATAAAATTAAGCAAAATCTAGATCTTATTTTGCTATCTAACAAAAATATAATTCAAAATAAAAACAATCTTTTACAAACTATATTTTAAAACGTGGGTAAAATAACATACTAAATAAAAACAATTTAAACTGGAATTACCAAATTAAATAGAAATGATTCGTATCTTTCAACTTCAAGATGTTATTCTAAGTCCCATTTATTACTATACTTAAATCACATTATCATCCGCCATTTTACCATCCTGCCTATTATTTATCACCTTGTTTAATTACCACAATTTTTGTTAAAAGATATATGAGCTACAAAATATTATAATTTAGATAATTTTTGTAACATATCTATGTATCTTTTTGTGTGTGCATGTGGAAGTTCCTATTAAATTGAAATCGTTGGACGAATCACGTGATTAGCATGTGATATTCCCCTCCACTATTCCTCAAAACGTGGCTGAAATAAAGGCCCTGGAACTGAATCATAAGTTTCTTCATTTTTGCTCGATCCTTTTTAATTTTTTATTTACTTAACAAATCTCTAATTAAATTCTACACCTATCAAATTTTGACTAAACAGATTGAACAATATAAACTAAAAATAGCACAAAAATTTCATCTCCATGGCCCCAAGGTTGTCAAAGTTGAGCAAGTTAAAATAAACTTGTGATAAGATGTAAATTTAAATTGTAAACTCATAAGAGTTTATTTCTATTAATAAATAGTTATTAAAAGTGTATGATTAAATATTAAAATATAAAATATGACCATAATATAATTTAAATATATTTTAAATATAAATTATTAAAATTAAATTCATTTATCCTGATAGATTATTGTATTCAACATAAAAATTTTAAAATACGCCAACTTATTGTTTTTTACATTTCTTTTTTTTTATTCATATTAGTTTTTGCTTTTTTGAATTTTATTTTTCTTTGAATTGGGTTTTACCACTTATCTATATTGAGTTTTGCATGTTATATACTTAATCACTCAACTTGATAAAAAATTGACCAATTTAACTGAATTACATCTAATTTAATTTATGGGTGAATTGACACGATTTTATAAGCAATGAATGTACAAAATGATAAACTTGAAAAGTTGACTTCCAAGTTTAACAAAGTTTATGTTCAATATAATTTTATAAATGAGTTAACATGATTTTATAAGTTATGAATATAAAATTAATAAATATGAAAAGATAATTTAAAAGTTTGACAATAATGAATTGACCTTTCTTGAAAAGGTAAAGATGCAAAGTTGACACTCAACTATTTTTTTAGGAGTATTGAGTAAATTATACTATACTTTAATGAGAAATAAATTCTTAACTTTTAAAAATAAAATATCTAGTAGCCTCTGTCAATTTTTATTTAACAGACGTTAACTTTCCATACGAGGCCCATAAATTTTTGATTGAAATGATATGTGGCGCTTCATCTTTGCAGATAAAAGTGTAAATCTAGCTATGAATTATTTTTTGATGAGCACCAAGTAGCTTTTATTATAAAAATACAAACCATCTAGTACCTTCTTATTAATTTTGACTATACATTATCTATTTTTAAACTTATAAGACCCAAAGTACTTCAATCTCTTTAATCTTTTTACCTTCATTCTTAGTCTAAACTCAAAATAGAAGGTTTAAAGAGTTTTTATCTAAAAATATTTATAAGAATGATGCCAATGAAGTAGAAGAGGAAGAAAGAGAAGATGAGGTTTCATTTGAATTTTTGTGGCAATTCAAGCGAAGTTGTAGTTTGAATTGCGATACCACTATGCATGAGAGAATCTTAATTCAAACTTAGTTTAGACACAAATCATTTTTATACAAAATGAAGCAATTGAATCAAGCTTCTCCTATGCATAGTGAAATCGCAATTCAAATTGCTATTTCACTTGAATTGCCACAGAGATTTAAGTGAAACTTTGTATTGTTTTACCTTGTTGGCATCGTTCTTATGAATGTTTTTAAATAAAATTTTTTTGAGCCTATTCTTTTTGAGCTGACATTAAAAATGAAGGTAAAAAAATTAAAAAGACTAATAGGATGTGGGTCACATAAGTCTGAAAATAGATGGTGTTTAATCAAAATTGATGGAAAAATGCTGAATGGTTTATTTTTTATAGTAGAGACCACTTAGTACTCCTTAAAAAATAAATTATGGCTAGATTTTAATCTTTATTTGTTGAGGTAGAGTGCCACATGTCATTCAATGAAAAAAATTATGAGCCCCATGTGAGAAGTTAACATTCATTGAATAAAAATTAATGGAGATTGTTGGATGCTTTGTTTTTGAAGGTCGATAATGCATTTCACACCATCTTATAATATATGCTATCCAGTGCTCCTGAAAAATTAATCGAGAGTTAAATTTACATCTTTACCCTTCTTTAAATAATAAGGTCACTTTATTAAAAATAATGATACATTCATTGACACTTTTGTCGAGATCTAATAAATTTTTTTTTTCAATTTATAATTATCTCCCTCTCTCCTTTATTTGCTTGAACACTTGCAGTTGGAAAAAAATAAAAAACAAAATTAATCGTCTGGTTTATATGATTTTAATTCTCTTAAAACTCAATTTTTAAATTTAAATCACAATTCTTATAATTTATACTCGATTTAAAGTAATTCCTAATTTTAAATCAACAGCGCTCATTTCCTGTAAAATCACCGTGCTCACCCCACC
Organism: Prosopis cineraria; assembly: GCF_029017545.1. Taxonomy (NCBI): domain Eukaryota; kingdom Viridiplantae; phylum Streptophyta; class Magnoliopsida; order Fabales; family Fabaceae; genus Prosopis; species Prosopis cineraria. Next base: position 1,094,790 of record NW_026555344.1, read on the forward strand.
ACTTACGACAAGACGGCTCGGTTTAGACTTTCGATTAATTGAAGATTCCATTATTACTCGGATTACCGTTTCATTATTCGCTAATGAGTAGCAATAACTTCTCCGTCTGACATTTGACTGCGGGAAGAGCATGCGTTCGCAAGTCAAAACTACGACTCCCATAAGTATCGCGTGAAGTCACGCATCTGAAAGGGCTCGTGGTTCTCTAACCAAATCTGTAACAGAAAAAGAGCGAAAATTCTTGTTCAACGGTTACCACGCGGTGCTTTTTTCGTGTCCCGTACTACGAACGACAAACCCAAATAAAAAAAGATAAATTAACAAGCCAGAAAAAAAAAAAAAAACATTGTGACCGCTTGGCACTTTTGTTTCCTCTCCAACCCATCGCCTCTTCTTCAAATTCCTCTCCTTCTTCTGTGCTTCAGGGGGGAAAAAACAAGTAAAAAATATCTCCCTCTCTCTTTGATACCTTTCCTACTGGTTTCTTCTCAACTTCCCTGCCAAGAATGCCAAGCGTGGTTTCACTTCAAGCTGTATACGTTCTGGCCTTTGTGTTTCTGCTGATTTTGACTCTGGGGTTAGCTGGTGATATAGTACACCCCGATAATATAGCTCCCAAGAAGCCTGGTTGCGAAAACAACTTTGTTCTGGTACGGAGTTTTAGTTTCTATTATGAATTCGAAAACTACTTTAGAAATGTCATTCTTGCCGCCACGGATAGGAATTAGGAACAAGGAAAGGAATTGAGGGGGGAAAGTCGGCAAAAAAAGTTAGAAAGGTTTTTTTTTTTTTTCAGGAAAATGGTGAAGTGGGGTAATATTGAAATTCGATTTCTATTTTGTTGTTTTTGATTTGTGCTTGGAGAGATAGGATATGCTCCTTTTCTAAATCAAAATGTATATTTTCAATTTTTGATGTTAAATACTTTCAGATTGCTGATTTTGTCCGGTGACCTGGAGAAAGACAGCGAAAAAAATATAAAGCATAAGATCTTTTTAAATAGAGTAAAGGTTTCTCATGGCCAAACAAAATTGAGTATAGGTTTGTAGAATTATTGGGAGGAACTGCCCTGTTTCATTGGTAATGGTTTCTATATTTTATTTTTGTCAATATTCTCATGGGATCTGTTATTATGCCCTTTGCATTTTTCTTTTGGGGGATATATATTTCACCTTTTGTCTCTGTTCCTGGACTAATTTCTGGTGTGCCTTGTCTCTTGATTATTACGTGTTTTATTCGATGCTCTATTTCATTTGAAAATGGAAGGGAATGTTAAGTTCGCAGACATCCTTAATTGATTGCTGAAAAAAGTGATTGCAGTAAGATCACTGTGAGGAACATAATGCCTAAACTTCAGAAAATCAAATAAGAAAATCTTTTATCCTATTTTCTCCAGGTTCCAGAAAAATGCTTTGGGTTGTTATAGGAAATGTCATGAATGGCCCTTATCTTTTACAGGTTTGAGCCATTTGACAGTTTGACTGGTTTCACATTTGATAGGTCAAAGTCCCTACATTGATTGATGGTGTAGAAGACAGTGAATATGTTGGTATTGGAGCACGGTTTGGCCAGTCGTTGGAATCAAAAGAAAAGCATGCCAACCATACCACTGTTGTCTTGGCTGACCCTCCTGATTGTTGTAGCAAGCTTGAAAATGAGGTATTTGGGTTCTGAGCTATCCAATTTTTCAAATGCTAATAAACTTGCATGTGGAGCATGGATTTTCGTAGTAGAACCTTAAATTTTTTTAGATACTTATCAATTTGTAATTGGGAGTTTGATAGCTTACTGGCAAGGTCATTTTGGTGCACCGAGGAAATTGTAGTTTCACAACCAAGGCAAATAGAGCTGAAGAAGCTGGGGCTTCTGCTATCCTCATTATAAACTACCGAACAGGTGTTTGCATTTATTCTGCTTTTTTTCTTCTGAAATGAATTTGAATTTACAGTAAGAGGCTAAGAGTTCAGGGGAATCATTGTTGTAGAGAATGTTAAGTAATTGTTTGTTCATTATTCTTTATTAGCATAAACAAATATCTTGCTATAAGTAATTGTTGAATTTTTAATCTAATTTGAAGCTTTGGGTATTGTATTCGTTCTAATAAATATAATCTTAATGTTGTGCAGAACTTTTCAAGATGGTTTGTGATGAGAATGAAACTGATGTTGATATTAGAATACCTGCTGTCATGCTTCCACAAGATGCTGGCACAAACTTGGAAAAGCATTTAGAGAATAACTCTACTGGTACCTTTCACTTTCTCTGTATATATATATATCTCTTCGGCTTGTAATTGATTGTGCCTTTCATTTGGTGCAGAATTTAATTTGTTTTACCTACTGAGGTGGTTTTGTTGCATACTGTTAATACTACCTTTGGACTTTTGTTACAATTTGCACTTTTTTTAGTGTCAGTGCAGTTATACTCTCCATTGCGTCCAACAGTTGACGTTGCAGAAGTGTTTTTATGGCTCATGGCTGTTGGTACCATTCTATGTGCTTCTTATTGGTCTGCATGGACTGCAAGAGAAGCAGCCATTGAGCATGAGAAACTATTAAAGGTTACTTAAAATTAAATTCCTCCTGTCAATTTAATTCTTTTTTTATGAGCTAGTTTTGTTCTTTGTGATAGCAGAAATCCTTACCTTTTTAATAACTCGCTGATATAGTTACTGATATATGAATAACTTATATTTTTGCAGGATGGTTCAGAGGAACCTATAAATATGGAGAATGTTGGTTCCAGTAGTTATGTGGAAATTAGTACTGCTGCAGCAATTCTTTTTGTTGTGGTTGCTTCTTGTTTCTTGGTCATGATTTACAAATTAATGTCATACTGGTTTATTGAGGTTTTGGTGGTTCTATTTTGCATTGGTGGGGTAGAGGTGAGTTTTTCGTTTTCCAGATTTGGTTTCTCCTTATTAGAACTCAGCTCTTTCTCTGCTCTTGATTATAGCGATTCAGTGATGAAGCATGTATTCCTAATTGCCATTATTAATTTTCTTGATACACCTGCAAAATCTTAGGTTTTAGTTATGTATCCTTAACAGCATTTAGCTCCCTGCATGCATCCAAATTCAGGCACATTTAACCACAGTTTGACTTGATGTTAATGGAGAAAGAGAAGAAGGGAGGATAGAGATAAGAGGAGATATAGTGTAGTAGTGTACTTTGATGAGAAGAATATTTTAGTTTTAATTGGTTAGAAAATCCAAATTTGGATGATTGGAAGCTTATTGCAATTGAACTAATAGATCCACGGACCAATTGCAATTTTTTTAGATGAGGGGGCATTGAAATTGGAGGCAAAGGTCAGGGTGGGTAAATGCAATTTGTCCTTAATATTAATGCAAGAAGATTGCATAATTGTTGAAAAAAAGAACATAGTGTGAAAGTGGAACAAATTTTAGGAACAGGAAAAGGACTACTTAGAGAAAGGAAAATACAAGAAACCATTTGGTGTTACTTTTCAATTTGGACCGGACATGCAATATGCTAATGATTACTTACTTTAGATAAACATCTAACTGTCATAGTTTTTGTTGGCCACTGCTTAATTTTTATTTCACATGCTTGTAAGATTAATTTTTGCATCAATAATTACTTGGAACTAACTTCAAAGACTATGGCATGATCATGTTGTCATTATACTTCTAAATTAAGGACTTTTATGTGCTTTCAGGGACTCCAAACTTGTTTGGTGGCTCTTCTATCATGGTACTAATCCTTTATCCTTTTGTAAATTCTTTTGTATGCTTTTGTCATTAGAGTCATGCCCATTTATGAAGGATTGGAATTCGATGAGATGAAAATTTGATAACTAATTCATGGATTTTTAGTTTGCCCTGAAATTGTTGCTGTGATTTTCTGGTTATCTATCTGGTTACCTATCTTGTGCTTTTAATAGCTAAAATCACTGACAACGGTAAAAGAGAATGGTAGTTTCATTTTGTTAAGACAAAAACACAATGTAAGTTTTCAATAATTTGGCAATTACGGATAGTGCTAGAAAATAAGAGAATGACATGCAATCACATGGTTTTTGTGGAACATTGGGAAGACTTGTACTTTTTTTCTGCTTTTTTAAGCTGTATGTCCGATCCTCCAGTGATGTATATCCGTCTCTTTCAAATAGATGTTCTTTTTCCTTTATTTTCAGCATTACATGGAAAGACAAATTTTGTTGCTAAAAAAAGTGATAGTTGTAGTCTGTGGATGTTGAATAGATGGTTTATCTTATGTGGTTCCTTTGTTATTATTAAAATTGACAACGAAATATCTCTAGTTTCAGATGGTTTCAACAGGCTGGGCAAAATTTTGTTAAAGTACCCTTATTTGGAGCGGTATCATATCTGACACTTGCAGTTACTCCTTTCTGCATAGCATTCACTGTTGTTTGGGCAGTACATCGCCGCATCTCCTTTGCTTGGATTGGTCAAGATATTCTTGTAAGAATATTTTTGTCTTTTTACTTGTTGGAGTGATAAGATATAGAAAACTATGACATAATCATGATTATCCCCTTGCCTCATATCATAGAAATTGCCGTCCAAGTCCGACCATCGGAAAATTCAGTATAAAACTAGAAACGTTCTGAAATTATAGTGAATTTGATAATTTTTTTCTTCTTGGTCTGACTTTTAAACGAAGTGGGAGACTTAAGGATAATATCTTGTTATCCCTCGATATATTCTCTGATAGTTAGGATCCAGTTAGTGTGTTTTTGAAAATTCAGAGATGTAAATCCCTGAATTAGTATTACCTATCTGAGGTAGAGTGCAGCTAGAGACTTGAAGAGAGCATTGTTTTCCTATTGGTACACAGAATTTTGGGATCAATTATCATAATTCTAATGTCTTCTTTGTACATTGAAGTAGGCTATTATTAGTATATGCTACCAAAGGATGGCTTTTGGTAACATTTAGTGCATGGTTGATAACTTTTCTCGCAGCCTTTAATAGCTTCTAATGGTTTTCATGCCCATGTTTATTATTTCTGTGCTGTTTATGTTTTATTATTACTCAACAAGACTATTTTAGGTTAAAAAAGTTGCCCCTTTCGGTTTTGTTCACCCTGAAATTCAAGTTCTGCACATTCCTTGGCATCCCTGTGTAATGGAACCTGAAGCTTTTAAAGAATGAAACCTGGTTTGCTAAGTGCGAACCTTATATAAATTTGAGTATTGAAAGGTGATCGATAACATACAAACATTTCCCTCTCCATCCAGGGCATTGCTTTGATAATCACAGTTCTTCAGATAGTCCACATACCAAATCTTAAGGTGACCCTCGTAATCTTATTTTTCTTACTAATTATAGTTTGAGGTATTCGAAGGGCTTGCATATGATATCAATGAGATAATTCACGATGGCTTTGCTAACTTATTTTTTTGTCCAACAAACAAAGCTACTAACTTATTCTTTCTTGTTTATTTAAAATCAGGTTGGAACTGTTCTTCTTAGTTGCGCCTTCCTCTATGACATCTTTTGGGTCTTTGTCTCTAAATGGTGGTTCCATGAGAGTGTGATGATAGTGGTGCGTGTTTGAGAAGAAAACTCTTCCTTTTCCATCCTTTAGAATGCTTATTTGATCCCATAAATTTGATGCATTCTTTCTCAATCAGTATGTGTAACTTTGTCACTTATACACAGGTAGCTCGAGGTGATAAGAGTGGGGAAGATGGTATTCCCATGCTACTAAAGATACCCCGCTTGTTTGATCCTTGGGGTGGTTACAGCGTCATTGGTTTTGGGGACATAATCTTACCTGGGCTGCTAGTAGCATTTTCTCTAAGGTTTAATCAGAAGTCATATATAGAACTCGTGCAATTTATATCTCTCTCTTTCTGATGCATCTTCCCTCTTTGAACTATTAATGTTCAATTTTTTAGTTAACTGATTGTGTAAGTCATGGAACATTTCAGACAGGGAGAGAATGGTTTGGCCTTTGGATCATATTAATGTTTCATGAACCTTAATTTCTGTTGTCAATTTTACAGGTATGATTGGCTGGCAAAGAAGAAGCTTAGGGCTGGATACTTCTTGTGGGCAATGACAGCTTATGGTTTAGGTATGTTAATGCTTGATCCGAGGGATATTTTTGCATACTTCTACTTGTCTCATAGTTTCCTCAATAAAAGTACGCATCAAAACAAAAGAGTAAGAATTATAGAAGTAATTTAATGGTGCCGTGAAATTTCTTTCATTATGTCACCGATGAAGAAGAAATAGTATGATGTTGCAAACTTGCCAAATTGGTAGCCTCTTGAATCCTACTTGAATGAGAAAAGAAGGTTCAAAGTAGACTAGAAGTTTATATCTTGTTTAATATATTTACACCTGTGCGAGAATATATTCCAGTGAAACACAACACAATTTTATGGTTTAGCATGAATATATATATGCTATTGCATAACACTTAAATGGAACAAAACTAACACTGCTATCTGGTGCTTCTTTCTTCTTGTGTGGAGAGGTTGGATGTTGTCAAGTTGACGTAGTCTTTCATTATTTCATTCTTGAGCTATGTCCTGCAGGTCTTCTGGTGACATATATAGCTTTGAACATGATGGACGGGCATGGCCAACCAGCTTTGCTGTACATAGTACCATTTACGCTTGGTAAGTTAAATATGCTAGATTTAAATTCAAGCACTTGCTGATGATAGCAAGTTGGTTTCACTTAAGACAAGAAATAAGCAGATCAAAGTAACGACATTAGAGATAGATTCTACGTGACATGTCTCTTCATACTGGAATGTTCATACAATATCAGCTTTAATCTGCACGCCTGAGACCCAAATATCAAATTCTTAAAAATAAATCCCAGCCATTGAATGTGCTTACCCTGTACAATTTTTATTGGGGCATCTAATAAAGATTGGAACTACACGGAGAATAATTTTACTTCATTATTGGCCTGATGTACCTATCTTTTGTAGGCTTTAAAATGTATATATAGAATTTTTACTGAAACGGTTGAGTTTTCTGCACTTTATTCTGTGATAATGAACGCAGGAACCTTTTTGGCGTTGGGAAAGAATAGAGGTGAACTCAAGATTCTATGGACAAGAGGTGAACCAGAAAGGCCTCCTTGCCCGCACATGCAAGTCCAACAAGAGGATCAGCCTCAGTAAATGAAGCTTAGTAGTATCTTAGGTTCTTCAGTTTACTTGAGATCGATAGAAACTTTTAGGAGCTTGTCAAATTTGTGCACTGGCTTGTAACAATTGCAAAAGCATTCAACCCATAATGTGGTAGCTTCAACTTGATATTAGGCATCAATGTGGTAGCTTCAACTTGATATTAGGCATCCCATGGAATCCACAACTAGTACATGTAAAATTTTGATTTGCTAGACAGCGTCGAAGGTCTTGTAATTATATCCTTCGAAGTTGCTTCCGGAAGCATAACATAATATTGAGAAGAAAATAGCAGAAAGGGACAAGAGCAGATAACATGAGAGTAATTTTAATTCAGGCACAGCTTTGAAATCTTTTTAGAGGTAAAATTCAAAATAAGGAAAAGAAAAAAGAAAAAAGAAACTCTAGCTTGGAGGTTGCTGCGCATGATGGCCAATGTGCTCAGGCGAAGCATTCTTGAGTGTTAAAGTATCTTTACTATTCAGGGGTAAAAGAAAGCAGCAGCAATTATCATTCCAATATTGTTGTGCTAAAATTTATATGCAATTTATTTAAAAAAGAAGTCAACTTACATGAGATTTAGCTGAACAAACAAATTACTTGATACTAGCCACTTCATCACAATAACACCAGAAAATGACTTTTCACGCAAGCATTGAACATCTCTACCATCGTGTTTAGGTAGCTCGTAAGGCAGGTTGCCAAAAGAAGTCTGATTTTTTTCTTCCCTGATAAAGAATTCTGAAATTTTTCTTGCATGGTTATTTTCATCCAGCTAGTTCAAACAGCAATAAGTGATGTCAGTTTTATCCTTTATTTTTATTTTTTGATCTAAAATATGAAAGCACATTCAAAATAATCCATCTTATATTCACAAAATACACCCCACACAACGTACGTACGTACGTACGTGCATGCATACATAAAGCATCATTCTGGCAAATTAAAATCGATACTTCTGATATCAACACAAAAGGGGCAAAACATATTAACTAGATATTCAGAGTTCCGAGTAACTGATTCAAGGGGCTCAGTGAGCTTCTAATATAAACGCAACCCATACAAAGCTTAGAATAATATCCTTATTCCCATAAAATACAGAGAATACCCCAGAATCAAACTGCAGCTGGGCCAAGCACCACCAATGAACTATAAAGAATAAAATAAATTAAATGAAAATAACCGACACAACATTTTTCTACGCCTATCAGTGTCTCTCAAAATTGTAAAGCCACATTCGGCCATTCTGTGAGGAATCATTTCAAGTTCAGTCCTGTACATGGAAAAGAATCACTTTTCAGCTAAAGCTGAATCAAAAGCACAAGGATATTTAGATATCAACAGTTAAGCTTGGCGGCACAATCACGTGCAAATAAAAATATCAAGGCGAGGAAACAAAGCCATACAGTCAAGTCGCCTTAGAGAACTGGTCCCATTGGTGGAAAAAAGCATTGTTTTCCTCTCTTGCCCTGATGACGACAAAAGTTCTTGCATCCTCTCTGGCCAGTCCGAATTCAATATGCGTTTAAAGTCTTCCACTTCCCTGCGTCCAAAGGTACCGTGCAAATAAGATTTTAGTGTGCTATTTTAATAGCACGATAGTGCAAATGTGTCAACGTACTTAGCTGGCATCATCTATAACAGAATAACTAGTTACAGGGTAGTTATAGTAGTTAGAATCTTGTATAGACAAAGGACCCATAGGAAGGACCTACGTACTGCTGCTGACAAATCTGAATAGTAGTCAGATATCTGTCCTCTCTCAATAATTTGATATCAATCTGGTATCCGGACCTCTTTTTGGCCACTTGGTGCCAGGAACTTGATCACAACAAGAGAAATGGGGAAAGTTGAGTACGGGCTCAACTATAACACCATCATTGAGTAGATGCGAGCAATAATGGAGAACAACACACGAGAGAAAGGGGAGATGCTAGATGTGACGTCTTGAATTGAGGCGTTCACAAGAGCAATGGACTTCAGTAGAGGCTCTACTATCACACCATCTCGGAAAGAATCAGGAAACACTTGAGTCACAGATTAGATGCTGAAATGGTTGTGTATTATTGGTACTATATTGCAGACTTGAAATGAAGTGTGAGATAATTGATAAGCCTTTGGCGAACGTGTTGAAGAAAAATGAAGCCTTCAAATGGAACCCAGAGGCTGAGACCCTTCACCAAACCTAAAACGACTATGACATCAATGCCTGCCCTAGACCTTTCAAAATTTCAACAGCGTTCTGTGATGGAAACCTGTGCATCAAGAAGTGGTCGCGCGGCTGTCTTATCATACGAAGGGCACCTTACAGCCTTTGCAAGCAACCTTCTCTGTCCAACCTTTTTTAGTGGAATGACCTCAAGGAGGTTAGGAATTTTGACCAAAATTGTAGCACATACTGAAGGTTTAAATACGAAAATATATCTATTCCAAGGTTGATACAACCACTCCCATAAGCACATATGGTCACATTTGGCTACGGATTTCATTAAAGTCTTGACAAAGTCGCAGTCTAAAACTACAATTTTAGGGGTCATGTATAGATTTAGTAGGCTGCCCATTTCATTCCACTTGGACCCTCATATACAGCAAGAGTTAGCTCAAACCTTCATGGACAATGTAGTTAAGTTGCATGGTTCTCTTATGAGCAAAGTCAGAGACAGAAATCCCCATTTTCTGGAATGATTTGTAGAGAATTATTCAAGCTGCATGAGTTCCAATTGCGGTACTCTTCTTCCTCTCAGCAACAAATTGATGGAAAGATGGAAGTGCCACATAGAATGTTGGAATGTTGCTTGAGGTGTATGACTAGAGGTTTTCCCAAGCCATAGGCAAAATTGCTTCCTTTGGCTAAATTGTGATACAACAAACACATCTTACCACTTAGCTATAGGCATGACAACCCTAACCAACTTCCTTCTTGGCTGGTGAATCAAGCAACGAGGTAGTGACCAGAAATTTTATAGCCAACAAGTTACGATTCAGACACATGAGCACCATATTGCAAAGGCTCAAACATATTGCAAAGGTTCAAAACAGAATGGTGCAGTAGGCTAACAAACAATTGAGACGGAGTTTACAGTAGAAGACTTTGAAACTTCGACCTGTCAAGAGGAACCTCATCTATTACTCTCTTCACAAGCCTTCAACCAAGCATTGCCTTATCCATTCATTAAAAATAAACAAGATGAAGGCTGCATACAAGCTTCAATTACTAGATGATTCAAGAGTGTACATTGTTTCGCTTGTCTTGTGAAACATGTTGGAAATAGGGCCAGTAAGCACAAGGCTAGTAAGTGGGTGATTCAAAGGCAGCTCACGCTATAACATGAAGAAATAATGGCCAGGACGGTGGTCCTACTTCCGATGACAAAAGGCATTAGTCAAGTGGGAACATGCTAGATGGGAAAATCCTACCCTAGGAATATCTTCCTGTGCTTCAACACCAGTGCCAATTCCAGGAACAACCATAAAGATCAAGGGTCTATAGGGTGATTGATAGGTGTCCATTAGCCTCATGCATGGATGGAGGACGGAAGAACTATAAGAGGGTCCCATGTATTATTGAGAGATCTAAATAACAGTCACACATTCATTCTTTCCCAATATTATTCTAGTATCCCTAACTATCATGCAATCATCTATTCCATCAAATTATTATCCCGATTTACCTAGAATAAAATTCATAAATAAAAAGAAAGCAACGAAAAAGATCATCAATATGTTAGATAATAGAGTAAAAAAATTGTGAAATTAAATTATCATAATATATAAATTATTAAGTTAAAATAATAATAATCATGAGCATCACATAATGAGCAAAATCTTTGTATAGGCAGAATTTAAGCAACTCATTGTGAATATGACATCATACAAAAGATTAGATATCAGCTCACAATAGTACAAGGTAAAAACAGATGCTATATGAGTGAGATTTTACTATATTCAGCTTTTTGACATCTGTAAATGCACTGTAATGAATACAAACCTCACTTTATCATTTCAAATTTTATTGTTCATTGTCGTACCTTCCAGTCTGACAACATGAATGTCAACTCGTAATTTCACCTTCAACCAGCAATGGATAAAAAGAAAATAGAACGAATTTTAAGAGGACACAGTTTCATGATTCTACATTCTTGTTCTGTGCATCTTATATGATCCAGATAAAAGCTATTGAGCAATTTTAGTGACCATAAGTCAGAATAAAAGCTAACGAAAATTGTCTGAGTAAAGCACAGCACAGAGCGTTAGCTACACCTGTCAATTTTTTCCTGTAGTGCAGGATCAATCTCATCATCTATATCACCATCACCAAACTCAGCCTTATGAACAAGGGTGACATTCTCCGCATCATGTAAATTTGAGGTCTCGCCAATTCTATCAGCTTCAGCACTTTGGCATCTCACATCATGACCATTTGATTCCTATTCAGGATAAAAAAGGAAACAAACAGAATTTTCATGATGATTGTGAGCATTTATTGCGTTCATTTAGAAACAACATAAAACCAAAAAAAAAAATGTAAATTGAACAGCATGACCACAGAATATCTGACCTCCTTATTAAGTTCAGAAGTCTCCTTTAAAGAAGAATTCTTCTGTTGATCTTTTTTTCTCCGGTTCTTCTTTTTATTTTTGGAAGTTTTGATTCCCTTTGGATCTGTGATCGAATTCCAAACCCTCAGTGAGAGATGTAATAAAATATAAACCAGAAAAAAACACTAGGAGGCCCATAAATCTCAACAAATCCTCAAAGAAACTCAACGTATTAAAAATCAACTAAATGGCAAAGGCTTATACAATGCACATACATGCAGATGAGAAACAAAACCATCACTTTGCATACCGTGTCAAGCTCATTCAAAGATTCAATGAGAAAATGCCGTACAATAGTTGTAACACATAAGGTGACTTATTGTTGATTCAAAAGTTCTCTTTCACAAGAGTTCATGTGATTTATTTCCATGTGTTTCACTAAAAATTCAGACACAAATTCCAAAGTCCAAAATGTAACAAGTGAGCATATCAGAGATTGCAACTTTTAACTCTATAAACAATCTTTCCTTTAGAGGAAAGTTGCAGTTTAAAATCAGGCCAAACTGGTACAAATTCTGTTAAACACTTTAAAACTCCAGCATCAAAGCTGTGCTGAAAAACTCTCATGAAAGAAGGGGGCCCAATATATAATCAATATACTTTCACCTATTCCTCCCTAAATTTGGTGGAGAATTGTGTTTTTCTCATCAAAATGCTATGGTCTGCATGATGCTGTCAGTGTGATCATAGCCAACAGTAACATGATTATTTTTGACTCAAAGAATTCACTACAGTCATACTGGCTCGTCTTAACCCTTTTTCTTTGATAAAATAATGAATTGCACTAAGAAGAAAAATACGAATGAGTAGGATAGGGTCTTCTCCGAGATGAAGATCAAATACCACAATAAAACAAAAGATACATGCAGGGGGGGGGTGAGGAAGACTAGCTCAATCCACCTCTATCATTTCCATTTATAAAGGACAAAAGGTCATCAACTGATCGTTCATCTACATGTTCATCTGCATGCTCATCTTCAAGTTCAACATTCTGAAGCACAAGAAATAATTCTAATTAAAATCAAAATTCATACATTTTAGAGCAAAAAGTTTGTACAAGAATACATGTGCACGGTTACCAGCAACAAAAGTTCAATTCAAGATGAAATTCTCAAGTAAGGATAAGGATTACATTCAACAAGCACGTAAGCAACAAAGTAAGAAACAAAACTCCATCACCTTTAACCTTTCACGCTCTCTAAGCTCCTTCCTCTTCTTGGCATACAAACGGTTCAAAAGTCTGATCCTTGGATCATCAGTTGTGTTTTTCAAGGGCTCCAATTTTTCTTCCTGGAACAAAAGAAGAGGTGAGAAATGAAAACTGAAAATCAAAGAAGACCTATGTGGCATTTTAGTTCTCACAAGCACCAGACACCTCTGTAAGATCATCAGGCAAATGAAATATTTCACGTATCTCCTCAGGTGCTTTCCCTTCAATTATTCGAGCAAGTGCACGACTGGTAAGATCGACCAATGGCTTCAGCTGAAGACTGTCAGCAGCAGATGTCAACTCACACAGCTTTTTGCTGTCCATCCGAACAAATTTTTCATCAAAGGACTTCCGTTCCTAGAGAAGAAAACTACCCAAAAATAATCATACTTGACATTCATTGTTGTCAGCTCAATTACCCAAATAAATTAATAATAATAATAATAATAATAATAATAATAATAATAATAATAATAATAATAATCAAGCACTATAGAAATAGTTAGAACCTTGTTTGAGCGCCCTGCTACTTGATGAAATCGACAATAATCAAGAATTAAGCTTAACAAGGCAGGACTAACTCGTTGAGGAAGACATATGGCACAATTCTTGGATGATCCCATCCCTTTTTGTATTATTTCATGACACATAAAAGGGCAAAACATTGCGATTTCTTGTTCCACTTGTTGAACGGAACCATCAGAAATCTGAAGCCAGACATAGGCTTTTATCATCTGAAAATTAAAATTAGCACCAGTATTGTTTCAGTATCAATGTGAAAGAAGCAACCACAAAATTCCCTGGAGAGCACACCTCCTTAAATAAGAGCCTGACAATAGGGTATTTCCATATAAGGCAAGTTGATAAACGTTTTTAAGAAAATCACAGCTTCAACAAGGCTTTGGTTTCCCCAAAAAGCTAGATACAGGATCTTAGGCAGTCGTGAAAGTTATCACAGATCACACAAAAGATTGGTTTGGGCTTTAAAGAAAAAGCAACACAAGGGATTTGTATGCGCCATAATGAGAGCCTAGCATAAATGTGCACACTATCAATTTTAAATGCACGGTTCCAACATATAATTTTCATCCTTCAGAAAATAAACATGAAAATCAGACATAATCATATCACCACTAAACCAGTTCTTTTAAGATCTAAAAAATCAAGATATGTCACATTCTCATCTAATGGTTAAGACTCTCAAGTCTCACAAGTCAATAAAAACACAAGAAACAGACTTAAACTTCCAGATGTTTAAAATCTACATTACATTTGAGGTGGAAAGTATTTAATTGTGTAAGAGGACTCAAAATCAAATACCTATAAAAAGGGACATATGCATTAAGTTCCAAGACAAAATTAAAGTCACTTGTTGAAGTAATCATAATAGATTATTTGAAGTTTACTTGAAGTAAATTGCTGAACCAAATAAAATAAAATAACAAAATCAATGCACAGCCAAAGAACAATGAAATAATTAAATAAAGAAGGAAACATCAGAGTTGTATGACTTCCATGTAAATTTAACTACACGCACCAATGAACAGTGACTTATAGCAAAAGTGCCAAACCTCGGGTTTAATAACTGCCATGTCAATTTCGGACATCTGTATATTATTTGGTAAATAAAATTATGTGGCTATAGAAAGCTTCTTTTTGTCACAAGCAATATGCTCTGAAGCATGAATTTAAGTTGCAATTCCACGCAACCACTTAAGACGACCGCCCCAAAAAGGTTCAAGCAACATTGCCAAAATGTGCATGTTCCATGAGCAGGGTATCTGCAGAGATGCACAAATTTCTATGTCACGGAATGTGAGCCAATAAGAAAAACAGGAACAATCTTGTGCAAGAGTTTAAATGACTATGGTTTAGCACCTTTGAAATTCAAAGTAATGAATGTAACATTAAAGATAATAAGCCAGCATGTCTGCAAATTAAGATATGACAAGTACTCTACTACTCCAAATTGAAGATAGTAAGATTTAGTTTTCACCCAACATACTTAGCTTTATAACTATAATTTAGAAATAGAATAGCTGCTTTATAGCTAGAATTCAGAATTAGAATAGCAATTGTAAATATATTGTTCATGTCTGATAGATGATTGTTATTGTGACAGAGAGGGAAGAGAGGAAGAGAGTAGAGAAAGAGGAAGAAGAAGAGAGACAGATAGAGAGTTAAGATGAGAGAAGAGAGAAGAAAAGAGAGGCTAGATGTTCTGGATAATACTCGGGATTCTCATTAAAGGAAAAATCATATCACCACACAATCTGAATTACAAGTAGGCATCTATTTATAGGCTATGCTCCTATCCACTAATGACTACTACGTATTAACTAATTTTCATGAACTAATTTTACAGCATCTTTTCCCCTCCCTCGCATTTATTATGATTATACATCAAAACCCCCTCCCAAGAGACCCTTGCCCTCAAGGGTCATGTATAGCAACAAAAGGGTACACTTTAAGAATTAAACAAAAGAATGTAGGCACTAAACTCTGAAAACTGCTGCTAATTATTACTGTTAGGTCCATGCAAATGATATTGACCTTTTTAATTGACCTATGAATCCATGAATTGATCATTGATGATAGCTGGCATCTACCCATGAGACAATACATGCAATACCCACTTAAGCTGGAGCGTATCTGTCTTCCACCCATGCTTCCACGTGTATAGACCCCCAGAGAAACCCACTGAAGCTTCAAAGAGATATGTGCCAACTGTTTGGTTGAACTTTTTACTTCAGAACACTCAACCACCTGTCAGATCCTGGAGCTTGACACACCTTACACTCACTTGTCCTTGCTGTTTCGGGAGTTCCGCCCAAGTTCTGCAGCTTTGAGAAGTTTAGAATCTTTAAATGTGTCTGGAGCACACATGTTGATGAGAAGACAAAAGTGGGCAGAAATGATGGGGCAGACAGCAACAATGCCTTTGGAGGACCCAAAAAAAAAAACTGCAACAGGGAAATCAGAGAAGACAATGGTGATGATGGCAACCCACTTACCCTTCTTAAGCTTCCCTCAAGCACCTCACCAACATGTGGAGGCTGGGTTTTCAAGTGAAAATTGTGATGACATGAGATATAGGTTGCACAAGTGCCACAAGCCTCTCCAACCTCAAGTAGTTGTTCTGTCGGATGCCTTTGCACTATCAACTCTGACTTGCAATGAACAAAACTAAAGGGGCAACCTACAACGAGATTTGGGGACCAGGGACAGATACACAAGGGGGCAAGCACATGATATAAGTTTTCTTTGTAAAATGGGTATTTTTTATTTATACCACATGTGAAAATTAATTCCCCCCCCCAACTTTCTTGTAATCTTTTTTTTATGGCGCCCCCAGGTATTCATTTCTAGATCCGTCCCTGCAAGGGACTATGTGCAATTTTGTTCCTCATCCTCAAGCAAACATCGAGAACTCTTCTTTGATTTCTTGTCACTTCCTGTGATTCTATCATGTTGAGGCATTTAAAGGTTAACGACGAAAATGATCAGCCTCCACCTTGAGAAGCCTGTGTGAGACTATAACAACAATATTTCTTGCATGCGGGCAAGACTTCTTGCTTCCAATAATACAAGTGGCCTGAAGAGATGCACTAACTTTGCAATTTCTGGCTTGAGCCCATCTACAAAGCAAGCACCAAATACTTTTCTGACATTTTCAATCGAATGGAGTGGATGCCAAAAAATCCATTCAATTCTTCCACACCCACCCCACTGACGAAGCCACATTTGGTTGTCATTCAAATTCTGGAAGGAAGGGCGTATCATGGCCAAGGATAGGCTGGCTCTTATGCCGCTGATAGATGATTGTAATTGTGACAGAAAGGGAAGAGAGGAAGAGAGAAGAGGAAGAAGAAGAGACTTAGAGAGAGAGAGTTCAAAGGAGAGAAGGGAGAAGAACAGAGAGGCTAGAGGTTCTCGATGACACTTGGTATTCTCTTTCATGGGAAAGTCATATTACCACACAATCTAAATTACAAGTAGGTATCTATTTATAGGCTAGGCCCCTACCCGCTAATGGCTACTAACTAATTTTTATTCACTAATTTTACAACGTCTTTTCTCATCACTCACATTTATTATGATTATAAATCAATGTCACAAGATGATACTTTCAATAAGTTGTTTGAGAATCTTTTAACAATTGATTACTTCACCCCCGAGGCAAACTAATAAAGGAGTGCCTTGTGGAAAATTTAAAAGCCACCTTAGGCAGTAAGCTTCTCTAGAACAGTCATCTTGATAAGAAGTACGCTGTTGGCCACCTAATGTGCTTCTCTGAACTTGCCATAACAACCCCCATTTCCATAATCAAGAATCTCAGTAATGTCCTCACTCCTCAGCACACCCAAAGCACTCCAGGCAGGATGCTAAGGATCTTGAGAAAAAACCACAAGGACCTTCAGGAGAAAGAATATTCGTTCAGAACCACCTCAAGGTACTCATTTCTGCCATTCTCGAGATATTTGATCTTCCCTGCAGCCTAAATTCTCCTTACACCACTCTTCTTACCAAAATATCTCATAAAGTTAGATTTAAGGAGACATTTATTTTAAATAACCATACATCACAGTTGGTTACAGGTAGTCAGGTGCCAACTAATACTTTAATTCTTTGGAATTAACCAATTAAATTCTTTTATGAACAAGCAAATAACTTAACAATCAGAAACCATATCAATTTTCCAAGTTTGCAATACTCATGTTTCCTCTAAGAAAGGACTCGAATTGTAATTTTTAGTGACTGGATCTGTCAAAGAACTCAGGAGGGAAAACAAAAAACTATGGAATTGTTCTTGAAAATAATCTAAGGTTGTAAAGCCATTGCTAGTTTCTCCTGCACTCAGAAGCAGACACAAGGACTTCTTATAACATGTGCCCGTAGTATTAAAACCACCCATGACAAATCCACGTGGTCTTTACAGAGGTTAAAGAAGAGCTCTTGATCATTCTTATTGCATCACAGTAATCACTAAAATCCTCTTCGTCTATCAACCAAATTTCCAGCAACCGAAAAGAATTCAATACAAAAAATAAAAGAAGGAAAAAGAATGGCCAGACAGCCCATAAATCGTATGAGTATGGGTAAAATTGACACGCTTCATCTCGTTCTATTGATGCAATACATTCAAGCCATGTATGAGTATGCAATGGAAAGAAATTGGTAAAGGGATTTGCAGCGCTTACGTGAGTTGTGGGCCTCTTAGAGCAGAAAAACTAATTGCACAAGGGAAGCTTTGAAATGGAGAGTATTGGCGTAGTCGGAGATGGCAGAAAGGATAGAAGAGAGAGAATTTTTATTTCGACAATGAAAAAATGTGAATAAATAAAAGAGAGAGGAAAAGAAAGAAATGGAGAACGTTGGTAGAAGCAAGAAACGGAGAGATAGAGTGAGAAGGAGTTGGAAATCTGTGTCTCAGAACTTCACACTTCAGTTGGAGTCGCTGTCAATGGCGGCCGAGCGTCGAAACGAGGAGGTTCCGTGAAACGACGTCGCACAAGTTGAACTTAAATAGGCTTTTCCTTGGGCCAAAGCCAAAGCAAGGAAGGGCTAAGGATCATGAGACTACTGTATAAAATTGTTTTTATTTTATTATTTTAAAAATTAATATTTTATAAAATATATTTTGCAAATAAAAAATAATAACAATATAATATTTCATGGGTTTTGGGTGATTCTTGAACTCCAATTTTCATGTCGGTTTTGCTGGTGTTTTAAATTTTATTTTGAATCATTTTTTTTTTCAAGAGTTTATAAACCTATTTGTTATCGCCCTACACATTAATCAAATTTTTTTGGATAAAAACTATACACGTGCCTTGTCATGTCATGTGGCATCTTAGTTAAATGCCAGTTTTGCCCTTGAAGTAATTGTTTAGGGACAGCTAATGTTAAGAGAAACCTAACCTCATCTGTCATGCCATTAACTCATCACAAACTTTAAAGTAGATTCAATATATCACATCATTTACGATTTATTTAATAAAAATATAACATTTAAATGATATTAAATATAAATTAATTTTAAAATTAATGATAGTAAAAAAAAAGTAAGAAATTAAATACACATTTTGTTATAAAAATAAAATCCTTTAAAATAATTTCATACAAAATTTTAGTTAGATGACTTTAAGTATTTTAATTGAATAAATTATAAATAATATAATACGCCAAATCTATTTAAGAAATTCTCTCACAGACAAATGTTAATTTAAGTAAGTCATTCCCACGCATATGTACACGTGGCATCCTAGTGGCTGCCCAATTAAACATTAAAAAATTCCTCTTTTAGATCACAATCAAAAATTAAATTATAAAAATTCCTTCATTTGTACATTTGGTAGTCTAACTCAAATTTAAAAAAAAAATTCCTTCATGTATATATTTAACAGCCTACAAAGCCTTATAGTTATTGTAAGAGAAAGCAAATGCTTGTTTGCAACTAAGCAAGGTTTTGAGATTAAGGCAATGTAGGGAAAGCAAGACATTAAGATTGAGAGAGTGAGGGTACTTAAAAAAAAAAAAAAAAGTCTGGCTACCAAGTATACAGATGGAGAAATTTTTTAATTTAATTTCTAACTATTATATGATTGAGGAATTTTTAAAAAATTTATGACACTATACGTACACACACATAGTATCCACTAACTTAAATTTAATGTTTGAATGACAAAACACATGCGGTTAGGTTTTTTAATGTTTAAATAAGAAAATGACTTAAAATTAAGTTTAAAATATTAGCTACTCCTAAACAAATACTCCAAGAATACGAGTGACATTATTAAATGGGTTAAAGTGAAAAGCCACCTCAAAAATATTGCATGAGGGGCAATTAGTATTTTTAATTCTTAAAAAGTGCAATATTTCCCCTGACCTTTCAAAAAAAAAAAAAAAACAATGCCCCAATCTCAACGGATTATATTTATTGATAGTGAATGAGTTATATTTGACTCTGAAAGGTTTTGTTGGCTAAGCACTTGGCATATGTAGCATCCATGTGCTTGAGGGAAATAAAAATCAGCAAACCACGACCAAAATAAAAAGAAAAAACCAAATCTAAAAACCAAGTCTAAAATTTAAAAAGGAAAGAAAAAAGGGATGGTGATGGAGCTTGGATTTGAGGAAATGGAAAAGGCTGTCCAGTATGGGTGTGAAAGGAGATGCAAGATGGATATTAATGAAGTGAAGAAGGCGATGAAAGTAGCGTTAGGGGAAAGAGTTTAGAGGAGGAAGTAGGGAGACAAGTATCAGGCAAGGTTGGAAGCAGAGGATTGGGGATTGGAAAAAGGGATGACGAGGACAATGAGGATGATGGTTTAACAATGGGTTTCGGGCCATTCTCCAATGAGGTATTTCGTTGATCTGAACGCCAAGATCAAATTTTTGTTTACCCTCCTTTTATTTTCTGGGTAAAAATCCTTTTATTTTCTTTCATCGCATTGATCTCACGCATCACTTTGAAGAAATGAAACACAAAGGGTGGCGATATCATTAACCACTCAAAATCCAAAGCCATTTAGTCAGTCTAGATCATCTAAGCATGAAGTCCATATCCTTCTTTTGGTTTTTCTCTACTTGGCCATAGTAATCTTCTTATGACTTCAGATTCACCCATCCTATATAAAAATCAAACCAAACCCTCAACAATATTTTTTGGTCTTGACCGAACTTCAATATTGGAACTGGAAGAATCTTCGACATGCAAGGTCCATCGACCCTGACAATTTCAAGATGCAGGGTTGGCTTGGTAGTTGTGTTTTTTAGATGTGATTTTTTTTCATTTTTGTTCAAATATTTTGTTCTAGTTCAATGTTCTTGATTTGTTGTGTCTGTTTGGTATTGCTTCCTTGTTCATGTTGACCAAGGATTGGGTTGTGATGAGGAAGTAGAGCCAATATATCTGATTCTTCCTCTTTTTTAATTTTTATTTTTTTTATAATATGACATGTAACTGCCAATTATATACTTAGATTTCAATAAAATAAAAAAAAAAAGATGTGGATGACATGTGGACATGCCACCTAAACTTAATAAAATCAATTAATAGTCAAACGTTTACTTCTATTAAAATTAGGCAACATTACATTATTTTTAAATGGTGAATGGCATAGTGTACTTTTTAAAACTTTAAGATATCAATAACACCTTATGAAAAAAAATTCAAGAGTGAATTTATACCTTAACCTTTATTAAATTCTAATTGGGCATCCATTAAAATGCCACATAGAGTGTTGCGGGTACAATTTTTTTGTTTAAAAAAATTGGTTAACAAGCGCATTAACAACATCGTAGAAATGGATTTGTTTTTAAATGTTTTAGGAGAGAAATGATCCAAAATCAAATTCAGGATACCCACAAATCTGACATGAAAACTTCAAGAAAAAAAATGACCTCTAACTCATTTTTTTAAATTGCTTTTTTAACTATAAAACATTTTAAAAAATTGTCGGCAATTTGTTGTTATTTCTATGGAATGGTGTCCAGTCCATGTAATGATAATATTAATATATCCTTTTTCATTAAAAACTTATATGTGGACAATATTTGTTTGATGTTAATCTAGGTAGAGGAGAAACAAGCAATAATAGTAGAAGGACACTATATCTTAATTCAAAATCTCAAGATTTAAATTTATACAAGTTTCTATCTTTTAGGGTTAACCCTATTTTATGGGCTTTAAATGGTGTGATACCCACAAATCCTTGTTATAGTTAGGCCAGTCTCATTTTAAGACTCACATGTGTGCGAAGTAATGGACTTACAAGCCTCAATTAAAACTAGGTTTTAGTACCATTTGTTAAGAATGAGGAGTGATTGCCAGGGAATGAGGGAGAGGAGAAACAAGCAAGATTAGCTAAAAGATGCCATGTCTTAACTCAAAACCTCAATGCTCAATCTTTCTCTTTTACTTTATATTAGTTATTAAATTTAAATTTATCCGATATAAGACTTCTTACATTGGCATAACTCTACTCATATTTGAATAACATAACATTTCATGTGAGAAATTTAGGCAAGAATAGTGAGAAAATATATTCCGTGAGAAAGAATTATTGTTCACTCCAATTAAAGATGTGGCTTAATATTAAAAATTTAAACTTCATACTTTGAATAAAGTCATATTCAATAAAAGAATACATGTACATAGATTATCCAAAAGATAAAAAGGAATTCATGCACGTGAAAATGGGTGATTCATCTTAATTAACCACCATGATTGATAGCTTTATGCAATTAACTGTTGCCCAAGAATTACATAATATTATTTTGGCTTAAAGACCATTTTCTCTCCTAATTTTTTTTCAGGAATTCTAAACACCCTATATTAAAGAGTAGGGCAATTCCCCTTGAACAATTTTTACAAAAGCAAAACCATCCTTCTATCAAAGACCCATCAATTTCTTTGTTATCTATTGATGTGAAATAATTGTAAAGCCCACACATTGTGATAACAAAGCATTTTGACCATATGATGTGGGCTACAAGAGTTGAAAGTGACAGGACAAAGCTTGATTTTAGTAACGAAATGGCAACAAAATGAATCAAAATACCTTGCTAACATTGTTTGTTGGTCCCATAACTATTTCACATTAGCAAATGATGGATCTTTGATAAAAGGGCGATTTTACTCCTAAAAAAATTGTTTATAAGTGATATTGCTCCACCTTTTAATACAAGATATCAGGCACTCTTGGAAAAAAAATTAAAAGAAAAAATGGTCTTCAGGCTTGTTATTTTTGTCACTCTTGAGATGTGGGATCTTTAAGTTAGAATAGATCACTTGTTAGATAGTTTTATAATCCCTCCATAGATAATCTCCATGGTGTTGGAATTATACTCTAGAAAATACAATTACCTCTTATACAGTTTCTTTTCATCTAGAAATTGTTGCATCTATCTTTATCACTTTTAAAATGGGGAGAATTATGTTAAAGTCCTATATTAAGAAATTAATTACTATAAGGTTTATTGACAACTGAATTAAAACCATTGACAACTAATTGCATTGTCAATAACCTTAATTCAATTATTAATCGACCTTGTAGTAATTACTTTTCTTATGTAAAACCTATATGTAATTCTCCTTTAAGATATTGAAAGCTCATCACTTGAATCTAAAAAAGAAAGCTCATCACTCGAACATCTTCTTGACCTTTTGGGTGATAGATCCCCAAGACACTTGACTATCTTTTCATCTCATATTCTTATATTAAAGCTATATATTGCATGGCGCTTTGTCTATTCGGTTAGCTTCTCTTGAATAGCAGGACATTATCAATTGGATTTCTACTATATTCCCTTTTGAACACTAATCCCAACCAAGGGTAAGCACTTGACCAGAACAAGAGATATGGGGGGAAGTTGAGAAGAGGCTCAACTTTAAATCCATCATTGAGTATATACAGGAGTCAGGGGAGATGGTAGATGTAATATCTAATCTCGTGCACATGGATGGATTGTCAGAATGTATGCACTTATACGCACAAAATTAGACAACCTAAAGCCTTTCATGATAACATATATGCATATAAATACAAAATATGTATACACACAATATATATCTATATCTTATATATATATATATATATAAACAAATATTACACCTTTCTGACAACCTAAAATCAATATTTCTGATATCAACACAAAAAGGGGACAAAATATATTAACTAGATATTCAGAGTTCAGACAGAGTAACTGATTTAAAAGGCTCGGTGAGCTGCTGATATAAATGTAACTCATACAAAGCTCGGAGAATAATATTCTTATTCCCATAAAGTACAACAGAATACCCCTAGAATCAAATTGCAACTGGGCCAAGCACCACCGGCGAACTCCAAAGAATAAAATAAATTATAATAACTGACATGAAACACTTTTCTACGCCTATCAGCATCTCTCAAAATTGTCGAGCCGCATTCGGCCATTCTGCGAGGAGTCATTTCCACGAGTCCAGTCCTGTACATGGAAAAGAATCAAAGTTGTGTATAACACGACCACAACCAACGAAATATACATGGAATCCTATCTCTCAGGAACATAGAAGCATCAGTTAAAAGTGCTAATGCTAAAGTGCCAAATTACATACCGAAAGTCTTTAATCCATGAAGTTCAAGAGCTTTTTACGATAATACCATCTCTCTATTTAGGAATATTCAAAGATTCATTAGGCCATACTCAGAAGGTAAATATATAAAATCGCCCAGAAACAGCAATAATGACACGTCAAGATGTATAACTAGATCTGGAAAAGAAAAACAGATCTATAGGTAGGGCATAGTATAACGCAGTGTCACTCTAGACCCGACACAGGAGTGTAGAGTACAGACTAATGTGCACAATTTCAGAAACAATGCTAAACCATGTCATCAACTCAAGTAGATCAAAACCTAGAAAGGAAAGGGAAATGAATATTGAAAAGGAATAGGAAAGCAAGGATCAAAGTAATCTATGTACCCAATCACTTTTCAGCTAAAACTGAATTAAAAGCACAAGGATATTTAAGATCTCAACAGTTAAGCTAGGAAGCATAATCACGTGAAAATAAAAATATCAAAGCAAGAAAACGCAAGTCATACAGTCATGTCGCCTTAGAAAACTGGTCCCATTGGTGGAAAAAAAAATTGTTTTCCTCTCGTGCCCTGATGAAGACAAAAGTTCTTGCATCCTCTCTGGCCAGTCTGAATTCAATATGCGTTTAAAATCTTCCACTTCCCTGCAACAAAAGGTACCATGAAAATAAGATTTTAGTATCTTATTTAAATAGCACGATTGTGTAACAGAATAACTAGTTAAAGTAGCTAGAATCATGCATAGACAAAGGACCTATAAGGACATATGTGCTGAGAGATCTGAATAGTAGTCATACATTTGTCCTTTCTCAGAACCCTTTATGGCCCCTAGGAGCCAGGAACTTGATCACAAAAAGAGAAAAAAAAAAATTGTTGGGGGGGGGGGCGAAGATGAGAGAATAGGCTCAACTTTAACACCATCATTGAGTCTATGCGACCAATAATGGAGTATAACACAAGAGTTAGGGAAAATGCTAGATGTAATGTCTGTGCATGAGACATACATGATGGATGTGGCATCAAACATGTATCACCTGATGACCAATGGGAATTGGGACACCATGGGGGTGTCATCAAGCATGCTCAACAGTCAAGCTTCTCCCCAATTTGGGTCCCATAATAGGATGCATCATCTTGTTGTGAGGCCACCTAACTCATTCCCAACTGGGAAGTTTTATATCGGTTATAGAAGGCTCAATGAAGAGATAATCAAGAACAAATTCATTATCCCCATTGTAAAGGAATTGGATTAGTATAGGTTGCCGTCAGATAAGGATGAAGAAGGAAGATACTCGATGGCCAAAGTTGCTTCCTTTGGCTAAATTGTGATACAAAAAACACATCTAACCACTTAGTTATAGGCATGGCACCATATCCCAACCCTAACCAACTTCCTTACTTGGCTGGTGAATTGAGAAACGGGGTAGTGGACAGAAACTGCACAGCCAAACACAAATTTGAGATGGAGTTCACAGTAAGAGACCAGGTTTATCTAAAACTTAACCCCTTCAGAAGGAACCCCACTCGTTACTCTTTTCAAAAGCCTGCAACTAAGTATTCCGTGCCTCATCCAGTCATCAAGAAAAGTAGTGAAGGCTGCATGTGAGTACAATTACTAGATGATTCCAGAGGATACATCATTTCCCTTGTTTTTGTTGTCAAAGAAAGAAGCTGAAAATGGGCCTCCAGTAAGCAAAAGCCTGCTATAAGTGGATGATTCAAACGCAGTTCCTGCCATACAAACAACAACAACAACAACAAGCCTTTATTCCACTAGGTGGGGTCAGCAACATGAATTGCAAGACGCCATTATGCTCTATCATTTATCAAGTTTTTAGGAATATTATTAATTAAGAAATAGCATTCAACAACTTCCAAGAGTGTTCTCCTAGGCCTTCCTTTACCCCTCTTAATCAGGCTCAAAGTTATATGTTCCACTCTTCTCACTGGTGCCTCCCATGGTCTTCTTTGCACATGCCCAAACCATTTCAACCGATTTTCTACCATTTTTCTTCAATAGGTGCTACCCTCACTTTTTCATGTACGTGCTCATTTCGAATTTTATCTTTACGTGTATGTCCGCACATCCATCGTAACATTCTCATCTCTGTTACTCCAACTTTAGTTCCTGCCATAGCATGAGGAAATAATAACTAGGAAGGTAGTGCAAAGAAGGAAACATCCCAGTTCCCACCCATTAACAAAAAAGTGGGAACATGCTAGATTGGAAGGTCTTCCTGCACTTCAACAGTAGTTTCCTCACTTCAACACTAGCACCTATTCCAGGAAGAACCTTTAAGGTCAAGGGTCTCTATAGGGTGACTGATAGGTGTACATTAGCCTCATGTATAGATGGAGGACCTATAAGAGCAGGCTATGAATTCTTGAGAGATCTGAATAAATCATATATTCATTCTTTCCCGATATTATTCTGGCATCCCTAACAATCATGCAAACATCTATTCTATCAAATTATTATCTTATTTTACCTAAAATGAAATTTATAAAAAAGGCGAACACACCAATAGGGAAACCAACTAAAAAAATGTGATAAATATATTAGATAATAGGGTAAAAATAAGATATGAAATTAAATAATTGTAATACAATAAAGCATTAAATTAAAATAATAATAACTGCGGGCATCAGAGACTGAGAAAAACCTTTGCATAGGGAAAATTGGGCCAACTCAATGAACATATATAACATTGAAGAGAAAACCAGGTACCAGGCTGCAAAAGTACAAAGTAAAAGCAGACGCTGCATGTGTGACATTTTATTATATTCAGTTTCGTGACATCTGTAAATGCACTGTAATGGATACAAACACCACTTTATCATTACAAATTGTATTTGGTCATTGTCATGTCTCCCAGTCCCACAAGAAGAATGCCAACTCGTAATGCCATGCTCAACCAGCAATGGATAATATGAAAACAGAATTAATAATCACAGCACACAGTTTCATAATTCTAGATTCTTGTCTTGCGCATACCATATGTTCTAGATAAAAGCCATTGGGCAATTTTAATGACCACGAGCCAGAATAAAATCTAATGAACATTGCCTGACTAAAGCATTGCACAAAGAATTAGCTCCACCTGTCAATTTTTTCCTGTAGTGCAGGATCGATCTCATCGTCTATCTCACCATCATCAAACTCAGCCTTATGAACAAGGGTGTCATTCTCCGTATCATGCAAATTTGAGGTCTCACCAATTCTATCAGCTTCAGCACTTTGGCATCTGATGTCATGACCATTTGATTCCTATTCAGGAAAAAAGGAAAAACAGAATTTCAATGATGATTTTGAGCATTTACTGTGTTCAATAAAGCACAACAGAATACAACCCAAAACAATAAATTAATTAAACAGCAAGACAACAGAATATATACACTGACCTCCTTAAGTTCAGAAGTCTCCTCTAAAGAAGAATTCTTCTGTTGATCTTTTTTTCTCCGGTTCTTCTTTTTATTTTTGGAAGTTTTGATTCCCTTTGGATCTGTGACGGAATTCCATGCCCTCAGTGAGAGACGTAATAAAATATAAGACGGGGAAAAAAATAGAGGCTATAAATCCCAACAAATCCTCAAAGAAACTGACATATTCAAAATCCACTAAATGGCAAAGGCTTATATAACATGCGCACAAGGAGATGAGCAACAAAAACCATCACTTCGCATACTGTGTCAAGGTCATACAATAGTCTTTATCATAATAGTACTTGTTGATTCAAACGTTCTCTTTCATTGGAGTTCATGTCTATATAATTTATTTCCATGAATTTCACTAAAACTTCAGGTCCTAGAAACAAATTCCAAAATCCAATATGTAACAAGTGAGAATGTCAGTGATTGCAACTTTTAACTCTTAAAATATTCTTTCCTTTAGAGGTAAGCTGCAGTTTCAAAAAATGTTATGGCCAAACTGGTGTAAATTCTGTTTAACACTTTAAAACTCCAGCATCAAAGCCGTGCCTAAAACTCTCCAGAAAGAAGGGGGCCAATATGAATAACCAAAACACTTTACCTATTCTTTCCTAAATTTGGTGGAGAATGGTGTTTTTTATCAAAATGGTATAGTCTGTATGATGCTGTTGGTGTGGTCATAGCCAACAGTAACATGATTATTTTGGGCTCATACGGGATTTACTACAGTCAAACTGGTTTTCTCTTAGCCCTTCATTCTTTGATAAACTAATGATTTTTATTAAGAAGAAAAATACAAATGAGTACAACCGGGTCTTCTTCAAGGTGAAGGTTGAGCTTGAAAATCACAATAAAACAAAAGATACAATAAAAAAATCCACCTCTACCACTTCCATTTATAAAGGACAAAAGGTCATCAACTGAACGCTTATCTACACATTCATCTGCACACTCGTCATCAACTTCAACATTCTGAAACACAAGGAATAAATCTAATTAAAATCAACATTCATACGTTATAGGGCATGAATATTTGTGCAAGAGTACATGTGCACAGTTATCAACAACAAACGCTCAATTCAACATGAAATTGTCAATAAAGGATAAGGATTACATTCAGCAGTGTGACACATAGTAGCATGTGAGTTGCAAAGTATAAAACAAAACTCCATCACCTTTAACCTTTCACGCTCTCTAAGCTCCTTCCTCTTCTTGGCATACAAACGGTTCAACAGTCTGATCCTTGGATCATCAGTTGTGTTTTTCAAAGGCTCCAATTTTTCTTCCTGTAACAAAAGAACAAGTGAGAAATGAAAACTGAAAATCAAAGAAGATATAAGCGCCATACTTAGTTCTCACAAGCACCAGACACCTCTGTTAGATCATCAGGCAAATGAAATATCTCACGTATCTCCTCAGGTGTTTTCCCTTCAATTATTCGAGCAAGCGCACGACTGGTAAGATCAACCAATGGCTTCAGCTGAAGGCTGTCAGCAGCAGATGTCAACTCACACAGCTTTTTGGTGTCCATCCGAACAAATTTTTCATCAAAGCACTTTCGTTCCTAGACAAGAAAACTACCCAAAAGTAATCATCCTTGACATTCATTGTCGTCAGCTCAATTATCTCGCCTGAAGATAACAACACTAAAGTATTGTAGAAACAGGTAAAACCTTGTTTGAGCGCCCTGGTACTTGATGAAATCGGCAATAGTCAAGGATTAAGCTTAAAAGAACAGGACTAACTCGTTGAGGAAGACATATGGCACAATTCTTGGATGATCCCATCCCTTTTTGTATTATTTCATGACATATAAGAGGGCAAAACTTTGCAACTTCTTGTTCCACTTGTTGAATGGAACCATCAGAAATCTGAAGCCAGACATAGGCTTTTGTCATCTGAAAATTTAAATTAGCGCCAGTATTGTTTCAGTATCAATGTGGAAGAAGCAACCACAAAATTCTCTGGGGAGCACACCTCCTAAAATAAGAGCATGACAATGGGGTATTTCCATATAAGGCAAGTTGACAAATGTTCATAAGAAAATCACAGTTTCATCAAGGCTTCTGTTTCCCTAAATAGCCTAATATGGGATCTCAGGGAATCATGAAAGTTATCACAGATTACACAAAAGATTGGTTTTGGGTTTAAGGAGAAAGAAAATAAAGGATTTGCATGAGCCATAATGAGACTTAACATGCCTAGCATTATTTTAAAAAAAAAAAAAGTAATAAGGTGAGATTATAATTTTGGAAAGTAAAATGTGTTGCTTATGTGCATCAACGCAACTAATATTTGACAACTAGCAAGGAACGTATAAAGTAAAATGTCCAAGAAATACAGGAGTGCATATTTAATCACCACTGAAACTCCCCATTATTTAAATCAATCAACCATAAAAGCGCACACTATCAATTTTTAATGCATGGTCCCAACCTATAATTTTTCCTTAAGAAAATAAATAAGAAAGTCAGACATAACCATATCACCACTAAACCTATTCCTTCAAGATTTAAAACTCAAGCTATTTCATATTCTTATCTGATAATAAAAACTCTCAAGTTTCACAAGTCAATAAAAACACACAGGATATAGGCTTAACTTCCATGTGTATAAAATCTACTTGGCATTTGAGGTGGAAAGTATTCAATGTTGTAAGAAAACTCAAAATCAAAAAACTAAAAAAGGCACATATGCGTTAAGTTCCTAGAAGAAATTAAAGTCATTAGCGAAAGTAATGACAATAAAGTATTTGAAGCTTACAACAAATAAATTACTGAACCAAATAAGATAAAATCACAAAACCAATGCACAGCCCAGAAGACAATGAAGTAAAGAAGGAAACCCCAGACATGTATGACTCACATCAATAAACATTGACTTATAGGAAAGGTGCCATACCTCAGGTTTAATAATTGCCATGTCAATTTCGGACATCTGAAAATTATTCGGAAAATAAAATATGTGGCTTTAGAAAGTTTGTTTTTATTGCAAGCAGTATACTCTGAAGCATGAATTTAAACTGTGATTCCACGGAACCAGTTATGATGACCACCCCAAAAAGGTCCCAGCAACATCACCAAAATGTGCATGTTCCATGAGCAAAACGATCTGCAGGGATGCACAAATTTCTATGTCATGGAATGTGAACTGGTGAGCAAAACTGGCACAATTTTGTGCAAAGCGTTTAAATGATAATGGTTTAGCACCTCTAAAATTCAAAGAAAAGAATGTAAAATTGAAGATAAAAGTCAACACGTGTGCACGTTAAGAAATGATAAGCACTCTACTAATACTTAGCTTGATAACTATAATTCAAAATTAGAATAGCCGCTTTATAACTTTAAGTCAGAATTAGAATAGCAATTGTCAATATACTGTCCATGTCACATAAATGATACTTTTCAATATGTTGTCTAAGAATCTTTTGACAATTGATTACTTCACCGCCCCATTGGAGCAAAGCTAACAAAGAAGTGCCTTGCAGAAAATTTAAGAGCCACTGTTAAGAAAGAAATGAAAGAACACATGCGTATTTTATTCACTGGACGTATTGATCAGAATACAAGTAGGGTGTTTATACTTCACTACCCTGAAGGTACCACTTCAGTTAATAACACAAGTTTTATTTATTTCTTAACATCCACTAACTGGGAAAAAAACAGAATATCAATTCTCATTTACTCATCATACAGCATTTACACGTAACAGCCACCTTAGACATCCCTGGAACAGTCCTCTTGGTAAAAAGTATGTTGTTGGCCCCCTAATGCACTCCACGGTAATGTCCTTTCTCCAAATTGAATATAGTAAGTTTTAGTTTGCACCCAAAATACTTAGCTTCATAACTATGATTCAAAATAGGAATAGCCGCTTTATAGCTATAAGTCAGACTTAGAATAGCAATTGTCAATATACTGGTCATGTCACATAAATGAATCTTTTCAATATGTTGTTTAAGAATATTCTGACAGTTGATTTCTTCACACACACCCCCCAACCACTGGAGCAAAGCTAATAGAGAAGGTGCCTTGTATAAAATTTAAGAGCCACTATTAAGAAAGAAATGAGAGAAATCGTGCATATTTTATTCACTAGACGCATTGATCAGAGTACAAGTAGGGTATTTAACTATTTATACTTCACTACCCTGAAGGCACTACTTCTGTTAACAACATAAGTTGTTATATTTATTTCCTAACATCCACTAGCTGACAAAAACAGAATCTCTTTGCCCATTTACTCATCATATAGCATTTACACGTAGCAGCCACCTTAGGCATCCCAGGAACAGTCCTCTTTGGCAAAAAGTATGTTGTTGGCCACCTAATGCGCTTCTTGGGAATGTCCTTAGTCCTCAGCATCTAGGTTGCATAGATACGGGTATGAGTATTCGATACGATATGGCATGATACGGGAATACAGCAAATTTAAAAAAGTTTAGGATACGGGTACAGAGATATTTATAATATATATTTCAACATTTTATGATATAAGTATAGGTATTTTGATTTTTAAATAAGAATTTTTAAAATAATATAAAGATATTTATAGTAATTAACTAAAATATTATGTGATTTTTTCAAGTTTTTAAGTGATATAGTAAAAAATTATTGAAAAAAATCATATCACAAATGTTAGAATATGGGATACGTATGCAGAAGTATCCTACAAGTATCAGATACGTATCGGATATGGGTATGTTTACTTTTTTGAAGTATCCATGCTACATAGCTCAGCGTCCCCAAACCATTCCAAGTAGGATGCCTAGGATCTGGCAGAGAGGAAACCACGAGGACCTTCAGGAGAAAGAATACTCATTCAGAACCACCTCAAAGTACTACTTTCTGCCATTCTTGAGATATTTGATCTTCCCTGCAACCTAGATTCTCCTTACACCACTACTCTCACACTAAAATATATCATAAAGTTAGATTTAGAGAAAGAAACATTTCTTTTCAATAACTATACATCACAGGTGGTTACAGATGCCAACTCATGCTTTAATTCTTTCGCATTAGCCAATTAAATTCTTTTATGATCAAGCAAATAAATTCACAATCAGCAACTATATCAACTTCCCAAAATTGCAATAATCATGTTTCCTGTAAGCAAGAATTCTAACGGTAATTTTTAGTGACTGGATCTGTCTAAGAACAGAGGAGTAAAAATAGAAACTATGGAAGTCTTCTTGAAAATAATTTAGGGTTATAAAGCCATTGTTAATTTCTTTCTCCTGCACCAGGAAGAAAACACAAGGACCTCTCACAACTCATGTTCCCGTAGCATAAAAATCACCCCATGACTAATCCCCGTGGTCTTTACAGAGGTTGAGGAAGAGTTCTGGATCATTCTTATCGCATCACAGTCATAATAAACATCCTCTTTGTCTATCAACCAAATTTCCAGCAACCGAGACAAAAGTAATTCAATACAAAACTAAAGACAAAAAAGAATGACCAGACAGCCCATAAATCGTTCACAGGAGCTCACAGCCCACTAATAATGGGCATAATGAACACGCTTCATCTCATTCTATTGATAAAATCCATTCAAGCCTTTATGAGTATGCAATAAAAAGAAATTTGCAAAGAGATTTGCAGCGCTTACGTGCGTTATGTGCCTCTTAAAGCGGGATTGCAGATGGGAAGCTATAAAATGGAGAATATTGGCAGTAGTCGGCGATGATAGAACGGATAGAAGAGGGATAATTTTTATTTCGACAATTGAAGAAAATATGAAGAAAAAAAAAATTCACGAACGAAATGGAGAACGTAGTTAGAGATAGAGTGAGAACGAGAGCTGGAAATCCGTGTCTCAGAATTTTACACTTCAGTTGTCAATGGCGAGCGACGAGACGAAGAGGTCCCGCGAAACGACGCCGCACTAGGTGAACCCGATTAGGTTTTCCGTTTAGGGAAATACATGAAGTAGGGGAGCCATTTCCAACCCTCCCCTCCAAAACCAAACCAAACCCACCCTTAATTGACTTCTGTTTGCCAAATTTGATTAATTTTTTATTATGATTTTGAAAATTCTGCTGTTTGATGGTTAATTTTAGCAAAATATAATTATAGGTTAAAAATCATATGGCTTTCAACCCAAGCAATTTTTTAAAACAGGCACGAACAAGGCCAAGAGTCTACTATCTATTGCTAGTACTTTTTTTAATCTATGTAAGGCTTGCTTTTTAACTAAAAAGCACAAAAATTAAAAAAAATAAATAAATCATAATTTGGTGTATCCTTCTATTTTATTTTTTAGGATGTCGGGCTGTATTCAACAAGAAAATGACATATCCTTTTTCATCAAAAGAAAATGATATGTTGGTAATATTTTTTTCACCAGCAATTGTCCATGATATCTATTCCACATGAGAGGTTTAGTTTATTTATGTTTAATATTTTTTAATTAATAAATAATACGTAATGAGAATTTAAAAAAACATATATTGTATCACATTGATTTATTTGCTAATACTCATTCAATTAATTATTTAAAATACTTTTTACAACTATTTTTTCAAATATTATTACACCTTTAGATTTGCAAATCAATTGAGCTTAAAAATAAATGCGGCTGAATAAGCCAAAAATGTACGCAGGCCTGAAAATATTATGGAAAATACTTAATTGGAAATTAGATTTTTTATGTTCATAGATTTATATGTTTGGAGGAGAGTAACAGAATAAGTTAAATATTTATAACCTCCATTCCATTTTTTATTTATTTTCTTTAAATACATTGTATATATTTATTGTTCTTGAAATATAGAAGATTCGAACTGAATTTTGTTTGTTGCCAAAAAAATGAATTCTCTTAATAAATATATTAATGAATGTTTATATGCAATCCAAAATGGATCAACACATCAGGATAGACTAGCCTTGTTTCAACATCCAATAGAAATAATATTTGATTTGTAAATAATCGTTGAATTTTAAAAAGTTTGAAATCTAAAATTAAGATTTTTTTTACTCTAAGGGATTAAAAGTTTTGAGCAACCAAAAATATTTTTCGGTCTGGTTACAATCAAATAGGTCATTAATTTATGTCAACATCATCTTTCATTGAATTTTATATTAAAAAAATTTATATATTTAAGCTTATATATTCCAGGTTCTTGTTTTCAACCAAATTAAAACAAGTAAATTTTTTATAAATTATTTATTTAATAACAAACTTTTTTTATTGATATTGTTAATACATTAAAATTCACTTATATGAATTTAAATAGATAAAAAAATATTAAATATATAAGTCTTATTTTTTTTTTTTACATCTATCGATGTTCTTGTAGCCAAGCATGTAAAGGGTCAATCTTTACTGCAATTTGTAGGATGAGTTGGACCTTTTTGTTAATATATAATTATCTTTTTTGCATAAAGAAAGACAGTATGGAGAAAAATAGAAAAATAAATCATACAAAACTCTCATGAATTTTATTGCAATTACACAGAACTTTTCATCTTTAAAAGTTTCAAATCAACTTCCATAACTTTTTATATTTTTAGTACAAGATCCCCTATTACTATTTCTTAATTATCTTATTAATAAAATTTGCAATGTTATATTAAGAAAAGACATATACTCTTTTAGTGTTATTTATAAGGTAGAAAGAGAAGAAAAAATTTAATTCTATTTACAAGGCACTTGGTATTTTATAATACTTCTCTTTATATTTTTACTCTTATTAAATACTTTTAATAAAAATATCAGTAATGAAAATTAAGAATATTTATCAAGGGTTAAAGTAAAAACTTGTTAAATTTTAAGATAAAGTTAATAAGATTTAAGATTTTCCTTGATTTCGATAAAACATGTTGGAAGTGACTTATAAATAGGACTAAAAAATATAGTAGCTTATGTGGTATTCGATGTAAACTAATAATAATAATAATAATAATAATAATACATATGAAAAAATTTATAAAGCTATTATTAACTTGTATCAAATGCCACATAAGCTATTATGTGTCCTTTCTAGATATGATGTGATAATTTTTATTAGTAAGATAACTAAGAAATAATGGTAGTAAAGTATGTGAACAAATATATAAAATGTAAGTAAAGGTAATTAAAAAAATTTAAAAGTAAAGATGTTCTATAACTGTTTCAAAATTTAAAAGAATTATGTATGTTTTAATTTTTTTCGTAAGAAGAAAATGAGGAGTGTTGGGTGGGAGAAAGTAAATTGGGCCAAGCATGCCCAATTGAAAAAAAATGTCAATTTGTTAAAAAGTACAAGGTGCCATTTGGTCTAAAGATGTGAACCTATTTAACAAGCCTAGGCGCCTAGTGGCATTATTCTTCCTCCATCTATTAAAAAATATAAAACACTTTTTGTTAAATTTTATCTCTTAATAAGGTATTTATTTACCTTTACATTAACACAATTTTTTTATATTTATCTTTATTTAATAGGACATTTTACTTTAAAATAAATATAAAGTGATTTATGCATTAAAAATATTTTTTTAAAAAAATGTAATGATTACAACTTCAAACATTACAAATTTTTTACATTTTTTAATATTTAATTTTTTAAAAAATACTTTATATTTTGAATGGATGAAATATAAGTTATATTTTTTGAAAAAAAATCTTATAAGTCCTATGCATCAATTCTTTTAAAACTCTCTGCACCTTTTCTACTCTCTAGGCCAAAAAAAATACTTAATACACATAAATTTCACATTGTGAAAAGCAATGAAATTATACAATTCAATCATCTTATTCATTTAACTAAAGAACTATATGAACCAATGTTTTCCCTAATTCTGTAACAAGTCATAAAAATTATTGCAATGTTTAGATATATATGGACTTAGATTTGAGCTAAATTTATTATTTGAATAATTAAAAATATATGGATTTGACCAATCCAAATTTTACTTCAATTTCTTTATAATTTAAAATCCTTTTAAAACCCATATTATTTTAAACCCTAACTCAAACTCTTTTGTAATCTGACCTAAATTCATGAAGGCTTGATCGATCTGCCAATTGTTATTGGATTGGATTGTTGGAGTTAACAGAAACAAGCTGCCACTATTGATTTGGATTAGACGAACAATTTCCACCAAAACCAGACTAACGGCAGCGACCAAGACGAGGTGACTGACTTCCACCAGGACCAAACTAAGGCGATGACAGAGATCAAATGGCCAACTTTCTTTAGGACAAGACCGATCGTGATGATGGGATTGGCTAGCCGACTTCCATCGGGTCCAAGCAGATAACAACGACAGGGACCAGCCAGCCAATTTCCATAGGGACTAGATGAATGGAAACCATGGAGACTGTATAGTTGGCTTCCATCGAGACTAGATCAATGGCGATAATGAGGATCGGATGAACGACTTTCCATTGAAATTGGATCGATGACAATGACGGGAACCAAACAGGTAACTTTCCCCTAGGATCGGACCGACGGTGATGAAGGGGACAGGACAACCTACTTCTATTGGGATTGGATTGACGGCAACCATTTAGATTGGACTATGGACTTCCACCAGGACGTGACTGATAGCTACCATTTAGATCGGATGATTGATTTCATTGGAATTGAATGGCCAACTTTCACCAGGACCAGACTAATAGTGATGACAAGGACCCGACGACTGACTTTCACCGAGTGTAGTCTTGATAGAAGTCGGCCATCAAGTTCTGGTGGAAGTTGGCCATCCTACTCAATTGTCGCTATCGGTCTGGTCCCGCTGGATATTCTCAATTCAGTCTCAGTAGTCATCGTCGGTATAATCTCGATGCAAGTTAGTCATTTGGTCTCGATCATCGCAGTCGGTCCAATCCCTATGGAAGTTGGTCGTCCGGTCCTGGTGCAAAGCGATCGTCGGGTCCTAGTGGTCGTTGTCAGTCTAGTCTTGATGGAAGGAGGCCGTTCGGTCCTCATGGTAGCCATCAATCCTATCCTGGTGAAAGCATGGTTGTCCAATCTCTGTGGTCATCGTCGATTCAATGCTATGGAAGTTAGCCGTCCCATCTCGATCATCAATAGTGCTACAATCCCAATCACTTTGACTATCTGATCCTAATGAAAATTGGCCATTTAGAACGTGAACTTTAACTAATCATCCAAGTTTCTTTTAAATTTAAATATATAATTTGAAATTTTACTTTAGATCCAAATAAAAAATTTTAATATTATAATTTTAAATTTTTTATACAATCTAAATAAAGAATTTATAATTTATAAATTTTAAATGTGAGATTTTAAATATAAAATTTTAAATTTAAATTTCCTACTTAAATCTACTCGTGCAATCTATAATTATTTTAAAGGATTGATAAATAGTTGATCGACTATTATCTCATCATTAAGGAAAAAAAAAAACAAATAATCTTGACATTATAACTGTCATTCCAAAGATAATTAATATCCATTGTTAATAGGACTATATAGGTCTAGCCCCATATCTGTGACATAATTCTTGCCTTTGTCCTCAAAAAGGCCGTTGCATAAAAATAATCACCACGGAAGATGGTAATTCTACCGTGGAGGCTTAACCGCGATTAGGCAAGCCAGTGCGATGTCTCATTCCAACGAAAATGTTTACAATTGCTTTGCGGATTTAATATAAATTTGGATCTCTAACATTTTAAAGAATAAATACATGGGTGAATTACAAAGATATGGATGCAATGATCCTTATTAAAAAAAAAAAAGGACATGGATATAATAATAAGGAAAAACTTATACACTGAATATGTTTGTTTCTGATTAATTCAAAATATGTATATCTTTTATAGATTATTTATCTTATAATAACATATTAAGATTCAATTGTTATGGTTTGATTGACTACAAGTACGTTAAATACATAAATCTTAGCCAAATGATAATGGTAATTCAATACAAACTGCCATAGGTGGGTCCACATTTTTTATGATAATGCTACTTTCTTTCTTCCTCTCACACACACACACACGCTCTATCCGATCCATTGAATGTTATAAAATACTTTTAATTTATTTACACTTCTTGGTAAATTGGCGGGTGACATTTAAAATTACATATTATTTATATTTTTACCTTTATTTAATATATTATCTCAATTAAATAATATCATTAATAATTAAGGAAATGTTTAGAAAAACCGTACCAATTAATCTTAAAAAAACCAAAATGCCTTATATACCTAAAATTATAAAAAGATGTCTTATTACGAGACCAGTGTTTTAATCAATAAAAATTTAAACCACTAACATTATTTAACACTTTTCTTTAACCGGGTTATGATCAATATCTGTAAAAAATTCAGCCTACCAACCAAGTAGCTAGTGGAAATTGATGATCATATAACTAAGCAATTATGTATTGGACAAGAAGTCAAGAAAATGACTTGCGAAAATTACAAAAGAAGCCAAGTGTATGGCCACCAGTCACAAAATAACATTGATGAGTTCCTGAAGACATTAACTACTCCGTCTAATTATGACTTGAAATATTTGGTCACCCATCTGTCTTCCATTACTCCAATGTCCTTTTTTAACAAAGTAGATCAAATACAGATACCTCCCATACATGTTTACACATATATCCCTGCCAGCCTTCTCCCATACAAAAAAGTGACCCTTCTCCCAGAAAAAAGAGTGACACACATTTGCCACACTCACATGCCCTCACCCCTCAACCACTATAACCTACAACATCCATATTAAATGAAAATAAAAATTAAAAAAATTAAAATTTTAAAGATGGTTGATTGACACATGGGGTGTAATTCAGTTGGGAGCATCTTATGACATTAAATGGAGGGCGTATATTTTTTTAATCACGATACAATTAGTTAAAATATAAATTGGTATGACATTTTTTGAAAAGGAACATTTTATCACCAAAGTTTTCGGCTGAAAATAAATGCTTCTCCTCTCTTTGACATGATTTAAAGTCTGTAAAGTAAAGAGAAAAGGAAGATATGCAACATGAAAATAAAGAAGGCAGAAATTAAGATAAAGCGGTAGGCTTATTCAAATTTTCAATAAATTATCACATAATTGAAGGATCGAGTCAACAAAACCAATATTTGTTTTTTTATTAAATCGGGAGCGTTTAAATTCTTAATATCTAATCATATGTTACCCTACATTTACCATTTGAGCTGGCTTAAATGGCACCACACGACTATATTTTTCATAAATAAAACAAAATATGATGCAAAGAATCATCATACAGTTCAAGTTTTAATTATTTTATTTATTATATTTTATCAATGGTATCAAAGCAGTGATCCTCTTGAGACCCTCCCACGTAATCCAATCTGTTTCCCGTCTCCAAAAATGACGAAGTCGGAAACAGAGACTGGGCAGAACACCTGCACCGTTGATTCTTCATCCCCATACTACCTCCATCCCTTGGATAATCCAGGTCAAGTTTATGTGAGTGACCTGTTGAACGAGAGCAATCATATGGAGTGGATCAATGATATGACTAACGCGTTGCTCTTGCAAAGAACAAAATTGGCTTTGCCGATGGTAATGTCCCCATGCCAGCTGCTGCTTCTTCTCATCTTACCCACTGGATGCGATGCGATGCAATGTGATGGTGAAAGGCTAATTGAAAAGTGCCATTGACAAGGATATTCGCACAAGCTTTCGATATATGTGAAGACAGCAAAGCAGATGTGGTTAGGCCTTGGAGAAAGGTTTGGCAAGGGTAGCACCTCTAGAGCGTATTGTAATATCAACCCTCTTCGAGAAGTACTTTATAATAATTTTTAGATTTAAGGATATGTTAAGGTTACATTTAAGATAGTTTAAAACAGTTTGGGATTTAGGGAAAAATTGTAACATTTTGAGTTTAAAAAATTAATTAATATTATGAAGAAATTATTCCATGGCAAATTTAAATTTACCATGTAATTATTTGAGTAAAGGGAATTTACTCAAAATGAAATAAATTTTGAGAGTTTAATTTCAAGACATATTTAGATGAAGTAGAAATTTATAAGATTGAAGGATATTAAATAAATAGGAACTTAATTTTTTTTAAGAAATTATATTTATTTAAATATTATTTAAATTATATTGAAACCAAATATAATTAAGATTTATTTTTTTTATTTTTTAAATAAATTATAGTAAATAAATTATATTAGAAGATTTAAAACATAAAAAGGGGAGAAAGTAAACACTCTTATATATAAATGAATTATTAAAAAAGTAATGATTCTTTACAAGTAAAAAGTAATAATTATTTAAAAATAAAAATAAAATAATAAATAATAAATTAAAACAACGTTAAAAACCTATCTCAAGTAGTGTATTCAATATCGATATTCGCCAATACTTCTTCAATACATGTCTATATAAAAATATTATTTCTTTAATTTTTAAAAAATTTTAATGTTGGATATGTATACAATATTTCTAAATTACAAGTTGATACTTTAAAGTTG
Source organism: Prosopis cineraria (assembly GCF_029017545.1). Lineage (NCBI taxonomy): Eukaryota > Viridiplantae > Streptophyta > Magnoliopsida > Fabales > Fabaceae > Prosopis > Prosopis cineraria. The sequence continues at coordinate 1,135,668 of NW_026555344.1, forward strand.
ATATAATAAGGTTTAAAGTCAAAAATTAGATTTTTCTTAAAAAATAAATTTTAGATATAATAAAAAGATAAAAAAATATATTTATTTTAATTATAAAACATAGAAATATAATTTTTTGGCCTATAAATCCTGAGGAGGGAAATATTAACAAAGATTAGGCCATAGACAATTAAGTATGAATAGGATAAAAATATAATTAATAGTTACATTTTGCTTGGTATCATTATAAAAGACTATATATACATGTTAATTTGGATATTTTTAAATTAAAATTATATTTTAAATTTTTTATAAATATATGTTTGAGTGTGCATGTATCGGAAACATATCATATTATACATTTTTAAAAGTAAAAATATCAACATATCATATTCGATATACATATCAGTGTATATACATCATAGTTGAAAATCAACCATGGCCGACGCCCACAATTTGGTTTTGAAACAAGGTGTTATACAATTCCCTTGTTTCAGCGTGGTTCATAAAAATGCATTTCTCCCCAGCGGCAATAGCGCAAGCATTTGCGAGAAAAGAGAGGGCTTTTATTTTCTGTTTGGCCGTAACGCCATAGCGGTGAGAGAGAAATGGAGGGAGTGCGCGAGTAGGTGGATAAAAATCTTGGAGAAGCCATATCAGATATTTGGATAATGGTAAAAAATTTTTGAAACTATGTAAGTGTCCTATAATTTTTGTTCAAACTAAAAGTTCTGTATTTAGGTAAATTTAAAATTGGACAAAAATCTTTTGAACTGGACAAGGTTGTAGAGTTATGACTCTAGAACTATATTGGGATGATAGGAAATAGTTTTAGAAAATTCTAAATAACTCTAAGTAACTCTGAAAGCTGTTAAAATTATTTTAGAATTGTTTAAAGCTACTTGTAAATCAAAAGTGAATTTAGAGGATAATTAATCTAAATGGGATTTATTTCAAGTTATTTGAGGATGAAAATTTGACTTACTAGATACTTGGAACTCATAAAACACGCTCACGAGTAATTTAAAATTAAAAAAATAATTATTAATATAATTTATAATTATTTTGGAAAGTCTTTGGGATAAATTGAGAAGTTTTAAGAATAGAAAAACATTAAATAACATTAATAGAAATTAACTGGAGTAGTTTTAGAATTACATATGGCTTACATGAGTGCTTTAGGATAATCTGGGAGCAAGAAATAAATTTAATGTAATTTAATATGATTTTTAATTCTCTAATTTTCCGCACGTAGAGGTATTAGGAGTTTCTTAAAAGACTCATTAATTTTCTTTTGACGATTGAGTTGGTTGGAATATCTTTTGCAAAAAGATCCTGAGTTCTTTGAATGAACCCAAGTTAAGTAACTTCTTTTTTGATTATCTTGTATGCTAGTGTGAGTAAATAATTGAACCTTTTGTATACCAACATCAAATTGAACCCAAATAGCATACTTATAATTATGTTTTGCAAAAACCTGGCCTAGTGTTTAACAAAATAAATTTTTGGTGATTTTTTTTTTGTGAAACTTTGGTTAGCAAAAAACTCCTAAATTTGTTATAACTAATCGTTTGGAATTTCTATGAATGGATAAACTCACATTGATCATAATTTGATTGGTTGGAGTTTGGTTAAGTTGTGTTAATTCATATAATGTATGAAATTTGATAGTGTTTATACGATGATAAAGGTTGTAAAATTTGAGACATACTCATTGTGAAAATTATAATTTGATCTATAAAATATTTGAATTATATTGTTATAAGGTGGCTGCTATAGGTTTAAAATGAGGAAATAAGATTGAATCGTGGTCACGCATGCCCTCATGTGGTGCTCATTGGGTGGCTTTATTACGCACTTGAGTTATTTTGATTCCTTTGATCAGGATCGGGATGAGCTCGATATCATTTGGGCACCGTTTATAGTTGAAAGGAAGAGGTTGATGCTTGATGAGGAGTGATGGGGCCTTTGGTTGGATATCATCCCTTGTTGCCTAGAACCTTAGTATGAAGAAATAAAGAGGAGATAAGGTAGAATAAAAACAATGTGTAAATTTTATTGAAAAGACTTTTTCAGATATCATCAAGATTGATATATGAATCAATACAATCAAAATTGTTATTTGAATACTAAATCTGTTATGATATTTTTTTGAGTTCTGTGGTTTAGACTTTTTAGCATATTTTTACCCTTTTGAATTCAACTATGAAAATGTGTTTATTTCTTTTCAAGCATGCTAGCTTCATGAATTATGAGTTAAACTTTTTTAGCATGCTTGTTTGAAATATAACATTGTATGTGTGAGCACGTGCCTACTCCTTTTTCAAGCATAGTAGCCCGCACTATTATAGTAATCTTTAAAATTGCGTGGAGATGGATTGTACTATGTTGTGGACTGTTGATTATGAAAACTCACCAGATTAGGTTATTTACAAATGTAGGATACATCGTAACCTTCAAGAGGTTATTGAGATATTGTCATACTTGCATGCACACTAGCAAATCTCAATAATGTCAGCACTACTAAAGCCTTGAGTATACTTGGTAAGGGTTATAAGATCAACTTCCTTTAAGATGAGCAATTTTTGTGGGCAATATTTAAATATTTGATAGCAGGATTCCTCATTTGGGAGGGGGATATAAATTAATTGGTCTAGATGATCAGGGCATATAAGTGTAGGGTTTATGATGTCTGGTTGGTTGGTGGCCCTAATGATGAACATAGTTTTCTTAGTTGACATCTCATTAATTTCTATAAGGAGTTGATTCAAAACCCTGTCGGCAACGCCCTCAACATCTCTTACATTGCTACCTCTCTATAAGGCAAGGCAAATAAAAGATGCAAATAAGAGAATAAACAGAAAATGATCATGGTAGTTGTAAAAAGGTGCATACATTTTCTTAACAATGCTAATTAATTAGGATGAATACAATATTTTGAAAAACAATGCATTTTGTCATATGTCTAGATCATAACTTAATAACCTTATCTATCACAAATCGGAAGTTAACCATAACAAACACGTACATAAGAAAACATATGAGGACATTATTGTCTCATCTTATCCTTTGTCTCTTAGTAGCACCATTATGAGTCATCCCCTTCTCAATGACCTTTATGAGCCAAATAATCTTGTTACGAAGTTGTCTATTCTTAACTTCCAATATTTGCTCTTGCTTAGTTTTGTAAGTTATATTCTCCTGGAATTTACCTTTCTCATAAATGCATGGTCATCATCTATTGCGAATTCTAACAATCTTCTTCATCTATTCGCATGATTCTTTTACCTGCTCTGTGCTGTTAACAATTTCTAATAGAGGAAATGTCAAAACCTTAATAGAGCCAAAGATTTTTGCACCTAACCTTGCTTATTTTCCCTTATATGTCTTTGTTTCACAAAAAGATATTAAGTGTAGAGTTTTTGTTGTTCGCCAAGGTGAATTGTACAATTCATAGATTTTTACTCAAGCCTAATAGTTTGGGTCAAGATCCAGTCAAAAACAAAATTTAGACCCCAAATAACCCTCAGAAATGATCTTAGGCCTAATTATAATCAAAATTAAGTGCCCCAATGATTAATGAACCTTAATAAACCTCAATCATATATGATTCCTCAATTAACACCTCAAACTCACAAAAATTATAAATTACGTCCTCAATACACATATTCCCTTTATTAAACCCTCAAACTCAATTAAATATTTAAATACTCTTATTTTCTTAATTAATTTCTAACTTAAAAAATAAGATGTCACACAGTTCTTAAACAGAACAGTAATAATAGTGCTCCAGCTCTTTTCTTTAGTTTTTCCATCTTACATTTTTTATAATATCTCTTTTATCATTATTAATGTCATGAATGTTCTCACTATACAAGTCTCCCATTTTTCTTCATCTTTATATTTCCTTCTTTTTTTTTCCTTATTTTTAAGCACTTGCATTTGAGGGAATTGTAGTAAAGACCACAGGAACTCACTGTTAATTTAGAAGTTAGGTATTTTGCATTGTTTGAGGACATGTTCCTCTTGCATGCTGCACAAATTTATTGTAGTTATTAATGGTAAAGAAAGATAAAATTAAAAAAATTACATATTTTGACAATTTCAATGATATAATTAACATTTCTTAACAAGTGTGAAGCCAGTTAAGCTTTATCATAAAGATAATATTTACATTTTAAGAAGGCACATTTTGCATAGGAGAACAATTTATATTACGGACATGCGTTTCCTTTTTATCAAAATGTCATGTCTTAAATTTGTAATTGCGTGATGATACTAAAGAAAATAAAAAGTTACAATGATAAACTAAAGTTAGTAAGAGTAAACAAAACTCCTGTCACTTAAATAAGTAGTCAAGGGTTCAAATTAATTTAGTTGGGCAAATTTTAACTTTTACTCTGAATATTTTAATGTGAGATATACTTTACCAACATGTCTTGTGTTTAATATACAATATGATTTTATTTGGTTACTAGAAAGGAATGGTGTGAATAGGGGTGTAAACATGTGAGTATGGGCACCCAGCCATTTATGGGTATATGGGTGGCCACTCGCCCGTACCCGCTTATACCCATTTGCACCCATTTTTAAATGGGTACAAATAAGTATGGGCGGGTATGGGCCAGCTGTTTACAACAAAGCGACTAGGGGCATGGGAAGTTGAAGAATAGGGTGACTAGTATATCATTTGAATGTGGTAAAAGGAAACCTATTTCAGGTATTTTGCAAAATTAGAATTTATTCATCATCAGTCGTTAGAACTTTAAGATCAGGGGCAAAATTATGAAAAAAAAATAAAATACACAGAGTCATGCATAGTGATAATGAGAGATAATGAGAGGAAGCTAAAGTTAAAGTTATTGGCTTCTTGTACTAATTGATTTGAAGTTCCAATGAAGTTGAAGCTAAAGGTCAATCAATAATGAAGTTGAAAGCTCTCACATAACTTAGGCGACCAAGGGAGAAGTTGAAGAGTAGGGCGAACCAATGAATTGCAACTGCAAACGGTAGAATGAGTAGAGCTCTTTTGTGACTCAGGCGAACAAGGGAGAGGTTGAAGAACAAGGTGAACTGATAAAGTGCAATTGCAAATGGCAGAATGAGTAGAGTCGTCAGGACTTAGGGCACGCACTCAGTCACTCACACAAACGCAATACAGAAGCTAGAATTATAGATCTAGATCTCACAAAACGACAAGTTGGCAAACATGGTCACGCAGGGATGCTTTTTCTTTTTTGAAGACTAAAGTTCTTGCCTTCTTAGGTCTGGGCTTTTGTCATTTTTGTTTCTGACTTTTGGGATGTTGTTTTATTTTTTTTATATGAATTATGGGCTAGTGTTTTTAGAATCAAGAGATTAAAAAATAAAAAATAGCTTAAACGAGTAGGTTCGGGCCACCCGTGACCATACCCGTTACTCGCTAGTTTATCCATATACGAGTAAATACCCACCTATACCCATTTTTCTTTCTAATTGAACGGGTATGGGTTGACCCGTTTATAAACAGGTTGGGTAAGTATGCAGGTCAATGGACAAAATGAGGTGTGAAATGGATGGAAAAAAATTAAAACAAAAATGAATTAAATCATCATTCCTTCTATGATAAGCAAACTCATTAATATATACTATAAATATAAGAATCATCACATCTTCTAAAAATCTCATAAATCATAATTCCCAATCTTATAAATTAAATTAACAATTTCTCTTATGAATGTGTTCGCCCATCCTTTTTAATTATTTTATTTTTACATTTTTTTTAATCCATTTCATTTTAATAAGTAAATAGGACCTAATGTATCTATTCTTTTCTCTTTTTCTACCAAAATGCCCTGTCTCTAGTTTGGTGGATGGAAGAATATTTTACTGCTTGAGCCGCTGTATCCTGTTAAAATGATATGGCCGTTAAAGCATAATGGCGCTAGGCAGGCCATCCAACTCTACCGAACTCATCATCATCAAATCAAATCACTTTAGTATCTTGTTTCAGGTAGATGAACCTTTTAAAGGTTTTGATTTCTTTAGCTAAACTAATTGATTTAAAATTTACACATGTAATAAAGATATATATATATATATATATATATTTTATACAAAGTTAATAAATTAATTTGTACTTTAAAATATTATGAAGTTTTCTTTATGGTATGTTTGTATTGATGAGGATTTAAATTTAGATTTGAATCAAATCCAAAAATCTTGTTCAAATTCCTATTTTAAATTACAATTCTTTCTATATCTTAATTATTTAAAATTTTAATCACCTCTCTCTCTCTTTTACAAATAAAATTCTAATCATTTCAAATATCTTATTCTCTTCACCGTTTTACTATAAGCATATTTATGACTTTTATATCTTATCTCATTTTTTGTCAATTAAAAAATAAAAATAACTCATCATTTTTAATTTTTTTCATTTAAATCTCAACTCGTCTCTTTTATTTATTTAAAATTTATTAAAGTATGCAAACAAATGATTTTATATAGATATAAAATTTAAAATGTCAAATTTTAAATTTTAAATTTAAATCTAAAGCGTTACCTTATTTAATTTGGATATCACCGCATGGCGCACCACACATGGTAGTTTCACGGCCTAACCGGGCGCACCTAACTCAACCATGTTGGACCAACGAACATTAATTAACGTCACTGTGTCCTTTTTCGTACAGAGTTGTCTCATTTTTTTTTTTTTTGAATATGAAGCCAATATATTACTTAAATTAATAGCAACAAGGAGAGCAGATAATTCTACAGACTTTTTTAGGTCAAGCTTAATTCAAATATATTTATTTAAGTTAGACTTAAAATACTTTATCCTCTTAAAAAATTTATATAGTCAAGGTCCGTCTTAACTTTTTTCAGTTAGGTTCGAATTGGAATGCTAGGCTTGGCCAAAATCACCAAGTCTATATACATACATAACTATAAGTTGCAATGTTCTAGCTTATTTGGGTGGAGTTCAATTCTAGCTAGGTTTATTCGTATCATGTTTAAAGTATCATACTCTCTTTAAAAAGTTCATATAACCAAATACAAACCTAACTTTTTTTAAGTGAGTTTAGACTAATCCATTAAGCTTAACATGAATTATTGGCTCTAGCAACCAGCCAACAAGTCTATTTAAGAGATGCCTTGTTTTGTTTTTAAGTCAAAATTTTATTACGAAAGACTATAAATTTGAAATACTCCAATTCATAAATTGGCCTAAAATAAAGCCCCTGGTTACTGCATAATTGAGGGGAAAATTAAAGAAGAACTAACCACCAAAAGGCATTTTTAATTTATGAAATTATGCATTATTGTTTTGTCGGACACTATATATTTCAAAATGAGGACTAAGGGCGTACTGTGTCCCCAAAAAAAAGCGAGGACATACTGGTTACTTGAACATGTAACAACCAAAATTCACGGTTTTCTTATTTTAATTTAATTAATATTTTCAGTCCAATAAAAAATAATACTCCTTGAGAAACAACTTATTAATTTTGCGGAGTACTTAATGTTTTAGGAAGTTTGAAAGTCACTTACTTATTAATTATAGGGAAAACGAAAAACAAATTCAAATAAAAAAATAATGGTGACTTTCTTACATTATTATTTGTGCATATAAATTTTATCATCCTTGAGAAGCAACTTATTAATTTTGTCATAAGTGTACTATGCCTTGTGTGTATCTTTGGGCTAATCAACTGTGATTTATTACACAAACCTTTAAACTCAAGAAATTATTTTTCGTTATTCATAAAAGCATTTAACTTTTTGAATATTTATTAAAATTAAAATTTTTGAAAACTGAAATTATTTCGTTATTCATAAAACTGAAATTATTTCATTTATATAAATGCTTCAAAATATGGGTCTTTGACGTAATTGTCACTTTCACAGAGCTGAAGAGCCTGAGCCTCATTTAAAACCCAACGTTGCCACTTGCTTATTCCTGCAAAACCCGCCTCACAGTTTCTCTCGCTACAAGTAAAAACAGATACCACAGATCGCATTTAGAGAGAGTGACAGAGAAGGAGGAGAAGAGAAGAAAAATATAGGGTAGTTAGGGTGTGAGAGTCTTGGAGAAGAATGGCGTTGGCGAAACCGAAACGAGAATTCCCGGCTATAACGAAATGCAACGGCTCGACGGCGACATCGTACGAGTCCATAGCCGCCGACCTCGACGGCACTCTTCTGATCTCCAGAAGTTCCGTCCCATACTTCATGCTCGTCGCCATAGAAGCCGGCAGCCTACTCCGAGGGCTCATCCTCCTCCTCTCTCTTCCGCTTGTAATCGTTGCATATCTCTTCATTTCCGAAGCCATCGGCATCCAAATCCTCATCTTCATCTCCTTCGCTGGCGTCAAAATCCGTGACATCGAACTCGCTTCACGCGCCGTTCTTCCTCGGTATATCCCGTTAATATTCTTATTTACTCTCCTAAGCTCGCAGTAATGGTGGCTTTACTCTGTGTCCGTTGTGTGTGCTTTCCTTTCCTTTTGTTTTTCAATATTATCATATTTCGTGCTCTGAACTTGAAGTATGTCTGTTGTGCAGGTTTTACGCCGCCGATGTGAGATCGGAAAGTTATGAGGTGTTTGATCGATGCAAAAGGAAGGTGGTGATCACGGCGAATCCGACCGTGATGGTGGAGCCGTTCGTGAGGGATTTTCTCGGCGGGGACAAGGTGCTGGGAACAGAGATTGAGGTGAATCCAAAGACGAAGAAGGCTACGGGGTTCGTGAAGAAGCCTGGGGTGTTGGTGGGCAAACTGAAGAGGCTCGCGATTCTGAAAGAGTTCGGTGATGAGTCGCCTGATATTGGGATCGGAGACCGCAAATCGGACCACGATTTCATGGCTATTTGCAAGGTAACTCTTCTGATTAGCCTTACACATTTTTATGTTTTTTTTTTTTTTTTTTGGTTGGGCCGCCTCAAGCTCCTGATTACGCTTACGTTTTTATTCTACTACGTTGTGCTTTCAAAGTTACACTGTTGCCTTTCCGGATAATTGTAATTAAGATTTACTTTGATTTTGGCTAATTATAATATCTATTAATCATTAGAAAGGATTTAATCGTGAAACTTTCGAAAGTAACAATTGGCAAATGTCCTTCATAAATAAAAAAAAAAATTGGCAAACGTCTGATGCGTTCAAATTCAGGGCTTCTTTTTAGAGAATATAATATATGAATGTAAAAATAATTTATTAATTTGTAAGGTAAACTAAATATCATGTATTACATGTTGTTTGCCATCCGTTTTCTGTTCAATAGCATACATACGTAGGACAGGCAGGCTATTTTTCTGTGCTTTTTGCCCACCAAATCAGCGATTAGATGCATTGCGTGCGCCCTTGGGCGTAATAGATGTCGTAGTCGCTTAAGTTCGCTGATATATGCGAACTAACCGGATAATTCCATTTCATATTATGCTTGAGTCATATTGGTTTGTTGGTTGTGAACAAGGATATGATATTTTTCGATTTTTCTTTTAAATTAACCACTAGCGTTCACTTTAGTTGACTCGGCATGTGAAATAATTCGTAAATTTCAGAGTAGTGAATCTGAAGATATTGACTAAAAGTTCGGATCGGAAATTCAGACCAACAACATCGATATTTTGAGACTCTCCTCTTTTACCCTACAGTACGTATGGCATCTATTTCTATTGAAAATAAAATGTAAAAAAAAAAATCGATGCATATTCTCCCTCTTTCGGGCCATTATGTCCATTATAATGAACACATAGCATGTGGGATACTTTGTTAAGTGTATTTACACTTTGCTAACCAGGTAGATCAGGAACCGTATAGGCCTTGCAGAATTCATTTCCCTCCCAATTAGCTTGTCCGAGGGGCATGCATGAGCAATCAGGGGTAGGGTTGTACGGATGAGCATGTAGGATTAGTTTCTTTTCATTCTCTCTAGACCGAAGATTGGTGGCCCCATCTGAACCAAGTGGGACCCAGCGTCTTAACCATCCTCAACTAACTGCCAGCTTAGACATTTAGTGGCCCATTCATAAATAAAACCGTTCTAATTAATGTAGCCATGGGTTGGTAACCTTCCCCTCCATAACAAGGCTCTCCCTGCGCGCGGATTAGTTGTAAATTAACAATACTTCATGTTCAAGTTGCCCACCTTTCCAATACAAGTTGTAAATTAACAATAGAAAAACAAAACACACTTTATAAATATATCATCCTTTTTTCCCCTTTATGAGATAATTATTTGATGCACTTTTGATCTGAATATTATTTTTTCATTGTTTATTTCATCTCATGGCTGATGACTTTACAAATATCATATTTTTTTATTTCGTTCAATTGGCATTTATATCTTACACAACTTGATCTGCTTTTTATTTCCACAATTCGCTACTATATTGGCAATATTATATAGTAGTGAATGCTGGGCTCTAACGGGACAGTAAGAGTATAAAGTTGGAGTAGCAGAGATGAGAATGTTACGATGGATGTGCGGACATACACGTAAAGATAAAATTCGAAATGAGCACGTACGCGAAAAAGTGAGGGTGGCACCTATTGAGAAAAAAATGGTAGAAAATCGGTTGAGATGGTTTCGACATGTACAAAGAAGATCAAGGGAGGCACCAGTGAGAAGAGTGGAACATATAACTTTGAGTCTGATTAAGAGAGGTAGAGGAAGGCCTAAGAGAACACTCTTGGAAGTTGTTGAGTGCGATCTCTTAATTAATAATATTCCTAAAAGCTTGATAAATGATAGAGCACAATGGCGTCTTGCAATCCATGTAGCCGACCCCACCTAGTGAGATAAAGGCTTGTTGTTGTTGTTGTTGTTGTTGTATATTGGTCATTTATATGGGATGATAAATGGTACATTTCTGGAGCTCTACAGGTTAACAGCGTAGAGGCTACTACTTGACACAGCATATCGATGTGATTTATCATAAAATGTTTGAAACTTTAAGTTATATTATTGATGTACTATTTTATTATTACAATTTACAACAAGAGATGATTGATTAATTGTAGAAACAGCGGTATGTTTCGTTAATTTTTTATTGAAATTATATGTAAACTGCATTTTCAATTGCAGTCCATTAATGTTACTCCAGTTTTCGTTTTATCTTTAGAACTTTGATTAGTTGTTGCTCTAATCCGTCATAACATGGCTAATGCAGGAGGGCTACATGGTGCCCCCAAGCAAAACTGCCAAACCAGTCCCGTTGGACCGTCTCAAGAGTCGCCTTATCTTCCACGACGGTCGCTTAGTGAAGAGCCCAACGCCACTTAATGCCATCATCACCTACCTGTGGCTCCCATTTGGCTTCATCCTCTCCCTCATCCGTGTCTACTTCAACCTCCCTCTCCCAGAACGCATTGTCCGCTACACCTACGAACTCCTCGGCATCAAGCTCGTCATCCGCGGCAACCGCCCTCCTCCGCCGTCCCCAGGAACTCCCGGAAACCTCTACGTCTGCAATCACCGCACCGCCCTCGACCCCATCGTCATTGCCATCGCCCTTGGACGCAAAGTTTCCTGCGTCACCTACAGCGTAAGTAAGCTCTCAAGGTTCCTCTCTCCAATCCCAGCCATCGCCCTGACCCGAGATCGTGCGGCCGACGCTGCCCGCATCTCCGAGCTCCTCCAGAAAGGTGACCTGGTGGTGTGCCCGGAGGGGACCACATGCCGCGAGCCCTTCTTGCTGCGTTTCTCTGCTTTGTTCGCAGAGATGAGCGACAGGATCGTGCCGGTGGCAGTAAATTGCAAGCAGAGCATGTTCTATGGGACCACGGTGCGTGGGGTCAAGTTCTGGGACCCCTATTTCTTCTTCATGAACCCAAGGCCCGTTTATGAGATCACGTTCCTTGATCGCCTGCCGGAGGAGATGTCGTGTAAGGCCGGAGGGAAGTCGTCGATTGAGGTGGCAAATCATGTGCAGAGGGTGCTGGGTGATGTGCTGGGGTTTGAGTGCACTGGATTGACCAGGAAGGATAAATACTTGTTGCTTGGAGGGAATGATGGAAAGGTGGAGTCCATGTACAACACCAAGAAGTGACACCATGGGAGTTCTCATAAAGGTAATGTGCTCATTTTGGCTTGATAAAGAAGGGAGTTGATTGGTCCTGTCCTGTTGGCGAACCTCTACGTGGAGGTTGAAGTGTTTCGAATGTTATTACCAACCTAGCATATATATTTTCTTTTTAAATCTCGATGGATTATCATTTTATCGTTGATTTGATGCGATGAATTCGCACTGGTTATGTGCGGTTTAATATTTGATTCGGTAACCAACGAGTCTATTTGTCATGTAGTTGTGGCTTGCTGGCTCCCCAACCCCCCCCCTTCTTTTTCTTCTTTTTTCTTGCCTCATGCAAGCTTGCCCCCGGCTTTCTTTAATATTTTTAATTTTTAAAAGTAAATTTTTTAATGAGCGTAATTATATATATGGAGAAGTGATTTAATATACCAATGAAATGCCATTAAAAGCAAGAAGAAAAAAATTGCAGTCAATCTGTACAATTTCAACAATAATATATACAACATATATATTCCACAATATATAAAAATGTTATATACATATAGTTGTTAGGTTCAGTTTGGCTTATAAAAAAAAAAAACAAGTGTAATCCTCATCTTATAGGGATTAAAAAAAAATTGAAACATGCTGCTATTGATCACAATGCACAACCAGTTGTTATTTGGGCAACACAATGCCCTTCGAGTAGCGAGAGCGAAAATGAAATCTTGATTGGGAGCTCAATTTATTATTGGGTTGAATCTCATGTTGAATAAATTATTGAGTTCTTAATTGTTTAATTAGATTCAAAACGTGCAAAATATTAGACAATTTAAGGATTCATATTCAAAATCACAATTCTCAAAGCAAATGGAAATTCAAGTACGTAATAGTATTCAGATTCAATTCAAGAAGTATTATTCATCAAAATCAATTAATCTCCAAACAGAATTTTTAAAATTGCAGAAAATCTTCAGTTATTCCAACTTTTGTAGTTATATTATGCATATCAATTAGTTGATTCAAATTAAAAAATAAATTCTTTTTGGCAGTTTGTCATGGTTGCAATTTATCCAGTTGATTCAATGATTTATTATGTCAAGCAGTTATAAAATGAGTTTGAAAAGAAATCATCAAGGCAGAAAATGATATCATTGAAATTAATTATAGTATCATTCACAACTCATCGATTATATTGATGTCAATCAAAGATTTATGCTACATTTGAAAATAAATAGTTGACTTTGAGGACCAAAATCAAATAGAGTCATCAGTCTACACTACGACAAAAAATAAATATAAAATAATTATTTTTACTAATATTTAATGATTATGAATCGTCGAGTAATTTGGCGCTAAATATTCTAGGACCTTTGTTTTTAACCATTAAATATTATTAATTTATTCAATAGTTTTTAATCAAAAACTGTTGAATAAATTTTTGCAATATGGACATTGGAATTTGCGAGAGATAATATTCAACAGTTCTAGCTTAAAAATTGTTAAATAATTTGTTATTATTCAACAGTTTTTTACATATAACCATTGAATATGTGTAACTATTTAGCATTTGTGTCACAAAACTGCTAAATAGTTTTTACTATAAAATTGGTCATCATATTTAATGGTTTTTTCTCATAACCGTTGAATATTATGATCTAATTTTTTAAAATAGAGAGGTTGCATTTCTAGCAACCTCCTTGCACTATAAATTACAAAATGATATTCTAGCACCTAAAAACAAATTTCAGCCAATAATACTTACATATATACATAAATGTACAATGAATTCCTACAAAAAAAATTATATACAACTTGAAGTGCTTAAATTAAATCAATTAGTGGTTAAAACTTAAAGCTCCAAATCCCAAAAATTGGCCAAATGCAATATATACCATTACTTCTTAACTATCACTATTGCTAGTTGTTAAAATTAAATCATTTTTGGAAAATACTGTGTGCTAACTCTTCAATGACTTCTTCCATTTGAGCATGAGTATATATGTCACAGTATGCATCCTCGTAGTACTGTATACAATAATAACAACAAATTAAAATTATATTTATTGACAAAACTAATATAATATTGATGAATAAGAAGATAGTATATATTACATCGTTTGGAAGAGTTCTAGTTGGAGCGTGTTAGATTATGTCCTTCATAAATTTCATGATAAAGTAGCCATAGTCCATGACTTTGTCTGCTTGGTTTGGGCACTACAATCATACAATGGATAAAAAAACTGAACAGTTAATTAATAATATGACATGACTTACAGTGACGTTGCTAACATAATTAATGATAAATACATATACATTAACAACTGTCCATGATGCTATTGTATCAAATCGACCGCTACCATTTACTAGTTGTCAAAATTATTGATCAACATCAATACGATACATGACAATGGCACTAACGTAAAATAAAAAACTTGATATAAGAAATATTCATACAAAAACAACAAATTACATGCATATATGCAAAAAAATTTGTCAACTTACTGATTAATCATTTCCACTATATACAGTCTATTAGAGGGATGGCCACTGCAAAAAGGATCAAGGTACCATACCCTTCTTAAAGTTGGATTAGTCACAAGTAACATCCAGTATCCCCTATGACAAAAATTATAATTAAGAAGTGTTATATAAATAATTAAATTTTGCATAAATTAAAATAAAGCATCATAAAGTAACTTACCCTTCACAATAAGGCGCTATGAATGTTGTGTTATTGTCGGCACCATATTGTTGGAAGTACTTTAAAATATTTTAAGATATTTCTAATCCTTACTTAGGACTCATTATATTGTGGCGATAAGGAGAGACAATATGGGGACTGATAAATATAATCCTTTGTGCTATATCTCTTCCGACAAGCATGGTGGCATAGAGGTTTCTTAGATATCAAAATAAATAGAACAATAAATGATTAGAGAGAGAGAGAGAGTGTGTGTGTGTGTGTGTGTCTAAACATTTAATGAAAGGTTTCAGAAACATGCCTCATATATAAGTTACATAAGGTAGTAGCAACCTCTCATGGTTGAATAAATCATTAAACTTTCTCATTGTTTACTTGGTCAACAGACTATGGATTAGCATGCATGTCCGCTGGGAAAGGGAACAAAACTCTTTCTTACATCTCGGCATAAGTCTTAAGCAATTGTTAATTTTTATTGGGTACGACTTGATGCTTTAAGGCTTGAGGCTGAGGGACTTTAGGTAGATGGGCTTGAAAGAAAATCAATGTCTTTTAGGAAAATGTGATAGATTCCTTAAATTTGTCAAAGCTCTTTTCATCATTTTTTTCCTTTTTGCTTAGTAGTAAATGTTTTCACAGCCTCCAGTGCTTTCTTTCTTATCGACTTATCAATAGACTAGTTTTTTTAACATATAAGATAGTTAGATATCAATTAAAGAAGTTAAATTTTAATTACGAGTTTAACAACTATATCTTTGGAGATGGTGTTAAAATACAAAAGAGACGAATTGGCTATGTAACAAAGCTGAGCAATGCATCTACTACTGTCCTTGCATCTAGAGTGGGGTAAGGTAGATCATAATTAGGATCTCTAGCTGTCTTCAAAGAGACTTTCATTGTCCCTTTAAGCATTTATAAAGCATGACTTGCCTAGTAACATTGTACATGTGCCCTAATGCAACCACATGTCCGTCATCTACCAAACAATCAATGTTGACCTCGCCCTAAACAAATTAAAAAAAGAAAAAAATTGTAATATGAACAATAAAAGTAGTATTATGTGTAAGGCTAGTAAAATGAATAATAACACCTCAAGTAAGAGCTGAGATGGAATTGTGAAACTATCATTCACACTAAGGCTACCGTCACCTAATAAAAGCCCCAACCTATGCCAGTTCAACAACATGTTTATGAGTCTAGATTGTTCTTATATTTGTTTGTGATTGTGCTTGTATCTACTGCTTCTATTTCGCTAGCTCTTACCTCAACTCTTGAACCTTAACAGAAGAAAAAGCCTTTTTACTGTGCTTGAATCCATCTTCAAAGTAATCTTTTTTTGTGACTTTAAAGCCGATGCCTCGAACATGAATGGGATGATCAGTATTCCCTAAAACCTTCTCCAATATATCCTCATCAATAGTTAGAGTGCCTGCTAATGCCTCCTGAGTTAAAGTCTCCTACAAAGCAAAAAAAGTAAAGTAAATAAGTAAAAACAAATAAATTTTAATAATATTATATCAATATATCATTAATACTTACTATTGTTTCAACAATCACTTTTGTTTTTAGGTTGTCAATATTACCTTCTTTATTTTTTCGAGCCTCAGCTTAAATCCTACCATGAGATATAAAATCCTCCAACATTTGCTCTTTCCCAATTAAGCCTTTTTTAATGCTGGCATATCCCTTGCATCTAGCCTTATAGGTATATTCATTCTTCTTTGCCAACTCTTTATTTTTGGCACTTAATGCCTTTAAAAAACACCAAAAATGACAAGTCAATTAATATAAAAAGGAAGTGACAATAAAAGCAACAATATATAAATAAAAACACGTTAATACTACCTTAAACTCTGGAATGTGATGTAAATCGACAAAAGCTTTCCATTCATCCTCACTTAGAATTATCAAAATGAAGGAAGGAACTGTATCTTCAATAACCTTTATGTCAAGGTTCACCAAGAATTTACAGTAACAAAACTTCTAAAAGATCTGAGAGCTATCCTAACTTTTACAGAACAAACTTCTTATGCCTCTCCTTACTCTCACATCCTGACTGCAAGACAAATATGTTAATTTAAACAAACAACTACAAAACAAGTTTTAAAAAATAAGTAAAATGATAGTATCTTACTGTTAAAGTTTTTTACACTATATCTCTCATTGCGAGAGTTGCATTCTTTCAAGATTTCAAAGTAATAGGCACTAAAGACTTCACTGCTATCCCAATGTAACTAATGAAGTTATGACTGTCGACTACTTGATTCTTATTGTTTTACTTAACAGTAAACTTTCTTCTTTCATTTCTTGCTTTAGTAACTTCTTCCATCACAACCAACCTCTTCTTTAATTGTTCTTCTTGCCTATCAAGGTCAGCCTTCTTCTTAGTTGGGTTATCATTTTGCCTACTCAGCCTACTAGATTTAGAGCTAGTGTTAAGATGATCATGCTTAGTAACCATTTACCTATGAAAGCAATAATAATCAAGATTCAATAAATAATAAAATAATAAGTCAAATTATAACAACAACAACATGTGCACTTTCTTTGATAAGTGAAAAATAACATAACTACCTATTTATGTTGTTCTTTTCTTTTCCTTATTTTAACTATTTTTTAACTAATTTCTTCTTGACTTTAACAATTTTCTTCTTCTATTGAATTTATTTTCCCCTCTTAAAAATTTAAATTCCCTCATTATGATCACATTTTATGTAGAAAGCATCATCTTCAACACTGTCTACACCATCATCATTTTCAAATGATATCCCATGAAATATATCAACTTCAACCTTATCATTTCTCTGATTTTGCTCATTTTTTACATCTTTCATTTCTTCAACTTCTTTGTTACTCCACAAAACAATAGATCATTCCTTATCAACTGGATTATGGATATAAAAAATTTGTTTGACTTAGGAAGAAAAAATGAAAAGATCCCCTGTAAACCCTTCCTTATTCAAATTCACCCTAATCAACCCAGAGTCATCAATATCTAGCCTATTCTTATATTCAATCTACTTACAACCTATAACCAAAGCTCGAAAGGAGATGTAATCTAACTCTCAAATGTGCTAAATTACCCTGAAGTAATGCATTTTTGCATAAATAAATTTTTTTATCTTTCGCACTAGAAATATGCATGCCATCACCTATAGTGGATACACCATTATTTTGCATCGTGGTTCGATCATCATGCTCCTTCATATAGAACTTGTACCCATTGCTAGTATAGCTCATGTAAGAAACTATGTTTGTTCGAACCTTGTGCGAGTCATCTTAATCTATTAGGATTGGGATTGTATTTCCCTTTGATATGCTCTTTCAACCAGTGAATGAACTGTTTATTATACAGTTTGATGATTCAACTCTCTAATTGATGTTGGTGTTGCCTTTTTAGCTTTCCCTTGTGAATCTTTGCATATTCATCAATCTTTGGAGATTTGTATAGCACAAAAAGGTATACTTTTTTTCATTGGTCACTTGAGATAATGACAACTTTTCTTCCCTTATCCATAATGTCCTTATTTAAGAAAGATGGGAAAAATAGAAAATTATTTAATGAGTCAGAAGTTTAATTACTTCAACTATGCTTATATTTGTTCTTTTCAAGGGCAAAATTAAAATTAAAAAAATCAGCAGCATAACAATTTCAAATGAGTATTCCCCAGATATTATGTCCTTTCTTTACATTATTTTAATCTACAAAATTTTAAACTACTTCAAGAAACAAAATAAAAGTATAACATATCTAATATTCCTCACAATTAGAAATTACGATCAAGATAGCCAACTTCATTGTGATCAAGTTTCAGTCACATATTATAGTGCTAAAATGTCCAATTCATAAAATTGATGGAAAAAAGTTACATGCAAGCTTTTCAAAAGCAAAACCACTAGAGAACAAAATAAGTTTTCATACTAAATCATCTGTAAGCCTTAACTACACCTTAATTTAAGACATCATTGCACCAACCATAATTGAAAATAAAAGGAGTTAAATTACATGCCACACTAAAAAATAATTAAACTCCCTTTGAACTATAAAACAACTTTAACAATGGTTATATTTGCAAAACTAAAATTTAAAAAAAAAATTAATAGCATAACAGCATAAAATTGAGCATTTTCTAGGCTTATTGCCCTCTTTTAACAACTTGAACATTAAAATAACAACAAATCCATATTAAAAATCACTTAATCAATCACATTTAACAATTTCACAATTTAAATTTCAAAATAGGCAACATACAAAGCATTTTTAGTCAACTAAAATTCAAGCACATTGTATATGAAATAATCCTCACTTTAAATAATCATAACCAAATAAACATCTCAAATTTTATACAACACACGAACGCAAGGAAACACGGCTGAAGGGAGATGAACCACCAATCTGGCTACTAGAATGGAAGAAGAAGATGAAGTTAGGAAGAGAGAGAGAGAGGAAGAGGAAGAGAGGACTTTCGTGTTCAAACACCACGCAATGAAGGACAAAAATGGCAACGAAGAAAATGATGGCGTTCCAACAGTGAAATAAGGATGGGTTGGGCCAAAAATGTCTACTCAATGCTTAGGGATGGAGTTTCAACCTTAGGTAGTTGGTTTTGCAGAGATAAAATGAAGTTTTGAGAGTTTAAGAAGTAATAGTTTTACAAATACGAACAAACATTTAAATCCTCTTATTTAATAATTCTGTTAAAGAACCGTTGAATGTATGTTTATTCAATGGTTCCTTAACATAAACCATTACATATTATTAACATTTATTCAATAGTTCTGTTTAAGGAACTGTTGAATAAACCAATGATGTGATCCAATGCTAATCTGAAGCATTTACTCTATGGTTACTCTATTTAATTATTTAGTATAATGCCTACTTTTTCAATGGTTATAGTTTTAATCGTTGAATAGTTGTTTTTTGAAATTTCATTTTTTATTCAATGTTTTTTTATATAATCATTATATATACTTTATTTTTTAGTAGTGTTATTATGCCTTTACCTCCACTGTCTGCCAAACGAGACCATAGAGTTATATCGATAAGGAATGTAACTAAGTTGATCGGTTTATGTAATAGTAACATACTTGACAATCACAAGGGCGAGAAAGCATGCTCTAGAGGTCGGGCGCTGATGTAAGGATCGCGTTTTCACACACGCTGAATTGCTTGTCGCCGAATCTCAAGTATGAAGTATGTAGACAACGTTTGAAGGTGCTTTTACGAGATAACGCTGGGGAGCTCCATAGATAATCATGAGATATTTGATTTTGATCATTTTGTTTAATATTAAACGTTACATTAATGTGCGTGACGTAATGCACCATGTAGGGCTTGATTCAAGAAGTAAGTGTAAACTACTTTTACGTTTCTTAATTAGTTTCAGATAGGTCCCCAAAACATTATTACTCGCACTTCACTCATTTCTTCCTTTCTCTTCCTCTTCCGTCTTCTCTCTCCTATTTATGTTTGGATTTTTTTCACACCATAAATTTAGTCGTATCTCACGGACAAACAAGAAACCAATAAGACAACGAATATTAGCTAGCTTCCTACACGCACTGACCCGCAAATTTCTCTTATAGTAATTTCAACAACATGCTGTTTATACCTCAATACTGCCCACAAATGAACGTGCATATCTAAAAGTCACAGGAAGTCGGCTCCACCTTCTGATCACACTTCACAACAGTACGTAACACCCATCATTAACATGCATATGTATATATATGCTCTGAAAAGTAAAAACTAATTGTCTGGGATTTACTCTTTATATGTTTAGGTGTTTATTTATCTTGGTTTATCATTCACTTTGTTTACGGATGCTTGCCAAAATTCGCCTCAAATCCCTATTGTGCACATAAACCTTCAGCCCGTTCTTCATGAACAAAGTCAGTGACATTTTTTGCTCCACCTCATGGCCGGGAACAACGGTGAGCCGTTGCCGGAGTAGCACCGCTGCCGCAATTGACTTCATCTGTAGGTAAGCTAAATCCTTCCCCAAGCATATCCTCGGACCAGCATTGAAAGCAACAAACTTGAAGGAATCTTGCATCGTGAACTTGTCATCGTCTGATGAAAACCACCTCTCAGGCCGAAATTCCAAGCAATCATCACCCCATGTCGACCTCATCCGGCCAGCAGAATATATCGAATACGTCACCGATGATCCTGCCGGCATAAATGTGCCGTCTGGAAGCACGTCATCGGCCGCCACATGCTTGGAATCCTCTGGCACCGATGGATAGAGTCGTAGAGTCTCGCACAACGCTGCTTTGAGATAGACCAGACGCTCCAGTTCTTCGAAATCCAAAGGCTCATCCAGCCATCTTGCCACATCATCACCACGTGTCTCCATAAGAACTGTGCATATTTCCCGCAGGATTTTTTCTTCCACTGTGGGGTTCTGAATCGCCAGCCAGAAGAACCAGCTCAACGCAACTGATGACGTGTCACGTCCAGCTAGGATGAAGTTCAACGCCACGTGTCTTAGGAACTTGTCTGAGTAGGTGTGCTTTTTCTTCATGAACCTTGACAACAAATCATCGTGCGGGTTCTCATCCTCTTGCTGACTCATCAACTCGAGCTTACGCTTATCAATCACCCTGGACAAATACTCCTCAACGAGGACAAGGCTTCGGCTTAAGCTGACTTCCATTCCGAAGCCAAGCCATTTCTTAAACCTCCAGAACACCTCTGGCAAAATAAACCGCTGGAGCGAGGCTTCGGTGGCTCGGTCAAAAGCCAATGCGAAGCCATTCTCCGGCAAGTTCGGCGCGCAAGTCTGTGGGTCTTTTCCAAAAGCCAAGCCGCAAATGTTGTCAAATGTGAGCCGCAGCATCAAGTCTTGCAAATCAACCGGCTCAGATTTCAACTCGGCCGTCTTGAGAATCAAGCAGAGCCGGTCCTTGATGGCCCGATTCACCCAGCGAGCCATGGCTTGGCGCAATGTCCTGGTGGTGAATTCCAGCGCGGCGGTCTTCCGCTGGAACAGCCACGCGCTTCCATCGGAGTTAAAAATGCCATCACCTAGAAGATCGTGGAAAACAGCATGCCACGTGGGCCCCTTGGGGTAATTGTCGAATCGGGTCTTGAGTATGTGCTCCAGGTTCCTCGGGTTGCACGTGACAGTCACGAGACCTTGCCTGTTAGCGAGGAAAGGAACGGCGCAGATGCAAGTCTGGTACGTGCCACCACAGGCGCGGAGGTGGTCGCTGATCCAGTCATGCATGCGGTGGCAGTTCTGAATCAAGCCAGGCAGGCTGCCCAATAGAGGCCATACACGTGGACCCTTGAGGGACCGCGAGATGAATGTGAACCAAATAAGGTAAGCCGTGATGGCCGATAAAAGCAGGAATGCCGTAGAGGTATCCATTGACCACAAGAATCAAACTAAGTGCAATGACGCTCCCTGTATCTCATGTGGGGAACAAACAGGGGATTTAGGAAAATGAGTATGAGTGAGACAATGATTGGTTAAAGGAGAACAAGAGGAAAGAAAGAAGGATGAAGATTGAGGAAGGTGTGAAGGAAGACGGGAAGAGAGATGAAGTGGAGGGGAGGGGAGGGGAGGGGAGGAGAGATTTATAGAGGAGGGAGTTATTAATTTGAAAGACTCATGAGGTGCAAGTGCAGCATTATAAATGCACTCAAGTCAGTTGTTGAGGCATTTTGAACTAAATTCACTTTCATCCACAGTTCCACACCCTCTCCCCCTCTATTACACACAAACCTAAATCCCTTCATCCTTCTCCTGCCTCCATCATTAAAAAAAAAAAAAAAACATTTGCATCATGCCTTCACACATATCTTCAGCCTTCTACTTTTTTAATTGCCTTTTATATGTAGTATACATATCTTGTTGCATTTGTGTGCTAATAGGACTCGCTCTTTTTTAAGAGATTGAATAATCTCTAGTCTCTTTTGTTAAAGAATTCTAGTCTTCTTCTCGAATTTTAAAAAAGGTTATTAACTTTATTTAAAAATAGAAAAAAAAAGATTTGACTTTATCTACATCTATACTCTCAAGAGTCAAAGGAAGAGTGGCACAGGCTGTTAATTGATGAAGAAAAATGGGAACTGCGTATCAAAGTGTGATGTTGTTTGGGGCAATAATAAATCAGTAGAGGAAATAGAGAATTGGTTGGGTTTAGGTGAGCGACCCATACATCATTTATTTGTGGGTGAACTGTATTCTTGCCTCTGTATCAACGTCCATGCATTGCTTCCCTGCAAGCTCAATAACAAGCCCAAGAAAATTATAAAATATCGGATTCCTCTTCACACTCAGAGTTGACCTTCCCTTACCATTAATGGCTTTAAAGATATCAGCAGATAGTAGAATATATGGAAAAGAAAAAAGAAAAGAAATTATGCCTCTCAACCTCTGTAAATTAAAGGCAAAGTCAAGATTACATTAAACTTCACAGATAGTGTGAAAGGTCAAAATCATGTGAGCAGGCAGGGTCATGAATAGAGTTTGAGGAACAGATTCAAAAGCGGTGCTTCAGTTTTCAATTTAACTTGATCCTACTTCTTAATTCATCGCTTACCATTGAGAAAAAGGCATAATGAAAAGGCACTCTCTGACGAACTGAAAACTTCGGTTTCAGACTTACAGTATAAAGGTCAAAGCTCCTCGAACGTGACAAGCTTAATGAAAACAAAGTCAACGCAGAGGATGAAATGGCAGGCACATCAACGCAATGAAGTTTGTTGCATTTAAGACCGTCGGACAAAAATCATTATACTTCAGGATTTTAACTGATAATCATATCAACAAAACAGAGTATTTAGTGGAAGAACAATCTGAGATAGATAGTTTTTTGAATGATAAGATCGTCAATGCAGAGATTAAAATAAGCAGCTACATAGGAGTATTGGAAAAGGAGGTAGAAGTAGATCTTCGTTGTCCTTTTTGGGGGGGAGGGGGGGACACCCTTCTTTCTTTGGTTTTTAAACCTGAAGGTTGTTATTCATTGAACTTGTAGTTCTTCCTCTTCATACGTACATACAAGGGTTCGTGAATCATTGTTTTTTTTTTTTATTTAATCATAGAGGGAATTATTAATCAGATAGTTAAAACTGCAACAATAAGGCAAAATATTAGGGGGGAAATAATAACAGTTTTTGGTTTCTAAAGCCAAGCTTAGAATAGATGTAACATGCATATATATATATATGTATGTATGTATGTATGTATGTAAATCAAATGAATCTCATATATTACTGATTTAAGATGGGTGCAAGTCTCTCACCTTGCTTTGAGTCGTAATGAAAATTCTGATGGTGAAGCATTTTGAAATTAAACCAGGTATCCAAACCTTCTAAGAAAGAAGAGCCTCATTGAAGATTTGAACTGGGCAAAATAAATCTACATTATCTAAAAAAAAATCTCAAATTCCTCTGATCCAATTGAAGGAAAGAATTATTCTTAACTATCGATGAAGATAGTCAATTTCTATTTTAGCAGAAGAAGAAATAATGAGATATACATGTTATAATTTAATAGGTCTACTTAGGGATGTGCTTGTGGCGCGGAGCGAGAAAGCGTTTATGATCTTGGTTTAACAAATCAAGAAATGTTTTTTTTTTTGGCATTGCAATTAAAAAAGATAGTTGCTTTAATAAAATTTTGCTTGAAATATTTACTATGCATTTTAACTTCATTCAAAGTTCATTTGAAAATTATTATATCCGCACAAAAATAAGAAACTACGTATTAACATCAGTTATGACTTGGGATGAAGAGACATGCAAAGAGGAAACAGTTTGTATATCAGAATACAGCAATTGCTTTAAACAAAAATGATCACTGGTTTTTCCCCCCGGACTAGCTAGATAAGCAGAATAGAATAGAGAAGAAGCTATCATATTTCAATCCCTGCACTGCATGTCCCTTTGCTTTTTTAGGCCAAAGCAAAAGGCACAACTTCCGTGGTAGTGAATTAGCGGGCGTTTCACAGTTCTGAGTCATTCAAAAACAAATTTCACCAGCATAGCAATTTAAGTTGCTTCATTTGATCATTTCAATCATCGCCTTGGGAGTCTAAAATGCTAATCCACATGATCAGAATCACATAAAATACGAAGTTGAATCACATCAAGAGCTATACAATACAACTCAATGTAGGACAACACAACAAAGAAGGACTCGGCGAATTCATACTATAAAATGTTTTCACTGTAACATTCATGATGAGAAAGATCGCTACACCAAGCTGGCATTTCTTTCTCAAACTTTTGACTTACAATTTATCGTCATCATCTTAACTTCCATCCGAGGAGCCCCTGACCAAGGAACCACGACGATGGCCACCAACAATCACATCTTTGAGTCGTATTATGGGTGCTAGAATCTTGCTTCTTCCCTATGACCATAATAGCATTCACGATGTTAAATATTTCAACTTGATGGAGAGAAGATTGGACAGCTCAGAATTAATAATACAATTTAGAAAATGTAAAGGCCGCCTCAAGTTCACAAAATTTAAAACCGCACTCCTAATCCCAAATGGACATTCAATTTAAAGCCTCATCCCCCACCCCACCCCCAAAAATATATATATATATATATATATATATATCTCAAGCCTCAGTTCTGCTATTGACAAAGCTTACCCAAGTTAGCAAACTGTCAGCACCATCACCACAGCCATCAATAATATAAACTTGTGACTAGCAACTTAAAGCTGGACAGAGCACCATCAGGTCAATACTTCTTTTGAGTGAAATTAGGCAGGTGGAAAATAATGGCAAATTTAGACTCTAGTGCTCCATTTTTCACCTAGTTTTTTCTACAACCAAGCATAGCTTTATTTAACCACAACAAACTTAAATGCCATCTATACATGCAACGTCTCTCATTATATCCCCTTTCTATATGAAGATACTCAGTTTATTTTGTTTAAATTTCAATTCCTCTACAATTATTTCAGAGAACAGGTTCTCTTGGCTCATATAGAGCGGAAAAAATGCACCAAACCCAGAGATACAAAGTGTTCACATAGCGCCCATTCCAATTCTCAAAAGATAAATTTTCCTGGACATAGTTACCAGGAAGAATCTATTAGTCTTTACCATGTCTTGAAGAGAAATGGATGAAAATTAAGGGGGACCAAAACAGTAGCTTGAGTCATTGACTAATTGTAAAATATCCTGTAAATTAACTAACATATTTTAAAAAGAACATGTCTTAGAGAAAACTTTCAATGATGGACGCACCTCATCATTTACACCGCTGTGCAACTGAAGTTGATAAGCTCTTTCCTGCTGCCAGCGCTGACCAAGCATTACAAGGCCCATCACTGCCGCTGCAATGAAAATAGACCAATATGCATTTGCCTCCTTTGCATGAGCATATAAGGCAGCAGCTCTTCGCTTCCACCAAGCTCCACAAGGAAGACCTGATGGCTGGCATTTATCATCTTTGGGAAAAATCTTTGAATTTGATAAATCAAAAGAAGTGTTTGACTCTTGTTCAGCAGGTTCAATTATTTCAGACGCAACTATATTATCCCCATATGCAGTTGCACCACCAAAATCTGTCTCACTGTGTAAAGAACTGTATTTTGCAGTATCATACATACTTTCCTCTTTGCCAGTCAAACCAAAATCTTCTAGCGTTGTACCTTCTCCAAACTGTTTACAATGAACAGAAAACTTGCTCATCTTATCATCAAAATATGGAATATCTGAAAATGCTTCTGAAACATTCATTCTGGATATCATCACATTTTCTTCATCCTTTCCGCTAGGTGTGGCCCCATCATCAACAATAACTTCAGAGACATCTTTGCCTCCAGATTCACCAAGAATCTCACTATAATCAGATTCCAGTGGCAAGTTTTCATGCTCACTGGGTGGGAAAACAAAATGACGAGACATGAATAGGGCACGTGACGTTTCAGCTTCATCCCGTGTATATGCGTCTCCCTTGTCATCATCTTTCAACTCAACTTGCCCAGAATCAGGAGCAGCTTCATACGCTGATGCTGTAAGCGTTACGACCTCCCATTCATTCCCACGAGAAGTCCTCTCTTCTCCATCCTCATTATCTGCCATCTTTTACCTTCGTCAGAAAAAGGATATCAGAATACCAATTCTATCCAGAATGAACAAAAATATACAGGTAGTCACAGAAAACACGAACATGCACAAGGAGAGAAGAAATTGAAGAAACCCCAAAAAAAAAAAAAGAAAATAAATAATTTATAGACCAAAAGAGAATTTTTTTTTTTAAAAAATCCTAAATGCTAAATCAGCTTCGCTCAAAGTTTCTTATGGGATAATGCTTTTTCTTTTTTAGAAAAACAAATTGCTTGAGCCTGCACAATTTCTGCTACCATATAAAAACAAAACCAAAACCGACCAAGTTTTCTTGTTATAGAGGACATCCAGCCTTTGACGATTATTTCATTTCTAGTAAAAGAACCTATCGTAAATCTTAGCCTTTTACTTATTTACCAGTAAAAAATATCCTAATTCCATCCAGTATGCCGAAGCTTTACCAAGTCATCAATCCATTGAACAAAAAGTAAACGTGCACAGGCACATGACGACTTAAATACAGGCATGTAAATGGATTAGAAACCCCGCTAGGAGACCAAAACGGTAATAATCAGAAGATAGCAACCATATCGGAGCCAACAAAATAATCAGATAGATCAGGTTATCCAACCATCGGAGGTCCCCCCCCCCCCAAAAAAAAAACCGTAAAAACAACATAGTAGCGGGAAGAAAAATACTTACAGAAGCAGAATCCGATAAGATCGACGGTGAGACGACCGTCCAAACAGATTTACGATGAGATTAAAACTGAATCTTCGTGCTCCGGAAATGGGTTTTATACACAGGATATATCGGGGAAGGGAACAAGAGACCGGTGGTATCGGTAAACGGGGTCGTGACCGGCTGTAGTAGGTAGAGTGAGGAGGGAGAGATTGGTGTGATTACGGGACTGGGAGTAAGAAAGTGGGGTTACCGGCAATATTGCGTTGCGTGGGAGGAGGGGTAAGGATCTAACTGTCTCAGAGGACGTCAAGCACTAACTTGAAGAGAAATAAATCATATATTATAAAAATAACAAGTAAATAGTACTAAAAAAATATAATAAATTTATAACTCATAAGTTAACATATTAGCCTGAGTTTACACTTGATACAGCTAATATAAGACAGTATTAAAGTCTAATTTTGATATCCATTTAAAAACTAACTTTGATGATAAAAAGTATGTGAGTAGAATCTAATCTAATGTGAGCCAAAAAAAAAAAACTATAACTTCATTAAAAAATTTCAAAAATACATATATTTAAGCATCATTGCATCATTTCAAATTTAAAATTAATTAAATATTTTTCAGTCAAATTATAGCGCTATTCAGTTAATATTTAATAAAAACAAAAAATTAAAATCAACTTAAAATTTTTGAATCTAGCCTTTTGCCTTTCTTATTTTTATAAAACTTGTTTTGATTTCGTGGATTGCACAAAAATTTAAATTTTTTAAAATATCACAAAAAGAACATTTCAATTATTCAAAAAAAAAAAAAGGAAGCTTGAGACCTCAGTAAAAGGTAAATGAACAGCTTTGATTCTTGCAACTTAAAAAAGCGGAATCAGAGAACTTTTCTTCATTCAGGCTCTGGTCGCTTTTCGATGGATCTTGGAAGGTTGTTAGTGACAAGCATCATGACTACACTTTTGTTATTAGAATAGTTCAGACTTTAGATTTAGAGATTCATTCCTTTAAAATAAATAAATAAATTAGAGAAAACCTTAGGTTCATTTTTCAATTTAAGAATACTTATGTTAAATAATTATCTTAAATTTTTCAAAACATTTTAAAACTATGTAATTCTCAAGAAAAACAAATAATTTGAAATTTATCCTTTTATCGTTTAAAGTGGTTTTATAAATTATAAATTTACCGTATGAATATTTGTAAATTTGAACAAACATAGCAAGTAGTAACATAACTCCTTTTTTAGTGAATTATAAAAGTAGAAGAAATTGCTCGGATGAGTTTGCTTTTGAGTGTAGGAAAACATCAGGCATATGGAGCTGCTCCTTTGTTGAGGTGGGGTGATGATGGGTGACAAAGATTCCTTATCGTTATGGATTTTGTTCTTATATGTTTGTCATCCCAAATTATTTTTTTTTTTCCTTTTGGTATAACCAAATTAAATTTTCTTTATCCTCCACTTTTTTTTCCAAAAATTTAGAATGTCTTCGGGCTTCGAAATGTAAATAAAATTATTTGACAAGTCAATTTATTTCAAATGTGAATATGAGTTATGATGATTCATTGGGTCATGTTTGATAGCTGCAATTGAAAGGTTTTTGAGAGAATAGGAAAGGAGGATAGGCCATACAAGCTTAAATTTGAAGGGATTGAGGTTAAGGATGGGAGTAGAATTGAAATTAGGAATGAGGCTTTACAATTAAGCTTGGTATGAAATAATAATTATAAGGAATACTTACCTTTATTTCATTTTATAATCAAACATTAATTATGAAAAGATTATAATATTCGTAGTAATTAATAAAAATATCTAATCCTAAAACATTTATTTATTTTTTGTCATGATCTAACCCCAACTCTCCTTTCCTTTGCTGTAATTACTCTCTTCTTCTTATCACATATTGTCAAGGATGTTAGAAAAAAAAAAAAAAAGGGGAGGATGATAGTGTTATGATGATTGCATGATGCGCCGTAACATATGATGCATATGTTGTAGTGTATGGCATAGCGAGAGAGTGATTTTTATGCATCATCCATGATAACAAATAATACATTAATTTGAACACACACCAATTTAGGAAAAATTATAATTTTGCCCTAAATTTATTTATTTCTTTCTGACATAATCTTATGCTTTCCATTTGTATTAAACTGATTTTTACCATGTGTTGAGAGTCCAGCCAAGGTTTCAAAAAGGGTTTTTTTATTGAGATCCCAACTTTGAGTGATTTTATTATGAATTAGTTACCTCCTTTCCATGATGGTAAGTGATTAGGATTACCATGATGATATGTTATGCATGGTATGTGTTGGTAATGTCAAAATAGACATTACAAATTTTTTATGGCACGAAGCTATGGGCAATTGTGAGTACTTCTCCAGTATTGATGTGGTTCTGCCACCGAAGCCTTTCTGCATGGTTCTCGATGGTGATGGAATGAACTTTTAAGGACGATGTGAATGGTGAGAATGATGTATAGGTGGTGGAAGATAGTGATCAAAAATGGAGAAGATGATCACAAATGGAGGAGGGTATAGGGAGACATAAGAGGGAGAAGTTGAATTAAAAGATTGACTTGACAGTGGAGGGTATTTTAGTCTGTAAAATTTCAATTATAAGAATAAAATTTTAGTATCACCTCCCCCCATGTGTTCCAC
Source organism: Prosopis cineraria (assembly GCF_029017545.1). Taxonomy (NCBI): domain Eukaryota; kingdom Viridiplantae; phylum Streptophyta; class Magnoliopsida; order Fabales; family Fabaceae; genus Prosopis; species Prosopis cineraria. The sequence goes on from NW_026555344.1 coordinate 1,165,750, forward strand.
CAATGCCATATAAGTGGGCTTCACCAATCCCAAACTTTAAGTAATCAATCCTACCAGACATCTTAATATGTGTTTTATCAATCCCAATCCCATTTTCTTCCCTTAATGCCTCATACCAAACAAAGCCATAAGCTTTTCATAGACTGTTTTGTATATCTAATTTGGATGAGAAAAATAAAAAATATTTAAACATTGAAATTTGAAATAAAGAAATAAATAAAGCTAAAGAAGATAACACAAGTATTCCCAAGCTTTACAACATTACAATGGAAGAGTTATTTTTTTTTTTTCTAGTTACACGGAAACCGCAACACGCACATGCTCAATCACAATTCCAAGGGCAGGATTGAATCCTCATGCTCCCCTTATTGGAGACGAGACAATGCCATTTGATACAGAGCCATTGGCCATTGGAAGAGTTATCCTGATCTACTAAACATGTCAAGAAGAATTGTTTCTTTTCTCCTAAATTTCTTAAATGCTCTTAAAATGTCATTGTGAAAATGCCGAATCGTTTTTTGGGGAAAAGGCCGTCTGTTTAGACCGAAATTCGAAAGAAAAAATGATCAGCTTCATGGACACGTGGGTTGATTTTATTGAGGACAGCCGCAAGAAAGAAGCTGTTTGGATGGCGGGTAAATATAAACCATTAAAATGAGTGATATTGATATATCTTCCGTTAGGGTCGGGTAGGAGGAGACTTAAGGAAAATGGGGGACTTGTACGCCTTGGACTTCGACGGAGTTCTCTGTGATAGCTGCAGAGAAAGCTCTATCTCCGCCGTCAAGGTTCGCCTCCTTTACCCTCCTCTGATTGAAGAAAGCAACGAAAATACAACAAATGTTTTTGTATCATTTCTAATTGAAACAGTAGGTTCGATTACACGGTTCCCCAATTCATTGTATTCAATTCTGTCAGAATACGAAGATTAAGGTGCTCAAATGTTTTTGTATAACCAATTGAAACAGTAGATTCGATTGCACGGTGTCCAAATTCATCGTATTCAATTCTGTCAGAATACGAAGATTAAGGTGCTGATCTGTTTGTCTTGCATCTTGAAACTTCTCTTTAGGCTGCTAAGGTGAGATGGCCTGGTTTATTTGACGGCGTCGATTCAGCCACAGAGGATTGGATTGTTGACCAGATGCATGCGGTTAGTATTTCTGGATGGCTTAAATTTGGCTTATGCTATGGATTCATGCTGCTTTACTTAGATAAGCTATGTTGTGGATTCTGTGATTTGGCTTGAAATCTCTAACTAGTGGAGGCATAACAGGAAGGAAACAAGAAGCTAGCTTTAATTTAGTCGAAGTTTGGGTAATGAATTAATGTTTTATGTTTTTGAGGATTTATTGTGGTGAATAAATAGTCCTTTCCATGATCCTTTTTTTTTTTTAACCTTTTTCAGCTTCTGAAACGATGTCTTGTTTAAGCGTACCTAAGAAAATGAAAAGGGCCATAAATCATTAAATCATGTGGAATTTCAAAACTGAACATGGATGTAAAGTTGAATTTGATTGGAGAATTTCCTTTTGCTGGTTTTCTTGTTAAATACCTTATAAGGCTTATGCTTGATAATGTAACTAGAGGTGTAAATGAAAGCTGTCTTGTTAATCTCAGTTCATTTATGAATGAACAAGTGAGCCCAGAATCAGATCATTTAATAAATAAATCAAGGTTGACCGGAACTTTTGGCTAGATCAAAGATTGAGCTTTAATTCAGTTTTGGTCTGTTTTAAATGAACGAGCCTGAGTGCATTAAAGCTTGCTCGGCTTGATTGCTGCTATCATGATGTGCTTTGATGATTATTGTAGGGGACAATTTTGATGATTATTTTGAGTGCTTCCCATTTCAAGAAAAATCCCATATAGAATGTTCAGCTACTTTTATTTGCCCTCGCATGAGATAGTCAGATAAACTTCAAGAATTCTGAATGTTAGGTGCGACCAGTGGTGGAAACTGGATATGAAAACATTTTGCTTGTGAGGCTATTGCTTGAGACAAGAACACCTTCCATGAGGAAGTCTTCGGTGGGTATACTTCCTACAACCCAGACTTAAATTAGAACTTCATTATTCTTCATGAGTACTATAGCCTTGAATCTACTTATGTTTTAAAAAAAACTGGTGCCAGCACTAGGACAGTTGACTGATATAGCTCTACTGCAAGGTTGCGGAGGGCCTTACAGTTGGGGGTATATTGGAGAATTGGCTTGTGTTGAAGCCCGTTATCATGAAAGAATGGGGTGAAGAAAACAGGGCTGCTCTAATAGATCTTTATGGGAAAATCAGAGATGAATGGTTGGAGAATGATTTCACTACTTGGATTGGTGCGAACAGGTAGTTGAACCAATTATTGTTGTCGTACACTTGTAACAACATGCATGATAGAAATACCTAAAGCCTTGTGCAGAGGAGAATTATTAGGATGAACATGTGTACGATAGAGAGATAGACCATGCCATTGTAGGATAAATATGTAAGCACATTAAAGGTGAGACTTGCTGGAAAGTATGTCTAATTTGCTTATATATGGTTGTCTTGGTCTACATGGCCTTTTTACTTCAGACTTATTTTAAAAATTTTCCACATGGAGATAGATTTGGGTATGGACCATACAACAATAAGCTTTATCCCACTACGTGGAATTGGCTACATGAATTGTGCAACGACATAATACTCTATCATTTACCAAGCTTTTAGGAATATTGTTAACTAAAGGTCTCGGTTAACAACTTTCATAAGCGTTCTCTTTGACCTTTCTCTACTCCTCTTAACAGAGCTCAAAATTATCTATTCCACTCTTCTTACTAGTGCCTCTCGCAGTTTTCTTTGTATATGTCCAAATCATTTCAAACGATTTTCTATCATTTTCCCCTCGATGAATACTATGCTCACTTTTTCTTGCAGGTGCTCATTTTGGATTTTATCTTTACGTGTATGCCCGCACATCTATATCAATATTCTTATTTTTGCTACTCCAACTTTATGCTCATGCTGTCCCATTAAAGTCCAACATTTACTACCATGTAGCATAGCTGATCTTACAGCAGTTTAATAAAACTTTCCTTTAAGTTTATTAGATACCTTACAATCACAAATAACTCATTTAACCTTTTTTCAATTAAATCACCTATCTTGTATCCTATATGCAATATTCCCATCAATTTTCCCATTATGTTGAATAATAGCTCCCAAATATTTAAGCTTTTTCACTTGAGATATAATCTGATCTTCTAATTTCACTTCCAAATTATTACTGACTAACCTCTTAAGAAAATTACAATGCAAATATTCTGTCTTATTCTTATTCAGGCGGAAACCTTTTGACTCCAATATCCTCCTCCATAACTCAAATTTATAGTTAATCTCTTCTTTTATTTCTGCAATAAAAACTATATTATTTGTGAGAGACATGCATTTGGGAATTTTCTCTTGGTACATTTGGGATGAACCTGCATTTTAAAAAGAAAAATGGCGAGTGCATTTTGAACATATACACTTGTACCGTATCAACCTTCAAAGTATCTTGTCCTGATTCCTGACCAAGGGTTTAATGGACGTCCATGTTGCTATATGTTATGCGCTGATAAATTTGTTTTCTTTCAGATTTTGTGCTTCAAGCATTATAATTATATTATAATTACTAGTAATTGCTGAATGCCTTGCCTTGTAGATTCTATCCCGGTGTCAGTGATGCACTGAAGTTTGCAAGCTCAAGAGTGTACATTGTCACCACAAAACAGGTCAGACCTTCTCCCTTTGGTCCTTGCAAGGGGAAAATAGTCCTTGCGATAGATGGCTTCAGATTCAGTATTAAGGAAAATAAAGGGAGTGGCATAATATAAATTCACTCGCAACAGTTTTTTCACATTGTCCCTGCACTTTTTCCTCTGTCATCTTGATTGGATTTCAGTGCCGTTTTGCTGATGCTTTACTTCGGGAGCTTGCTGGTGTGACCATACCGCCTGAAAGAATATATGGCCTAGGAACTGGGTGAGTAAGTGTGATATATGACATATTTTGACACGTTGACTTGCTGTGAACTGTGGTGCATTGATGCTTCTATTGTTTCTTTCTTTCCTCTCTTATTTCAATGAAAAAAGTTAGATTTTCATGGACGATTCAATTTTCTCTAATAGCCCAAAGGTGGAAGTGCTGAAGCAGCTTCAAAAGAAACCAGAGCACCAAGGGCTCAGACTACAGTAAGATATTCTATTTACAGCAATTGATATAAATTCTTGTCCCAACTAATCATATTACCAATAGAGTAGTGCTGTTGTTGAGATGATCTAGAAGAAATTAACTCGAGCTGTTTTTTATTCAGCTTTGTTGAAGATCGGCTTGCAACCTTGAAAAATGTTATCAAGGAGCCTGAGTTAGACGGATGGAATTTGTATCTAGGTAGCTTTCTTCTCTTTACAAGAAGTAATTTAAAGCAAACTTAGTCTGGATCCTCTTCCATAATGGCAGTGGATGTGATTTGGGTTGAAAGCAGACTTGGTTTACAAAAGATAATAATGTAAACATGATGATAGAGCTGGTGATTCCCAAAAGATTTTCCTGTCATTTCCTAAGGCTTACAGTAGACAATCTAGGCAGGGAGGTGATTTAGAGAAGACTAAGACCAGTGGTCAAGAGGTTTATTTGAAGGTTTATAACTGTAAGATTCAAGTGATAAAAGAAAAGTCAGGTTAGGTGTAGCCTAGGGTATGGGTAGTGTCAGCAGGGGTAATGACTACTTTTTGACTCTTTAAATATGTACTTCCGTGATGGGGGATGAGGGGGGACTATTGGAGAATTGTGGTCAAGTGAGGAGAGTTCTGACCTCTCGAATGCCAGATTAGGGGTGGAGAAGATCATCTTTTCTTCATCATTTTATCCTTCTACATCAGTTTGTATTTGTGAGAGACCAGTGTTTGTGTTGCTGCTCAAAGGGTATAGTTTATGTTGTTTCATGCTCTGTAATTGCCATCTCAGTGTAATTTCAGTCTTTATTTTGATTGTAATCCCACTCTATTGTTCAGCAATAGTAATTGTTAGTTACATTTACAGTGTATTTTCTGGTTTTGCTTATTTTTAAGCTTAATAGAGTAGAGGGTTCCACCACATGACAAAGTGGAATCTGACAAGAAAAATTTTTCATTGACATATTTATATCTATAACAATCCTGGTTGATATGATCACACGTATCTTTCGCATACGATGTCTCAAAGTTTTCCTCCATGAGTTACAATTTCTCCATCCTCCTTCCTTTCTGCTTTTGTGAATTGTTTTGGTTTCTTTAGGTAAAGAAAACTTGATAAGCTCACCCGTTTTTTATTTTTTGGGTCAGTGGATTGGGGGTACAACACTCAGAAGGAGAGAGAGGAAGCGGCAACCATTCCAAGGATTCGCCTTCTTGAGCTCTCTGACTTCAGTAAGAAGCTGAAATAGTAATACATTTCAGCGGTTTGATAATAATTGAATTAATTATTTGTTCCATGTCATTTAAATTGCAGCAATCAAGAGAATCTGATTTTCTTTATTCTTTCTGTTAAACTGTACTGTTATGTGCCCCTGCTAGTGGAAACGAGGATGTCTCAATTATTGGCAGAGTCGAACATAATTTTTATTCCTGAAAGAATGCATTAAAACGTGTTGTATTGGAAAGTAATTATGATTTCCCATTCATACGTCAAGTACAGCACCGATTCGGTTCTTTTTTGTCTTGCTTCCTTCAAACCCCCTTTCAATTGTTGAATGTAATCAGATGATGGAGTAAAGCTTTTTTTTTTTTTTCTTTTTGCATGTTTTTGTAAAGAATGAAGCTGTTATTCTGTCTCAAGCCTATGTTCAAAAAGTGGACCAGTTATTAAACAAAGAGAGAGAGGTTTCAAGGATTTGGGATGTTTCTACGGATTAACAGACGACCTGAGGAAGAAACGGGATCCTCAATGTTAATTCCCTTCGGCCTGTCCAATCCGATTCTTGAAACTCGCTCAAGTTGTCAGGATGTTAACCTTTGTATGAATGACTTGTTATATTTTGTGATTTTCATATTAATTTTCGACTTATGAGGAAAACTTTTCAAAATCATTTTTGGTGGATGCTTGGTGGAGATACTTCTTTGGAAGAATTACAGCGTTAAAGAAATTAATCACACACAAAGACCAACAACAAGTCTTATTAAAAAAAAAACAAGTTAGGATCCATATTTAACAACAATTCGTTTCGCATTGATCCTTGTTCATGATTAATTTTCTTAAAAGAAGGCTAGCTATAATTTTCTTATACTTTTTTGTGCAAAGAGTCAATATTCAAATCCTCAAATTGCTGCCAAAATCAATTTCAATTGTCAAGCAAAGTGTCCACTTAGTGAATTAACTTCACATTCAACTTAAAATCAAAATCGGTTCAACTACTGGCTCAGGGTCCAGTTTTAGTGAAAATTTGAGTTTTTATTTGAGTTTGATCTGTTTCAGATCCACCAATTCAATAATTGAACAATCTTTTCCAATTCTAACAACAATGAGAATTCTAAATCCACGAACACAAGGCTTTCCCATTATAGATATCTTTACCTTATGATGTGATGAACTAGATATTATCATCTAAGGCTAGTTTAAGTATTAAAAATAAGGCGGTGAAATGTGAGTAAAGATATAAAGCTCAAATCCTCCTAATGTCAGCCCAAAAAAAAAACTTGATAAACTATTGAAGTTGATAAGTCTACACAGTGATTGTTGCTTTGTTACAAGTCTAACATCCGGGAGTCTCATGGGTGATGTAGGGCTTATACGTGTGAAGAACTCTCCCACCAAATTAGTCTTTTTGGATGGACTCTCCCTCTAAACTTGTGCTCGTTACATTGGTGCTTTCATTGAAAGGTCGGTATCACAAAAAGCGCTGCTCACAGAGAGTTCTGACCGACAGAAGGTCGAGTGAAGTGTCATGGAGTGAAGCTGCAGGAGAATCAGCTCTTGAGGGGGTGGCATTATTACAAGTCTCACAACGGAAAGTTTAAGAAGCAATAATGTGACAAGCAAAAACCTAAAAGGAAAACCTATTCCAAAAGATTAATTTATTAGAAAAGAGAGTCTTTTGAAATTATAAACATTACATCACTTGTGAAGCTTTTGAATATGAAACTTGTGATATGCTTTTAGCAACGTGGAACTTCATCAACAAGGACTACTCTATACACCCACCGACACCCAATCTGAAAAGTAATGCATTCACTTCAAAAAGGTTGAATAGCGAGGGATTGTAAAATTGATGAACATGGTGGTTAATATTCAAGAAAAGAGACACGTCAATTTCTGTCATTTTCTCCAGAGAATTATCGCCATACCGCTTAACTACAAGTCCTCTTTTATTTGTGCATCACTTTCCCGAGAATCAGCGTCATCTGCTTTGTTTTCCTCACTTTTAAGCACCTCATCTAGAGGAGGATCTCCAGGCCTTCGAAAAACTTGATCCCCAATCTTCATCTCATATGCCTCTGGTTCGTCCAAGATAAATTCCTTCAACTGATAACATAATACGCTAATGAGATTATATGGACACAAAAAGCATCACTACAGCCCAAATCTCGAGATGCAGAAAATTTGTTTATCATCCATTTCCTCTAAACTTGAATTTGAGGGATACGGAGAGAAAAACCAAATCCTTCTGCTGCACAAAAAAACAGAATATACAATATCCATAACGTCTTTGATATAATTAGCCACTGTTTTTTTTTAATTATTTTTTTTAATAGGAAGCGAATTATCTTGTGCCATATCCTCATTGCCTCTACCTTCCTATAATTTAGTAAATGCCTAAACCAGACCTCTCTCGTTTTCTTCCACTTTCCTCTATCTAAACACACCTTCAAACCTGCTCATCACAAAAAGGATGAAACAAAAATACTAAACATTCATTGTTCAAAGTTTATCTGGATTTAGAAAAGGGTAGCAGTTTGCAGATTGTCACAACTGATCACTCAAATAATCGTTAGCAGCTTTTTTTCCCCTGTTGTCTACTGTATTTATATTTAAAATTAAAAGACAAGAAATCAAAAGGATATAACCAAGGGAGAAGAAATAACATACTTCTTCAAGGTCTTTGCCAGACTCCATGTTGAACATGACTGTGCTCAGATCAACACCCATGAACCTTGCGCCAACAGCTCCACTTCTCATCATTTCAGTCCATTTCTTTGCAATGTTGCCCACTGTTTCCTGAAATTAGGCATAAATTATATTTCTATTACAAAGTAGACAATAAGGTATGGAAAATGAGAAATTAGAAGTTAAAATTCTCTTGAATGTTGAGACAGTAAGCAAGCTACAATTTCACACCTTCCAACTAAATATCTACTATGGATGCAAGCCACTAAAAACTAGCGGAGACAAGGTTCCAGGTTCCAGCATGAAATCAAAACCATCGCGACCTTAAATTAATAAAAATTCCTCTCTATAATCCCAATATCCCAAGAACAAAGCATGATGGCAGATTCATATTCTTAAACCCTGAGGCCTGAGCTTGGTTTCTCACTGGACTATGAAACACTAATGCTGCAATAACTTCTACGTATGTCACTAGTATCACACATGAGATCACACTTAGAATTACCCTACAACACCAAATATTTTGTCAAGTTGCAGTCGCGGTATTGTTTAGTTTCCAACACATTATATGCCAGCCAGTACTCTTGCAGCTCGTTAGATCACACTTAGATTTAATTCAAGGTTGCTAAACAGGGGTGTCAAAGACCAGAAACTAAACCGCGGTCCAATTCCATGTTACAAAGCCGAAATCCAGTGACCATAATGAGCGAAATCGGCGTCGAATCCAAATTCTAGCTCCAGTCTAGTTATTAAACAAGAGGGATACAAGCGAATGTGTTTACCGGAGTCCGTTGAACCCCCAGCCGGAGCTTAACGAATCCGATAGCGGGACCCGAGTGTCGCTTGGCCATCTCAGCTTGGATCTGGGAGATGTCCATGTTGGAGAAACCATCGGGCGGCGGGAGATCGAACTCGGAAGAGGGTGTGGATTTCTTGCCCCATTGTCTCCAGATATCGTCCTCTTCGTCGTCGATGACGTCGTCCAAATCGTCAGGGATGTGGACTCGTCGCTTGGTGCCGTTGGCGAATCGGACAAATTGAGGACTGGGGGGAAGGAGGAGCAGAGAAAGAAGGAGAAGGGAGAGGAAAAGGAAGGGAGGAGAGCTCGTAGTGGGTTTCATAAAGAGGAATTGGATCCAAGAAGTGCAAAGCTGAGAGAGGACACAGCTTGCCAGGGAGATGAGAGAAATCTTCTATATACAGAGGGAGGTTCTTCGTTGGTAAAGAGCGTGCCATTTGCATTGCTGGCTAGCTAGTAGCATAGCACCAGTGATCATTATTTCTCATGGGATACTTTTTATTAAATTTTAGAAAAATTATTTTTTTAAATTCTTTAATTTTTAACTCATTTATAACTCAATCTCTCAATTATAACTCGTTACAACTCAATTCTTCAACTACAATTTACTATAACTCAATCCATCAACTTTTGATTCACTTGTAATTTGATTCTAATTTTTCAATTTTTTAAAAAAAATTTCTTATTAAATAAAAGGGATAAAAAAATGCTCATATTTTTATTCTCAAATACCCTCCTCTTGCTTTATAATGTAAGATTTAAATTAACATAAAAAAAATTAACAAAAGTTGATGAGCTGAATTATAAGTGAGTAAAAAATTGAGGGAATGAGTTATAAGCAAATTATAGTTGAGGGACTAAATCACAACGAGTCATAGTTGAGGAATTGAGTTACAAGTGAATTAAAAGTTGAAAGACTAAAAGATTAATTTTTCTTAAATTTTCTTATGGTGCATTTGGATTAATGAAAATTTGGATCAATTTTTTTATTTAAATACACAATAAAAGTTTAATTTCAAATTTATTTTGAACTACTATAATTTTTTGTAATTTTAATCATCTTTATAGCCTAATCATTTAAAATTTTAGTCATTACAAACATCTTACTCTCTTCACATTTTCACTATTAATATTTTTATGGTTCTTATATATTTTCTCATCTTTCATCAATAAAAAATATAAATAAATTCTATATTTTAACATTTTTATTTTTATTTCAAATATCAATTCATTTCTTCTCATCTAAAATTTTTTTAAACTACACAAGTAAAAAAAAATTAATGTATGAATTTCAAATATGAGATTTGAAATGTAAAATTTAAAATTTAAAATTAAAATTTATTAATGCAAACACTGTCTTAAATTGTTACAAGATTATTTAAGAGTGAAATTAAAATTCAATTTTTGAAGCCCAAAATACATGCAAACTTGTAATTTAATTACCTTGTAGAATAACTTATTTTCATCTGGGTTTGAATTGTAGTTGTCTATAATTTTTTAAAGAAAAAAGTAATTATTTAATTCTTAAAGTTTTAACTCAATTATTACCTAGTCTTTAAAATGTGACTCAATGTAAATCATTCCTTCAAATTTAATGGAATTGCCCTAATGAATTACAAGGGAAATTAAATGGTCAATTTGTGTCTGAATAGTGTTATCTTGTGCATAATTGTTCTATTGAATGTTTGTCGGTCTATTGAACTTAGTTCAAATCTCACTAAAGACTAATGACATGCAATTTGGGTTTAAAGCACTTAGAGGCATGTTAAACTTGAAAATGTAGTCTTTTGAAATCTAAGTATCTAACTTTTAAACGAGTTATATTTTTTGTGTGAAACATATATTATTAGCTAGATTATTGAGTAAACTTGTATGGATATTTAAATCACTTTGATCAAAGGTTAAACAGAGCAACCGCGTGTACCAAAAAATTTGTCTTTGAATGTTGTCATGAAATGCTATGAGCGCTATAATAAAAAATATCATGTCCCGCGGTGCATTGTATCATAACAGCTGGTTGCAACTAATGGTGACCTGGTCACAACTTACTCCTTCTATGTCATTGGTTACAACAGATGTGTTAGTGAGGGAAAAAATTATTGTTTTGCCCTTGCTTTGAATTATTCTTTTCACTGTAATCCTTATGCTTCCATGAGGTATTTAACTTTGATTTTAATCACGTATCCAATTTTTTTAAAAGGATTTTTGATGGAATCCTAATTTTCAATGATTTAAAATCATTTTATCAAATCCTTGTTTTTATTGTGATGAGTCGTTGGGATAAGTGAGTTCCTAATAATGATTAAAAAATTATATATATGATATATTCTAGTAATGTCAATGAAACATTATATGAATTGTTAGTTATAACTTGAAGCTATTAATTATGTAGATAATTATTATTTTTTCACCAACTAAAAAGTCGATTAATCAAAACTATTCCTCGATGGTTTTGGCTGAACAGTAACTTCGATGATGTGTTCACACTTTTTGGAGCACCATGCATCCCAACTTCACTTGGATCCCGTGGAAAAAATATTGACCCGACACATTCTCAATCACGTGGGATCCATGTGACTCCGACAAGGATAACATGTTAGCAAACTCCAACTCAATTGGCTCACATCATTGCCACATAGGATAAGTTATAAAGGATAAAATGAGTTATCGAAGATATAGGAAGTAAGTTATAATTTGGTTAAATTTTAGGGATTGGACCATATTGAATTAAACTTCACTGAGTCATAATCAATTTAAAACTTGATGGACTAGCTTATCAATTTTTCTTTTCTGAATTTATGTAGTTTGCATGTTTTGAATGAGAGATGAAAGCGAAATTCAAACTAATGGATCTGCCTTTTTCGGATAATGGCTTAAAACTTCATTATTTTATTTGTGTTTTAAATATTTTCATTTCAAGCCTTTTAACTTCAATAATTTCATCTCAGAAGTGAAAAATGATTAGAGCATTAATTTAAGCTGGTTGGATTTGATTTGCACAGGGCTTATTTTAACTAACCCAAACTTATTAAAAAAAAATACCGATATGACTAAGTACTCTACCAATACCTTCAGGCTTTGGGTTTATCTAGGTAGACCTGAATACCATAATTCCAAAAAAAAAAATCATTTAAAAAGGAATCAAATTTTTACACTAAAACTAATTATTTTTATTATTGTCAAAAAATATATAATATATTTTTTATGATATATAAAAATGTAGAAGACTTAATTTTTCTGTAAAAAAATTATGTGTCTTAAAGTTTAAAAATTAAGATTAAAATATATTTTAAATATTATTTTAAGATACATAATAAATTAAAAATAATAAAAAATTATAGCAATATCACTATTTTTAATTTTTTAAATAATATATATAATAATGTAGTCAAACATATGGTCATTCAATATAAAATAAAATAAATTTTAAAATATTAATTATTATTTAATATGTTTTATAATTTTCTAAAAAATGAAAAAAATGTTATTTGGATATTTGAGCCAAGTTTAAAACCAACTAAGTTTTGCTCAAATTTTTTTAAGTTTATTTAAGCCAATCCAAATAAGCTCAAACATTAAAAAAATATTATTTTTCAAAACCTTATTCTAATTTTTTTTTTTGGACTTATATGGCAAGGCTCATCAAGTTCGGCTTGAATTATCCAATATAAAAATCCAGTTCAAAATGAGCTATAAATTCCACCCATAGACAACAAGCCTAGTTTAGCTTTCAGTTGTTTCTTTTTTTTTATTTATATTGTTTTTTATATGGCTTGGCTCATTAAGTTTGGCTTGAATTATTCAGTATAGAAATCCAGTTGAAAATGAAAAAGAAATTCCACCTGTAGACAGCAAGCACAACAAGCCTAGTTTAGCTATCGTTGTTTCTTTTCTTCTATTTAAATCGAAACTTCATTTATTTATGATATTGGTGAAACTTACTTCTCATATTTAAAAAAAAAAATTCACCTATTTATATTTTAACTGATTTATTTCAGTTTTCCAACTTCAGCTACACGGGCCCTGTTAGTTACCCCCTGGAGTTCAAACTTTTGAAATTGAACACGACATTTAAATTCATCTAGCTTCAAAATAAGCATAAAATAATACAGATTTTTAAAAATTCTTTTCATTAAATAACTGTAAAGAGAGAGAAAATATAACGAGGAAATAAGAATGATAATGAAAAAGTAATGAAGTTTTATTTTTATCAAATTGTTTTAAATAGCATTTAGATTGATGGATTTAAAAATTGAAATCTTACATTTTAAATCTCACATTTGAAATTGTTATATTTAATTTTTTTGTTTAAATAATTCAAAAAATTTAAATAAAAAAAATAAATTAAAATATTCATAAATTTAGGTAGTATTTTTAGGGTCTGTTTGGTTCGAAAAGAAGGAAGAGGAGGAGAGGGGAGGTGAGGGGAGAGGAGGGAAGGGAAGGAGAGGGGGAGGAGGGGGAAGGGAGGGAAGGGGAACTCCCCCCCAATTTGGAGGGGAGGCTTTGGAAGGGAGGGGAGGGAAAATTTTTAAAATTTTCCCTCCCCTCCTCCTAACTAAATGAGGGAAGGGGAGGGGAGGGGCTTCCCTCCTCCTAACCAAATGAGGGGAGGGAAAAGGAGCCCCTCCCCTCCCCTCCCCTTCCCCTCAACCAAACGGGGCCTTAGACACAGAATCACCTTCAAAATTATATTCTAAATTGAGATGGAGACTTACAACCTTGTGTTAGTTTGATTTTAAACCAAACTGTGCCTTTAATTCTGATTTTAAAGTTTTGTTCTGGTGGGGTGGGGTGGGGTGGGGAGTTCAGAACTCAAAATCACTTGATTTTTTTTTTAAAACCCACGACTGCTTTGTAAAATCAACGTAAAATATAAAGTATATATTACCAGAAGCTGTGATTAATTCGTGAATAATATTATTTATTTTTTTAAATTTCATGGAATACGGAGGACCAACATCTACTTTGTACAATTTGTTGGAATAATAATGATCATAATCTGAATGTAGAAAGAAAAAAAACGCAAGGGATGATACAGTTAGAGGGGGCTGGTTTGGACTTCAGAGGCTATGTTCGATGCATCGAAAATGGAATGAAGAGAGGGCGTCTAGGAAATTAGGAATAACTGAATAGGAGAGCTTTCTTAATTTGACCGTTGCTCTTTCCAAATGGCGACACATTCACTGAATCACACGTTATGTGTCGTGTAAAAGTTTATTTACTCACACTTCACATCACGCTCGCTGTTTCCATTTTCACCGTTTGGCGAATAAACGTATCACTAACATAACTCTACACAAGTTCCATTTACATCTACAAATTAAATATAATTATAATTATAAATCATGCATGTTTGGTGAGAAACCTTTGCACACGTTTTCTCTTTTCTTCTCCATGAGATATATCGATGTCTTTCGAGTATATCACGATCAATTCATTGACGCAGCCAAATACGTTTTAATTCAGACTGAATTATAAAATACACTAAAATAGAGTCATATAAGAAAATATATTGAAAACATAAACTTTTATATATTTTTCATTATCTTTTCTTGAAACTAATATACTATCATATATATATATATTTTAATTTTTTTAACATTATATGTCATTATACATAATTAATCATCTATTTTTTTTTTTTACTCTTGAGGCAAGGATCTCCCTTAATAAGTCAATTGTACATTTGAGAAAAAAGCCTAAGTAGTCAATAATGATGGTTACTTGATCATATGACAAACTTACTCTACGTTTAATTTCACTTTTGTAAATCGATAATAGATGAAAAAGAGTGATGCACCCCCGTGGCTTTACTGACTTCTGGCCGCAAGAAAAGTTGCTTTTGCACCCTTGGATGAATTTGCAAGGTGTCCACTATTTGATTTCGACATATCATTAATCTTATCCAATTAATTAATTGGCTGACGAAATCCGGAATTGATGTTATTTTGTACTGTAATTTTAAGAAGTATTTTCTTTTTCATTTTTATCCTTACATAAATGATGCTTCTTTAATTGAATCCATTCGCATTATAGATGATAGTTGGTGGTCAGCCAAGGACGAAAGGAAAAAATATGTTAATTTTTTATGAGTTTTTGAAAAAGGAAACTAAATTTTCTTATTATATTATGAAGAATTTATTTACTTAACGTGAGACCATGTGGCATCAAATGCGGTGTCAGAAATACCTTGAATCTTGAAACGATTGCATATTTTAGAAGTTCCAAACTTGAGACCCAAATATCTCTCCTTCATTTTAAATGTATTATATTCAGCACGAGGGAGAGTAATTCGCTATTCTGTGGCGGTTAGCCGCCGAAAGGCCGGCGGCTTTTAACGTCGGGCCAAAAACACACAAAAGGCGTCAGCGACAAGATACAAGTCCAGGCCACCAAAAACACATTCAACGTGAAATCGAATCCATCACTGGATGGACCTTGAGATTCGTTTCACGAGAGCCTTATAAATCAACGAGCCTCCTCATAATCGAGCCATCTCCATCTCCTTCCTTTGTTATATAATTTTAAGTTTTGCCCCGCTGCAACAGAAAGCAGCACTAATCACTAATCACACTGAAGCTAAGCTCCTCCTCCATTCATGGCTGCTCTAAGGACCTTCCTCAAGAAAAGGCCTTCCCTTTCTGCTCACACTGACCACTCTTCGTTCACTAGACTGTTCTCCACCGAGCCCATCATTGATTCTCCTTCTCTTGCCCGGAGGATCAGAGATCTGCCCAAGGATCTTCCTGCCACCAACATCAAGAAGCATGTTTCCCAAGTAATGTTCTTTCTTCTATCTCCCTCTTTTTCTATACTTCCATGCAAATTTTCATCCTCTTGAAACCTCCCAGTCTTCAAATTTCCCATTACATTCACAGTATTTTGAGCTGGTTTGCATGTATTAGCTATTAATTGGCTGAACCCAACCACGGGAGGTTTTTCTCTTCTTTTCTTTGGTCAAACAATTACGAGAGTTTTTGTTGAGCGAATGGACATAGTAGCGCCTCCGTACTCGCTTCTCTTCTAGAGCGCTGATTTTGGCTATCAAGAGCTCTCGTAGCGAATGATTATTTAATTTATTACGAATGAATTATTCGATTTCTTTCTTATCAGCAAAACTTCAAGAGAGAAATCTTTTGGCAGAGCTATATATTGATTTTACCATTGTGTGCTGGAGGATTTTTTACAATTGATCATCAAGATCTGAAATAAAATATTTCTTATTTCAGCTGATTGGAAGAACACCGCTTGTTTATCTCAACAAAGTCACTGAAGGATGTGGAGCTTATATTGCTGTAAAGCAAGAGATGATGCAGCCCACTGCTAGCATCAAAGACAGGTCTATCCAAATTCTGTTGTTGTCCTATTTGAATTTCTTTTATGCATAAAGACAGGTCTATCCAAATTCTGTTGTTGTCCTATTTGAATTTCTTTTATGCATTTATTGGCCTTAATATCTGAAACTAACTTCATGGAGGTTTTATCTCTTTATTTTCCAGACCTGCTATGGCTATGATCAATGATGCAGAGAAAAAGAACCTGATATCTCCTGGGAAGGTTAGTTGACTCAATTCCAAAACCATATCAAGTGCCTGTCCAACAAGGAAGCAAAACCATGCTTCAGCAGAAGCAAGGAATTGGTGCTTTTGATGTGGATCAGTCGAACAACAAATTGCTTCATTGTTAAAGAGTTTACCTAAAAGTTAACATTTTGCACAGCAGCCAAACAAGCTCATGTTCTGTTTTACGTGCATGTTCATGGATAGCTATGCTGAAAGTTGCTATAAATTTTTGCTGTAGACTACTCTGATAGAGCCAACATCAGGCAATATGGGGATAAGTATGGCATTTATGGCAGCCATGAAAGGCTATAAGATGGTACTTACCATGCCTTCTTACACAAGCTTGGAAAGAAGGGTGACCATGAGAGCATTTGGAGCTGACTTGATCCTCACTGATCCAACCAAGGGAATGGGAGGAACGGTTAAGAAGGCTTATGAACTTCTTGAATCAACACCTAATGCTTTCATGCTTCAACAATTCTCAAACCCAGCTAATACTCAGGTATATGAATGATCCCGCTTGGAGATTTTTACGGAGAATTTGAGAATCATGTGAGCATGGGGAAAAAAAAATCTAATATTGTGGTGTTGAGCTCAAAAAAAGAATCCTCTTGTCATCTGCTGGTACAAAAATTAAGGGACAAGTATTGCTAGGTCAATTGTCCAAGTAAGTTTATTCAAAATGAATTGCAGGTGCATTTTGAAACAACTGGTCCAGAGATTTGGGAGGACACAAATGGACAAGTAGACATATTTGTGATGGGAATAGGTAGTGGAGGAACAGTTTCTGGAGTTGGACAATATCTTAAATCTAAAAATCCCAATGTCAAGGTAATGTTTAGTGATGATCGCTGTTAAATCATGTCATAAACTATTTGTTCTTAGACTTACTGATTGTAAATGAAATTTTTCTAATTACATTAGATATATGGAGTGGAGCCTGCTGAGAGTAATGTTCTGAATGGTGGTAAACCTGGTAAAGTTCATGCTTTTGCTGTCTTTTCTTCCCCAGAAAAATAAGTTGTAGAGAAGAATGTAATTATTCCTCTCATTAAAATTTATTTTTCATTACTCTGAACTTTATCAAGAACATGATAAAGGAGAGGAATTCCTACATCTTTCCTACAACCAAGCCATTAGGAATAAAAATGTAAACATGTCTGCGGACTTACAAGTGAGACCGAATTTTGACATCTATTTACAAGAAGTTAAAACTCTGATATTGTCAAATGAAATAGGTCCTCATGATATTACTGGAAATGGGGTTGGATTCAAACCAGACATATTGGACATGGATGTGATGGAGAAAGTTCTTGAAGTAAGTGCTATGAATTTTACTTCATCCCGGGCCCAGAGTTAGCCTGGTAATCTCTCTCCCTCCTCGTCTAAAACATGATTTGTGACTTTTATGTTGCAGGTTAGCAGTGATGATGCAGTTAACATGGCCAGAGAGCTGGCCTTGAAGGAAGGACTCATGGTAATCCACTCCTCTAGCCACAGTTATTTCATTTAGAAGCTTGAAACCTATGAAGTACAAACACTTGGAAAAATAAAAAGTATCTCAATCCAACACATATTGCACACTGGCACTAGACACAGCGCAGCACGACACAATGTAATGTCCCTTTCTGTGCTGTGTCAGTGTTCATATTTCTTGCCTTCCGATTCAGAATGTCTGAAGCTGTATTCGTATTTTTCTTTTCGGTTTGGTTTTCCCAGGTAGGGATATCATCTGGAGCTAATACAGTTGCAGCACTGAGATTGGCAAGGTTGCCAGAGAACAAGGGCAAACTGATAGTGGTAAGAACTGCACTCACAAGTTTAAATACAAGTTGACACAGTTTTTAACTATATCTAGACGATTTTTGGAGATGAATCGTGATTTAACACCAATTATTAGAACCATGCAATTATATGCACATTTACTGTTAATGTTTTCTTCCTTTCTTTCTTTTGTTGTTACTGATTCTCGTGATCATCAATGGTGGCTTGAATCTCAGACGGTTCATCCGAGTTTTGGGGAACGGTATCTGTCATCCGTCCTGTTCCAAGAACTTCGGAGAGAGGCCGAAAATATGCAGCCTGTGGCAGTGGATTAATTCATAAGAAGCACGTGTTGATACAGCCAGAAAGACTTGCTGTGGAAGTTTCATGTATCAGCATGCCTCTGTTACAATCCTCTTGGAGCAGTTGTCAACTGTGAAATTTGAGTTCATAATGCAAGCTAATTACGATTTTCCTGCCTCTTCCTTTTCCTTTTCCCCTGCAAATGTTGTAGTTTGAAGCAGCTTTTGTTTGGCCTGATGATTCAAGCAATTCAATCCACGTCTCTAAGAATGTGTGTCGTGTAAATGTCAATTTCAAGTTTGTCATAGGAAAAAAAAAAAAAAAAAGATGAAATACAGTCATATTGTTAGCCCTTTAAGGCTTGAAATCCAAACCCCAAATGTTGAGCCTTGAACCCTAAGCCCAACTCATCAACCCTCAATGTAATGTTTAGTACGAAATAAAGTGTCTCATATATTTCAGGGACTAATTTGTCAAAAATAATTTGTTTTGTCCAAGGCTAATCTTTAAACATACGATCAATTATTGTTGTCGATATATTAGCATCATCCTTTTTAGTTATCTAATGAACAGATTATAGGTGCAGTCATGCAAAAAAATTAATTTATTATATTAATTAATTTTCATGAGTACAAATTAACACCTAACATGGTAATATATATATATATATATATATATATATGTATGTATGTATGTATGTATGTATATGTCTATGAAGAGTAGCTCTTAGTGCATTTATTGCATTAAATATGTCTATCATGTTTGATTCACTAGAATATTCCCGTAAACACCTATTCAAAAATTTGCTGACATTGGACGCAGCTTTAAAATTCTAATATCAGTTAACAATTCAATCATGATTATGGTCAGATTAGGCTAGATATATACAATCATGTATAGAAAATTTAAAATTTCAATTATACATTAATTTTCTTTAGGAAGGAAAAAATTTATTTGAGATATTTTATTTTGATAATTTTGGTTGCTTCTTTGGTGTAAGCTAGATTGTAGTTCATCTCTGAAGGCGCTTGGTATGATTGATTAAGAGAGTTAAATTAATCCATTTTAAATTTTAAGTTCAAGTTTTATGATATATAATAATGTTAAATAAATATGTTAAAAGTATTTCTGAAATATTTGTGAGACCTCAGTTGATATAATAATAGATTAATAATAGTCTCACATAACAAATGTTTATACTAGTTTAGATGGGAGGTGGTAATACCTCATGATTTCTAAGATAATAGCTGGTGGAATAATTTTCAAAAAAAAAAAAAATCTCATCTCTATGAGAATACAGTGATTTAATAATCTCTCCAGTTCAAACTATAAGTATTTTTAACAAAAATTTGTATGCTAATAAATTCTTGTTCTCATATATATATATATATATATATATATATATATTTTACCCTTGGTTCTAATTTATGATAAGTAAGATGAAAGTCATAAATTTATTGACATGAGAATCTTGATTAATAAATATAATAGATAAAATAAAAAATTTACAAATGGTGAGTTACTTATATTTTGGACTGAAATTAGTAAAAAAAAATATTTATATTTTAAAATGGAAGGAGTAAATTTTCATTTTGCACGTAAAATAGGAAAAAGGTTATCTTATTTCATTTGTTCTAATGACATGGATTAATGTCTCATGGTACTTGCTGATCAAAACTAAAAAAGAAAAACAAAAAACAAAATAAAAGGAAAGAAAAAAGATGTCTCATGGTACTCATTGATGTCGTAAGAATCAACAGTATCGAATTAATTAGGTCTCGACACCAGTAAGGTTTTGTGCAGTCAAACTGTTGATGACATCCCCAAGGGGGTGGCATTAATCACACCATATCAAATCAGACAAGACACTCATGACTCTAATATTAATCATATTATCAACTTATTATAGGATCAACACAGGCAGAGTCATCTGTAACAAACAAGCTAGTTTCTTGGCTGCTTGACTGCTTCTCTAAGAACCATCATAAATGTGGTTCCAAACGTGTACCTAAACTTCATCATGAGTTCCTTATTTGCAAATACTGTTTGATTAATTGATATATACTCGTTTCGTTCTCAAATATAAAATGTAATTGAGGGATTTATTTTGGTTTTAATTTCTAAATGTAGGATCTCAATTTTCTCGTCTATTGTTTTTTCCCCTGAATTTTCCTAATTAATTCCATAATTTTTTCATTTTCCTTTTTTGGGTACCATTTTTTGCATTTTCTCTGTCTCTCTTATTTAGCACCCTCATTAAAAGAAATGTATTTTAGGGAAAATGACTCATTTTTTACTCAATAGTGACAAATAACTAACAAAATAAATTTTCTTAACCTCCATAAATTAATTAACTAGGTCTTGTATTCAACACTAGATGGAGTTCAAAGAAATGTTTTGATTCTAAATACTTTCCCTATCATAAATTATAAGACATTTTTATAGAAAATTCAGTGTTTCAACTTTGATAAAAATAAAATTTTATTAATAATTTTTTATATTATCATTTTTATTATATTTTCTCTCTTTAATATTCTTTCATAACCTTAATCCTCTTTATCTCCTTCATTTAATATTTTTCTCTTATATTACCCTCATCAATTGCAGAGTTTTTCTCATTCTCCGTCTTTGACGCATGATATTCGCATGTGTGTCTTAGGACAAGTAATTATCAATTTAACCAATTTTGTTAATGCATGTGAATTAGTTAACTAAGTATTATTCATTTCGTTGAGAATTACGAGATGTTTTTTTTTTTTTAGAGATATCACGTGTTAAAAATATAGGGCACTTCGGTATTTTCTAGGAGTAACTAGATTTTATGCCTCGTGCAATATATGAAATATTAATCCTCATTTTTTGTTTAAGGTGAATAAAAAAGGGGAAGAGAATATTTTAATGAGTTCAAATTTTTTTAAAAATGGACAGGTATGTTATAAAATTTTATTTTACAGGTGTAAAAGAAAATAAATAAGAAAATCAATTAGATACTTTCTAGCCACAATTCTCTATTTTTCTAAAATTGAAGTCGCGAAAATTTAAAATCCCACCGCCCAACCATTTTCTTTAATCCAGACAAAGTATAAAATTTCATAGAAGTGAAATTATTAGTAAATATTAATTTAATAATTTTATAAAAGTAATAATTTATATGAAAAGTGTGAAATAAAATTGTATATGTGTTATAGATAAATAACTATAATAATGAAAAATAACTGTATATTTTTATTCCCCCGTCAAACTTGTGATTGTAAAATAAAAATAAACAATGATTTCTTTTATCATAAATTTTATTATCTCATATATAATCGATTATAAATAACAATTTATTTTAATCTATAAATTGTTATATCCATGTAAATTAAAATTCTAAAATATATATCTTGCTTTAGAATTTTTTTTATTTAAAATTGTATCAACATCTTATTTTGTTTAAGTATTGGCTACCTATGCATAATAAGCATGTAGACAACAATAGGAGGATACAAATTAATTTCATTGAAAGAGATGCCTATATTTAATACTCGTACTTTAAATATAATTATTTTTAATAGAAAGATGCTTATGAGCAATACAAAAATAGATAATAATTTATTTTATTTTTATATAAATTATTTTAATATATGATATCATGTGCATAAAAAAATATAAACATATTTTCATATGTGATCCTGACATAAATTAAAATTTAAAAATATATTCTTGTTAAAAAGTTATTACTTGTAAATATAAATAACCACTTATTTTATTGTGAATCTGAATTAAAAATAAGCAAATTAAAAATACATCTTATGCATAAAAATAAGCAATTTATTTTATTCTATAATTTATTACCTTATGCATGCAGACCTAAATTTCAGTGGATGTAGACTTAAATTTTCATAATTTTTGAAAATTAAATTTATAATTTTATTATAAATTTTTTATTTACATTTTTATTACATGCTCGACATTCACCACTTACCACCACATTTACAATTAAAAGCTAGATAGATTAAAATAATTTTAAACCCATAATTGATTATAGTTTTTTGTAATATTTAATGTTGGCAACTTCAATATTTTAAAATAAAAGTTTAGGTTCATTGTAAAAATAACTGGATCATTGCATAACTATAATAATTTTTCTCAAATTTGGATTCATTAAATGACCTAAATCTACTCATTTAATGATTATATGAATTATATATATTGAATTATATTATTGCTTGAAAATTATTTAGATAAATTTTTTAATAAATTTTTAAAAAACTCTCATGGTCGGAACACTTCTCACATTCATTGTTTTCTTTAAAATATTTTACAACATTTCAATTATATTGAATAATTGTTATCATGCTACATGTGATACTTGTTAAGTGATATGGTTTGTTCTATTTATTAAATTCAAAGTTGATGTATCTCACAAAATCATTATGGTTCTATTACAATCTATTGATAAATTTTACCATATATCTTCTCCATTTTTAAATATAAGCAAATCTTTCACATGGATTGTTATTATTTTTCATTAGCAAGACAACAATTTTCAAAAAGTATTTGTGATGTCTTTCCTTAATTACTATCCATTAAACGATAGCATCATTGAGTCAGGGAGAAAATAAAATGTTAGTCGCAATTACATTTTAATCCAACCTTTTAAATTTCAAACATTATTATGAGGATTAATAAATTATTATGAGGATTAATAAAAGCAAACGGAAATAAATTGATTGATTTAAAATTTAAAATTTATTATTTAAATTTGTATGCTATATACAATTAATTATCTTATACATATATAAAATTGAAGCAATAAATGATAAGTCCCCCACATTTACCAAAAAAAAAAATCTAAATCTCATGCATATTATTTTTATCATGAGTTTTATATCCACAAATAATTTTTACTACAAGTTTCACACCTATTTTTTAATTTTTATTGTGAGTCTCACATATACTCAACATGTAAGAATTAATTTTTTTTTTAAAAAGATAAAGTGATGGTGCAGTTTAGCTAACTATAGATTAACAGTACTATGATCATGCACTTTACATATATATATAAATAGATTAATGATTTTTTTTGTTGCGAGCATGAGAATAAACTCGCACGCAATAGAAATTATTTTCTAAGTCGTTACATACTTATTTTATTAAAAAATATAAGGTATTTTTTAAAAAATTAAATATTAAAAAATGTAAGATATTTTTTATCTTTTGAAGTATAATTATTGTTTTTTTTTCTTTTCAAGAGTATCCTTATTGATAATAACTTTATATATATTATAGAGTATTTAATAGGGATGAATATGAAAAGATAGGGTTAATTTAAAAGTAGGTAACTATTTTATTGAGAGTGAGATTCAATTAAAAATGTCTTATATTTTTAAACGGATAAAGTATATAACATTCAACATTCAAACTTTCAACTATTTATTTAATCAATGAGTTCTTACTATTTATACCATCTTTAATTAGTTAATTAGATTTTTACCATTAATGTCCTTAATGAATATGTAAAATTAATTAGTTTTTCAAATTTATTTGTGACCTTATTAAATTAAAGATAGACATAGAAGGTGAAAATGATTTTTAATAATGTTAACCATCTTATTGAAAATAAAAGTTAATAAAAAATATCTTATAAGTACACATATCACTTGTTCACATGACTAAAGGCACTTGTTTATTTGGCCAAAAAAAAAGCACTTAAGTAACTTTTGGACCAAAAAATATTTTAAAAACAAGTGAAAACATATATCAGAATTCCAGTGATAACGCAATCTTTTTTTGTTTTTTTGTTTTTTATTGGGAAGAGATCATGAGTTTATATTCAACTTAGTAAGGTCTCGTTTGGTTCACTTAAAAATGGAACTGAAAAATGAGTTGGAAATGAAATTAGAAATTGAATTGAAGAATGTTAAGAAAAGCATCTTTAGTAGGTTAGAAAAATTTAATGGAATTTTAAAATAATTTTTATTTAATAAATTATTAAAAATCAAAAAAGACAATATTACCACACGACTAAAAGGCACGCGTCAAGCTTTCACACGCGTTAGAGTCTTCGAGTCCTGTCCATCTTAATTCTTACAGTGAATTAAATTGATAATGGATGGATGTACGACTGATAAATTTGTAAAACTTTCACTCCAGCGAAACATGCTTTGTTTCGGCATAAAGGCATAGACCCTCACCCTAGCCTTCCTTGTCAACTTGAGCAAACAAACACCCTTTTTTACTTTATAAACAAAACATAAAAAAGCTAAAAAAAAAAAAAATCGTAGGGTTTGACTGGAAATTGCAAAGTCTCGGCCGTTCCACATGGTGGAATCACCGATTCCATCAAGTTCGCTTCTCTCGGGCCTAAGCTCTCGAAGATCTATCGTTCGATGTCCCAAAAGTTGCGGCTTTTACGGAGAGAAATTTGGCAGCAACGGCAGCTAGAGAGGACACTGTAGATAGAGAAAAAAAAAATGGTGTCGATGGATTTTGAACGTTGGGATCAGAGAGAAACAATGCTGGTCTCTTGAATATCTTAGAGTGACTTCGGAATTTTCTTTCTGGGTTGAATTTATTGTAAATCTTGCCCACGTTGATTTGAGTTGGCCGCTTGGGACTTGTCCTCTTCAATTCTGGGCTAATTGCATGCAATCTACTGGTCCCGGCAGTGGTGGACCCGGCCGGAACCCGGGAGTGGGGCCGGCAGGGCGCGCCGCATCATCAGCTGCTTCCCCATCCTCTTCATCTTCAGCAGTGTCGACGTCGCACTTGGGGTTAGACACTTTACAGCAGCAGCAACACCAGCAGATTGGTTCTAGGCAGGTGTGTATTTCTGGGTTGAGCTGAATTTCTATTATAATTTACACTCTGAGAAGTTTTTGCAAGTTATTTCTCAGTTGCACTATTAATGTGGTTTGATTGTTTCTCACACCCATTGGTTTCTGAATTTGGGAATGTGCTATTGGTTCTGGGAATGGGTTCGTGCTGAAATTTGCATTAAATAATCATCGGTCTGGGGGTTTAGTTGCAATGGAAAGTATGTTTTTTGTTTCTTTTTGGGCCAGATACAGTAGGAAGTGTCGTTATTTGGTCAGGTTTGTGAATTCTTTAAACCAACTAATTTTCTGATAATCAGGGAGTCAAACTAGAGATGTCTAAAATGAGTTAAATTTGGAAACTGATGGGAGCACTGAACCTGGAGCCGCTGGGTTGGAACAGAGTGCTAACATTGTTAATTTTGGTCAACACGCCTTAAATCACAATATTATGAATTGTGCTGTAGGCTATGAATATTTTTCTTCTCTGTCTTGCATTTATTTTCTGATCATATGCGATGTTAAATTATTAGCAAATTAATATATTCCGCACATGCCATTTCTTTTCTGCAATCTTCTTGGGTGTTTCCTTTCAAACACTGATGGGTTTATACATTTTGGGTAGTGAAACTTGTAATTTATTGCCTTTTTCTATAGACTCTTCCTCTCTCTCCAGGAACTATTTATTGGACTTTGAACATGTTGATTAGCTGTGCAGTATAGCCAGACAAGCACCAGTTGCAACTTGCTAAAAGTGTATTTCGTCATTTTCTGCATGTTGCTAATTTTAGCTTTAACTGTCCTTCTGTAAAATCATTTGTTTCCTCTAAACTGCCGCATTCCTATCTTTTGTAATCTCAGATGGCAAAACAATCATTATATTGAAGTATATGACCAATTCTGTGCAAGTGTTGTTCAATGGTTCTTAAAATCTGTAATTTTCAGTGTCTTATTTCTACTTTCATGGTTATGTTACTTTAGTCAAGGAACCTTCCTTCCCTTGTCCCCTTCCCTTCCTTTTTTATAGATTAGCGGTAGCATTTTATACACCTTGGCTGATTTTTCTTTTCTATCATTTTATTAATTTTTCCGAGGTCTTGATTCAATTATAGGGTCGTAGGTGCTTGGCTTTCCTGTACTGTGACACAAATTTATATAATTGCTGGGTCTTGATGGCAATGATATTTTTATTATTATCTTATTACAAATATTGATGTTATTTTGGGTGATAGTATCTGTTTTGCTTTTTGTCAAACTTATCTACTAATCATTGATGTTATGGAATAATGACTTCTATTCAAACTGTATGCTCATGCAGTCATTGCAACAACAACTACTTAGAAAACCTGAAGGGAATGAAACATTTTTATCATATCAAGCAGGGCTTCAAGGGGTATATGGTGCTAACAATTTCTCATCTCCCAGTCCTGTACAACTGCCCCAGCAATCACGGAAATCAATTGATTTTGCTCAGCATGGTTCCAGTCAGGAGCCCCAGATCAGGGGTCAAGGCATTGAGCAACAAATGCCTAATCCTATCCATCAAGCATACCTTCAATATGCTCTGCAAGCTGCCCAACAAAAGTCTGCTTTGGCTATGGAATCACAACAGCAAACTAAAATGGGAATGTTAGGCCCTTCAAACATAAAGGATCAAGAAATGCGTATGGGAAACTTGAAAATGCAGGAACTAATTTCCTTGCAGGCAGTTAATCAAACACAATGTTTGACTCCTAGGAATTCATCTGAACAATTCTCTCGTGGGGAAAAGCAGATTGAACAAGGACAGCATCAAGCAACAGATCACAAGATTGAGGGAAAGTCTTCGACCCAGGGACAGGCCATTGGGCACATAATGCCTGGAAATATGACAAGACCCATGCAAGCACCAACAACTCCTCAAGGCATCCAAAATGTTGTGAACAACCAGATGGTGGTATCTGCTCAAATGCATGCTATGCAGGCTTGGGCACATGAACGCAACATTGATCTATCACATCCTGCAAATGCTTACTTAATGGCACGACTCATTCCTATGATGCAGTCAAAGATGGTTTCACAACAAAAGCCAAGTGAGAACAATGTTGCTCCTCAGTCATCACCTGCCCCTGTTTCTAAACAGCAAGTTACTTCTCCAATGGAGAACCCAGCACATGCTAATTCATCAAGTGAATTGTCTGGGCAGTCTGGATGTGCAAAAGTGAGGCAGGTAGTTCCCCCCAGCCACTTCGTTCCACCAACCAATGCTGATACAGCTGGTAGTAGCAGTGATGTTGTGCAACAAATTAACATTCATGGCAGAGAGTCTCAAGCATCTCTGAGGCAACCTGTTACTGTTGGGAATGGATTGCCTCCCATGCATCCCCAACAATTTTCTGCTAACATGAATCTTGGTGCAGACCATTCTTTGAATGCCAAAAAATTACTACCAGGCCCTGATTCACCACAAGTTCAGCACATGAGGCAGTTAAACAAATCCTCTGCTCAGGCTACGGATTCCACAAATGGAGGGACTTCAGGAAATCATGTCAAACTCGTTGGGGCACCAACCCAGATACCTCAGCAACGACCTGGATTTACCAAACAGCAATTGCATGTACTTAAAGCACAGATATTAGCATTTAGGAGGCTGAAGGTTAAAATCATGCATCCTTTCTCACTCTATTTGCATGTTATGCGAATATATTCCCAGAGAAGATCTATTGTTCATAATTTTTATGGATATTGTTTTTGCTGATTTTTTGTTTTTTGGTTGATAGAAAGGAGAAGGTGCACTTCCACAAGAACTTCTTCAGGCTATTAGTCCACCACCACTTGAGTTGCAATTGCAGCAGACGATCCATCATGCTGGAGGACAGAATATGGAGAAATCTGCTGGCAATACTGTGGCAGAACACCCAAGGCAAATTGAGTCTAAATCAAAAGATTTTGAATCTGTCCCTGCAATAAATGATCAGAGTTCCTCAAAGCACGAAGCCGTTTCCAGAGATGAGAAATCCACAGCTCCAACAGTTCATATGCAAGCTATGCCAGTTGTGGTAAAGGAAGCTGCTCCTGCTGGAAAAGAAGAGCAGCAATCAATGAAGTCAGACCAGGAGAATGATTGTGGAATTAACAGAACTCCTGTTAGAACTGAGTTGCCATTAGATAGGGGAAAGGCTATCATACCACATGACACAGTTCAACTTAAGAAACCTGCACAAACTAGCGCTGTTACCCAGTCAAAGGATGTGGCATCCACCGGAAAATATCATGGACCCCTTTTTGATTTCCCCTTTTTCACGAGGAAACCTGACTCATTTGGGTTATCTATGGTGGTGAACAACAATAATTTGTCTCTTTCATATGATGTCAAAGATCTTCTTTATGAGGAAGGCATGGAAGTACTTACAAAGAGAAGGGCTGAAAATTTAAAAAAGATTGAAGGTTTACTGGCAGTGAACTTGGAGAGAAAAAGAATTAGGCCAGATCTTGTTTTGAGGCTGCAAATTGAAGAGAAAAAGCTTCGTCTTTTAGATCTTCAGGCACGATTGAGGGATGAGATTGATCAGCAGCAACAAGAGATAATGACAATGCCAGATAGGCCATATCGTAAGTTTGTTAGACTGTGTGAGCGTCAGCGTACAGAACTTGCTAGACAAATGCAAGCCTCTCAAAGAGCTTTACGAGAGAAACAACTCAAATCTATATTTCAGTGGCGTAAGAAGCTTCTTGAGGCACATTGGGCTGTTCGTGATGCTCGAATTGCCCGCAACAGGGGTGTGGGCAAATATCATGAGAGACTGTTGAGGGAATTCTCAAAGCGTAAAGATGATGATAGGAACAAAAGGATGGAAGCCTTAAAAAATAATGATGTTGATAGATACAGGGAGATGTTGCTAGAGCAGCAGACTAGCATCCCAGGTGATGCTGCAGAGAGATATGCTGTTCTTTCATCCTTCTTAACACAGACTGAGGATTATCTACAAAAATTGGGAAGTAAAATAACAGTTTCCAAAAATCAGCAGGAAGTGGAAGAGGCAGCAAGAGCCTCTGCAGCCGCTGCACGATTGCAGGCATGCTTAAATAAACCCCAAAAAAAAAATGCTCACACACGCACACAGATTCCAAGAATATTGGAAAATGTCTGTTTCTGTTTTTTTTCCCCAATTCATTTTTTTAGTTTTTGTGTTTAATGTTTTCTAGCTGATGTTATTTGAATTTGTTTTTATTTTTTAAACTGGAACCCTTGGATTATTTATTATCACTCATTCATTATCTGGTTTCTGACTAAAGGGTCTCTCTGAAGAAGAAGTCAGAGCAGCCGCAGCTTGTGCTGGGGAGGAAGTGATGATTAGAAATCGTTTTATGGAGATGAATGCTCCTAAAGACAGTTCATCTGTTAGCAAGTGAGTTATTCGTCATCTATTTCAAATAAATACGGTGTCTAGACTGGGCATAAAAATTAGAGGGTGGATCAACAGTGTTACATGTTGGCTCATAACAAGCAAAAGCAAATATGCTTTGTTTTTTTTTTCCAACTTTGAAGCTATGATACTATTTATCTGAAAGTGATTCCATAGAATAACTTATCTGGTGGCAGTAACTATTATTTGGTCATTACTAGGTATTACAACCTTGCTCATGCTGTGAATGAAAAGGTCATAAGGCAGCCATCCATGTTACGAGCTGGAACCTTGAGAGACTATCAGCTTGTAGGTTACTGCATTTGATAAAGTGTTATTCCATAACTGACTGCTTTATGGTGTCTTGATGACTAAGTTTTTAATTCTCTGACATTCTATTTTTGAAGGTTGGCTTGCAGTGGATGCTTTCATTGTATAACAACAAGTTAAATGGAATTTTAGCAGACGAAATGGGCCTTGGTAAAACTGTGCAGGTTATTGTTATGCCTTGCTGTGCCCTTGCTTATTATGGGAAGGGCATTTTATATTTGCTGAAGCATATTGACATCTCCCTTATAAATAATTTTATTTCTTACTCAGGACGTTTCTATAGGGCAATTTTACTCTACTTATTTGTTCAGTGTACTGTATCATGTTTGTGGCAATACCTGTCTGTAACTACTATTAAAGTATTTATCATCCCTCTAGGTTATGGCCTTAATTGCCTACTTGATGGAATTTAAAGGAAATTATGGCCCACATCTTATAATTGTTCCAAATGCAGTAATGGTTAACTGGAAGGTGAGCTTGTACCACTAGTGTCTATTAAAAATTCCTTATATTCGTAACTGTGCTTCTTAACATGGAAAACTCTGTTCATTATCCAGAGTGAGTTGTATAATTGGTTACCCTCTGTGTCATGCATCTTTTATGTTGGGGGGAAGGACCAACGGTCAAAATTATTTTCTCAAGTAAGTGTGTATCTTTTTTTAATTAAATGTATTGGGATATTATTATTACTCTTAATGATCTGTTCCCGCTGTATATGTAGGAGGTTTCCGCCATGAAATTTAATGTCCTTGTGACAACTTATGAGTTCATTATGTATGACCGGTCCAAATTGTCAAAAATTGATTGGAAGTATATCATAATTGATGAAGCACAAAGAATGAAGGATAGAGATTCAGTTTTGGCTCGTGATCTTGATAGATATCGTTGTCAGAGACGTCTTCTTCTGACAGGAACACCATTGCAGGTCAGATTTGCTTTGTCTATAATTTTTACTATATCATGAAGACTGCAGTTGTCTATTTTGTTCTACAGATTCTGCTTCTTTTGATCATTCTTTCAGAGTGTTAATTTTTTGCATTGATGTCTATGCCAGGGGTCTGCATATGAATATTGCTGAGTGATTTTAACTTGCTGATACTTGCATTTAAACATATGCAAAATAGTTGTTGAATTTAGTATCTGAAAAATTCAGTTTCTTTCAACATTGTTTTGCGCATAAGAAGTACTTGATATGAGATGACTTGAGCAGAGATGATGAACACAGTTATGTTATGCCTGCCAGCCAAACCTAATGGCTTATGCTAAACGGTCCTAAAGAAGATAGAGATTGATTAGTGCAATGGTATGCTAGTTTTCGAAGAGTTATGCTCCTCTCTTAGCTGCTATTGTGTCTTTCTTTAGTAGAAGCCTGCCTGACTTTCAGCCAGGAAGTAAAAATCTGGAATTTGATCTCTGCTAGTCATGTAACCTTAACTTTTGGTCTATGAGGATTCTTCTGCGGTCATTTAGGCAATCACTAGTAATATAACCTGCCTGGACTGGGGATATAGACAAGTTGAAGAGCATGCAAATTGGCTTGAACACCACTGATCTAAAAATGCAATTAAGAAAAAAGTTCTCTGACAAACCCATTATGATTGAATATAAAATTCATAATTAAAAAAATGAGTTCATGTTTAAAACATTAATGTATATTCTCTGCATGCCAACTTTATGCTGACACTCGAGAGTTAAATCAAATTTGTATGTTACTTTGTACTTTTCTTGATAGATTTGTAAGTGATGTCATTTTCTTTGTAGAATGATCTGAAGGAACTCTGGTCACTTTTAAATTTACTTCTCCCAGAGGTTTTTGATAATCGAAAAGCATTTCATGATTGGTTTTCAAAACCTTTTCAAAAGGAAGATCCTACTCAAATTGTAGAGGATGATTGGCTTGAGACAGAAAAGAAAGTTATCATTATTCATCGACTCCATCAGATTCTTGAGCCTTTCATGCTGAGGCGTCGTGTTGAAGATGTTGAAGGCTCACTACCCCCGAAGGTAAAACTTTGGAACTCTTAGTTAAATGTTTGCTCTTTCTATTAGCTCACTTCAAGCTGCATTGCAGGTCTCCATAGTTTTACGATGTAAAATGTCAGCTATCCAGAGTGCCATTTATGACTGGATCAAATTCACTGGTACCCTTCGGCTTGATCCTGAGGATGAGAAGCTTAGAGTTCAAAAGAATCCACTTTACCAGGTGAAGCAGTACAAGACTTTAAATAATAGATGCATGGAGCTGCGTAAGACGTGCAATCATCCGTTGCTTAATTACCCATACTTCCATGACTTATCCAAAGATTTCCTTCTGAAATCTTGTGGGAAATTGTGGATCCTTGATAGGATCCTTATTAAACTGCAACGAACTGGACATCGAGTTCTGCTGTTTAGTACTATGACAAAACTTCTAGACATTATAGAAGAATACCTGCAATGGCGGCAACTTGTTTACAGAAGAATTGATGGGACAACTAGTTTGGAAGACCGTGAAGCAGCTATAATGGACTTTAATAGCCCAGATTCAGACTGTTTCATCTTCTTGCTTAGCATTAGAGCTGCTGGGAGAGGCCTTAACCTTCAGTCAGCAGACACAGTCATCATATATGATCCTGATCCAAACCCAAAAAATGAGGAGCAGGCAGTTGCAAGGGCTCATCGCATTGGACAGACTAGAGAAGTCAGGGTTATCTACATGGAAGCTGTTGTTGACCAAATTCCAAACCATCAAAAAGAAGATGAATATAGAAGTGGGGGCACTGTCAATTTGGAGGATGAACTTGCTGGTAAGGATCGTTATATGGGATCCATTGAGAGCCTCATTAGGAACAATATTCAACAATACAAGATTGATATGGCTGACGAGGTCATCAATGCTGGACGTTTTGATCAAAGAACAACACACGAAGAGAGACGTATGACTTTGGAGACATTATTACATGACGAAGAAAGATATCAAGAAACTGTCCATGATGTTCCCTCTCTACAGGAGGTGAATCACATGATTGCCAGGAGTGAAGAAGAGCTCGAACTGTTTGATCAAATGGATGAAGAACTGGATTGGACTGAGGAGATGACACGGTATGATCAAGTGCCTAAGTGGCTTAGAGCCAGTACAAAAGAAGTCAATGCCACTATTGCTGCATTATCAAAAAGACCTTCAAAGAACACTTTCTTGGGTGGTAATATTGCGGAATCCAGTGAAATGGGTTCTGATGCATCTGCAAAAAGTGAAAGGAGAAGAGGACGACCCAAGGGGAAAAAACATCCCAGTTATAAAGAGTTAGAAGATGAAAATGGAGAATCCTCTGAAGCAAGTTCTGAAGAAAGAAATGGATATTCTTTAAATGAAGAAGGGGAAATAGGAGAATTTGAAGATGATGGGTATAGTGATGCTGATGGAGCTCAATTAAATAACAAAGATCAAATGGATGACGGTCCACCTTGTGATGCAGGGTATGAATTTCCCCGTTCCTCAGAAAGCATGAGAAACAGTCATATGGTTGAAGCAGCTGCTTCCTCAGGGTCATCCTCAGACAGTCAAAGATTGACGCAGACTATATTTCTGTCAGTTTCCTCTCAGAAATTTGGTTCCCTCTCTGCATTAGATTCTAGGCCTAGTTCCATTTCCAAAATGATGGTATGTGTCATTGCATTGCTTTTTGAATTTTAACTCTTTTCTTTTAGGTGTTTGGCTTTCTCTATCTCTTTCTGAATTTTGTTATTTTATTCTATCTGGTAATGTTTGCCAGACAGAAGAATTAGAGGAAGGGGAAATTGCAGTATCTGGTGATTCTCATGTGGATCACCAGCAATCTGGCAGTTGGATTCATGATCGTGAGGAAGGAGAAGATGAACAGGCTTTGCAACCCAAATTTAAACGGAAACGCAGTCGCCGTGTTCGACCCTGTCTTGCTACTACGGACAGGGTTGAGGAAAAGTCTGGCAGTGAGATGGCACCTCTTCAACATGGAAAATCGGCTCATTTGACTGTCCACGCAGACCAGAAATATCATGCACAATCACGGACTGAACCTGATGCAAAATCACTTGGAGAATTTAATGCTGCCAGGCATGATCAGAATGAGTTATTGTTAACAAATAAGCGAAGTATGCCTTCAAAGAGAGTAACTAATAAATTGCATGGTTCACCTAAATCTGGTAGATTGAATTGTATTTCTGCCCCTTCAGAGGATGATGGTGAACAACTCAGA